>NC_072006.2:56517500-57117500 GCF_028885655.2 Pongo abelii | reverse complement strand
TAATCTTCAGGGTGGCTGTCAACAAGCCTTAATTTAGAAATAAACAAAGTGAAACAAAACATGCAAATATGGTAATAGCAGGATGCTGCATTTACCCCTTGTCTCTTTAATAAACAACTTGGAACCCTGAAACAGAGAAGCATTTAGTGTTTGGGTGTGTGGAATCTCATCTAAATGCCTAACACAACTTCTATATCAAAGGCACTCTGTGACAGGAGGTATTGCATTTAGCTGCACCCATTTTGGATACTTTTCAGAAGCAGTTATCGGAGGAAGAGATAAAAATAAAATTTTCAGTATAAACTTGTGCTAACTCTTACTTTCACTTTTAATGAAGAGGTCGTCTGTGGTTCTAAGTATGTCTGCAGTTTTCTTTAGACCTCATTTCTTCCCTTCGACTGTAATGAGAGGGGAAGAGAAAAGTGGAGAGCCACTACAAGTCTTGAAATAGTTCATAAATATGTCTTTAAATACGAAACTATCTAAACCCTCGGTGGCCATTACTTATTTATTAAGCTCCCTCTCCAAACTTCTCTCCATATCATGACCACTTTCTGAATTCACACGATGGTCTTTCAATATGTCAAACATTGAACCATTCTCTCTCAGATCCTCTCATTCTCTTACCCCTCCACAATCACCTTTGCATTGGCCCAACTTCTGTTTTATGTTCAAATTCAGTGCAATGTGCAATATGCCATTGATTCTGTCATGTCCAATGCCCTGGGATCAGGGATGAAAGTTGGAAATCATCCTTAGAACATGCATATGTTCTCCAGCCAAAATCTTTATCCGAAAGGTAGAACCACAAGCGTGTCACTTTGCATCTATCTAACAATGCACTTATTTTTATAAAAAATAAAGCAAAATGTATAGGGTTCGTTAAAAACATTTTTAAAACACAGAAAACAATGAAGAAGAAAAAAAAATTTTAAAACATGACAAATAGTGCCACCCCAAAATAACAATTTTAAATATTTTGGTGTGTTCCTAAATGGCCTTTGTGTGTGCATTTTTTGCACAGCTTTTAGATTGTACTATAGGTAATACTGTGAATCCTCCTGTTAGTAGAATATAAGATTCTCACATGCCAGTAAGAATGTCTTCTAGTCATCATGAAAGAAGCGCAAAGGGAATGCAGTTCCTAAAACACACAAAAAATAGCATAAAAAGAGGGGGTAAAATTTTACTCCAAATATTTAGTTTTGAAATGCCAACTTGCTTAAAAGTCAAATAGCACTCTTCCTAGTCTGCAGTACAGTATATCTGGTGTATTCTGGATAGTGTGTGTAGCTGAGTGTTGTCTTGCTTATTTACATTTATTCTACTAATTAATTGCCCTTATTAATATTTTACCTGATTCTAAATTCCATGCGACAAGGTACTGTATTTGTCTGATTTTCTCTGTAAATCCAGTTCCTAGCACAATGCCAGGCACATAGTAGAAACTTAGGAAGTATATGTTGAATGAGCAAGTGATTTATCTCAGTTTTCTGTCTAATCCTCAGGTGAAAATTAAATGCCAATCAAACGGCATTGAGATTAGACTCAGAGAAAAGGAAAACAAGGACACTTCATTTTGGTAGTGAACATAACAAGAGGTAAAGAGGCTCCTATCTAACGCAGCATTGTTGTTTTTTTAATTATTCTGCCTGTTTAGAGAAATAAATAATTACAAATCCTTTTGTGAATTTTAATATGTTTAATCTCTGAAAGATTGGACCCAGCCAGGGAGCCCTTATAAACGTGTTAAGCTTTCTTAAATGCCTTTTGGGCAATTCTAAGATTTCTTCATGTTGGGTTGATGGTAATTAATACCATCCCAATAGTACACCTGAGTACTTTATTATTCCAAAAGGCAAAGACAGGAAGCAGTCTTATAAAAATAGCAAGCAGAATTAGGTGACATCATTACATATTGGGTACTTCATTGAATTCTGTGAGATGTTTTATAAGCCTCAGTGTATGAGAAAATTGTATGCATAAGACTCCAGATGTAGAAAGAATCATGGCTCTTTCCCAGGCTTATTTACCAATTGTACTTATTTCTCCTTTAGAAATAGGGATAAACACTTCTACCTCATAGAGTTATCATGGTAGTGATTAATAAATGAATACCTTCAAGCATTGCCTGGCACAGAGTATGTACCCCAAACTGTCCATACTTCTGCCCCTTAACGGATAGTTTCCATACATATACATATATATATATACACACACACATATACGTATATATACACATATATATCTTATTTCTCATTAGAAATGTTAAAATATTTTTTACTGTAGAAATTTTAAGAAAAAACAGAAAAGAGTGAAATAAATCACATTTCATTCTCCATCCAGAGACAAGCATTACTATTACAAATAAACATCTTTTTATTTCAGTAATGCCGCTGGTTTTTAAGTGTTCACAAGTCCTTTAACATTCCTCACTTAAAAGGTAGAGCCTGGTATGGTTTAGATCTATGTCTCTACCCAATCTCATCTTGAAATATAATCCCCAGTGTTGGAGGTGGGGCCTGGTGGGAAATGACTGGATCATAGGGGTGGATTTCTCATGAATGGTTTAGCACCATCCCCTTGGTGCTGTTCTCATGATAGTGAGTGAATGAGTTATCACGAGACCTGGTTGTTTTAAAAGTGTGTAGCACCTCCCTCCATTCTCTCTTCCTCCTGCTCCACCATGTAAGATGTGCCTGCTTCCCCTTCACCTTCTGCCATCATTGTAAGTTTCCTGAGGCCTCCCCGGAAGCTGAGCAGAAGTCACTATGCTTCCTGTCCAGCCTGCATAAACTGTGAGCCAATTAAACCTCTTTGCTTTACAAATTACCCAGTCTCAAGTATTACTTGGTAGCAGTGCAAGGACTGACTAATACAGAACCTAATTCTCCTTGACTTGAATGGGGGCCTGGCTTAGTGATTTGATTCTAATGAATAAGTTGAGGAAGTGATGCTGTGTGACTTCTGAGGCTCAGTCATAAAAGGCATCACTTCTTCTGCCTTACTCATCTGGATTGTGCATTCTAAGAGAAGCAGGCCACCATACTGGGGGGGGGGGGGGCATCAAGCAGCTTGAGGACATGCCTGCGTGAGAAGGAACTTAGGCCTAAGCCTGTCTCAAACAACTAGAACCTTTCCAGCCATGCGAGTGAGTCATCTTGGAAGAAGAGCTTTCCAAGATGCAGCCCTGGCTCAGATTTTGACTATAACTTTATGTGAACTTGGGCTGGATTCTCTCAGCTAAGCTGCTTGCAAGTTCTTGGCCCAGAGAAACCACAAGATGATAAATGTTTGAATTTTTTAAGCCACTAAGTTTTGGGGTAATTTGTTACACACCACTAAATAACTAAAACAATGACTTTACTTAGTCATGTATTATTGCTAGAATTTCTGTTAGTTTTTTTTTCCTTTCAACTAAATTCATTCTTTTTTCATAAACTTCCATTGTAAAATATATATGTGGCTTCATCACTTTGGATACTTTACCATAGTGTCTTAAAGTCTCTTTTAGATTGTTTTATTATCTGTAGTTATTTAGGAAACAAATTCTGTCACTTTTTATATGCTTTCTCTCTCATGGTTGTTTACTTCCTTGTGGGAATTGTAATTTCTGACTCTAAACTCACTTGGCAGTGAGTTCAGGGAATTCCTTTGATTAGGAACACCTCCTTGAGGGTGGATTTACATGTTCCTTTGCTGGAACCTAATGGCTTCTTCCAGTTCAGACCAGTTCTAGGTTAATTTGCGGTTTCCACGCTTCACATTCAATAAATAGTGTGACCAAGGACCCTACATCCATGCATGATGTGATGCAGGGTTGGGATTTTGAGTTCTTATTTTAGATTCTTTCACAGGGCAACTAATAAATAAACTTCTTTAAAGCTTCTTTACAATGGCCATGGAAGGCAGGAGAGTTTTTTGAGCTCTGCTTTCACTGATTGCTGGTTTCTGACTTTATGGTGGAAGCTTATTTCCAGCTCCCACCCACCATACAAACTTGAGGCTTCATTCTTCCATCCCCACAGAGACATTAACCACCAGCATCGAATAAACACTTTGTTTGAGACTTCTAAGGATTTCCCCTTCAAGCTTAGCTATGTATTTAAATATATAATTTTCCAGGATTTGTATGTTGAAACAGGACCAGGAAATTTCATACATCAGCGGAATTTGCCCTATTAACCAGGAGTCCTCCAGAATCAGAATCTTCCCTATGTGTAACATTTTTGTGTAATTATATTCATGGTGGCTGTGCAATGTTTTATTTTGTTTTTTTAATTTAATATTATAATAAAATTATTAAAATTTCCAAAGATTATTAAAACTCTTTTAATAATGGTTGTAAAATATCCCATCAAATGAATATACACCGATTTACTTAATATTCCCTGTTTTTCGGACGTTGAGTTTTTCACTATTGATGAATAAGAACTCATTTTGTTTTTTGTATTCTTCAGAAAGGAAGGAGATATCTCAGTATTTTTTTTTAAGAACTGAGGGTGGGAAGCGATGAAATAGTTTGTTCATGGCCATATGGTCAGACAGAGACAGAAGGATGCATTCAGGTAGTTTGACTCCAAAGTGAGCACTCTTCCTAGGTACATTGTGGTATCACACTCTCTTAAGTAATAAGGGGAATGGAGAACTTGTCATTACAACTGCATTCTCTAGCAACCCAGGTCTGCTTACGGAAAGCACCAGGAGATGGCATCTCTCAGCACAGGTTTTGCTGATAGTGCTGGCAGGCAGGACCGGCCAGTCAATATGGATCTCCTAGAACTTGAGTCATTTATACTGATTGTTCCTAAAATGAAAACCAACATGGAGAACTGCATCTGGGAAGCTCTGTAGTTTGAGCTTCAGAATATTTCTAAAGACTCAAGGGCCCTGAACATACGAACACTTTTATTGTGTGCAATAAACATGAAATTTTATTGTGTGTTCTTTTAACAAACTCTTTCCAAAACTTCACCATAATTTCTTATTCTCTCCGGTGATGATCAGAGTACAACTAAAAAGTCTCCTCCCTTTTTAGCTTTGTATTTGAAAATATTATGCTCACTGAGACAACGGCATTAAATTCTATTGATTCAATACAGTTTATTTAGTCCAAATATAAACTATTTCCAAACATATGTGCTTACTTACAGAACCTCTCTACAAGGGCTGTTTTTCCACAAATACTGTTTAACCCTATTATTTGTCGCTCCATGACCATTACTACCTATAACATAGCATTCTTCCTCTTTTTTAACACACAGATAACAAAAATCATGTCAGATCCTCTTTAATATCACCCTGGATGTCCTGGGGGATGAGGGTCAGTGTCTTATATCATGAATAGTGGTTTACTATTCAATTTCAACTACAATAATCTACCTTATTGTCCAAGGTATTTGTGGCAACACCACGTGGCCTTTTTTCTTCTTTTGATAAAATGGATGCCTTAGCCTAGTCTCGGGCATCTCATAACATGCCAAATTCCTCTCCAAAGCACAGCTTAGAAACTGGCACACAACTTGCATTGGGTCTCAGAACACAGTGAGCACGGGAGCTCTCGTTTCATTGAGAACAGCTGCTCATTTGCCGTGGTGAAGAGGCCTCAAGGTTAGAAGGGACCGAACTGCTCAGCCTTTAATGTTTTTGCAAAATTATCTTGTTGACAAGTGCGGCATTATAAATTTGAATCCATTAGCTAAAAGGATCCATAAATATTTGAATAATGGCCTTTTTAGATTTTCACCAGTCTATCAAACTTGTCACATGTCCACTTCTTACATTTCTTTCTACTGCTGAAAAGAAAAGAACTGAACTAAATCTTATGGGTGGTTTCTAGACATGGGTATTTTGTCCTTGCTTTCAAAATGGAAATGCTTTGCTGAACAGAAGTTGATTAACCAAACCACACCAGTGTGTACTTGGCAGTAATGGCAGAAGGTATACTATCCACTAACATTTTCCTTCCCAGTCCACGCAGTGGCATCTGGCCAGCAGGGCTCCGTTTCCTGGCCTTCCGTGCAGGAACATCCCAGTGATGAGCTCCGGCCAATAAAACTTGAGCAGATATGACCTAAGTCACATGCAAGGAGAGGTTTTATGGAACCCATATGTCTGCTCTGCTGTCTCTTTTTCTCATTTTCTTGCTAGAAATGGAGAACTCTGGGGAAGTGAATGATGGAGCCATAAACTAGAAGTAACTTGGAATTTTGAAACACCTCCTGCAGTCAAGCGAGCCACATGCGAACCATGAACACCAACACTGATGGGTTGCATGCTTGAAAATGCGCTTCTGCTGTGTTAAGTCTTGGAAATTTGAAACTGGTTTCAGCAGCTAGCCATAACCCAACAAATACAGTGACCCATTATAAGTTAAAATGGTAGCAAAACTTGTTTTTTATATTCTAGAATTTCAGATTTGTTTTCTGTTTGTTTTTCAGAAAAGATCAACTAAATTTTGAAGCAGTGACCCTTGAATGTTTTTAGAAGGTGAGATGCGACTTGGCTCTGTGTTGTTTGTATTACATGAGGAGTCTATCAAAGAGTGTCTGAACATCTTGGTGACTAGCATAGGTAGGTATTTAATATGTCTTTCTACCACCTGCTTATCTTATTTCTAGAGAATGTGCTACAGTGCTCAACCAACAACTACAAATAACAGCACTCTGAACTCCAGGCAGAGGGTTCAGCCTCAAACTGTCTCTTTGGTGATACCCATGGAAGGTCATTGTATACATTACATTCATCCACGTTTCTAGGCTTTTTTTTTTTTTTTTTTTTTTGAGATGGAGTCTTGCTGTGTTGCCCAGGCTGAAGTGCAGTGGCACAATCTCAGCTCACTGCAAGCTCTGCTTCCCGGGTTCATGTCATTCTCCTGCCTCAGCCTCCCAAGTAGTTGGGACTATAGGCGCCTGCCACCATGCCCAGCTAATTTTTTGTATTTTTAGTAGAGATGGGGTTTCACCGTGTTAGCCAGGATGGTCTCGATCTCCTGATCTCGTGATCCCCCTGCCTCAGCCTCCCAAAGTGCTGGGATTACAGGCGTGAGCCACCGCGCCAGGTCACTAGTCTTTCTTAAGGCTATCAAAAGATGAAACAGTTCACAATAGAACTTCACCCTTCAGCCCCTTTCAAACCACAACCATCTTCGGGGAATAACACTTTAGTGTTCTCTCTGCCTATGAAATTATTTTAATGGCTAACATTCACTGAGCTTTTCCTATGTGCCAAGTACTGTGCTAGATGTTCTATAAACATGATTCCTGCTAATCCTTATAACAACCCTATAGGATTCACATAATTATCTCCAGGAAACTGAGACTTAGAACGGTTAACCAAGTTGCCAAAAGTTACACAGCTGCTAAGTGGTGGAGCATGAATTTAAACTTGGATCTGCCTTGTTCTGAAGCCATGTGCTGTGGGAATATCACTGAGAACATTATGAATATCCACACGAAAAATTTATTTTATAACCCAGGGTTTCTCAACCTTGGATTGTTGACATTTGGGGCCAGATAATTCTTTGTTGTGAGGATGCTTGTAGGATGTTTAGCAGCATCCCTGGCCCCTACTCATTAGATGTGAGCAGCACCTCCCCTCTCAGAGTTTTGACCACTAAAAATGCCTCAAAGCATTGGGAAATATTCCAGGGGAGGGGGTAATACTGCCTACAGTTGAGAACCACCATTAATACTTAAATGTTAGAAGTAAATTTTCTTCCCCTAAGGAACTGATGTAGTCCTTTCTTTCTGATAAAGAAAATGATGTAAGTGATCATGTCTCCATTTTTGCTATGGCCACCAAGAAGTTTGAAGGCAAATTCAAGTTTCAACTATAGCCAAAAGGTATTCCCAATGTCCTGGGCAATTTTCATTGGTCGTTTTCTAATTCTTTATTTTCTCTGTCTTTTTGCCCCTCTTCCTTATTTCTCTACTTATGTTTTCCATTATAGATGTCTTCTTCTAAAGTCATTTGAAATGCTTCACAGAAGATAGCAAGGTATAGATACAAAAACATTTTTAGACTGATTTTGAAATTGACTTGCTTAATTACTTGATCAAAGCTGAATCTTTCTAAGAATAATAAATATTTCTGTTTTTTTAAAAAAATCTTTTCAATAATTCTGTCTGATATTAAGCAAAATCAAAGTTGGATTAGAAAACTGAACTTTATTGAAATTTTCTGGCTCCCAGAATCTTATTTTAAAATAGGTTCAGGGATATTAGAATACTAGAAAGAATAAAATGGAAACCTAAAAGAGCTTTGGAAATAAGTACCTTTTTTCAAGTTTTTCCATCACAAGTGTTGAAAAATACCATTCTATTAAAATATTTTTATTATTAAGATTCTATGGACAAGACGCGATGATAAAGTGGATGCCTTTCTAAGATGCTTTTCTAAGATTTTGCTACTACTCATGTCCTGAATTGACGCACAGGGATCAGTTCAGCCAGTCGAGAGGCTCCACTTTTAGAATCCTACCACACGTTTTCACAAGTGAATTTTCCAGTCTGTCAATTACTGGGGAGATAAAAATTGGGTCCAGAACAAAGGGTGACTCAGAGGCTCATTTGGAAATTTGGGATTTCTGGTTCTGCTTTGACAGATTTGGAAGAAGAGGCAAAACATTTCCTGTAAATACCATTCACAGTGAGACGAATTCTCACTCTCCTGTCCCTCCATCAAACAGAAATCTATATTGTGCCTTGAGTTGAGGTCCAGAGAAATTATCAATATTCACACATCTGGCACAAATCTGTTGGAAGAAAAAAAACCATCATGCCATCTGTATTTCTTCAATCGTTTTATAGCACAGCTCCAGTCTCTGACCATCATTTTGTCACTCGGTCTTGTAAATATAAAGTTATATTACTTTTTGGCTTGTTTGAGGACACCGTTCATCATAAGGGGAGGATGAGGAGATGATGTCACTGCCGGGAAAAAAAAAAAAAAAAAAAAAACAGCTTTGCCTTTCTCAATCCCCCACCTTCCCTGGAGTGTGGAGGAGCCAAATTTCATCTAGTTTGGCACAGTTGTAGGAATTAACATGACTGAAATGTATGCCAGATTTCAAAACAATTTCTAACAGTTTCTGTGAGACCGTGTAAGCAACTGAAAATTGACATGTTGTGTTGTGCCCGAGTCAGCCAACTGCTGTCACTGCATAATTAGATTTTCCCGCATGAGAGGAAAAAGTGTTCCCTTAAAAAATTATGAAATAAAGCAGAAGCTAATATAAAATATAAGTGGGCCCGTTATTCACAAAGAGGTAGCCTTCCGCCAAAGAATGACTTTGGACACACACACACGTGCACGCACACACACTCACACATACACACCTCCAGGAGAGGCTGATGGCCCTGGATTTCTGCGCTTCACATGCAAGAAATGCTCTTTGCAAAGGGAAGAGGATTTATGGCACAGGCCAGATGGAAGTAGGCCCACTTGGCTGCCCAAGGAATGGCTGAAACCCAGAACCAAGAACAGATTTGGAGCTAATGAATGTGCGGTTCCTTCCTTCTGATAAGGAATAATAGATGGGGCAGAGTATGCCAGGTGCCCCAATACTTATTCTCCCCTTGTCCAACAGTAACAGTAGTTTTTGTTTGGCGCAAAGGCGCCCAGCTAAAGGCTATATTCCCCAGGCTCCCCTGCACCTCGGTATAACCATATAACTAAGTTCTGGCGAATGAGGTGTGAGAGGAAGTGGAAGTTTCCAGATTCCATGTCATGTCCTTAAGAGGAAAGGAGGGGTTCCCCCCTTTCTCCCTTCCCGTCTTCCTGAGGGTGGGAGCTCAGGCATCTTTGTCCAGGAGGATGAGATCTATACCATGTGGACAAGAGCTGCACCCTAGAGGCAGCAAAGCAGTAAGACAGAAAGCTCAATGTCCCTGGTAGTTTTAAGTCACCTTACCGACCTTGGACGATGTTCTGCACTGTTCCATCAGAGAATCGCCATTTACTGCTCATTTAAACCATTGTATTTTCATATAGCAGCAGCCTTTTCTGCATCCTAACTAATACTGCTCTCTTGGAAATGACCTTCAGAGTTCATCAGAGCTAGACCCTTGCAGACAGGAGTGTTTAAACCCAAGGACATATGTATCTTTGTTTTCTAGTCATGCCTTTCAAGGTAAAGACCTTTCTTCAAATAATTGTATATGTTCAAAAGGCAAAATATGACTCAAAGTATCACATGTGTGATAAGGTGATTACAATTATTGTTACCATTTTACAAATGAAGAAACTAGTTTACAGAAATGAAAAAAAAACCTACCCCAAATTACATATTACATGGCTAAAAATTTTAGTTTTTTTTCATAACATGCTCAGGTGAAATGAGTTTGTAACATATGGACAGGCATTCCAAAAATATTGGCTAATTAACTGAATCAATGACTACATTCTTAAAATAAAGCAGTAGAGGCAAGACTAGAACTCAGGTCTACTGACTTTAAAGACAGTAGTTTTTAACTCTGCACTCTCTTTGCTCCCTGACTATGTCTTAAATTAGGATACTTTGAGTTAAATTTGTGAATAAAAGTTTCAGTGCATCTGTAAAAAAAATAATAATTAATTTAAACATTTTCAATTTGTTTAAATCTTCTATCAAGTGTTTCGTTCCTCTGTGCCCTGTAGCCAATAACAGAAATCTTTAACTTAAACTGGCTTAATTATTACTGGGGCCTTGTTGACTGATGTCACTGAATCCCCAGAATATGATTCGTGCCATCCCTCAGCACAGCTCCTCTCCAAGTTGGCTCCCCTCCCAGGTTCCATATGATATCAGCATGGCTGCCAGCCCCTCCAGGCCTACATCCCATCCTGTTTCATTCCAACAGAAAGGAGCCCTTCCTCCTTGATCTGATTGCTTTATAAGCCTGTTTGTCAACTAAAAATATGTCCTAGAGCAGCAGTCCCCAATCTTTTTGGCACCAAAGACTGGTCTTTGTGGAAGACAATTTTTTCCACGGACTGGAGGTCGGGGGTTGGTTTTGGGATGATTCAAGTGCATTACATTTATTGTGCACTTTATTTCTATTATTACGTTGTAGTATTTAATGAAATAATTATAAAACTCACCATAATGTAGAATCAGTGGGACCCCTGAGCTTGTTTTCCTAAAACTAGAGGGTCCTGTCTGGGGGTGATGGGAGACAGTGACAGATGACATCAGGCATTAGATTCTTATAAGGAGCATGCAACCTAGTCCTCTTGCAAGCACAGTTCACAATAGGGTTCGCACTCCTATGAGACTCTAATGCTGCTGCTGATCTGACAAGAGGCAGAGCTCAAGTGGTAACTCGAGCAACGGGGAGCAGCTGTAAATACAGACGAAGCTTCACTTGCTCACCCACTGCTCACCTCCTGCTGTGCGGCTCTGTTCCTAACAGACCATGGACCAGTACCGGTCTGTGGCCCGAGGGCTGGGGAACCCTGTCCTAGAGTGTTCAGAGCTCTGATTGGTCAGGTCACTAGCTCTAAGAATGTAAGATATGTGGTTCCCAAGAGGTCAAACAGAGTGCTGTTCCCAAAAGAATAAGAAAAAGATATTGGATAAACAACAATAAGAAATACCCACTGCAAGACTCCTTATACATTCAAAACTGCCCCATCATAGGAATCGCTTATGTTTTGCTATGCCTTCCCCCAACTTTGGCCTAAACCATCATTATCGGGAGTTCTTGGCTGATTTCTAATCCTAGACACATACTCATAAACATGTATATAATGATCTATACACAATCAGTACACACATTCAGGTACACACACACTGCTCATTCCTCTGCCCAGTGCTGCCCAGTGCTCATTTCTCTAAATATCACTCATCTTCTGGATGCAGCACTCCCAGGGGCAATCCTGCACCACAGTCCTGGGTTCCAACCACCAGTTGGTCTGTAAAAAATTTGTTGTATAATCTTGAGCAAGTAACTTAACCTTTGTAAGCCTTGATATCCTCATCTGATAATGGGATCACAATCATCCCCATCTCATTGAGAGGATGAAACAAAGAATGCACATAATACTCTAAGCCCAAGGCCTAAACTGACAGTGTATGCTAGCCGGTACGGGTGGTAGGTCATTGAGCCCCCTCTCCAATCCTCCTTCCTCTAGAGAGCCCTAATTTCTGCTGACAATCTGGCCCGAAAAGTCCTTCTTTGAACTTCCATAACACTTAGAATTGATGCAATGTTTATTGGCTCTGAGGCATAAACTATCTGCATTAATTATTTGTCTTCCCAATAGATCAACCTCTGTACCAGAGGTTGGCCCCATTCCCACACTGTGATTTTAACCTCTTTTTGAAGGCTGAGCTTCATAGTAGATCCAGAGTAGGCTAGACCAGGGTCCAACATCCAGCTTTGCCGTTCACTAATGAGATCATGAGCAAATTATTTAACTTATATAAACTTCAGTTTTCTCCTCTGTAAAATACAGTTGATGTCAAAAATAAAGAAGACAATGTATATAAAGTGCTTTAGTATGGTTCCAGACACATAGTAAGTACTTTAAATGACAGCCATTATTTTATATTCCATGTATTTTTAACCTGCTTCAGTGCTTCAATTTCCTACCTTAATCATCCTGAGAAATGGCCATAGAATGAGTTTAATTGACCTAAAGTCCCACCTCTTCTGTGCATGATTGAATCCATCTCCTGACATGTTTTGCAAATATCATTTGTCTACGTGGTCACATCAGAGCAGAAGGTACACTCAGATTTTTGACTAAGGAAATTTCACCAGCCAAGTTCAGAGCCGGAATAATGACAGGGAACTGAGAAGAACTGAGTTCCAATTATGAATTGAAAATGCACCAGAGACTACTTTCATTGTCTCACTTGGTCTTCCAATAATCCTGAATAATGAACCACCCATAATATGTAGTGACTTAAAACAATAATCGTGTAATATTTTCACAATTCAGTGGGTTGGCTGCATAGTTTCTCTGGTGGTTTTATTTGGGCTCATTCATACAACTGCATTCAACATGCAGGTGTGCTGTAATATTCAAAGTAGCCTCACTCATAAGCCTGGAAGTTGCTGCTGCCTATTAGTTAGATCACCTTGATTCTACTGCAAGCCATCTCTCACATGAGCCAAACCATCTTCCTTGCAGCAAGGGAATCTTTATGCAGAGTTCCAACAGGCAGTTTCCAACAGGGCAAGCACCAATGGGCTAGTGATTATCAAGCCTCAGCTTGCATAGTTTATTCCAATAGAGAGTAATGTCCCACTGGTCAAAGTAAGTCATATAATCAAGCCCAAGGCTAATCTTGATAGGCACTTAGCCTCTACCTCTGATTGAAGGGTGTGGCAAAGAATCTTTGGCCGTTTTTAATCTATTCCAGAGAGTTTAAACAAGGTAGTATGTGGCAACCAAGTGACAGAGTTTAGGACCAAATTCAGGTTTGAGCATTCCTGTATTTCTTTCACTACACTGATATATAGCATCAGAATAGACCAAGGATGGTAATTTGCACAATCACTTAGATTTGGGTTTTATTTCTTGTAACACATATTAGAGTCCCTACCATGTAATAAACATCATTCCTAGCTCTGGGGATGGAGCAGTGTACAAGACAACCAAAGACCCCGCCTTTTGAAGGATAAGAACATGTCATAATGTAA
Source organism: Pongo abelii (assembly GCF_028885655.2). Taxonomy (NCBI): domain Eukaryota; kingdom Metazoa; phylum Chordata; class Mammalia; order Primates; family Hominidae; genus Pongo; species Pongo abelii. The sequence continues at coordinate 57,103,869 of NC_072006.2, read as the reverse complement.
GATTAATGGGATGACAGTAACCAAAGAAGGGGAAGACTTTAGATTGATAAGTTAGTAAAGGCCTCTCTGTGGAAGCCTGAAACAAGAATGGAGAAACGAAGGCAGCCATGGGAAAACTGTTTTTAAGCCAAGTGTCTAGCATTTGCAAAATCCCCAAGGCAAGAATGCGTGGTGTCCAAGGGACACAAATAAACCAGCATGGCTAAAAGACAGAGGGCAAGAGTTCAGAAAAGTAGAAAGAGACTAGAGCTTATGGGAACTTGCAGGCACAGAAAGGTGCTTGGATGTAATTCTAACTGAAATGTGAAGCAATGGGAGCATCCTGAGCAGGGGATTAATCTAGTTTACATTTGACCTAGGTAACACTTGATAATGCACAATAGCTCTAGTTGCTAGGTAGTATGTAGATTATGGGGCAGGAGAGGAGAAGCCGAACTCAGTTGGAAGGCTAAGTGCTGACCAGGGCAGTGGGCAAAGAGAGAAGAGGATATTTTGTGGCACACTTTAGCATAAAGGTTTATGAGACTTTGTGATGGATTTCTTATGGGATGCTGGCCAGTAAGGATAGAATACCAGAAATAGAGTTAGGAATGTCAGCAAATGCCACAAATCATCAACAAAGGGTGAGCCTACCTAATTATAAAACTAAATGTCTTTGTTTTACCTTGTTTTCAAATAACATGAATAAGAGTCTTTTTAGATTCTTTTCAAATTCATACAGGTGCAATAGATGGAAAGGACAAAATATTTTAGTGATGTACAAAGGGAGAAACAGGAATTCAGAAACGCATACTTCCTGGTTTCTGAGAATGCTTTATAGCCCAATCATCTTCTCTGATTAGAATGTGAGCATTCACTTGTAAACTAAAAGGCAGTCAAATCTAATAATGGGAAAAGAAGAGATGAACATCACCTGGGTTGTATCCCATTGTCCATACAGACACTTAGTCAATGATACATCCCAATACAGTGCAATAATCATGGCAAAAGTAATATTTCTTAATAAAATTGAAACACATTAGCCTCTCCCTAATCTACTTCCCAATCCCTATGGCTCCTCCAACCTCTACTCAGCCCTTTCCTAATTCACAAAATCTAAAATTGTCCTTGGCACATACATAAGTGGAGCAAACATCCAACTTTTACATATACCTGTTAGCTTCAAAATACCTAAATCAACCCGTGTGATTCAGGAGGCAACTATACCGTGTCAAGGCAAAAGACCTAGATCCCTGTCTTGTCTAATAAATTACATCCTGAGACTTAGTTCTCTGTTGTCTGCATATTTTTCCTGCATAAATCTTCCCCAAACAATAAATCATCTTTCTGTCTTACCCATCATGTATGGGCTCATTACTTCACACATCATAATTATAATCAACGAACAAAACTCAAGAAAAAAAATCTGAACAATGGAATGGTACTTTTTTTCTTAACATCAGTGCAACTTTATATGATCAAAGCTTATAATAAGATAGATGGGTGCTTTGGATAATTTCAATGTAGGTCTTTTTACATTTTGCAGAAATCCTTAACAGGTCCAACTATCTAAGGAAAAAATAGCTCCTTTTGCCTTTAAGACTTCTAACTCTGATTTTTTTAAGGCACAGATAACTTTAATACCTAAATTGAAAAATGAGAAGAATATCCGCAGGGAAAAAGGAGCTCATTGCTCCCTCCCTGAAGTTCATCAAATGTTGTCACATATTTCTCTAACATTTTTGACTTGGTTAAGTGCAAATTTAGGTGAACACACTCTTTTCCCAGGGTTCATGGCAACAGGAATATAATATGTATTTTCCGATTAATGAGTGCAGCTCTGCAGTCTGAGTGATCTTAGGCAAAAGGAACGTCCTAGAGGCCGAGGGCAGAACCAAATGACCTCTCATTTCCATTATTTCATGACTTGGTTGTCACTAACTTTTTGAACACTCTCTTCAAACTCCTTCTTAGGTATATTTGTGGGATATAAAACCCCAAAATCCCCATTCTCAGAATTTAAATAATAAACAAGAGTACACATTGATTTCTCCCATAACTATGGAAAAAAACTTAAGTTAGTTATTAATAGGTGAAAGGTTAAAAAAAAAAAGCTCACCTTTAGTCTCACCAATCAAGTTATTATATCACTTGGGAAATCAGTGAATTATAATTCATGCGATTAATGAAATACTGCCATACATAAAAGTCCAAATCTTTTTTTAATGTGTGATTTTTTTTGCAGCAATGTATAATTCATTGATAATAGACAGGATTCCCTTGCCCATCTCACTTTTTATTTCATGGTTATTACTGATGCTGTTTCATATGGCTTGTGGTTATCAAGGACAAATTGGAATTGACTCCTAGGTCATGAGGAACCCAGTCTTGACTGGGAAGCTTATAAAATGCTGACCCCACACAATAAGGCTGCCTCTGAGAAGATTGTATCCACAAACCATGAACATCTCATTTTATGTTATAAATTATTTCTCTGAAGCTTTGTCACCTATTAGCTATGTGGCCGTGAGTGTAAAGCTTAACCATTCTGTGCCTCAGTTTTTCCATCTCTTGAATTTGGGGCTTTTAGTCAGGATTCAATGAGTTAACACTTGTAAAAAGCTTAGGATGATATTTGGTAAGTGTTAGAGTATTTGTAGTGTTGTGGCTATTGTTATTATGTTTCTTCATTTAGTAAACTTATATTTGTTCTTCCTGATTTAACTGTTTAAGCCCTTCTCTGAGAAGTCTTCTTGACCTTCATAGGCAAAGTTACTCATCTCTTCTTCTCTACTTCCATATTTCTTTGATTCCTAAGAAATGTGATTATAATGTTTGTTCTTACATCTGTCTCCCACACTAATCTCTGTCTGCCACTTTAGTTGGTGTCGTTCCAGAGCAGAAACAGTATCTTCTGTGTTTCCACCCCAGGTACCAGCGTATCTCCTTGCACATGTGAATGAAAAAATGAATCTGCTCCTGGCAAGTGTATTGGTAAGTAATTTAGGCTAGTTCTAGAAATAAATATAAACATAATGAATTATTTTGCTTAGTCTTCATGTTTTTAAAAGGCTCATTTGAATTAAATATCACCATTTTGCAAGAATAAAAGAATGAATCTAGTCAATGATCAGTATTTTTCTACACCAGAAAAAATAGATACAACTGGATAGCATGTACCTCCTGATGGAGAAACCAACACTATCTTTAACATAGTCCTTCCACCCCAAAAAAGAAGTGGTCCTGAATTAGATTAAGCCCCTTCACCTATTGATTAACTTACAGAAAATACGGGGGACAGAGGAACATGTCATCAGACATGATGATGATGAAATTAGTAAAGTCCAGACTGTGACAAACTCTGCAGGGAAAACTGCAAAATAAATGATCAAACAAATTTCAGGTGAAAAAAAGAAACAGAGAAAACTAAGTTGAAAGGGACTTAAGAGACATGTCACCCAACTGCAATATGTGAATTGTACTTGGATCCTGATTTAAACAGGATCTGAATACTAAAATTCTAAAATAAATCAAATATTTCCTGAAGATTTGATAGTATTTTTGTTTGGTCTACATAGGGCTTAAAACGTCTTTGAATAAGTTGCCAATATTCAGAACTCATAAGATTTCATGTAAAAATCTATATTTGGGGCTTTCCTAAAAAGAAAAAAAATAGAAGATCTAGCAACACTGGGCCTATGTTTCTACAAAGTCATTAGAAACTGAAGTTCTGAAGCAGGAGAGAGATTTGCTGAAGGTAACATTTTAAGGAATAGCATAGAGACTGCATGTAAGGGAAAAAGTGCTAAAATCAGAAATGCTTTCAAAATCTGGTCTGATAATGAGGTCCTGGCCAACTTAGAGGCAGACAGAGTCAAAAGAAAGGAGGAAACATCCATGTACAGAAGTGTCAACAGGACTTGGGGACAGAATGGACTTGAGAAGTGAAGGGAGGAATGAAACATAATTGGCTGTAGGTCATATAACCTGCAAGACTAGAAGAATGAGGATTTGGGAGAAGAACCTTTGCCACACTGGGATTCTTAGAAACCAGGAAGGAGGTTGAATTTGTATTGACATATTCTGGGATATGGTGACACAAGATGTCAATATAGAAAATTACTTAAACTAAATAACAGTGTAGTTTCCACATTGACATCTTATAGACACCGAGAAATATGGAAACAAGATTTATGTAAGAGGCAGGAAATGTAGATATTAGAGAACTGGTAAGCCCTCTGATGACTGCTTCAAAAGATACAAGGCCAAAAGATAATCAGCCCTCCACTCAAGAATGGCAGTAAGATCAGAGAAAGGAGTATGCATGAATAGTGGATGCACATGGCCAGTGTGCATCTGAAGAAGGCAAAGCAAAGGAATGTTTGCATGCTCCAGAGAAATTTCTTGAAGGAATCACCTCCTCTTGAACCATCTCATGAAGGAACAGTAGACACAGCACAAGAATGTGGGATCAATATGACAAAGTTTGCACTGACTCAACCAATATTTAATGAGTGTATGCTAAGTGAACAACACATACAACATACTTCTCCCCTTGCTGTATTTTTCCTGATAGCACTTATCAGTGGCAGATATCATATTCTGTATTATATATGCACTTACTTGCCTGATTCTCCCCTGTCTCCCCCAGTAGAAGGCAAACTCCATGAGCACCAGGACTTCCTCTCTTAATCAGAGTATCCCCAAGGCTTAGAACAGTTCCTGAAACATAACTGAGTTCTCAAGTAATATTATTTGGAAGTGTCCATCCTCATGGAGTTCACAGCCCAAGGTCAGAGGCAGAAAACTGAGCTGGCGACTACATATAGTGTGAGCAGAGTGGAAATTTCACAAGATTGGGAAAGCACTCAGGCTTCCCCGAAATGTCACTGGAAGAAAAGCTGTGGTCAAATCCGGCTGACAGCCTACCTCACGGAAAAAGAAACCCAGAGAGTTCATTGCATGTTTATTAAATAGCTGGTACTGAAAGACATACAGCCCAAAGCTAGAGGGATGACAAAAATCACACCAGTTACTGGCTTCTATATCCAGCTGAAACAGACCTTATGCAAATTAAAAATTCTGGGTGTGATTTTCTCACCAAATTGGTTGGTTTCTGGTAGCACTTAAATCGGGGTGGGGAGACACAAGCTGGAGATGAGTGTGTCCATGCCATTTCATAAGACACACAAAATCAGCTCAACTTTGGCGGAATTAATTTAAAGCATTGGATGAGAGGGGTGTGTGTGTGTGTGTGTGTGTGTGTGTGTTCCATTAGATGGCATTTTCAGCCTTGTGAGGGAAATCAGGGAACACTCATCATGCACTACCCAGGGGGCTAGGAGACCGATGCTTTCCCTCTCACATCGGCTAGCCAGTCTGAATATCAGGGTAAACACCACCGCCCATCTTATCAAAATGCTTCCGTTGCAAAGCAGCAAGAACTTGTCAGATACAGATGGTGATGCTGACTTCTCAATAGGGGAAAAAAAGGATCTAAATTAGACTTCTATAAAAAGAATATTGCATATTTATTTCCACAATAACACCCAGGAAAAACGTTAGTCAAGAAGCAAGCAATTGGGTGAATAAATAAGCTTGTCTTTGTTCTCATCAATTAAGTTATTACATCAGTTGGAAAACCAGTGAATTATAATACAGATGTTTAATGAAACACTGCTGAGCCTATAAGTCAAACTCCTATTTTGTGGTGTGATTTTGGCTGCATAGTTTTGTGTGTGTTAAACCGTATTTATTAGCTGATACCCATTATTATTTTGAGCAAGGTATAATTCAGTTGTCAGGCTCCATCGCAGGCAAGGAGATTTAATCAGTAAGAGGCGCTTTGCTACTGAGTATAAAACAATGTGGGTTTCATGAAGCAATCACAGCAGTGTGAAAAAATGGGATTAATTAGTATTGTACAAGAACAGGCAGCATGCTCATTAAAACCTTGTGAGGTGGCTCTTGATAAACTGCCACTTGATAGGACCGCATTAATGTGACAAGGCAAAGACTTCATTTCCAAATCCTTTCTGATTGTATCTCGCTTTTAAGTTACCTGAAATGACCTGCGTTGGTGTTTGGAATACAGAGATCAAAATGACTGCCAGGGATCCCCGAGCCACCTGGACCCAGGAAGCCAAGCATAGATGGGGAAGCTTCAAAGACAACTTTTTTTGAACTCGCAGTCAAACATGAATCAATAACTGCAAATGAGGCAGCGCCAGGGGTGGTGGATTTGCATTTGCACTCGGCAGGTTGGGCAGAAACTAATTTGACAATTGGCACCCACCTTAATGAAGGCCACATACAAATCCTCTGTCTGTTTCTTTACCCAGAGCTGGTGATGGTTGGAAATGTACATGGCCTGAGGAAGCGATCAAGGGCTCCAGAGAGATATGGGGGAACTGGGAGGGAACCAGGAAGCAGGAACTCAGAGGGCTGGCCCTTCACATACCTCTCTCTTAGTGCTGGTGATAATTACAGTCATGTGTTGCTTAATGATGAGGGTAGGTTCTGAGATGCATCGTTAGGCGATTTTATTGTTGTGTGAATATCACAGAGTGCACTGACATAAACCTAGATGGCACAGTCTGCTGCACACCTAGGCTATATGGGCTAGCCTCCTGCTCCTAGGCTACAAACTTGTGCAGTGCATGACTGTACTGAGTACCACAGGCAAATGTAACACAATGGTTAGTAGTTGTGTATCTAAACATGCTTAAATGCAGAAATATTGTATATGCAATCCCTGGTTGATCAAAAAGTCATTATGCAGCTTATGATGGTATTCAGATTTCCAAAATGCCTCTCTCGCTTCCTGAAATGTAGAATCATTAATTATTTTGTTTTGTTTCCACAGTAAAAGCATCTGCACACGAAAAAACCCCTGTGAGAACAATCTGCTTTGGGTAAGGAATATTTTTGATGTGCTTTGGACTCATTTTCCTCTTTGTTCATCCAATTTTACTCTCTTTCAGACGTGGAATGGTTTGGGTTGAATGTTCATGCTACAGTCATTTGGGGAGGGGGTGTGCTCTCAATTTAATGTCTGTGGAAATGCATTCTGAACAGTTCACCAAATCTATACTTTCCTCAAAGGATCTTCTCTTACCTGTATCCCTCCAGCTTCTCACTTTCTTGGCGGCTTTAGTTAACACAACATGTAAGGCAATTGTACGTAGCACAACTATTTGTTGAGGGTATTTCTAGGAATAGAAAATGCTGCTCAGAAACCTCAAAATCCCTGCACCCACCCACCCCCCGACAACCATTTTACTAAAAGAAATTAAGCTTGTTACATCTCACCAGTATATTAAATTAATGCTTTCTACCATGAAGCTCAAGTCCTCAGCTCACAATTACAGGTTGTTTCAATTGAACTTGGGTAATTCTACGGCAATCTGCAGATTCAAGGCACTGGGCAGAAGTCAGGCTACCTGAGCAGGCTAGATGGGATTAAATACACCGCTTTAGCAAGTGATGTGTTGCAATATTATTAATTTAAACCCTAACATCTCATTGTTGTGAATCGAGCTGCATGATGTAAAGCAATATGACAGCCATTGAATTAATAGAAAATGGAATTCATCTCTCAAAATTTCACACAAAGTAAAGGCACAGAGACAGACAAAAATAAAGGGAGAAAGACAGACAGATAAATACCTTTAATAGGTTCTCTGTATTCAATTGAGTCTGTCTCTATCTGGTAGCATTTGGAGTATTTCATAGAATCAGCCCATTTGCAGAGAGACCCTTGCCATCTTATTTATTCCTCTGTAATGCAAAGAAGCGAATATGTTCCTATTTTGTTTCTTTTATTTTAGCCAGTGAATTGCATAGAGGTAATATGCTGTAAGTGGAGGTTCAGGCATTACCATTTATGCATGACACAGTAATAGGAAATTTTCTGCCCCTCTTAGCTTGATGAGAACCTTCTGCAAAGACCCTACGACTCCTTCAGGTAGTAGCCACCTACTTGATTTATAATCTTGCAGTGGCGGAAGAGGTTAGCTGGGCAATTTAAATCACTAGATTTCACTAATGAACTAGGGCCAGGGAGAAAGCACTTTACGTTGTAAAGGCTCCATTTCACCTTCCTTATGCCCCACATACTTTATCTCCAAATTTTTACATTATTTATATAAAAAGGGAAATGGCTCTCTCACGGGGAAATGAGTGAGCAAAGCATCTCCGCTGATACGGTATCTTCTACAATTCACTGCAAATCAGCTACCCTCTCCCAGGGCAATAAAAATAGAGTCACCAGATTTAGTGACTAAAAATACAGGATGCCCAGTTAAATTTGAATATCAGAAAAACAGTAAATAATGCAATATTGGAGATATTTATATTAAAAGTTATTTGTTGCTTATGTAAAACTCAAATTTAACTGGGCTTCTTGCTTTTTATCTGGAGCCCTAAACTAAAAAGGTGGAAAGGAGCCCTACTTAACCCAGCGAGGACATTACATGACATCTCAGGAGCAAGTGCTCTGCAAAGCTTGGGAAAACTGACTGTCCAAAGAAGCCTTCTGGCATCTCTGCCTCTCAGTGGAGCATTTATATTCAGCAGATTACTAAAGGATTCACTAAGCTTTGAAATAAACTATTGATCACTTTTTTCCCCATATGGATAAGCAAGATTTTGTTGTTGTTGTTGTTTGGTTGGTTGGTTTTTTTTGAGACGGAGTCTCACTCTGTTGCCCAGGCTGGAGTGCAGTGGTGCTATCTCAGATCACTGCAACATCTGCCTCCCAGGTTCAAGCAATTCTCCTGCCTCAGCCTCCCAAGCAGCTGGGACTACAGGCGTGCACTACCATGCCCAGCTAATTTTTGTATTTTTTAGTAGAGATGGGGTTTCACCATATTGGTCTGGATGGTCTTGAATGCCTGACCTTATGGCTCCACCCGCCTGGGCCTCCCAAAGTGCTGGGATTACAGGCGTGAGCCATCTCACCTGGCTGAGACTTTTATACTGTTATATTTTGTATAAAGAAAATATACAGTGGCTTTCAAACCTGAGAAATCCTAGAGCCTTCCACCATCACCACCCAAACATCAAATATCTCCACCTATCTCCACAGACTGCAATTTCAAAGACATCGAGCTAATATGTACCCAAAAGAACTGAAACAGATATGCAAACAAATCCGTGCAGGTGCATGTCTATAGAAGCACCATTCACAATAACCTAAAGGGTTGTAGAAGCAACCCAAAGGGCCATCCACTGATGTGGATAAACGAATTGTGGTCTGGTCTATACCTACAGTGAAATACTATTCAGCCATAAAAAGGAATGAAGTACTGATCTATGCTGCAATGTGGATGAGCCTAGAAAACTATGCTAAGTGGAAAAAGCCAGACATGAAAAGTCACATATTCTATGATGAGTTTTATATGAAACATACAGAATAGGTAAATCCATAGAAACATACAGCAGCTTAGGGGATTTCAGGAGCCTGGAAAGGTAGGGGGTGAGGGGCGGATGGGAGAGTGACTGCTAATGGATACAGGTGTCCTTTTGTGGAGAGGAAAATGTTTTGGAACTAAATAGAGGTGGTGGCTGCAAGGCATTGTGCTAAATTTGCTAAATGCCACTGAATTTCTCACTTTAAAATGGTGAATTTTATGTCATATGAATGTCATATCAATAAAAAGAATATATAAATAAACAAATAAGTCATCTATCTTAATGAGAAAATGAGATTTGCTAGTCTGCTTTTGGACTCATTTTGAATTCTTTACCAGCTGCAAAAAGACCTTCTCATTTTCCATAAAGCTTATCAACTAAAAGACATTCCCATGTAAGGTATTAACTAATATGAATTGAGTGCATATTAAAGAGTCACAGGTAGCTTTGCAGACCCTTCATGCAAATTATTAATAGAAAATGGTGCCCCACTTGAGGCTGCTTGATGAGCAGAGGTTTTGAGGTCCATGTATAGTTTTTTTGTTGTATATTCTTCTTTGCCTTTTTAAAGAATAACCTTCTAAAAATGTCAAAAAAAAAAAACTCTTCACTCATAGGCCACACAGAAAACATTCCACAGGGTCGAATTGGCTCACAGATAGCAATTTGCCAACCTCTGCTCTGTATCTTGATTAGATGCTGGTTGCATGGATATATATATATGTTTGTCAAAACTCACTGATCAGTACACTTAAGACCCATGCTTTTTACTATATGTAGTCTCAACAAAATATAGAACAGTTCTTGACAGTTGAGTTAATGCTCAAATGAATGCTAATGTTATTTTAGCTTCATATAATGACATACTTTATTTTTAATTATAACAAAGTATTATTCTTCTGCATTATAAAACAAATTCAAGCTATATGTGTGTGTGTATATATATGTATGTATGTATATATGTATGTATATATGTATGTATATATATGTATGTATATATATGTATGTATGTATATATACGTATGTATATATACATACACGTATATATACATATATATGTATGTATATATGTATATACACACAGAGAGAGAGAGAGAGGGAGAGAGAGAGATTGAGAGAAAGAGAGTCTCACTCTGTCACCCGCACCCTGGCTGGAATGCAGTGTCATGATCTCAGCTTACTGCGACCTCTGCCTCCTGAGCAGCTAGGACCACAGGTATGCACCACCAAGCCCAGCTAATTTTTTGTATTTTGGGTAGAGATGGTTTTCACCATGTTGCCCAGGCTGGTCTCAAACTCCTGAGCTCAAGCTATCCACCCACCTCAGCCTCCCAAAGTGCTGGGACTACAGGCCTGAGCTACTGTACCCAGCTTCTAGCAATATCTTTTAAGATTTCCATTATGATTCCCTCAACATCCTACTACTACCCGAACACATACTTCTGTTCCCTTCTCACAAAGAGAATTTGACTTATTGGGGAAGTGTCTTAAACCTGGGAGCACTCCAACCCAGAGAAAATATTCTCAGACCTCAAGGGGTCCTTGAACCCTAGTCAGAGAATCAAGCATCTGTGATGGACCAATCTGTTCCTTCTACCTGGTGCCTGAGTAAGAACTAGCCATAAGACCACAAGGCCACCTTGCCTTTGATTAGCATGCTTCGTGTCTCCTTTCCCAGTTAGAGCTCTTACTAGTGTCAGCATTGACAGGAAGATGTTTTTGAAGAACGAGAATGTATTGCATTTAAGATCTAGCCAGATAACCATTTGAAACATTTCCAAAGGCTAAGACACTATTTTTGAGAATATTTTCTGTGCATTAATATTTCCTTATGTACATATTGGTATCACTTTTCACACATTCTAAAGAATATTCTCTATGGAACCAGCAATTCAAAACTGCCGAGCAAAACCGCATTAGATAGTGTCATGAAGAAAACTCCACGTGGAGTGAAAAAGTTCTCATCTGTTTCCAACAATGGAAGCCCTCGTATTGGTGGCAATAGGAAATGTGAAAGTATTTTGCTAATTGAAGCTTATGAGAACACTGAGGCATGGCTGCCACAAACCAAATGATTGAACTTTTTCTTAAAGTTCCCTCAGAACCTTGAAGTTGAGAGATTGCTGGGGGCATACTGTTCCTAGCTAGGGCTTCCGATACTTAACGTTTCTTTCCTCTTTTTTGCTTTCTTTCTTTTTCTTTCTCTCTCTCCCTTTTTCTTTCTTTCTTTCTTTCTTTCCTTTCCTCTCTCTCTCTTTCTTTCTTTCCTCCCTGTCTTTCTTATATATGCCATATAATTGGGATGGGGAACAAACTGCTTAATTAACAGAATAAATATAATTATATTGAACGATTTTTATCACTTATCATGTCTATATGTCTATGGTTGACACATGCTATTTGGAAAGGGGGGAAGAATGAAGAGGTGCTGTCTACTGTCTTTGGGGAGCCCACAGTCCTGTTGGGCAGCTAAGACGGTATCCTCACACCCTCATTACAGCAGGTATAATGCCTGGCCTTGAGTCTTAGGTACCCTGATGCATTTAATCATCATGATACCCATGGAAAATTCATAGTATTTTTACATGCATTTCACATATGCAACAACTGAGGCTTGTCAAGTAACCTGGCCAAGATTTGACCCCAACAATAAAAAACAGTAAGGGAGCCAGCATTAACACACAGTTCCACCCAACTCTAAATTCTATGTTCTTAACCTTATCTCCTTACTGAGTTGTCGAACGTAAACTGAAAACATAAGTAATTATGGGCCACATAGTAGCTAAAATTCCAGAAAAGCATCCAAGATGACTAAGGACTAGAATGGAAACACAAAAAATTAAGTAAGACTTTAGCTGCACCCAAAAATAGGAGTAATGTCTGAGTATGCAAAGCTAGGAGAGAATGGTATTTTATAAGGAGATCCCAACTTATCTGGGATGGATTCCTGGAACTGACGATAAAAGAAATTAAATTCTCACAAGGGGACTTCAGTCCAATTAAAACAGCTTCAATTCATTTGCTGTCAAGCATTATCTTTTTACAGATACCCTGGTCTGTTAAAATTGATCAGGACATGAATATTTCAAAAAAATCACTCTTCTTCATGGTTGGAACAGTGACAAGTCATAGAATTTTGGCCAAATACTCGCATTAGAGTACTGCAGGGACCACTGAAATTTTGCCTGGTAAATGTAGATGGGTATCATGTCTCAAATACAAGTTGATGCATAGTTTATGTACATAGAGGTTGATGAAGAGAGAAAGGGGCCAAAGGAATGAAGAATTGCTAAATAATTCCAAAGGAGTATCCAGTCTAGAAACATCTAAACTGTGTCGTTTCTCTCTTCTACAGTAGGTAATAGAGACTGAGTAACTTTCCTAAACTGTCAAAAGGAATATAGTTGGCAAACTAGCTGAGTGCCTGGGAAATGCCCTGAGGGCCCCACAGCTGGGAGGACCATCCTGTTGCCTCCCTTGGCCAGAGGGATTCTGGAGAGAAAGAGGAGGAGCTCTCATGGTAGCTTCTTGTGGTCTCTGTTACTATAGCAACCTTCTCCTTTGTTTTCCTGGATCTAGAGCTGCCGCCTCAATCAGCAACTGGCATTCAGGTGAGGCAGCCGTGTGATGGCATTAGGAAAATGAGGAAGTGGAAAAACAAACCTGCTTGAGCAAACAGACACACACACACACATCCTGGCACTCAGAATTCATTGTTGGGATGAGTTTCCAGACCTCTTGCCATTTTCTCTTTAAGTCTCAGTATCGCAGGTTTGCAACTGCTGTTGAATAATATGCTTGGGGAATTTTTGCTTTATTCTGGCTGTCATGTGGATGGTTACCGTTTACATGCTGTTTCACTGCCTGCCATGCTTTGCTCTTCCTTACCCTGTGGAGAGGTCACAGCCTCTAATAGGCTTTCCCTGACCACCACCTCCACCCTCTGCTCATATTCTCTCTCTCTCAGCATCCTGTCTGGTCCTTCCTATCAATGAACACAATTTATGACTATTTTTTTGACTGTCTTGTGTTCATCAGCTTTTGCTTCAACTTCCCAACTAGATTCCAAGCCCCATGAGGGCAGGAACACCTACCATTTTTGGACAGTGATATCAAATGAAATGTGTCATGCAAATGGCAAATGAATATGCATGGAATAGGTGGAGGAGCCAAGATGGCCAAATAGGAACAGCTCCGGTCTACAGCTCCCAGCGTGAGCGACGCAGAAGATGGGTGATTTCTGCATTTCCATCTGAGGTACCGTGTTCATCTCACTAGGGAGTGCCAGACAGTGGGCACAGGTCAGTGGGTGAGCACACCGTGCGCCAGCCGAAGCAGGGCGAGGCATTGCCTCACTCAGGAAGTGCAAGGGGTCAGGGAGTTCCCTTTCCAGGGGTGACAGACAGCACCTGGAAAATCGGGCCACTCCCACCCGAATACTGTGCTTTTCCGACGGGCTTAGGAAACGGTGCCCCAGGAGAGTATAGCCCGCACCTGGCTCAGAGGGTCCTACGCCCACGGAGTCTCGCTGATTGCTAGCACAGCAGTCTGAGATCAAACAGCAAGGCGGCAGCGAGGCTGGGGGAGGGGCGCCCGCCATTGCCCAGGCTCGCTTAGGTAAACAAAGCAGCTGGGAAGCTTGAACTGGGTGGAGCCCACCACAGCTCAAGGAGGCCTGCCTGCCTCTGTAGGCTCCACCTCTGGGGGCAGGGCACAGACAAACAAAAAGACAGCAGTAACCTCTGCGGACTTAAATGTCCCTGTCTGACAGCTTTGAGGAGAGCAGTGGTTCTCCCAGCATGCAGCTGGAGATCTGAGAACGGGCAGACTGCCTCCTCAAGTGGGTCCCTGACCCCTGACCCCTGAGCAGCCTAACTGGGAGGCACCCCCCAGCAGGGGCAGACTGACACCTCACACGGCCGGCCAGGTACTCCAACAGACCTGCAGCTGAGGGTCCTGTCTGTTAGAAGGAAAACTAACAAACAGAAAGGACATCCACACCAAAAACCCATCTGTACATCACCATCATCAAAGACCAAAAGTAGATAAAACCACAAAGATGGGGAAAAAACAGAGCAGAAAAACTGGAAACTCTAAAAAGCAGAGTACCTCTCCTCCTCCAGAGGAACACAGTTCCTCACCAGCAACGGATCAAAGCTGGACGGAGAATGACATTGACGAGCTGAGAGAAGAAGGCTTCAGACGATCAAATTACTCCGAGCTATGGGAGGATATTCAAACCAAAGGCAAAGAAGTTGAAAACTTTGAAAAAAATTTAAAAGAATGTATAACTAGAATAACCAATACAGAGAAGTGCTTAACGGAGCTGATGGAGCTGAAAACCAAGGCTCGAGAACTACGTGAAGAATGCAGAAGCCTCAGGAGCCGATGCGATCAAATGGAAGAAAGGGTATCAGCCCTGGAAGATGAAATGAATGAAATGAAGCGAGAAGGGAAGTTTAGAGAAAAAAGAATAAAAAGAAATGAGCAAAGCCTCCAAGAAATGTGGGACTATGTGAAAAGACCAAATCTACGTCTGATTGGTGTACCTGAAAGTGATGGGGAGAATGGAACCAAGTTGGAAAACACTCTGCAGGATATTATCCAGGAGAACTTCCCCAATCTAGCAAGGCAGGCCAACATTCAGATTCAGGAAATACAGAGAATGCCACAAAGATACTCCTCGAGAAGAGCAACTCCAAGACACATAATTGTCAGATTCACCAAAGTTGAAATGAAGGAAAAAATGTTAAGGGCAGCCAGAGAGAACGGTCGGGTTACCCTCAGAGGGAAGCCCATCAGACTAACAGCGGATCTCTCGGCAGAAACCCTACAAGCCAGAAGACAGTGGGGGCCAATATTCAACATTCTTAAAGAAAAGAATTTTCAGCCCAGAATTTCATATCCAGCCAAACTAAGCTTCATAAGTGAAGGAGAAATAAAATACTTTACAGACAAGCAAATGCTGAGAGATTTTGTCACCACCAGGCCTGCCCTAAAAGAGCTCCTGAAGGAAGTGCTAAACATGGAAAGGCACAACCGGTACCAGCCACTGCAAAATCATGCCAAAATGTAAAGACCATCGAGACTAGGAAGAGACTGCATCAACTAACGCGCAAAATAACCAGCTAACATCATAATGGCAGGATCAAATTCACACATAACAATATTAACTTTAAATGTAAATGGACTAAATGCTCCAATTAAAAGACACAGACTGGCAAATTGGATAAAGACTCAAGACCCATCAGTGTGCTGTATTCAGGAAACCCATCTCACGTGCAGAGACACACATAGGCTCAAAATAAAAGGATGCAGGAAGATCTACCAAGCAAATGGAAAACAAAAAAAGGCAGGGGTTGCAATCCTAGTCTCTGATAAAACAGGCTTTAAACCAACAAAGATCAAAAGAGACAAAGAAGGCCATTACATAATGGTAAAGGGATTAATTCAACAAGAAGAGCTAACTATCCTAAATTTACATGCACCCAATACAGGAGCACCCAGATTCATAAAGCAAGTCCTGAGTGACCTACAAAGAGACTTAGACTCCCACACATTAATAATGGGAGACTTTAACAACCCACTGTCAACATTAGACAGATCAACGAGACAGAAAGTCAACAAGGATACCGAGGAATTGAACTCAGCTCTGCACCAAGCAGACCTAATAGACATCTACAGAACTCTCCACCCCAAATCAACAGAATATACATTTTTTTCAGCACCACACCACACCTATTCCAAAATTGACCACATAGTTGGAAGTAAAGCTCTCCTCAGTAAATGTAAAAGAACAGAAATTATAACAAACTATCTCTCAGATCACAGTGCAATCAAGCTAGAACTCAGGATTAAGAATCTCACTCAAAACCGCTCAACTGCATGGAAACTGAACAACCTGCTCCTGAATGACTACTGGGTACATCACGAAATGAAGGCAGAAATAAAGATGTTCTTTGAAACCAACGAGAACCAAGACACAACATACCAGAATCTCTGGGATGCATTCAAAGCAGTGTGTAGAGGGAAATTTATAGCACTAAATGCCCATAAGAGAAAGCAGGAAAGATCCAAAATTGACACCCTAACATCGCAATTAAAAGAACTAGAAAAGCAAGAGCAAACACAGTCAAAAGCTAGCAGAAGGCAAGAAATAACTAAAATCAGAGCAGAACTGAAGGAAATAGAGACGCAAAAAACCCTTCAAAAAATTAATGAATCCAGGAGCTGGTTTTTTGAAAGGATCAACAAAATTGATAGACCGCTAGCAAGATTAATAAAGAAAAAAAGAGAGAAGAATCAAATAGATGCAATAAAAAATGATAAAGGGGATATCACCACCGATCCCACAGAAATACAAACTACCATCAGAGAATACTACAAACACCTCTACACAAATAAACTAGAAAATCTAGAAGAAATGGATAAATTCCTCAACACATACACCCTCCCAAGACTAAACCAAGAAGAAGTTGAATCTCTGAATAGACCAATAACAAGAGCTGAAATTGTGGCAATAATCAATAGCTCACCAACCAAAAAAAGTCCAGGACCAGATGGGTTCACAGCCGAATTCTACCAGAGGTACAAGGAGGAGTTGGTACCATTCCTTCTGAAACTATTCCAATCAATAGAAAAAGAGGGAATCCTCCCTAACTCATTTTATGAGGCCAGCATCATCCTGATACCAAAGCCAGGCAGAGACACAACCAAAAAAGAGAATTTTAGACCAATATCCTTGATGAACATTGATGCAAAAATTCTCAATAAAATACTGGCAAACAGAATCCAGCAGCACATCAAAAAGCTTATCCACCATGATCAAGTGGGCTTCATCCCTGGGATGCAAGGCTGGTTCAATATATGCAAATCAATAAATGTAATCCAGCATATAAACAGAACCAAAGACAAAAACCACATGATTATCTCAATAGATGCAGAAAAGGCCTTTGACAAAATTCAACAACCCTTCATGCTAAAAACTCTCAATAAATTAGGTATTGATGGGACGTATCTCAAAATAATAAGAGCTATTTATGACAAACCCACAGCCAATATCATACTGAATGGGCAAAAACTGGAAGCATTCCCTTTGAAAACTGGCACAAGACAGGGATGCCCTCTCTTACCACTTCTATTCAACATAGTGTTGGAAGTTCTGGCCAAGGCAATAAGGCAGGAGAAGGAAATAAAGGGTATTCAATTAGGAAAAGAGGAAGTCAAATTGTCCCTGTTTGCAGACGACATGATTGTATATCTAGAAAACCCCATTGTCTCAGCCCAAAATCTCCTTAAGCTGATAAGCAACTTCAGCAAAGTCTCAGGATACAAAATCAATGTACAAAAATCACAAGCATTCTTATACACCAATAACAGACAAACAGCCAAATCATGAGTGAACTCCCATTCACAATTGCTTCAAAGAGAATAAAATACCTAGGAATCCAACTTACAAGGGATGTGAAGGACCTCTTCAAGGAGAACTACAAACCACTGCTCAAGGAAATAAAAGAGGATACAAACAAATGGAAGAACATTCCATGCTCATGGGTAGGAAGAATCAATATCATGAAAATGGCCATACTGCCCAAGGTAATTTATAGATTCAATGCCATCCCCATCAAGATACCAATGACTTTCTTCACAGAATTGGAAAAATCTACTTTAAAGTTCATATGGAACCAAAAAAGAGCCTGCATCGCCAAGTCAATCCTAAGCCAAAAGAACAAAGCTGGAGGCATCATGCTACCTGACTTCAAACTATACTACAAGGCTACAGTAACCAAAACAGCATGGTACTGGTACCAAAACAGAGATATAGATCAATAGAACAGAACAGAGCCCTCAGAAATAACACCACATATCTACAACTATCTGATCTTTGACAAACCTGAGAAAAACAAGCAATGGGGAAAGGATTCCCTATTTAATAAATGGTGCTGGGAAAACTGGCTAGCCATATGTAGAAAGCTGAAACTGGATCCCTTCCTTACACCTTATACAAAAATCAATTCAAGATGGATTAAAGACTTAAACGTTAGACCTAAAACCATAAAAATCCTAGAAGAAAACCTGGGCATTACCATTCAGGACATAGGCATGGGCAAGGACTTCATGTCTAAAACACCAAAAGCAATGACAACAAAAGCCAAAATTGACAAATGGGATCTAATTAAACTAAAGAGCTTCTGCACAGCAAAAGAAACTACCATCAGAGTGAACAGGCAACCTACAAAATGGGAGAAAATTTTCGCAACCTACTCATCTGATAAAGGGCTAATATCCAGAATCTACAATGAACTCAACCAAATTTACAAGAAAAAAACAAACAACCCCATCAAAAAGTGGGCGAAGGACATGAACAGACACTTCTCAAAAGAAGACATTTATGCAGCCAAAAAACACATGAAAAAATGCTCACCATCACTGGCCGTCAGAGAAATGCAAATCAAAACCACAATGAGATACCATCTCACACCAGTTAGAATGGCAATCATTAAAAAGTCAGGAAACAACAGGTGCTGGAGAGGATGTGGAGAAATAGGAACACTTTTACACTGTTGGTGGGACTGTATACTAGTTCAACCATTGTGGAAGTCAGTGTGGCGATTCCTCAGGGATCTAGAACTAGAAATTCCATTTGACCCAGCCATCCCATTACTGGGTATATACCCAAAGGACTATAAATCATGCTGCTATAAAGACACATGCACACGTATGTTTATTGCGGCATTATTCACAATAGCAAAGACTTGGAACCAACCCAAATGTCCAACAATGATAGACTGGATTAAGAAAATGTGGCACATATACACCATGGAATACTATGCAGCCATAAAAAATGATGAGTTCATGTCCTTTGTAGGGACATGGATGAAATTGGAAATCATCATTCTCAGTAAAGTATCGCAAGAACAAAAAACCAAACACCGCATATTCTCACTCATAGGTGGGAATTGAACAATGAGAACACATGGACACAGGAAGGGGAACATCACACTTCGGGAACTGTTGTGGGGTGGGGGGAGGGGGGAGGGATAGCATTGGGAGATATACCTAATGCTAGATGACGAGTTAGTGGGTGCAGCGCACCAGCATGGCACATGTATACATATGTAACTAACCTGCACATTGTGCACATGTACCATAAAACCTAAAGTATAATAATAATAATAAAAATAATAAAATAAAAAAATAAAATAAAATAAAAAAAGAATATGCATGGAATAAATAATATGATAATTTTGAAAACATAAGCTAGGGAGCTGGGATACTGAGTGCTATTCCAGTTGCTTAGTCTCTCTCAATTCTCTTAAATGAATAATAAAATGAGAATGCATATCATTCTCATACGTATGCAAAAAACAACAGTATCAAACAAACAAAAAACGAATTTAAAAACCTAAACAGAAGCTAGTGTGAAAAGATCTGTTAATTCCACAGCAGTGGCATTCTAGAAGGTAAATCTAGAGATAAACTTCATGGAAAGGCAAAGTACCCTTCCTTCCTATCTCTAAAAATAGTACTTGGAAAGGGAAGCCATGAGCTATCAGACTCTTGATAATTTGTCGGTGTTTATACTAATGACAAAAGCAGAATTAGTTTGAAGAGCTGAAGGCAGATCTACCTTTCCTGAAAATCTAAAAATTATCTCCAGTAAGATTTTCTACCTTATTGACTAATGCAATCAAGGGTCTACATTGTTCCTTCTTTGCAACATTTCAGGCTTAATGGTCTCAAATAGGTATGATGGGCCAAGCCTAAGTTTTGAGCTTATTTTACAAGCCTAGCTGCAAAGGAGCCAGGAAAATGAGTATCTGGTCTTCAGGGCTTAGATGTGGTATATGGGCTCTACCTTTCACCAACACACATATTATGATATTATGGGAAATTCATTAAGTCTACAAAAGAAATTGAGATTATGGTCAACCAAAATTCAGTACAAATGTCCACTATATATCTGGAAATGCAATAGGCTATGCAAAACTGATGAGTCTCTTGACTCAAAACTGTTTAAGGAGAAGTTGGGTGATCTGAGGGGTTGTAGGCAAACGTTTTTCTATAAAAGCCCCATAGTAAATATTTTATGTTTCGTGGTTTCTGTCACAACTACTCAGCTCTGCCATTCTAACATGCCAACAGACATAGAAAATGCATAAACAGGCTGGGTGTGGTGGCTCACACCTGTAATCCCAGCACTTTGGGAGGCCAAGGCAGGTGGATCACGAGGTCAGGAGTTCGAGACCAGCCTAACTAACATGGTGAAACCCCATCTCTACTAAAAATACAAAAATTAGCCGAGCGTGGCAGCGTGCACCCCTAATCCTAGCTACTCAGGAGGCTGAGGCAGGAGAATCGCTTGAATCCAGGAGGCAGAGGTTGCAGTGAGCAGAGATTGTGCCATTGCACTCTAGCCTGGGTGACAGAGCGAGACTCCATCTCAAAAAAAAAAAAAAAAAAAAGAAAGAAAGAAAAGAACAAACGAAAGAAAATGCATAAAAAAATGAGTGTAGCTATGTTCTAATAAAACTTTATTTACAAGCACAGGCAGCAGGCTGGATTTCATCTGCAGGTGTAGTTTGCTTACCATGGTTTAGAGTATGTGTTCTGCGATGTGGCTGCCTGGGCCTGACCTTAGTCATGCTCACCACTAGCTATGTGATCTGAGGCAATTTCAATTAAATCTTCTCAGTATTCTCATCTGTATTGTGTTGCTCTTAATAGTACCCACTTCACAGAGTTACTGTGAAAATTACATAATAACTGTACAATTAATGAAACTGAGCCTGATACATAAAAAGCACTCAAAAAAGTTCACGATATTCTGCTATTCTATAGGGAATTTAAGCATCAGATAGGAGTGTCGTACACAAATTTACTTTGTCTCATTATCCTTTCTTTGGAGGCAGCCCTCCTCTACTCAACAGATAGATCCTGCAAAATTTATATGGAGGGTGAGGTGGGCCACATCATCTCTTTGATTCAAAGATGGGTGACCCCAGTCACATCAAATAGAGCTTCCTTCCTCTCTGGCCACAATGAATATCTTTTGGTCAGTACATGACCCAAGCTGAGTTATCCCTGAGACTTTTCTTTTTTGAGACAGGGTCTTACTCTGTCACCCAGGCTGGAGTACAGTGGCATGATCTCAGCTCATTGCAACCTCTGCCTCCGGGGCCCAAGTGATCCTACCACCTCAGCCTCCTGAGTAGCTGGGACTTCAGGTATGCACCACCAGGCGTGGTTAATTTTTAAATATTTTTTTGTAGAGACGGAGTTTCACCATGTTGGCCAGGCTGGTCTTGAACTCTGAAGCTCAAGCAATCTGCCTGCTTCAGCCTCTCAAAGTGCTGGGATTACAGGCGTGTACCACCATGCCTGGCCCCCCAAAAGACTTGTCTGTCAAAAAACACTTTAATAAATACAATATAAAAGGTCCAAGCTGAGGAATCAGTAAAAATACTATAAATATAAAATAAATGTCATAGTGAGAGATGGCAACGTGCTAGCAGCCCTTGCTTGCTGTCGGCGCCTCCTCGGCCTCAACGTCTGCTCTGGCCGCCCTCAAGGAGCCCTTCACTCTGCCACTGCACTGTCGTGGCCCCTCTCTGGGGCTGGCCAAGGCTGGAGCCGGCTCCCTCCGCTCTTGGGGAGGTGTAGAGGGAGAGGCGCCGGCAGGAGACCGGGCTCCGCGCGGCGCTTGCGGGCCGGCGTGGGTCCCTTGTAGGCGCGGGTTGCTGGTAGGTGCGGGCTCCGTGGGCCCCACACTTGGCGCAGCCGGCTGGCGCCTGCTGGGCTTGACTGGGGGACGAGCTCCCTCTAGGCTGCTAGAGTGCCCAGGCTAGGTGCCACAAAGTCTCCCGGTGAGTGCCACTGAGAGGTGAAACTGGCTGGGCTTCTGAGAAGGATGGGGACTTGGAGAACTTTTGTGCCTAGCTAAGGGATTGTAAACGCACCAATCAGCACTCTGTCAAAACAGACCAATCAGCTCTCTGTAAAATGGACCAATCAGCTCTCTGTAAAATGGACCAATCAGCACTCTATAAAATGGACCAATCAGCAGGATGTGAGTGGGGCCAGATAAGGGAATAAAAGCAGGCCACCCGAGCTACCAGCTACAACCCGCTAAGAATCCTTTGTACTCCGTAGAAGCATTGTTTTTTTGCTCTTTGCAATAAATGTTGCTGCTGCTGACTGTTTGGGTCTGTGTGGTTCTTAAGAGTTGTGACACTTGCTGCAAAGGTCTGCACTTTCAGTCCTGAAGCCAGTGGCCAGTGAGACCATGAGCCCACTGAGAGAGACAAACTCCCGGCAGGAGGAAACAAGAACTCTGGTTACGCCACCTTTATGAACTGTAACAGTCTCCACAAAGGTCTGCAGCTTCATTCCTGGAGCCAGTGAGACCACGAGCTCATTGGGAGGGATGAACTCCAGACAAGAGGAATGAACAACTCTGGACGCGCCACCTTTATGAACTGTAACACTCACCGCGAAGGTCTGCAGCCTCACTCCTGAGGCCAGCAAGACTACGAACTCACCAGAAGGAAAAAACTCTGGGCACACCATCTTTAAGAACTGTAACACTCCCCACCAGGGTCCGCAGCTTCATTTTTGAAGTCAGCGAGACCAAGAACCCACCAATTCCAGATACAATAGAACCTGTAAAGCTGTGGTTCTCCATCAGGCATACCTGGGATTTTTTATTTGTTTCAAGTACCTACTTGGTCTACCCCAAATAAATCTAATCAGTATTTCAAGAGAAAGGGGTCCTGGTATATCTCTCTAATGATAAAGCAGTTTTATAGAGATATTAGGTTGCTGTGGGCAATTGAGCTATGCCTTACGTTTTATTTGGATCCCCAAAAGAGTAAGATTAGAGGGAATTCATTGAACTGCAACTTAAAAGGTCTTTCTTACAGTAAAGAAAATTTATACCATAGAGTTAATAGGACAGAGGTATATAGAGCTATATGTATAATGTAACAGATTAAAGTTAAGAATTATCAGAAATACATAGCCATATTAATCAGGATTTTTTTGGTTGCAAGTGACAGAAAACCCAAATAAAATATTTCAATTTAAAAGGGAACAATTGATTGGCTCATACAGTTCAGAAGTCTAGGGGTAGGAGTACCTTCAGGTAAGGCTGCATCTAGAAGGTCAGTATTATCCAGGCTGTCTCATTTCCTCTATTTTCAGTCCTGCTTACCTTTGCTTGGATGTATTCTTCAATGTGATGGGAGAGATGACCCCCACATACCCCACCCTCTAGGATCCACTGTTAAAAGCTCACCAACTGCAGTGGAAAGATTTCTTGTCTTCAGTGTCTGTCTGTTAATCCTAGAGAAGACCCTAGAAAGATGAACTGTTTAATAGTTCATGCCCAGACTAACAAGGTGACAAAAAAGATAATGGGTCCTATTAGGAGAGGCCCATTTGAAGTCGCAGTTCATAAAATGGAAGATCTTGATTAAAATCCTCACCGGAATACCTCGTATGAGGAAACAGAGGTCAACTCCTTCCACCCCAACCCTGCAAAGGAGTGATAGGGAGATAAAAGCTAACACATAACCACCACAAGTCATGCATAGGCTCCCAACCCTGCAAAGGGGTGACAGGGAGATAAAAGCTAACGTGTAACCACCACAACCATGCATAGGCTGAGTGCCACTGAAGACTTATCTTCATTCTTCATTCTCTATGACCTGCCAATGACTCCCAGATGGATTCGATACTTAGAACAATAGAGAAATCTTATTACTGCTCAAGTGCAAATCGATGTGTATGGCACTGGCCTGGAGGGCTGTCAAAGAGAACTCAGGTCTGCAAGAGCCTTCCTCAATTAGAAATGAGTCTTAGTGGACAGAAAAATCTGAGCATTTCGGATCACTGGGGCTTTGTATTATAGAACCTTTCTCTTCTCTTCTAGTGAATGTAGTCTTCTTGGTGGTAAACTGAGTCCAAGAAAAGGGAGGTATCTGAGTAAATCTCATGTGATTTTTTATAGAAGCTAATTCCTGAAGCCAGCGAGACCAGGAGCCCACCACTAACTGTTGAGCGCAGCTAGTTTAGGAATCCGGTAAACTTGCTGTGCTGTAAAACATGCCAAATACTGGTTTCTAAATCAGCTTCCAAATGGAAATAATACCATTAGTGCAAATAGCTGCCTTTCCATGAAGACTTTCGGCCAAAAAGTTTCACAAACAAAATTTTACAAATCAATTCTGTTGGAATGATACCCCCTTCAAATCACCGTCACCCACCACCACCACCACACATATACTGGAAGGCCAACTGGGAAAGCACACGATAAGAGTTCCAAATGCACCATGATTGGGAATAAAAGAATATCCGAAACTCTGGGAAGAATTTTAGTATCTCAAAGTGTCAGGAAACAGGCCCACTCCATCAGATTGGCTCCATCAGGCCCCACAGTTGGAAGTGTGGACTGGCTAATGGGTTATGAAGACAATGAATGAAGCTGTATAAAGTGACTGCCTCCTTTGGGATTCATAACATTCTATAGTGCAGAGCAGCCTTTTATTGCACTATGGATTAGAGATTCAGATGATAGAAAACTCAGTTCCAGGGCCCCTAATATTTGCATTATATTTATCAAACAGGGATATATTGTGAAGCGAAGATTTTAAATCAGATTCAATCTAGCCTGAGTGAAATCTGAACTGGGGTTTGAGCCAAACTGTAAGGAAAACCCCCAATTAACTCCAGGTTCTTTAACTCCAACATTTTTGCTTTACAAATAAACCAAAGATCTTCGTTAAAAAAATTATTCTCCAAAGTTTCCAACGAAACTATAGATTTGCTTTGCAATTCAAAACAGTAGAATTGCAAAGCAATTGTTGCACAACCACCATTTGGGGAGACATTTTGGTTCACTTGTTTAGCCCATATTTATGGAACACCTAATATGCCTTTATGTATTTAGCATATAGTGGTAGTTGCAGCCATAATCTGCAGTGGTAGGTTACTCAAATTACATTGCTGGCTTCATTCATCTCCAAATCTAATGGAGAAAGATGCATAAAAACCTGGAAAGTAAATACATGCACACAAAAATTTAGGGCACTACACTATCGTTCTCTTAAAGCAGGGGTTGGCCAACCATGTCCCCACAGCCTGTATATTTACAAAAAGTTTTATTAGTTCACAGCCACTCTTGCTTGTTTACATAACGTCCATGGCTACTTTTACGCTACAGTGGATAGTTGAGCAATTGCAACAGAAACCGTGTGGCCCACAAAATCTAAAACATTTGCTATCCGGCCTTTTACAGAAAAAGTTTGTTGACCTCTGTAAAGAAACTAAAAGTTCAACGTGTTGAAGTGACTGCAGCGGGGAGTTGAGTAGAAGGTCTGGGAAGAGCTCACTAAGGCTGTGGGTGGCATTTGAGTTGAGACCTGTGCGATAAGGAGCCAGCCTTGGGAAACCAAGTGCTTTAGACAAACAGAATGATATGATGATCTTGGTGGTTTGGGTTTGTTTGTTTCTAGTAAAGTATTGCCTTAAAGGTGATGAACAAGTTGCCAGGCTGTCATATACATTAGGCAAGCCTCAAGTGGTAAAATAAACACACACTCAACCTTCAGCTTGTTTCCTGTGTGAGGTGATAAAAGCATTTTCTAGTCCTCTCTGTGTTCTCATTCAAAAAAGGGAGGGAGTTCCCCATAGTTCGATAAGCAACTCTACAAAAAAGGGATGCCTTGGCCCACCCCTCGAGGACAGCATTAATTTTTACGGTCAAGGGTTAAAGCAAAACTCTACTTTCTTTAGGAAATTTTTCTCCTTGCTTTGCCTGGGATGAACTCACTCTCGTCTTCAATTCTAACTCTCTTTCTCTCATCTTCATGCTTTTGTGCTGTTACAACACACCTGCTTGAACCTTGCTGGGGATATCTTTTCCCAAAAAAGGTATTCCAATATCATTTGGGGAGAAGCAGAAAAACCGAGACCAGGAAATCCAAATGAACAAGATAAGTCCAGACTCTTGTCCGTTTATTTGCACCCTAAGTGGCCTGTGTTTCTGGAGAGGTGGACACAGTACTGGCCAGGGACTGCTATTCTTCTTCTGTAATGCTCCATGTCTCCAGGTGTTGCACCTATCAGGAAAGGCTAAAAAACTCACCTCGCCTTTTGTGCAGTATCTCACACCAATGTCCCTTTAACTCTCAATTCTAAAACCACATTTGAAACTATTTCAGGTGGAAATCCACACTTAGCAAGCATGTCTTTGCCGCTATGAAAAACCTCATGCTCCAATTTCAGATATTTTCATCGTACTTGTGGTGGTCTTAATGGATAAATTAAATCTACTTCTCTCCTGATTGCCTTGCTGGCCCTCTTTGTAACTTCACTTTGTATTCCTTTCTGTTCAATACTTTTCAGAGTACTGAGAGTTTAAAGAGGTACAATAAATCCCAGATCAGTTTTTAATGACCACGGTAAGCCTGCTTGTAATATGTCAGTAAGCTGAACCTAAAAGCCAATGGGGAATAGGCCATTTCTGCCTTAGTAATTGCCTCCACAGAAAGATTTATAATGTCATTATCTGAATCTATAAGAAATAACTCATGGAGCTGAAATACCCTAAAAAAAATTACAATTTTCTTAAAATCTAGTCATTCATAAATGCTAAATCATAAAACTTTTTTCAAGATGCTTTATGTTAAAAGTAAAACCCAGTAAAAATATAAATGCTCGTTTCTTAATCAGATTCCTCTTTCTTTATGTATCTGTTTGTGGTTTTGCAGTTTTCTGGGATATATTTATAAACCTAACACTGGGCTGCCAGAATCTGCAACTACTACAAGAAGCTACGGCATCTGAAAAGGCATTTCTTCTTGCCTTTTTATCTCTGTGT
This sequence comes from Pongo abelii, assembly GCF_028885655.2. Lineage (NCBI taxonomy): Eukaryota > Metazoa > Chordata > Mammalia > Primates > Hominidae > Pongo > Pongo abelii. The sequence continues at coordinate 57,076,595 of NC_072006.2, read as the reverse complement.
GATACCAGGGAGTGAGGAGGAAGAGGGTTAGTTAGTAAGGCAATAAAATTAATTTCAGCAATAAAAGTCACCCTTTTCCTTAATTTCTCCATGTAACACACACACACACACACACACACACACACACACACACACACACACACACACACACACACTTCCTTTCAAAGGCCCTACAGAGCTGTTTTAAGGTATTTCTGCAGCTTCCCTTCTCCCTTAACATTTCCAAATAAAAAAAGAAAAAGAAAAGGGGGAAAAAAGATCAGTCACTTCTTTCAAATAGCAGAAAACATCCTCCTCAATTTGTCCAGAATTTAATAAAGTCCTGATATCTCCCTATCTTCTCGCCTCCCTATAAAACAGAGCAACATTTATACTAATTTCTGCAGTTCTAAAATGTTGTTGGGGGTAGAGAATGTATTACAGCTTTTAAATGACACTCAAGATGTTTTTCATAATTTGGGAAGTCATATTTTCTCCCTTTAAATACAGTAACTTGCCACAAGCTTGAACATTAAATAGGGTTCTTTTCAAAATTGCCCCCTTCCTTCATGCTCCAGGTTGGAAATTTTCTCTCCATTTTTAATGTCTAGGATTGCAGCTAAGCCTTGTGGTGGATGGAGTGTCCACAGAGGGTTCTTTAAAAGCATTTGGGAAAGAAGGCAAACCTGTGTCTGTGTTCACCATTCCTATTGACACCTCACTGAGCCGGCCATCATCACTACATTCCTTGATTACTTTCCACTTTGACATCTCTATGAATGTTGACTTTCAAGTATCTTAAGGTATCTTGAGTCAACATATCCAAAACTGAACTAACCTTCCTTTTGGGAGCCTGCTTCCCTCCGTGAGTAATACCATCTGCCCATCTGTTTCCTAAAAACCAGAAAGCTGTGGAGAAAGGCAAAAAAAAACACCTTTTCTCCCTTTCTCCCAGCATGTGCATCCAAAGAATCACCAAGAAACATCCTACCTGCAAACGTCTTCCATGTATAAATATTTTTTCTGTCCCTACCCTACCTTAGTAATTTCTCACCCAGACTTGCAACTATCCCCCAACTGATTGCCATATGTATGTGTATATATACACATATACACTTCTTTAAATGTACATATATATTTTATGTGTTTGTTTCCACACTAGCAATTCTATCTGTCCTGTTTTATTTTAATCTATATAATTTAATTTTAATCTATATAAATTATTTTATACATTTTATATAAAATATATATTTATATAAATATATAAGAATATATTACATGATTATATATAATTATGTAATATTTTATTTCCATATAAAGATAAATAATACATACATAATTTCTATATATATAATATATATCAATACATACATATTTATAAGATATATATCTATATATGATATATAAAAAGTGATATATAAATAATTTCTCTCTATATATCATATATATGTTAGTGTGGAAACAAAAAGTGAAAAACTATATAAATAAAATAGTTTTAATAGTGATAAGAGCTATGAAGAAAATACACCAGAATCATATGACAGCAATCCAAGGAGGTGGAATGAGCTTAGACATGAATGCAGACAAGTAATGGATCATTGAAAAATGCAGAGGAAGAGTGATCCAAGTCAGAGGCCAAGCAAGTAGAGGGCTCCTTTGATAGAAACAGGAATCCCATAATGAAGAAAGAAGACAGTGGAGCTGGGACATTGTGACTTGGGTGCAAAGATGCCTAAAATGAGGCTGAGACTGGATTGCAAAGGTTAATTTATGTGTCCACTTGACTGGGCTAAGGGATACCCAGATAGCTGGTAAAACATTTCTGAGTATGTCTATGAGGGTGTTCCCAGAAGAGATTAACATTTGAATCTGTAGAGTTAGTAAAGAAAAATCAACCTCCCCAGGGTGGGCCGGCATCGTCCAATACATTGAGGGCCTGAATATAACAAAAAGGTAGAGAAAGGGCTGATTTTTCTCTTCCTGAGTTGGGACATCCACCTTCTCCTGCCCTCAGACATCAGAGCTCCTGGTTCTTGGGCCTGTGGAGTCTGGGACTTACACCATCAGCTCCTTTGGTTCTCAAGCCTTGAACTTGCACTGAATTACACCCCCAGCTTTCCTGGTTCTCCAGCTTGCAGATAGCAGATGGTGAGACTTCTCATCTTCTATAATTGTGTGAAGCAATTCTCAAGACAAATCCATTTATATCTATACTTATACCTATACCTATATTTATCTATATCAACACCTATATTTATACCTACACCCATATCAATATCAATACACTATTGGTTCTATTTCCTTGGGGAATCCTGACTAATACAATATGTAAGCTGCACTGTGAGATGCAGGTTGTATTTAGGTGCCATAGAAAGCCATCTGATGGTTTTAAGTGAGGGACCAACATGATCAGATTTTTTGTTTTAGAAGAATTGGTCTGCCTGACTTGGGGAGAGTACATTAGATGGGGGCTATGCATGAAGGACAAGATCAGTTAGGAAGCTGTTTTAATTTGCATGCATGCTTCTTCAGTAACTACCCATCGCCTGTGAAACAAGTTCAGGTTCCATCACATGACATTTAAAGTTCTCTAAATCCTGGCCCCTGCTACACCATTAGGCTTACCTCCTAATACTCCATGATGGTCTCTCCACTACAGCTTGCCAACACAGCATCTTCAGCCCATTGTAAATGATTTCCCTCCAGCCTTTAACATATAGAGTTCTCACTTTTTCCAATTTCCCTGAGAATATATTCCCTCTTTCAAATTCCATCTGTTATGTGAAGACTTCTGAACAAACCAAGTCATAGCAAACTTTATTCTTCCTAAACAATGGGCTACACTTAAAAAAAAAAAGCAGATATATCTCCTGCCACCTCTTGGATGATTGCTTCATATTATCATTTACCTTTTGTTTAGTTATTTCATTTTCCATGTGTATACATATGTCCCATTTTCCCAACCACAATGTAAAATCCCTAAGGGCAAAGACCTTCCTTATGTTTCTGTGGATCTCCCGCAGACCCTGGCACCATGCCATACCCACAATGTGGCACTGGGTATATATGCTGATCTGCTGTGGAGGCAGCACTAAAACCCCTTCTCAGAACCGAGATAACCATCAAGTAATCTAATGACTAGGTAAGTAAAGCAGTTGAAATTTGGAGAGAGATTTTTGAAGTACTCTATTTTTTAACAGTTTCTTTCCTGAAAGCTTTCTTTCTATAAAAACCTCCATGCTTTGAGTAGAACTGGATAGGAAGTGTAAAATAAACTCGATGCACTGTTGAACATTAGCTCTATAATTCTAATCTGGATTGAGATTGAAGATTTAGAACTAAACCCCTCTGAAGGAGCAGTGCAGAGAAGCTTACTTAGGACAAGGTTGCATGCTCGAAGTGGCCCTGGATACATCCGACATTCGTGCAATGCGAGGTTTAAAGGTAGACTAGATTATAGAATTGAGGCCAGAGAGAGGCAAGTTCAGGTGAAAAGAGAAAGATAACAACACAGTCTATTGCACTCTATGTGAGACCATCTACCTGTTACAACCATAAATTTGGTTTGGGGAGAAGTGGGCTCTGGTTTCACATTTCTTTGCAAGTATCTCCATTTTTGTGGGCAGGGAATTCTGTTGACAGGTTAAGATTTTAATTGAGTGAATCTCAGCAAAGGTACGTCTATTCTCTTCTCTAAGTGCAGTTTTCTGTGTTGATCATGGGAAAGTCCATGAAAGGACCATGGGAACTCACACAGAGGAAGGGCAAGAGCTCTCTAGTCCCTTGCATGTAGAATGTGGAACTGGTGGCTACTGGAAAAATAACACTGTTATCTAAGACTCTTTCTAAGAGGAAGAAAGAGGCCATTCAGGACAAATGGATGGATGGAGTTACAAATTGCTTCCCTGGGATTTAGAAAGAAGCTAGAGCCCCCTGTAACATCTTCTAAATCTATATACTTAGAAGTCTCTATTACTTGTGCAAGTTCTAGAACAGGATCCTTCAATGTTGGAACCATTGACATTTTGGGGCCAGGTGATTCTTGGTTGTGGGGCACTGTCCTATACATCATAGGATGTTTACTAGCATCCTTGAGTAGCCATTAGATCCCTGTAGCACTTACCTGACCCAGTTGCAATCTAAAAAGTCTTCAGATATTGCTAAGTATCCCCTGGGGTGGGGTAGGAAGAGGAGGTCAAAAATGACCTCCAGTTAAAAACCACTGGACTACAGTCAGGTAGATCTGAGTTTAATTTTCAGATACTCCATTTTCTCATCTGTAAAATGGAAATAAACATCAGCCACCTCAAGGAGTTTTAGGAACTCTTTAATAGATAAGGCATGTAAACCATAAGCACAGTCCTGGCATGAAGTAAGAACTCAATAAATGTTAGCCATCACTATTATTGTTATTATTATTTACTGACCATGGCCGGGGCAGATCATTCTACACTCTGAATATTAGTTTTAACTCTTTAAACAATTTAAAGAAAGTCATTTTTCTCCATGTGACATTATTTCTTATCCTTGCTAATGAGGAACAATGTATCTCTCACTGTATAATTTGTTGCAGATAAGCAGAAGGCACCTGAATTCTCTTTAGCTCGTACTACAAATAACTTGAATGTGAGGGGAATCTTCTGATATTTGCCTCCTTTTTAAAAAAGAGAGGGAATGCTCATTTTTTCTCATCTTTAAGTCATTTTTCAAATGAAACAGTAGACGAATGTCAGGTACACCAATTATCTAATTGTGAAACTGATCTTCACTTAAAGCGTCCATGTTTTTGACATAAATAGTCATGAAGTGGTAAGTTTTCAGCATGATTGTTAGACTGATTGCTGAGTGCCAGATACCAGAGGCTAAAGGAGGAATGAGTTCAAGAGATCTATCGTACAGCATTGTGACTATAGTTAATGATGATCTACTGTTTTCTTGAAAAATGCTAACAGAGTGGATGTTAAGTGTTCTCACCACAAAATGATAACTATGTGAAGAAATGCATCTGCCATTAGCTAGATTTGGCCATTCCACAATGTATGTATACTTCAAAACTTTATGCTCTACATGATAAATACATATATTTTATATGTCAATTAAAGAATAAATACATAAATTTGAAAAATAAAGTGGTTTTAGCCTTGAAAGTTACATTAGCATTTTTCAGCCAGGCGTGGTGTCTCACACCTGTAATCCAGCACTTTGGGAGGCCGAGGGGGGTGGATCACGAGGTCAGGAGATCGAGACCATCCTGGTTAACATGGTGAAACCCCGTCTCTACTAAAAAATACAAAAAAGTTAACCGGGCATGGTGGCGGGTGCCTCTAGTCCCAGCTATTCGGGAGGCTAAGGCAAGAGAATGGCATGAACCCGGGAGGCAGAGCTTGCAGTGAGCTGAGTTTGCACCACTGCACTCCAGCCTGGACGACACAGCGAGACTCCGTCTCAAAAAAAAAAAAAAAAAAAAAAGAAAAGAAAATTACATTAGCATTTTTCAGTTGAAGGAAAATCACTTTAAGTCAATTAAAGTAAATCATGTCTTCAGTGTTGGCCCAAGGTAGTCACTGACCTGTATGTTAGAGTCGGTAGTCTTGTGACAGATCAGAAAAGGGTAGAAAAAAAAATCAATCATGTTTTAATTCTTCCATGACTGATTTTGTTTTGTTTTGTTTTTAAATTGAGGACGAGATATAAATAAAAGAGAATGAATGGGTCTCTTACTTGTGAACAAACATTTTCTCTTGTATGTGAACTCTGCAGCTAAGCTTGCCAATAAATGGTAAATGTGTGAAGCTGAAAAGAGTACTTTCATGTAAAACAATTAGATGTGTGGAAATCCCAAAATGAACACCAAAAAATGCATCAAGGTTAAGGGTTGGCAAACTTTTTCTGCAAAGGGCCAGATAATATGTATTTTAAGCATGTGAGCTGTGTAGTTTCTGTTGCAACAATTAGCTCTGCTGTTGCAGCACAAAAGCAGCCAAAACAATAAGTTAACAAGTAAGCATGACTGTGTTCCAATAAAACTTTATTTACAAAAAGAGGACCCAAAGGCCCTACCTTACTGACCCCTGATTGAGGTAAACCCCAATAAAAGGCTTATCCTCAACATCACTGGTCTTTATTATGTGTGTCTGTCCTTTCAATGTGTCTAAGACCCTTTCTGGGCAAATACTCTTAGGAAAATGATAAACACATAGAGGACTTTTTGTGTTCTTATAACTCAACAGAGTGATCTCGAAGCCTGCTCATTTTAACAAAATTATTCCAATGTCTTTGCAGACTAAATAAGCCTGGTATAAAACAGCACATTTAATTTAATTTTTCCCCTCCAAAAATAAAAAGCAGTAGTATTAAGAAATTCCATCACTCAACGCTGAGAGGAAGCTCCTTCAAGTCTTCGGTGCTGTAGTAATTACTGGCAAAGAACTCCTGATGAGAGATCCTTGAAAAGTGGAAAACGCACCCTAAGAACTAATGAAAACCCAGTCAATTGCTGTTAGATATCTCCAAATACAACTCAGGGAGGAGACAAGGAGAATTACAGGGTTGCAGCATGCACTCCTCTCAAAATAAAAGTCAGAGAGAAAGAGATCAAGAGGGTGATTACAGGCAAGGGGACTTGGAAATACAGAAGGGGATTTGAAATTTTTCCTGGGACATGGGTTTGGAATGTAGTTCATAGTCCTATTTTATAAAGGTTAACTCTACCGATCCAGATAGCAGGAAGACAAAAAATGAGAAAAAAAATGCTATAATCTTAGAACCAACAATGCACACTGAAATAGCTTACAAATTAAAATTTTGCAAGGAAGGAAGGAAGAAAGAAAGAAGTGTGAAAGCAGGCAGTTTGATCTGCTGGGGAGAATGACATCTTCCTTATTTACTGCTATGTCTCTAAGGTCTAGCACAATGCATGGCACTTTATAGGTGCCCAGTAAATATTAGTCAAAGAAGGGAAGAAAGGAAGGGACAAGTAGCTGAGCAGCCCATGAAATAATATAATAAAGAATTCTATCCCATTAGTATGGAAGAATACTGGGAACTAGAGATGACTTTTCATGTAAGAAGTAGTAATTATGTGCTGGGCTAAATTAATTCTCATATAGGAGACCTTGAAAGAAGCTCTTTCTGTGGCGGAAGATGGTGCTCGTGAGTCATGATCAGGGGCTGAAGCCTTCTGCCTCTGAAGAGAAAACCTCTGTGTGGCATCATGGCCCAACTGACCACCAGAGAAGAGGGGAGATTCTCAAGAGCACCTCTGGGTGAATTTGTGAGTTTCCGCATATAACAACCTGTATTCTGACTGGAGATAATAAAACTCAGAGACTATCAACGTTCTCCAGCGAGTGGCTGTGATGGAGCTGTTATAGCTCACCTAACACCCATGTGAGCCCCACATTTCTCAGCCTCCTTTGCAGCTAGGTTGGGGCCACGTGTCTGGAGAATTATCCAGGAAAGGATGTAACCTGGGCCAATGTCTGACACTTAAAAATAAACCATTCCAGCCTCTAATGTGTTTTGTCTTTACCACAGCACCCATTCCACCCTCTAATGTGTGTTGTCTTTGCCACAGCACCCGCAAAGCGTATGTGTTCCAGATGCGAAACTAAAAAGGGCTCAAATCTTGAGTCAATCGTGAGCCATGCAAGAGACTTGCTAACCCCCAATCAGCTGTGACATGAGTGACGAATACACCTTTTTGTTGTTACACCATTGTATTTTCAGAGTTTATTTATCACATCAGCATAGGCCAGCTTTGCCCTGACATATCTAATCATCCCACTCTCGCTATAACAATTAAAATAGTTGCAGATGCAAGTGATAGAAAGCCTAATTCAAACTGGCTTAAAAAAAAAGAAAAGAATCCAAGCAGACCTGGATCCAGAGTTTAAACAATGCCAGTTGGAATCACATTCTCTTCATCTCTTGGCTCTGCTTTGTGTTGGCTTCACTTTTAGGGTGCGCTGGGGACCTTCAGAAGCCTAGGCTGTGCCCAGGTAGTGACAAAATAGCTGTAGTACCCCCAGATCCTATCTTCCCATGAGAAAATCCAGAGGGGTTAACGGTCTATTTTCTGGTTGCACCCACAAAGGCCCCAGGATTTATTATGATTGGGCCAGCTCAGCTCACCCTGAACTTGAGCCCATCTTTGTGTCTAAAGGAAAACAGTGCCATGGTCAGCTTAGGCCTGGATCCTATGCTCTGTCCCTAGAGCTGAGGGAGAATCCTTATCCAGGATATACGGACTGAGACTGGGAAAGGAGAGAGTCTTCAAAAGGAAACATGCCTGTTGCTGGAAGAAAAACAAAGGTGAGCTGGGGAGGTAAAGAACTTTTCTCTAATGACATAAAATGGGAGCAGTCACAACTGTTGTATTCAGTTAGTGCCCAGAAGTGTCATTTATCTCTCTAAATTTGAGGAGTGAGGAGTTCCAATGATTAAATAATGTTCTTATTTTTAAGGTGCAATATGACTTACAACAGTGATATTAATTTATACTTCAACTCTCTTGTTTATCCAAACACATCAGTTAATCCTCACAACCCAGGAAACTAACAAACCCTATTAATTTATTTTGAGACAGCAAAGATGAGTTGAAAAACCCAGGCTGTGATGCAGAGAGAGTTTTCTTCATCTTAGTTCAATGTTTACCCATCTCCATCTTTGTGACTGTGGGCACTTTATCTACCCTCTTAGAATCACAGCTTCTTCTCTTTTGAATGGGATAAAGATGCTTATTTTGCGAGGTTGCTATGAGAATTAAAGAATAATGTTTGAAAAGAGCCCAACACAGTGCCCAATACAGACAGAGGAGGCATTCACTAAGAATTCTTTAGTATTTTAAGAATACTAAATTAGTAAATATAATTTTTTAGTATTATAATGATTCTGTTTAGGTGGTGTCTGGTACATCATAAACTCTCAATAAATAATTGGCTATTATTATTGCAAGTAATATGAATGCTTGAAGAAGAGATAAAATAACTAGTGAATGAAAAGAAGAACATAGAAGGAAGAAAGTCAAAGAAGGAGGAAAAGAAGGGAGTGGATTTCATTCATTTAATATATGTTATTGAAGGATTATTGTGTGCCAGTCATCATGAAGGGTACACATTGATAAAACAGATTTATCCCCTTTTCTTCTGGAGTTTACAACCTAGTGAGAAAGAGAGGTGATAAGCAATTATATGTAAAAATAAAAGTGCATGCAGGTGATAAATATCAAGGAAACTAAAGGGATGCAGTATTAGGTAACAACTAGTATAACTAAGAATAGTCAAGAAAATCTCTCTAAAGAGGTGACAATTAAGTCAATATTTAAAGGTTAAATTGTAGCAGTGATTATTACTAATACTAATATTATTTACTAAATCTAGGATAAAATTACAAGGACATAATTAAAACATATTTATAAAGTTCAACTACAATAATAATTATTTTGCATAAAAATTAAACTCAGTAAAATTTATGCATTTGATATATATTTGCTGAGTACTCAACCAACTGTTGGCTTTGCATCTTTCAAAGAACATGAAAAACGTTTGATCCAACCAAGATGAAACAATTCTTGCAAATGTCCATAGAACAAATACATACGCAAACAGTGCAAGTCTCTTTTTACTTCTATTACAAACCTTCTAATTTATTTCAGTCGAACTTCTTTGTCAACATTAAAATCATTACTGTCTATCAATAAATGATAACAGAATGATGTCTTTATTTATTTTGTGTATTTTCTAATTCCCAAAACTAGAATATAAGCTCTCAAAGGGCAATGCCATTTTCTGCATGTTTCCCCACTGTATCCTCAATGTTTAGAAGAGCACTTGACACATGCTAGGCACTCAATAAATTGCTGTTGAATGAATGAATTAATGCATGGCTAAATGTGTTTGCATTTCACCAAGTATATTTGCATTACAGACTTGTAATTTCACACTGGGTTTAGTCAATGTTTTTTAACACACTGACACTTATAATCAAGACTCAGAGTTTTGCTTATGCTAACAAATGCTGATTCTCCCTAATATAGAGCATTGCTTTTCCCAGCTCTGAATATTAGCTTCTCATTCAATCTTTATGACATATATTTCTGAATAAATAAATGAAGTCCCATGTGTAGTAGTGTGTATTGTAAAATTGATCACTATCCTTTTATTTCATTAGGGGCTGGATACAGGATAAGAAGCCTTCTGGGAGATAAAGAAGCATGACAAGACCATGCAAATAATTACGAATGGAACCATACACTAACAAAGTGAATGGGTCTCCACATCGTGAAAGCCCCTGAAAGGGTCAAAAAAATGAGGAGGTCAAAAGTAGACAGCATCATCAATACACTTGGGCAAGGGGTTTTTGCAATGGAAAATACCTTTGAAGGACTAATAGTTGAATTGGCATGTTTAAGTCATTTTGGCAAACAGAACTGCAACCCTGTCTCCTGAATAAGATACTGCTGCTCTCGCAGAACAAAAGAACCATTAACGACACCAACTAACCCGTGTAATTCTCATTTATACCTTTTTATTGCCTTCCATATACTCTGTGTGATACATTACCCATTCCATTAATTGTTAACATACACGCAAGTCAAGATCTTTTATTATGCGAGGTCGTCAGTCAGTGATAACAGAGATATTGATGAATTAGTCTCCTCATCAGAAGTTGAGCAACATTTCCATTCAAGATGATACATGGACCTTTAAAACATACTCAATAATACTGAGTCTCAGTCTTCTGTTGCTTTTTTCTGAATGTGCATTTAGACCTTTACACATCTATTTAGTCATCCATTTATTAAACATTCGGCATTAATTTTCTACTCATAGCTCCAGAACCATGTTTGTCTTATTCACCATTGTACCCTTACTGCAAGGACCTAGAACATAGTAGGATCTCAATAAACTCTTAGGATTCCAAATAAATGAATGAGGATGTGGTAGGAAGAATTCTAACATGGCCGCCATGACATCATCTCCTGATATTACTCTGCTAATGTCACCTTACATGGAAAAGGGATCTTGCAGATGTAACCAAGGCTAATAATTAGTCAACCTTAAGACAGGGAGATTATGTGGATTAATTTTGTGTATTAATCAATTTTGTGTATTACTCTACTACACAAAAATTTTAAAGTCAGAGAGATAAGCATGTAAACATCTCTAGATAAGAGCCCAGTCCGGCTGACATCTTGATTTCAATCTTGTGAGACCTTAAGTGCAGAACCCAGTCGAGCCCACCTGGACTTCTGACTTACAGAGCAGTGATATAGCAAGTGTGTGTTCTTTTGCTAATAAATTTGTGACAATTTGTTACCCAGCAAGCCTAGGTAGCTAAAACAGGGGGATTTGGGGAGGATGGTAGTAACGGTGACGGTGTAATATTTTAATCTTCCCTTATATTAAAAACAAACATAGCAACTAAATAGAAAAAACAAAACTCATGGACATCGAATTTTTTAAAAAAAGGCAGGTAACAAAGCATATCTACAAACCTCATATTTCAAGCCGGTGGGTAGGGATGAGAGCCCCAAGTCCTCATGGGTCAAACTCTGCCCAGAGGAAGCAGAGGTTAGAAATGGAGTGTCCAGATCTGAGAATAGGAGAAACCTTAAATAGCCAACAGGAACTTACTGGGAAACAGTGGACCAGCTGAGGTGGCAGGCAAAGATGGGGCTGCCATGACCACTCTAAGAGCCGGTGAGTGCAAGAGGCCAGTGTGAGTCCTGAAAGGGGCAGGAGCTGTCCAGGCCACAGGAGCCCTCAGTGACAACAGCCAAAGTCCCCTGCCAGGACCAGGCTCCGTACTGAGAAGAAGCTCCTGGAAAAAGAATCCAAATTAAAGGTAGTAAATAAAAGTGTGGAGTCAGGGGAGTTTGGAATAACAGCCAGAGAAATCTTAGAAATCAAGCCACCATTTGCGAATACTATATGAAAACGGATGAGGAAGCTCTGTGTGATTAGAAAAAGAGATATACCTAATGTAAATGATGAGTTAATGGGTGCAGCACACCAACATGGCACATGTATACATATGTAACAAACCTGCACGTTGTGCACATGTACCCTAGAACTTAAAGTATAATAAAAAAAAATTGCCCTGAACCACATTTCCTTTAAAAGTTCAGGACAACTAATTTCACATAGAAATGACAACAGAAAAGTATTGAGGTCAGATCCCTCGCAACATTACAAGAGAAAAAAGAGAAGTAAAAACCAATAACATGCTTATAGAGATGAAAGCACGCCAGAAAGATATGCCCACAAACAGATCAAAACTGTAGCATACTACATTATACAATAAAATTATACATCTGAAAACACAACACAAATCAGAATTTGATTGCTTAGAAATGAGGTGAAAGAACATAGGAAATATTTAGAAATAAAAAAATCATTTAAAAAATGAAACCTAAGCTAGGAAAAACTACAAGATTAAAAATGTGATAAATACAAGAGAGAATTAATACAATATACAATGCCTGAACATAATGAAAATTTTTTAAATAAAAGAATTAAAAATTAAAAAGAAGCAAGAAAATTAAAAATTCAAGAGAAAGTGGAAATATTGAAGATAGGCAGAGAAGATTCAAAAATAGATGGTAAAATAAAAAACAATGCAAGGGAACAGAACAAATACTGAGATACATAATTTAAGAAACTTTCCTGAAATTGAAATTGAAACTGAAATTGACAAAATATATTTGAAACTGCATATGGAAAGAGCACACCAGGTACCTGACAATAGTAACCTGGAAAGACAATCTCCAAGAAATAAAATCTATGGGACTTTAAAGCTAATGAAATCTATCGGACTTTAAAGCAAAAGGAATATTAATTGGATATTTAGGTAAAAAGAAAAGATTATTTATTTAAAAATATTGGCATCAAACTTTTTGAAAGCAACACCGTATGCCAGTAGAAAACGGAGTACCATACTTATTCAAGGGAAGAAATTGTGAGTTGAGGATTTTATAACTAGCAAAACTGACTTCCAAATATACAGGGCACAAAGCATAATCAGCATGCAAGAACTCAGGGCAAAAATCAGAACACCTATAAACCTCAAATTTCAAGTGAGAGGGTGGGGACAAGAGGCACAGGTCCCGGGTGGATAAGACTGTACAAAAGATGCAAAGCAAAAATATTTGCATTGCTATAATCTGAAGGTTTGTGTCCCTCCAAACAAAATTCATATATTAATATATATACATATATATATACACACACATATGTGTATGTACTTATATATACACACATGTGTGTATATATACTTTGTGTGTGTGTGTGTAAACTTTTATTTTAGGTTCAGGGGTACATGTGCAAGTTTGTTATATAGGTAAATTACATGTTGTGGGGGTTTAGTGTACAGATTTTTTCATCACCCCGGTAATAGCATAGTACCTGATAAGTAGTTTTTCTATCCTCTCCCTTCTCCCACCCTCCACCTTCAAGTAGGCCCCAGTGTCCATTGTTTCCTTCTTTGTGTCCATATGTACTTAATGTTTAGCTCCCTCTTATAAGTGAGAACATGCAGTATTTGGTTTTCTGTTCCTGTGTCAGTTTGCTTAGGATAATACCCTCCAGCTCCATCCATGTTGCTGCAAAGGACATGATCTCGTTCTTCTTTATGGCTGTGTAGTATTCTATTTGAAATACCATCTTAAAAGAGGGAAAGGAAGGCTTCCTCCAGATCTGGGACAGAAAAATGTAGAAGATGAATTTAGAACATCTTGTCATATCAAACAGCAAAAGACCTATCAGACTTCAGGGTCATCTCAGAAAGACTCAGGAGCCATATTGAAAAGGCTCTCACTGGCAAAAGTGGGATAACTTGAGCTTTGATTAGGCTAATAAATGCCATGGATTGAAACTCATTACATACCTTATTATGTTATAATGAGGCAAATAATAATATCAACAATAGAGAATCAATGCAGTATCTCAAAAACTGATAAAGAAAAATAATGAAGCCTTCACCTGTTTTTCCTATATGAACTGCGAGGAACTCGAAAGATGAGGCAAAGTATTTCTTTCTAAAAGTCTTGCAAGTTATACATAAAAAAGAATTGATTCAATCAGAATGTCAACATTTTGAAAATCATAATAAATGATCACATCTAGGCATCATCCCTTGGCAGCTGTGGCATCTCAGAAAGAAAGATGAACAGACATTCTATGCCTACTGCTGAGTGAACACACAGTCAAGTCTTGCCAGAGGGATTGAACCCAAGTCTGATTAAGTCTCTGGGTTCAGTTGTCAATTTGCAGGAGATACAGCAAACAGAAGAGCTTGCTAAACTGCACCAAGAGGATACAACCGCAAAATCTAGACAGCGGAAACTGTAGGTTCAATGGCCTCTGCCTTCCACAAATAAACTGCAAGGAAAATAAAGGGCTGGAAGGAGAACCTGTAGATTAAATGAGATTTAAAAGACATACAAAGAAAAGGCAAGACTAAACTATAGTGTTTAGGAATGAACACTTGAATAATAAAACTATTTTAAAACTCAAGGAAATTACCACTGTGCAAGTCAACATCAGGGGTCAGCAAACTTTTTCTGTAGTAAACATTTTTTAAGACTTTGAGGGCCAGGCAGTCTCTGTTACAGCCACTCAACTCTGCCATTGCAGCGTGAAAGCAGCCACAGAAAAGTCAAGGAATGTCTGGGTGTCGCTGTGTGCCAATAAAACCTTATTTGTAAAAACAGCTGTCAAGCCAATTCCTAGTCAAGATCATGGTTACTTTGGGGAAAGGAAGTGAACTGGGGTTGGGATGCAATACACAAAGGTGTTTCTTTGCCAGCAAATCTCTCTTTTTTGAGCTGGGTGGCTGCTTTGGATATTCAGCTTATATTGTCCATTAAGCTATATAATTCTCTCATGTGACTTTCAGTATCTGTACTTTATTTTAAAATAAAAAGGTAAATTCAAGTGATTTGTGTAGGGACAGAATAAAGATCTGCTATTCAGTGTTCTTATGAAGGATAAAAATTGCCTTCCCTACATGTAATGCTTTTTCTTCACAGAAGCTGTGTGAGTTATATAAATGGCGGCAAATGAGAGAGCCTGGGCTGTGGAGAGCCCAGAAGGATTTGAT
Source organism: Pongo abelii (assembly GCF_028885655.2). Taxonomy (NCBI): domain Eukaryota; kingdom Metazoa; phylum Chordata; class Mammalia; order Primates; family Hominidae; genus Pongo; species Pongo abelii. Next base: position 57,061,514 of record NC_072006.2, on the reverse strand, counting down.
TCCCAGCTTCTCTAAATTACCAGCTGCATGGCACATTTAGGTGTTGACTTGACTGGGCCAAGTTACCCAGATATTTGGTCAACCAATCTAAATGTCACTATGAAGGCATTTTCTAGAATAGATAAACATTTGGATCAGTGGGCTTTGAGTAAAGCAGATGACCTTCTATAATGTACATGGGGCTCGTCCAATCTGTTGAAGGCCTTAAGAGAAATAAGACTGAGGTTCTCTGAGGAACAGGGAAATCTGCCTCCAGACGCCCTTCAGACTCCAGTTGCAACATCAGTTCTTCCCTGGGGACTCCAGCCGGCCAGCCTGCACTGCAAAGTTTGGACTTGCCAGCCCCACAATTGCATGGCCCAATTCCCTAAAATAAATCTCTCTCCCTCTCTCCCTCCACCACACATTATATTGGTTCTGTTTCTCTGGAACTTTCTCTCTCTTTCTCTATTATATATAAATATAGATAGATAGATAGATAGATAGATAGATGATAGATAGATATACATATATAGAGATATATGTATATACACACATATATGGATATAGATATGGATATACTCTCAGATAGATAGATTCTCTTCTCTCTAGATATATGTGTGTGTAGATAGATAGGTAGATGGATGGATGGATGGATGGATGGATAGACTAGATAGATAGATAGATAGATAGATAGATAGATAGACAGAACATTATATTGGTTCTGCTTCTCTGGAAAACCCTTACTAATACACTAATTGCGTAACCTTGGAAGAAGTTACCTACTCTGTGCCCCCAGGGACCCTTCAGACACCCCTCAGACTCCAGTGGCAACATCAAAATTCTTCCCTGGGACTCCAGCTCGTCAGCCTGCCCTGCAAAGTTTGGACTTGCCAGTCCCACAATTACATGGCCCAATTCCTTAAAATATATCTCTTCCTGTCACCCTCCCCTACACATTATCATTATATTTGTTCTGTTTTTCTAGAAGTTTCTCTCTCTCTCCATACACACACACACACACACGGATATGGATATAGATTATTTATACGGATTCTCTCTCTCTCTCTCCATATATTGCATTCTGTTGGTTCTGTTGCCGTAGAAAACCCTACTAACACACTAACTGTTAACCTTGGAACAAGTTACCTGCTATCTCTGTGCTCCAGGTGCTTCATTGCTAAAGTGGGGCAATAATTGTAGAAATTATGAAAAAGTAATGCCCCAATATATTGGGAATGGCTTCCTGAGTAGAAGACACAGGCTTCCCGGGGAAGGCCACCTAGCTTTTCCTCCCTGTTCTGACATGGTAAGAGCAGCAGCCACCTTGTGGCCTTAAAGACAAGAACTTCATGCTAAGGATTGTGACTGAGCAAAAGCGAAGAAGCCAGGGTCCCTGGGTGTCATCACTAAGCCATCTCACCTGGTCGTGAGAGAAAACTGCTAAATGGAGCCAGAAAATTGCTATGGTTCAACCTAGCAAATTTCACCCTGACCTTCACCTTTAGAGTCAAGCGTAAGACTATAGATAGAATAATGAGCTAAAATTCTTTACTCGGAGCAGGACATAGAAAGTGCTCAGTAACTATTGTTATTATCATTATCAACCATTATCATTGTGTGCCATCCTTCCTCTCCTTGCTCTCCTTGCGGTGCTACACTAGAGCAGAGTACGAGTCTGAGGCGGAGGAAGTCATGGCAGGACAAGCATTTAGAAAGTTTCTTCCACTCTTTGACCGAGTATAGGTTGAAAGGAGTGCTGCTGAAACTGTAACCAAAGGAGGCATTATGCTTCCAGAAATATCTCAAGGAAAAGTATTGCAAGCAACAGTAGTCGCTGTTGGATCGGGTTCTAAAGGAAAGGGTGGAGAGATTCAACCAGTTAGCGTGAAAGTTGGAGATAAAGTTCCTCTCCCAGAATATGGAGGCACCAAAGTAGTTCTAGATGACAAGGATTATTTCCTATTTAGAGATGGTGACATTCTTGGAAAGTACGTAGACTGAAATAAGTCACTATTGAAATGGCATCAACATGAAGCTGCCCATTCCACTGAAGTTCTGAAATCCATGCTGATCTACCATGGCACAACGTGGCTGCAACACCAACCCCAAATCATGAGATCCTCAGCCTCAGATCCAGAGGAAGAAAATCCTGTTTCTCCCTCAGGCAGCCAACAAAACTTCTCATCTTGGCTCTCAATGGCCGTGGAACTAACTGCTGATCTAATGGGCCAGTGAGAGTCCAGGCCTTGGTGCTGAAGGCGGGGTTCAGGTTGCCCAAGTCAGCAAATAAAACTACAAGATGCCCACTTATATTTGAATTTCAGATAAATGATGAATTGTGGGGTTTTTGGTTTTTTGAGATAGGGTCTCTTTCTGTTGCGTAGGCTGGAGTGCAGTGGTGTGATCACCACTCACTGCAGCTTTGACCTCCTGGGCTCAAGTGGTCCTCCCACCTCAGCCTCTCAGCCTCTCAGCCCAGTAGCTGGGCCCACAGGTGCAAACCAAGATGCCCAGCTATTTTTTTTTCTGTAGAGACAGGGTTTCACTATGCTGCCCAGGTTGGTCTCAAACTTCTGAGCTCAAGTAATCCTCCTGCTTCAGCCTCTCAAAGTGTTGAGATTATAAGCATGAGCCACCACACCCAGCTGAATTATTTCTGATGTAATATGTCCCATGCAATATTTGGGATATAGTTGTACATAAAAGTACCCCTTCTCTATTAAAAATACAAAAAAATTCTCCAGGCATGGTAGTGTGCGCCTGTAATCCCAGCTACTCAGGAGACTGAGGCAGGGGAATTGCTTGAACAGGGAGATGGAGTTCCAGTGAGCCTAGATCGTGCCACTGCACTCCAGCCTGGGTGACAGAGCAAGACTCCGTCAAAAAAAAAAAAAAAGTATTGTTTATCTGATATTCAAATTTAACTGGGCATTCTATATTTTATCTGGCAACCCTATTTGGGGCCCATTAAAACCAAATTACCTTAGCTGAGAGGGTGGTGGGAGCTATGATTCATTAACTGAAATTTTGAGGCTGTCTTATCAAAATCAGGTGAATGAAATGCTTGGAGCAGGGAAAATACACACACACACACACACACACGTATATAGACCTCTTCTCCAAACATCTCATTTTCCAAAACAAAACAATTCATAGACACTGCAAACTGAATATCTACGACAGACATGAAGAGATGGTAGAGATCTAAAAAACGCAAAATTTAAAGTATGAAAAAACACCTACTTGTACATAAGGTAATTGTAATCCAAACTCACTGATGTTTATGACAGACAAAAAATTTCTATTTTTTTCCCTCTAGTCATTCAATTGCTGGATGAAACCCCCAATAACACATAAAGGAAATCACAGCAGAGTAAAAAGACTCAGAAAGAATATAATTATATGATAGGTGTGTGTGTGTGCTATAAGCTTGCACATATCTATCTCTTTCTTGAAAAAAGATTGCATAAAGAAAATCTCTGATTTCATTGAAAACAATAATTATGTCAGTTACACCAAGAAAAGGATTATAATACTCAGAATTTGGAAGACTTGGTAGCTCACAGTCTAGTATTCTGCATATTTGTTGGAAACTAGAATATGCTGAAATGATACATGCTACTATGTGTCTCTGTGTGTATACAGATATATATATACACATATATGCATTTTTTTCATTTCTCCCTGGTCTTAGCCTGTGATCTACTTAAATCTGGTAAAAAATCCACTGTGGAGACATGATAGGAATTAACAATATTATGTGAATTTCAATGGTCTTAAATTAGACAGCTCTTAGAATGCCAAGATCCAAGTCCTTTGATTTTATAGAACTGACAACTTCTGCACAGCACTTTAGTCAGGCAGACTCTACAACAATTAAATAAGAACAAAAGGCTTCTAGTACTGACATTACTGCAAATATATATATATATGTAGATATATATATATATGATGAACAGTTAATTTTCTCCCTTTACAAATTCCACTAATAGTCTGAGCTGTAGCCTCAATTCTCTCATCCTTTGTACAAATTCAAAATTCAAACCTTGTGATAATGGAGGAGTTGGACTTATCTCTTTTTTTTAAGTGATTTTCCCAAATGGACAAAGGAGTTTGACATATGAAAACAGATTGTTTTGTTTTCAACAGAAACTAATAAGAAATCTGTTTTTTAAAGTCATCAGCATTGAATAAGAAACACTGCATTTATTCATTCATTTTTTCTTTTTTTTTTTTTTAATTTTTTGAGACGGAGTCTTGCTCTGTCACCCAGGCTGGAGTGCAGTAGCGCAACCTTGGCTGACAATAACCTCCACCTCCCAGGTTCAAGAAATTCTCTTACCTCAGCCTCCAGAGTAGCTGGGATTACAGGTGGGCACCACTATGCCTGGCTAATTTTTGTATTTTTAGTATAGATGAGGTTTCACCATATTGGCCAGGCTGGTCTCGAACTCCTGACTTCAGGTGATCCACCCACCTCGGCCTCCCAAAGTGCTGGGATAACAGGTGTGAGTCACTGCACCCGGCCTCATTCAATTTTTCATTCATTCATCCAGGCACTAAGAATACACAGCAGGGAATGAGGCACATTGTCTACCCTCCTGGGAAGAGACTGTTTCACTCTGGAGCAACGGGATTGCTTTGTTGCAAGAGCCCACGAAATGCTTCATGCGTTTGCGTCTCTTGTCCATTGGGAGAATGCAAAGAAGAATAAGAGTCATTGGGATGAGTTGGAGATATTTTATACACCTGTTGTCCAAAAGGTGGTAAATGTATCCCTCTAGGACACAACACTGTCTTAGGTGGTATACAGATGTATACTTTCAAAATTTTATTATTTATTTATTTTTATCAATGCAGACCTTATATGTGGATTTTTCATTACTAATTACTATTTTCTTTTAACATGGATTCTTAAGTTGTTTAAAATAGAGTCTGTGAAAAATAATTAGTCAAAAAATAATATAGGTGATTCATGGACCAGTAATATTCACTGGAAGTGACTCAAGCAGCAAACACTATTTTATGTCCTTTCAGGTACCCCAAGAAGACTCTTGCCTACCTGAATTGCTCCTGGCTTGTTGCTTTGGGGCTGAGATTTCTTTCATCACAGAATTCTTCGGCAGATGTTGCAGAATAAGATATAAGAGCAAATAGCCTTGGGGAAAAAAGTACATTGGTTCACGGTAATACAAAAGTGTAAGTCAACGACATGGGTCTTTCTGACATTTTGTTAGGGGACACCCATAGAGATGGGAAAAGTGTCTGTGAAGGGGTCAAAGGGTGAGGAGAAGTGGGGCAGGGGGCAGCTGTATAAAGCTTCATGGATTTGGGTGCATTGAGCCAGATATGTATCAGCACTGATTGCCAGGGTCCTCAAATCACATAGTGATGTTTAGAGCAGCAAAAAGAAACAAGGACATTCTCGGTTCTCTGTGGAGGACAAAGTGCTTTACGCATTTCATTCAGTCTTCCAAAGAAATAAAACCATGGGGTGGTATTGTCCCAATCCGCATTGTACATTTGAGGACATAAATGCTCAGAGTTGTGAAGTAACTTGCCCAAAGCTATTATTTGGCCAAGCCAAACTGGGACCCAAATCTAAGTCCTCTAGTTACTCGTCCATTCTGTCCTCTTTTCTATTTATGTTCTGTTTTCCAGAAATACAGCAAGAAAAAGTATGAAAATAGAAACAGAATGTACCTCCTTCTAATTCCTTTCCTAGTGATCACTGCTGTTACCCTTTTAGTGTTATTTTTGGCAGGAGCTTTTACCAGGCTAACAAAATAAAGCTTGACAGACAGACAAGTGGACAACCCAATTTCAGGACATCTTCTTTGTGTTTTCTTTTTCCTTTTTTTTTTCTTTTTAAACATAACTACATTTATATTCAGGATATCTTCCTATGCTCATACTTCAGTTGCACCTCATTCGGAGGTTTTAGCAACAGAATATTTCACTCTATGGATGTGCCATTACACACGGAGCCAGTCCCATTGAAGGACATTTAGGCGTTTTCCGATTTTTTTCCATCCAAGCAATAATGCAGTGACCTTCCTCATACATATCTCTCTCCACATTTACATAAGGGTTTAGGTAGAATTCATTTCATTCCATGCATTTGCTAGATTGGAGTATATGAACACTTTTAATTTTTAGTTTTGATGCATGTCAGCAAATTGCAATAAAACCAGCATGAATTACATGAACCAGCAACAACTCAAAAAGATACTTTTAAATGAAATAAAATACAGCAAATCAAATGCAAACAGGAAAAAATAATAGCAAATAGCACTTACCCAACACTCCATAGCTTGCAAAATACTTCCAATACTTTCCAATGGATCTTTTCACTTGATCTTATTGTTGAAGGAATTCTTCCCGAACCCCAGCTCCCCAAGTGAGGTAAGTGGCCACGGTGTTGAAATTTCTGTTGAATATCAGGCCTCTATCGGCTGTCCTGCCTATGGCAAAACTGTTATGTTTAACGACATGGTTATTCGTATCCTTCGGGGAAAACTATGAGGCCTCACATATATAGAAGAGCAAGCAGCTCTGACTGGCAACACTGTGTGGGTGTGTGTATGTGTGTGTGGGTGTACGTGCACATGCGTGTTCCATATTCAGCACTTTAAAGGATCATGTATTTGAACTCCAATTGCTTTACCAAAAGCCAAGTTGCATTACAAAAATATGACAAAATTTGTATTATCGGCATCACTTACTCGGGAATGATAAATCGTCACACTGAAGCGATGTGGATAATTAGGCTGTTTATATTTGCGTGTATGGTGCAGTTTTTGTTTTTATTTATTCTTCTCCTTTTTTTCTATCCCCACTCTTCCCCCAGTCAGTCCATCCCTACCTTCTTTAAAGGAATTGGATACATACGATTTAATTTAGGGGCCACTGGATCTCTTTGTTATTCTAGAACAGTCCACAGATCAGCAGCATCACCATCCACCCAGAGGCTTGTTAGAAATGCGGAACCCCAGGCCCCATCCCCAGACCCACTAAATCAAAATCTGCATTTTAACAGGATCCCAGGCGATTCATGTGCACATTAAAGTTTGAGAAGCCCTGCTGAAAACCTTTCCTCCATTCACCCAAGATAGAAAATTGATTTTTAAAATATAATAATAACAAAATAAAGAACCAAACCCCAGCTAGGACCTGTACTAACCTGCGTTGACAAAGGCAGCGAAAAACAAAGGAAGGGAAAGAGAGAAGAACAAAAGGGCTAATTATTTACTCATCTGAACATGTAGACCTTATTTCAAAGAACGCTGTGAAAATATTCTTTTCCTATTCCTGTTTTAAGCGCCCATGTTTTATATTTCTTAGGAAAAGGGGCTAAAAGCTAGAGCACCATATATTTTGTATAGGTAGGGTTTTAATATGCTTCAGAACCCCCAGTGCCTAATGAAAGCCTTTTAAGTAAATCTCACGAAGCTCTAATCTCGAAGAGCTTCCCATGTTCTTCTCTGCTGTTCTTATTTAATTTTTAATAAGAACAATTCCACGCAGCTCGAAAGCACGGCTCAATTAAGAAATATTCCTACCAGGCATCTTTGAAATCTTACAGCATTCTCTTCCTTCTGTTTCCTGATAACCCTCAATTTGGTTGTGTCGAGAGGTTTGTGGGGAGGAGGGAAAAACAGAAAAACCAAGCTTATTTTTTAATTGCAAGTTCAATTTCACACTGTTCTTTATGAGACGGCAAGACCAGTTTTCAAAGACAGAAAGGCAACTCATGTAACTGCTGCCAGAAGGCTACAGTGGAATATCTTAGTATCCTATTTTGAAATTTCAAGTGGCATCTTTGATCTGATTCCTTAGGCATTAGATGTCCTTGAAGTTATATTGAGGTCATGAGAAATAATTTTGAAAGAAACAATTGTGTCTAAATCATAGAACCCCAACCACAAGTATTTTAAAGTAATCTAAACTCCCTTATAATGTTGCATGCTTCATAACAGGAGAATTATTACTTAGTTCTTCCTAGTAAAATTTACCTTGCATTAATGTGTCCTTTCTGAAGAACAGTTTCTAGAGATTTAAATCTAGCCACAAATTTTCACGAGCTACTCCTATTTTTCAGCTGAGAATTCATGTTGACACCTATATCTGCATATCTAATATATCAAAACACATACATGCTTGCATATGTATGTGTGTGTATGACAACCACCAATGGTGTTGCCCATGTTGGTTAATTTCAAAAGCAGAAAAATATAATTGCAAATGTACAAAATTATGCATTCCTCTGTGTGTGTGTGTGTGTTTTTTTTTTTTTTTTTTTTTTTTTTTTGAGACAGAGTCTCGCTCTGTCGCCCAGGCTGGAGTGCAGTGGCATGATCTCGGCTCACTGCAACCTCTGCCTCCCAGGTTCATGCCATTCTCCTGCTTTAGCCTCCCGAGTAGCTAGGACTACAGCCACCCGCCACCACACCCAGGTAATTTTTTGTGTTTTTTAGTAGAGATGGGGTTTCACCGTGTTAGCCAGGATGATCTCAATCTGACCTCGTGATCCACCCACCTCGGCCTCCCAAAGTGCTGGAATTACAGGCGTGAGCCACCACACCCAGCCGCATTCATTATTTTTATTTGTAATCCACTCACTGCCTAAAATGTGAGGTAGTTCACTAAATTAAGCATAATACAAATGAGACAATTAAATATAGAATCATGAGAGAGAAAGAAAGAATAGCGATAAGACATTATTATACATCAGAGCTACAGCAACAATGACCATTGAATGTAACTTTGCCTTTCCTAGTGGACGAGACAAAAAGGAAAACCTATTGAACTACATGTCTCTCCCTGTATCATAGGAGAAAATGTACAAATACACCAAAAGTAAAATTTTCATGGCCACGCAGAGATTTTCACCTGAAGATCATATGGATCTAAGGATCAAGTTTATTTAATGCAAAAAAAAAAGCTTTTCCATCTGAAAGGGAGATTCACAAATTCTAAAGGTGGGGCTCATATTTTGCTCAAGAAGGACACTGGATTTGTTCAAACGCTTGGACGAACAAGGAGTGTCCCAAGTTCTCAGTCTCCAGATCATGTAACCTGCAAGGGATGAATTAGAAACAAGTTTTTCCAAATCATAAAATAATTTTCTGCATGCAATGAGAATAATTTTCATGGAATGAGATCTAAGGGATCCCATTTTAGGGATCTCAAGAAACCTAACAGCTGACATCTTCAAATATGGCTATACAAAAGACAAAATACAGCAATATTGGTTTCTATTTGAACAATCTTGATGATAATAACTTAGAAAAGGGATTTCAACAGGTAGATGAGATAATGCTGTCCAAAGTAACAGAGTTCACTATAAGGATGGAAGTCAGAGATCTTGTTAGCTCAAAACATTCAACATCCCTCCCAACCATTGGACAACCCTAGCAAATTCATCAAGGTTATATCTCAGATTAGCCCAACGGCTAATATTCCATTTGACTTCTCTGGAGGCTCAGTATCTTTAGAAACCAAATGTCTTAAACTAAAAATTAACATCCTACCATATAAATTTAGGAGCTTGCAAGTTTATTTAACTCAGTCATAAAGGATGTTTTTAAAAATAAATTTATTGGGATATAATGTATGCAACATAAAAATGTATTCATTTCAATGATATTTAGTAAATTTAAGAAGTTGTGCAACTATCACAATAATCCATTATAGAATATTTCATCACTCCAAAAAGATCATGCAGTTAATTTTTTTCACCCTCAAATCTAGGCACTAACCTATTTACTGTTTTTATGAATTTGGTTTTTTGCCATTTTATATAAATGGAATTACACAGAATGTGGTCTTTTGTGTCTGGCTCCTTTCACTTAGCATGATGTTTTGGAGATTTATTCATGTTGGAGTATGTATCTAGACTTCAGTCCTTTTTATTGACAAATACTTTTCCGTTGTGTGGGTATATCACATTTTATCTATCCACTCATCATTTCATAGACATTTGGGTTGTTTCTAATTTTAGCCACAAAAACAACTTTCCCATCTGAAGGGAGATTCACAGATTCTAAAGGTGGGGCTCATATTTTGCTCAAAAAGGACACCGGATTTGTTCAAATGCTTGGACAAACAAGGAGCATCCCAAGCTCTCAGTCTCCAGATGATGTAACCTGCAAGGGATGAATTAGAAACAAGTTTTGACAAATCATAAAATAGATTTGTACATGCCCCTGCTTTTTATTCTTCATTCCCTTAGTGATTTTTTTTTTTTTTGAGACAGAGTCTTGCTCTGTTGCCAGGCTGGAGTGCAGTGGCACAATCTGGGCTCACTGCAACCTCTGCCTCCCTGGTTAAGCGATTCTCCTGCCTCAGCCTCCCTAGTAGCTGGGCCTACAGGTGCGTGCCACAGCACTTAGCCAATTTTTTGTACTTTTAGTACAGATGGGGTTTCATCATGTTGGCCAGGATGGTCTCGATCTCTTGACCTCGTGATCCACCTGCCTCAGCCTCCCAAAGTGCTGGGATTATAGGCATGAGCCACTGCACCTGGCTGTGAATTTTTAATAATTACAAATCTAACACTTCTTGAAGGCTTATAATATTTGAGGCTTACAGCAAGTTTACACTATTATCCAATTTAATTTTCACACTAACCCTACGAAGTATTATTTTAATAAATAAGGTATCAAGCCTTTTGGCAATTAATTACTCAAGATCATCCATCTAGGAATAGGTAATAGGGGAACTCAAAAGCTCATAATCTCACCTATAATCGTAGCACTTTCGGAGACTGAGGCAGGAGGACTGCTTGAGGTCAGGAGTTCAAGACTAGCCTGGGCAACATAGTGAGACCCCCATCTCCACACAAAATTTTAAAAATTAAAAAAAAAAAATTAGCCAGGTGTGGTGGTGCATGCCAGTGGTCCCAGCCACTTAAGAGGCTGAGGCAGGAGGATGGCTTGAGCCCAGGTGTTTGAGGCTGCAGTGAGATATGATCCCACCACCACACTCCCACCTGGGTGACAGAGGTCCTGTCTCAAACAAACAAACAAAAACTTCATAATCTTACCCCAGAGCCTTAATAACCACTGTCTCATACTGCCTCTTGACATTTTAATGCAGATCTCAGCTTCTCAGGAAAGTCCCTTCCTGATCTCTTGAGTAGCTTAGAGACTCCCAGTAAGTGTTGTTTAGACCTCTGTGCTTCTTCATGACACTCACTGCACTGGTAATTTCAGATCCACATTTCCTTTCAGCCTGTCAGTTTTATAAGGACAGAGAACTGAACTTAGCTCTGTTTTCTTCTTGTTATACCCTACTCCCTGTCCCATCTTGGACCTATCTTAAGCCTTCAACAAACATGCATTAAATACATGGGTAACTTTTTAAAACTTTTATTTTAGGTGCAGGGGTACACGTGCAGGTTTGTTATACAGGTAAATTTGTGTCATGGGGGTTTGTTGTGAAGATTCTTTTGTCATCCAGGTACTAAACCTAGTACCCAATAGTTATTTTTTCTGCTCTTCTCTCTCCTCCCATCCTCTATCCTCAAATAAGCCCCAGTGTGAGTTGTTCCCCTTTGTGTCCATGCATTCTCATCATTTAACTCCAACTTACAAATGAGAACATGCAATATTTGGTTTCCTGTTTCTGCATTAGTTTGCTAAGGATAATGGCTTCCAGCTCCATCCATGTTCCTGCAAAGGATGTGACTGCATTCTTTTTATGGCTGCATCGTATTCCACGGTGTGTGTGTACCACATTTTCTTTATCCAGTCTATCACTGATGGGCATTTAGGTTGATTCCATGTCTTTGCTATTGTGAATAGAACTATAATGAACATATGTGTGCATGTGTCTTTATAGTAGAAGGATTTATATTCCTTTGGGTATATATCCAGTAATGAGATGGCTCAGCCCAACGGTAGTTCTGTTTTTAGCTCTTTGAGGAATAGCCACACTGCTTTCCACAGCAGTTGAACTAATTTGCACTCCCACCAACAGTGCATAAGCATTCCCTTTTCTCCACAATCTTGCCAGCATCTGATATTTTTTTACTTTTTAATCATAGCCAGTCTGACTGGTGTGAGATAGTATCTCATTATGGTTTTGATTTGCATTTCTCCAATGATCACTGATATTGAGCTTTTTTTCATATGCTTGTTGGCCACATGTATGTCTTCTTTATATGAGTAATTTTGAAAATTAAGACAACTTCCTAGAGTTTATGCCAGGATAAGTTTGTTAGCTGCCAAGCACTTCCAAAAAGTGGTACGATATTTCCACTTTTGTTAAGAGCATTTAGTGTTGGCATTTAAATATTGGAGCATAGTTGCCAAATACAAAAAATTTAATTTCAGCGTATCTGATGATAAGCAGAGCCTTTGGAAGTGAACTAACCAATGGGGTTGTTTTCTTCAGTGGGTTTGAGACAGTAAATTCATGTCATAAACCCAAGAGAAGATGGTGTCCTTTCTGGTTATTAGTTATGAATGTTTTTGTCTGCATGTCACAGAAACCTGTAAAATAGAGGCCTAACAAACAGGGAGTCATTTTTTTATAGGCTGAAAACCTTGGCATCCGGTAGTCCAGGCCAGTGCAGTGTCTGACAAGGTCATCAGAGGCCCAGATTCCTTCTAGCCTTTGCCTCTTCCATCAGCATGTTGGGTACCTTGGTGGTAAATGGCTCCTGTAACAATTTATCATGACTGAGACCAAAGTAGGATGAAACCAGAGGAGGATGGAATAGTCATGACAGCAAAAATTTTCCAAGGGTCATTGTATCTATCATTCATTCATTTAACACATATTTATTGAGAAACTACTATGTGCCAAGCACTAATCTAAGCTCCAGAGATAGGGCAGGGAAAAAAGCAACATCTCTCTGCTCTTCTGGAGGTTATGTTCTAGGCAGCCCTCAAGCAGCTCCCATACTCTGCTTGTTTATTAAGGTCTAGGCCAGGATTTCCCACTTTGTACTATTGACACTCGGGACCAGATTGTTCTTTGTTGTAGGGTCTGTCCTCTACATTGTAGAATGTTTAGCACCATCCCTGGCCTCCACTCACTAGGTGCCAGAAGCACCTGCTCCACTCCCACCCTAGCTGTGACAACCACGAGTGTCTCCAGACATTGCCAAATGTCTCCTGGGAGGCAGACTTGTCTCAGTTGAGAAGTACTGGTCAAGCATTTTTCTAAGTGTGTCACATGCGTTAGCTCATCTAACCTTTGCAACAACTCTGTGAGGTAAGTATTATTAACCCCATTTCAGAGATTTAAGAAAAGAAAACAAAAACAAAAACAAAAATAAAAAACCTTAGCTATTGAGACACTAAATAAATTCTCCAAGGTTGCGAAGCTGGAAGCAAAGCCCACTTCTTCACCTGCTGCATAGCCTCTTACTGGGCAGGGGAACATCATGGCCACACTTAGCTGCCTGGAATTCAGGGTCGGTGACAACATGACTGGCTGATCCTAATCCCAATCCATGCGATCATATATCAAATACATAAAATGCATGTTTCTGGCTTAGAAGAGTGCCTAAAACATAGGAAGAAATACTCAAGTGATAGCTACTATAGTCATTTTATTTTATTTTATTATCATCACATTTTTTTTTTTTTTTGAGTTGGAGTTTTGATCTTGTTGCCCAGGCTGGAGTGCAACAGCGTGATCTCGGCTCATCACAACCTCCGCCTCCCACGTTTAAGCAATTCTCCTGCCTTAGCCTCCTGAGTAGCTGGGATTACAGGTATGCACCACCACGCTCAGCTAATTTTGTATTTTTAGTAGAGACAGGGTTTCTCCATGTTGGTCAGACTGGTCTCGAACTCCTAACCTCAGGTGATCCACCCACCTCGGCCTCCCAAAGTGCTGGGATTACAGGCGTGAGCCACCGCACCCAGCCTACTATAGTCTTTATTATTACCTGGATCTGAGCACATTGCCACCCAAAACAAAAATGAGGTTTATTTGCAAGAGAGAAGCTTGGGCTGGATGTCATGACAAAAATGACAAATAATAGTACATTATATAATAGCATATAACAGTGTCAGCAACATCCTGTTTCCTAATGCTAGGGGATCAATTTCATGTAATAGCTCTACTAAGATATTGAAATATAAGTAAAATAGGATGGAAAGTAAGACACAGTCCTCTCTTATATCATTTGAAACTGGAAATTCATCCATCATAAGAACTTAACTGCTTACTGTGAGTTTAGAAGTGATAATATGTTACAGGATTTAAGAAGCATTAAAACCCTGTGTTTTGTTCAGAGATGACTCCATTTTATTCATCTATTGTTTCTGTCCATTAAGTCAAAAATGGATGAGAGAATTATGAAGCAGAGAGGAACAAATACCATCCATAACCACTCCCGCACGAAAGGAAGGACCCATAACTGAAAACCATGCCCAAGCCAGCTTGTTATCCATAAAGACATATAAGGATTTCTTCACTCATTTAACAAATATATACACAGATATATGAAAATCAAAAAAAATTGGAGATTGTAATCTGAGTTAGACACAGTTCAAAATACTGAGGATACAGCAGTAAGAAAATCAGACAAAATTCCTTGTCCTTCTAGAGTTTTCATTCTAGTACTGAGAGGCAGAAAATGAACAGATAAGGACAATACAGAGACCATATTTGCACTCAGGACAGTAAGACTCCATGACACTTTCCCCTCCTTCCTTGAATGGCTTTGTTCTATGGAAACAAAGGCTTAGATGAGATTGGTGAAGGCTGACAAAATGTTTCAGGTAAGATTCAACCAAAGAATGTTGATGAACCCTTTACAGGTAAGAAAACTGAGTCCTAGAGAAAGGAAGCATCTTGGTCAATGTCATACTGTGTATTAATCGGGAGTCTTTCTGATGCCAAAACAAACAAACAAAAATACTCATTCAAACTCAATCCCCCAAAAAGGGTAAATTTGGGTCTTATAACTGGCATGTCTGATGGGTAAATCTTGGTACCAGGTAAGGTTTGATTCAGGACTTCAGATCCCATTGCTGGAACACAGACTCTCTTGCATCTCTTAGTACTGCTTTCCTCTCTGCTTCATGCTCATTGAGGTTCATTCTGCAAACTTACAAAATGACTGCCGGCAGTTCCAGGCTTACATGCTACTAGCAGTAAAACCTAGTCTCCAAGAGCTCAGCTCTGCAGCCAGATTGACAAGTTCAAATCCCAGCTCCACCACTTGCAAGGTGTGTGGCTTCAGGCACATCTCTTTAACCTCTCTGTGCCTCAGTTTCCCAACCTGTGAAATGAAGACAATAAAAGTACAAACAAAACAGGATTGTTGTGAATATTAAAAAGATAATTCATGTAAAAGCATGTTCTTAAAGCAGTGCCTGGTAGAGAGTAAACAGTAAGTGTTAGATATCATTATTGCCAGTTTTCCAATTCCAAGGGAAAGGGCTCCCTTTTCCCAATAACTCAGGCTGGGCAAGAAAGGTAATCCATCCTGCCTGGGTAATGTGCTCATTCCTCAGCCAATCACTGGAGCTGGGGTGAAGAATACCCTGATAGGCCAACTTGGGCCTGGTTCCTACTGGAGCCATGGGTACAGGAAGGTGCAGTCTGGTTTGAATCCCATGAGCTGAATGTAGGGAGAGAATAAATCTTCAAAACAAAACAGGCTGATGCCAGAAGGAGAACAATTGGATGTTGGGCTGACAAAGGAGACAGCTGTCTACTCCAGAGAAGCTTTGAGGCATGTAAGGAGCCGGGGAGTGGAAAGAGAGAGGGGGAGATATGCTAAAAAACAAAGACGAAAATTACTAGTGGAGACATAGAGGGCAAAGAGGATGGAAGAGGAGAATAGGGGAGCCACTGATCCATCACTGCATGTCAACTCAAGCAAGGACACCCTGAGAAATGAAATTGAGTCTAACTCTGTCATCCTTTTTTAGGCTAACATTTCTGCTGTGGGGACAGGGATGTTGACTTTGTTGTTAAATTGATTCTGAGATCTTGCTATTTCTTTGCCCATTTTCAGAGACTTCATATTACACCACAGATTTCTAGTGTCTCTTCTGACTAATCAAGACATTGGGGCAAGGCATGGTGGCTCACACCTGTAATGCCAGCACTTCCGAAGTTGAAGAGGGCAGATTGCTTGAGGTCAGGAGTTCAAGACCAGCCTGGCCAACTTGGTGAAACCGCATGTCTACTAAAAATACAAAACTTAGCTAGGCGTAGTGGCGTGTACCTGTATTCCCAGCTACTCAGGAGGCTGAGACACAAGAATTGCTTGAGCCTGGGACACAAATGTTGCAGTAAGCCGCTATCAAGCCTGGGTGACAGAGCAAGACTATGTCCCAAAAACAAAACAAAACAAAAAAAGACATTGAGCACTCTGGGGACTGAATTCCCATGGCAATGAATGAAGATGAGTTGCTTTTTTGGACAAAACTGGTACATTCTAGTTCCTTGACATGAAAAATGTGGCCCATGCACCAGCACAAGCATCATCTGGGAGCTTGTTAGAAAGGCAGAATCCCAAGCCCCATACCAGACCCTCTGAATGAGAATGAACAATATTCCCAGGGGATTTGAATGCATACTCAAATGCAAGATGCCCTGTGCCAGTTCATCACAGCCCCCACATAGGTCATGCCCACTTATCTCATTGAAGGTCAGGATCAGAACTAGGATATGGCAAGAGAATTATGTAGGGCATAAAATTCATGGAGGACCTCATTCCCAGTGTCTTGCAAGTGGCTCCTTGTTAGGGTTGTGGAAATGCAGAATGAAAACTTGGACAACCCTGAGAGCACACACAGCTTCTTTTTTTTTTTTTTTTTTTTTTTTTTTTTTTTTTTTTTTTTTTTTTTTTATGGAGTCTTGCTCTATCACCAGGCTGGAGTGTGCAGTGGCATGATCTCAGCTTCTCGGCTCACTGCAATCTCTGCCTCCCGGGTTCAAGCGATTCTCCTGCCTCAGCCTCCCGAGTAGCTGGGACTATAGGCACGCACCACCACACCGAGCTAATTTTTGTATTTTTAGTAGAGACGTGGTTTCACCATGTTGGCCAGGATGGTCTCAATCTCTTGACCTCGTGATCCACCCGCCTCGGCCTCCCAAAGTGCTGGATTGCAGGTGTTAGCCACCCTGCCTGGCCGTGCACAGCTTCTTAAATGCTGTACCCTAGATGCATCTCTTGCCTGACTCTAGTCCTGGTCCTGCTGAAGATGTTCAATTTACTGTCAATATCCCATTTATATAGTATTAGGACTAGACAGGAGCACAGAAAAATCTAGTACAACTCCTTATTTTTGCAATTGGAAATGTAAACTAAAAAAGAGAATACAACTGGCCCAGAGTTGTGCTTCTGATTAGTAGCAGAACAAAGAAGAAAATGCAGTCTCCTATTGCTAGGGCCCAGGAAGTTTCCCCACAAAATCACACCTGCCTCTCTTCCAAGTTGGCCGTAGGTCTTGGATAAGCTTATACTAAAGGGGATGAGGTCTTGCAAGTAGATTAAGGATCATGGAAAGCAATATTTTCTAATTCCTTTATTAACAAATCATTACAAATGATCACCTATTGATAAATAACTTGGTTGCCTAGGCAACATGGATGTACTTAAAGGAACTTGAAAGTACATTTTCTTTTACTTGATGAGAAAATCAATTTTTAAAATAATCAAAAGCAAAGATTTCTTAGATGTAACACCAAAAGCACAATCTATAAAGGAGAGAAAAGATAAACTGGACTTGATCAAAATTAAGAATGTTAGAGGAATGAAAAGACAAGTCATTGATAGGGACAAAATATTCAAAACTTAATTAGGCTGGGTGCAGTGGCTCACACCTGTAATCCCAGCACTGTGGGAGGCCGAAGCAGGTGGATTTCTTGAGCCCAGGAGTTCAAAACCAGCTTGGACAACATGGTGAAATCCCATCCCTACCAAAAAAAAAAAAAAAATACAAAAATTAGCCAGGCATAGTGGTGTGTGTCTGTAGTCCCAGCTACTTGGGAGGCTGAGGCAGGAGAATCTCTTGAGTCTGGGAAGCAGAGATTGCAGTGAGCCAAGATCGCACCACTGCACTACAGCCTGGACAATGGGAGTAAAACCGTGTCTCAATAAGGAGAAGGAGAGGGAGAAGGAGGAGTAGAAGGAGAAGGAGAAGGAGAAGAAGAAGGAGAAGGAGAAGGGGAAGGAGAAGGGGAAAGGGAAAGAGAAGGAGAGGGGAGGAAGAGGAAGAAGAAGAGGAAGAAAGAGAAGAAGAAGAAGAAAGAAGAAGAAGAAGAAGAAGAAGAAGAAGAAGAAGAAGAAGAAGAAGAAGAAGAAGAAGAAGAAGAAGGAGAAGGAGAAGGAGAAGGAGAAGGAGAAGGAGAAGGAGCAGAAGGAGAAGAAGGAGAAGAAGGAGAAGAAGGAGAAGAAGGAGAAGAAGGGGAAGAAGGGGAAGAAGGGGAAGAAGGGGAAGAAGGGGAAGAAAGGGAAGAGGAGGAAGAGGAAGAAGAAGAAGAAGAAGAGAGGAAGAAGAAGAAGGAGAGGAGAAGGAGGAGGAGGAGAAGGAAAAGGAGAAGGAGAAGAAGAAAAACAGTTACCCAAAAAGGGCAAAAGACTTGAACAGATATTTAACCACAGAAGACATATGAATGGCAAATAAGTTCATGAAAAATTGCCACATTGCTAAGGAACCATTAGGGTTCCTTAAACACAATAAAGTGTATATTTACTGCCTCAAGGACTTAGAATTAGCTGTTCCTTCTACCTGGAATGCTCTTCCCGATATATTAAAAAAGCTTGTTCTTCATATTTGTATGTCTGCATTCAAATATCACCCTCTCCACTTAATCCCTGCTTCCAGTGCCCCCTTCTCTCCTTCCCATCTTGATTTTGCTGGCTTACACTTATGACCTGACATGCTATATATCTCGCTCATTTACTTAGTCAATTATCTGCTTGCACCCTCTAAAACGTAAGCCCTCTTAGGGTAGGGAATTTTTAAATATTTTACTCACTGCAGTATTCCCAGCACCTGGAATAATGCTTAGCACATATTACAAGCTTAATAATATTTGCTGAATACGTGAATCCACTTAAGTCTTTGCTCTTCATGTGTTCATGGCACCTTACAGTAGCATTTTTGTGGTTATACTGCAGATATTTATCATTAGATTCAACAGTGGGAAAAAGAGCACTTATCAAAATGCTTTTCTTTTTGAGTTATCAGTTCATATAACAGAATTGCTTGAAAACCAAAATTTAGTATGAGATAATGGATGTTATAGCACTTTATAAGCGGCAAAGCACTGCATTATTCTTAATAATCAGACTTATGAATACCCACAGGCTAATTTCCTGAGCCTGAGATAACTTAATTCTGAGCAAGTCACTTTGAACTGTCTACACCTCAGTTTCTCCACCCGTCAAATAAACAGTTGAAAACCCAATGACATCTAGCATCTTTTGGGAAGTTTAGTGTGGGGGCATAAGAATCTAGACTTATCAGACAAACCTGGGCTCAAATCTTGGCTCTGCTCACACAACCCACAGGTCTTGGGCAGTAACTTAATCTCTTTAAGTCCTCAGTTTCTGCATCTGTAAAATGGGGGGGAAATGTCCCTGCCTCTTTGAAATACTTTAAGAGAAAAGTGAGATAACACCTGCAAACTGCCAAGCATATAGTACGTACTCTAAAAATGTTAATCTCTCCTTTCTTGAGTTTCTAATCCATTTGTAACTCATCATCAGTTTCATCTGATATTTTAGTTCCTTCTACCTTGTAGAGAGATTTGATGTTAGTTTTGATTCTAACATTTATAAATCTTCAAAGTGAAAGAATTAAAGCTGCTAGTCAGTAAAACTTAATTACTAAATGTTCCCAAGTAGAAGTTTCCCCCCAAAATTGAGTTCCACCCACCCATCTGGGCCTGGAGAGTCAGTAAGGGTAGTCACGTTACACATTGCTCTATTTTGAATGCCACAATGAACAGCACAGGCTTAACTGCAATTAAATAGTCCCTGCTGACCACTGAATATACAGTACATCATGTCAGGAGAGGCAAAACTGTCAGATTAGTGGAAATTCATTTTGGGATTGCTGGGTAATTTTGAGAGCTGACAGCCAAAGAAAAATCCATGATCCCTTGTGTGTGGCAGCATAGATCACCCTTGAACAGGAGTTGTTTGGGAATTCAGAACACAGAAGTGCTCCAGATTTGAAAGCTCACTTCTAGAGCAAAGTTGGGAAAGAAAATGTGAGTGACCAGATCATTGTTTTAAATTCTAAAAACTGGAAAGACATCTCTGTAGTATCAACCCCGGCTAGCAAGCAGGAGGTATGCTCATAAAGCTGGAATATGCTTTTGTAGTCAGTCACTTCTGAGCTAAGGATTGGGAGCTACTCACCGAGATAACAGCTGGACATTAGTTCAGGATGCTGAGAGGATCTTATGGTTTTGGACTCCTTTTGTCTGAATGGACATGTTTAAAATTGTTTTCTGGGGGTTGCTTGATCCTAGATGAGGGTCTTCAATCTCTCCACTCCAACCAGCAGCCAATGCTTTCTATATGAACCTGCTTTCTCTATGAAAATGCTTTATAGAAAGCATTTCTATGAAAACTTCTTGATGGGAGAAAACAAAAACATTGCACTAAGTAGATCTGCTACGGAGGGCTCAAAAGCAATAACTAACATGAATTAAGTTGCTCAATGTGTACAGGAACTGTGCTTA
Organism: Pongo abelii; assembly: GCF_028885655.2. Classification (NCBI taxonomy): domain Eukaryota; kingdom Metazoa; phylum Chordata; class Mammalia; order Primates; family Hominidae; genus Pongo; species Pongo abelii. The sequence continues at coordinate 57,040,853 of NC_072006.2, read as the reverse complement.
GTGCTTTCCCTGTATTATCTCTTAGTCTACTTGGATCTTATAAGGTTGGCATCCCTGTACCCATTACATGGATGAAGAAGCCTAGAGAGGTACAGCAATATGACTGCAGTCATACTGCTATGACAAGAAGTGACTAGGATTTGATTCTAATCATCTCGGTCTACAGCAGCGGTTCTCAACCAGGAGATTTTGCCCCACAGAGGGTATTAGGCAATGTCTGCAGACATTTTTGGTTGTTGAAACTGCTACCAGTATCTAGTGAATAGAGGCCAGAGATGCTGCTAAACACCCTACAGTACCCTCCACAACGAAGAATTAGCCAGCCCTAAACATCAGCAGTACTGTAGCAGAACAATGCTGCTCCAGGACTGTGATTCTGAAGTGAAGTCCCTGGACCAGGAGAATCAGCATCAGCTGGGATCTTGTTAGAAATGCAAAATTTAGGCTGGGCACAGTAGCTCACGCCTGTAATCCCAGCACTTTGGGAGGCTGAGGAGGGCGAATCACCTGAGGTCAGTAGTTCGAGACCAGCCTTGCCAACATGGCAAAACCCCGTCTCTACTAAAAATACAAAAATTGGCTGGGCGTGGTGGTGGACACCTGTAATCCCAGCTACTTGGGAGGCTGAGGCAGGAAAATGACTTGAACCCAGGAGGTGGAGGTTGCAGTGAGCCAAGATCGTGCCGCTAGACTCCAGCCTGGGCAACAGAGCGAGACTCAGCCTCAAAAAACAAAAAAAAGAAATGCAAAATATAAGGCTTCACCCCAGACCCTCAGAGGGCATGGGGCCAGTAACCTGTGGTTTAACAATTCTCCAGGTGATCCTGATGCAGGCCAAAATTTGAGAACCCCTGGTCTAGGGCCATCAGAACATGTGACTGATCTCTGCTGCCCACCCTAAACGTTCACAAATCCTCTAAGGCTGATATGGTTTGGCTGTGTCCCCACCCAAATCTCATCTTGAATTGTAGCTCCCATAATTCCCACATGTTGTGGGAGGGACATGGTGGGAGATAATTGAATCATGGGGGAGGTTCCCCCATACTGTTCTCATGGTAGTGAATAAGTCTCATGAGATCTGATGGTTTTATAAGGGGAAACCCCTTTCGCTTGGCTTTCATTCTCTTGCCTGCTGCCATGTAAGACGTGCCTTTTGCCTTCCACCATGATTGTGAGGCCTCCCCAGCCACGTGGAACTGTGGGTCCGTTAAACTTCCTTTTCATTATAATTTACCTTGTCTTGGGTATGTCTTTATCAGCAGTGTAAAAAAGGACTAATACAAAGACTAGAACAAAATTCGTATCAGGGGCTTTGGCTTGTAGAATTCTACCCCTGTCCAAATTCGAGACTGTCAGACAGCTTTTATCATTTCTGAAGCTACAAAAGGATGCCATTGGCCTGTCCAGGTCCTCCCCTGGGATGTCCAGGAACCAGAAAATGTGATGGTGAATTGTTCAGGAAGACTTAGAGTCCCCACCAATGTTTCTCAGAACATTGAGGTACTGTTATCTGCAATGGCACAAATGAATATATATTGACCACCCCGCCCCCCGCCTCCAATTTATGTCAGATTCTGGGAGAGATACATGTACAGATGTCATCTCAATTACTACCATTAATAAGGACAATGATAATTACTGTTTCTGGAGGACTTTCCATGGGCTAGGCATGCCTGCTAAACATTTGACCTGCATGATCTCATTCTTCATCACTACCTTGTGAGTTGGGTTTCATTATCATGTCCATTTTAGAGATGAAGAAACTGAGGCTTATGTCTGTATGTTACAGACCTTCCATCTGATGCAGTAATGCTCTAACTGGCTGCCAAATTAAACAAGTTAACTTTGTGGGAAGTGGAAAAAGGGTACCAGGCTGGAGTTCATGAAAGTTTTGCCACTAAAGTCAATTTCTCCCCTTATAAAACAGAAGGTTTAAACTAATGCAGACCTAATTTTCTTCCACTTCTAACTGGCTATAATTATAGTGTGTAATAATGTTTCTATTTTATTAGGATCAGCACAATAAACACTATCGCTATTTGCACTGATGTTTACTTTGATTTCATTACATTTCATTGATATTGCACTTTTAAGTTTTCCAAGTATTTTCCCATCCATAGTTTCATTTCAATTCCCAACTGTTCTGTGAGGTGCAAAGGGAAGATGCATTGACTTCCTTTTATCTCTGAATACTGGAATGATCCTTGCTACATGCCTGGCAAGTGCTGAGTGCTTTATAATCCTTGTCTCTTGTGACCCTATGAGACAAGCATTATTATCCCTACTTTTTAGATGAGAAAACCAAGACTCAGGGAGAAGTCAAGGCCCAAGGGCACACACCGTGTGGCTGAACCTGCATTCAAACTGATGACACCCAACTGACTCCCAAACCCCAAGCTCTTGGCCCCAGTATGCACAGGTCTTCTGAGAAACCGAGGTACAGAAAGAGCTAGAACTTCCATAATCACATTTATTGAACTGAAGCGTAGAATAATTGCCTCCTCTCCTGTGGTCCCCCTACTAGAACACAATTGGACTCGACCCTCTCCTTTTGGGGAGTGGGAGTGGGGTGGGCATAGACTCAATGCATGGTTCATCCTCACCGTGACTGAAATGAAGCTTACCTTCCCCCACTGCACTCTGCCATGGAGGGTGGAGTGGGGGTGGCTCTGCATAACGCTTGCTCCTTTAAACAGATGCACCAGCCTCTTGGGAGATGAAGCTCGTTGGTTCTGTCACTCGTGAGTAATGCACCATAGCTCCCTAGTGGGGAAAATGCCAGATTATACAATGGCATGCTTTGGTGTGCAACTGTCTTTAGAATAACAAATCTCCTCTTCTGCTTGTAAGCATTACGCTTTAATAAAAACAAACATAGTGGCCACAAATCCCAGCTCTAGCTAAAGGGCATTTCTTCTAAATTCATGTTACACCCCTCACCATACCCCACCCCCAACACACACCTTTCATCACTTACAGGCAGTGGGCAGCCCGTGGCTTTATTTACCTTTGTCTTTTGGTGGGAGCAGACAGAGGGAAAAGAGTTTCTCAGCCTCAGCACTGTTCACTATTGACATCTTGAGTGGAATAAATCTTTGTTGGAGTGTTGGGGTGAGGAAGGGGGGCTGTCTTGTGTATTGCAGGATGGTTAGCAGCATCCCTGACCTCCACCCACAATCACCACCCAAAAATCTGGGCAGTGCCCCCATTCCAGTTGTGACAATAAAAGTATCTCCACATATTGCCAAATGTCCCTTGGAGTCTGCATACTCTTGTATGGAAAGTGTTCGGTCCCAACAGTGGACAACGTAAATTAGATCTCAGCAGCATGGTCCTAGCTGCAGGCTGCCCATTCCTCCCCCACGGCCCTTTGGGGGAAAATGAGAGTGTTGCAAATACCATGCACAGCTGGGCCTGGAAGGCTGGGGGCGAGGGTGCTATGCAGAAAGCAGGCTTTCGGGTGGAGACACAGCCTGAGCTCCTGCCCGCCTGCTCTCAGCTGCGCTGGCACCACCTTCACATGTTCCAAACTTAGAGGTGAGAGCTCACAAGTGAGAGAGGCGCAGGAACCCAGCAGAGCCACAGGTTGGAAATAGCACACTCTGGGAATGCAGAGGGGATGGGTTTCCTTCCTGCCTGCATTCGAGCAGCACAGTACGGTAGAAATACATTTAGGCATTCTTGTTGCAAATGGGCATGGAATTAATGTTGGCCTCCAAGTACTTCCTCTATTTCTGAGACTTCGTACGCTCCCCAAAGGGTATTGTTTGCCCCCACAGAGTTTTTGAAATTTGGAATCATTGCCAGCATTGGAATAGTGCTTTGTAAAAATGAAGATGTCAGATGTGAGGCTCCTTAAGAAAAATCGGAAGTTCTGGATGGATGTTATTGGGTAATTGGCCTGCAAGCTCACATGGCAACCCCAGGCAGGGACTGGGCGGTAGCGCCCCTGTAGATGAGGCAGGTGCTCTGGTGTTCCCCCGGGACCCACTCAGCCACTTCACCAGTTTACACTGCCTGCCTGGACTCCCCAGATACTTGAGTTGAATGCCCCTCCTCTATGTTTTTAAAATGTGTTGTATTAAGCAATGTTAGATATATTCAAAAATACATTTAACACATGTGTAAGTTGGAAAGCACACTAACAAAACTAGCATCCAGGAACCTACCATCTAACTTTAAAACTGTCACTTTATCTTGAATATCCTGTTATTTTCTCCTTCTCTCCCACTCAGGTATACATTATTCTGAATTTTGTGTTTATCATTCTCATGTCTTTTTTTGTATTTAGTTTTATTCCATATGTATGCATCCTGAAATAATATGCTATTTGGTTTTGTTTGTTTGAGGTTTATAAAAATGGTATCGTAGTGTACGTAGTCTTAGGTGATTTTTTTTTCACTCAGCTGTATGCTTCTGAGATGCATCCACATGGTTGCATATAGCTGTGGCTCTTTCATCTTCACTGCTGTATAATATTCCAACATCCCAGAATTTCACTTGGCTCCCTCCTTCTCAGCTCCCTTCTTCTGAAGGATAAGCTTTCTAATGACACTGTCTCAAAAAGCTTTGGGAGCCATCAATTCAAACAATATGCTTTCTCATTCTTCTCTCTTTAAGCATTCAGTTTGGGTTTTTTTCCAAAACGCTTGCCGCAATTTGCAATTACCTGTTCTTTGTTTTTCTTTTTGTTTTGAGACAGGGTCTCGCTTTGTTGCCCAGGCTGGAGTGCAGTGGCATGAATAAGGCTCACTGTAGTCTCAACTTTCTGGGCTCAAGTGATCTTCCTTCCCCAACCTCCCATGTAGCTGGGACCACAGGCATGCACCACCATGCACAGCTAATTGTTTGAATTGGTTTTTTTTCTAATTTTAGAGACAGAGTCTCACTATCTTGCCCAGGCTGGCCTTTAACTCCTGAGCTCAAGTGATCCTCCCACCTCAGCCTCCCAAAGTGTGGAGATTACAGCTGTGAGCAACCATGCCCCACCTGCAATTGCTTTTTCAGTTTGCTCACATATTTGTTCATTACTATTTTTCAGCAGACTGTATGTTCCCTGCAGGGAGGATCTGCCTACTGTCTTTGCTGTTACCCCAGCACTCAGGCAGAACTCAACAATGTTCTTCATGCACAACAATGAATATAGGAAACAATGAATATGTTTTTCTCAAAATTTGATAAATATTTATGGGCAAGGAAATGAGACTGTAGCCCCTGAAGAATGCTAATTGGCCTTTTGAACTGAAGGTAGAAATCTAATATGCCTTATTCACAGTGCTTGAGGCTGAAGTGCTTGGTAAATATTTGTAAGGGTTGTGAAGAGAGGTGATGTGTGCAAACTCTGGGTCATGGTTTCTCAAGGACCTTGCTCACCCCTCTGCACTTACTTCTTCCCCCTAGCTGAAATGTGGGGATGGTGGTAAACCATTTAGTGCCAGACAAACAAGGAAGTTGTCAAAAAAAGGAGAAGCAACAAGTAAGAAGGGATACTATGGTACTGCCATACTATAGCAGCCCTAGGCTTAGAGAGAGAAAGAGCTTCTCTTTTGGTTAAGCCAAGCTCATCCTGGGTCCCTATGACAGCAGTCAACCTCTGTGCTAATGAATACGGTCTGTTGGTAGAACCCCGCTGGGAGTGGAGGGAATTTGTTGCCCCTAAGATGTACTCAACCACTAAGCAATACTCTGATACTACCCTCCTATCTACTGCCCCTATAAAGGTGATGAGTGGGCCCCCAGGATCCAGGTACCCTCCCCCAAGCACCACTCCCTTCCCTTTCTCCAAGCTACCTCACTCTCTGATATGTCTTTCCTGATCAACAGCCCTTTAAAATTCCCTCTCTCTTTCTTTCACCATTTGGTTCCATCTCACCAACACTGGTTACTGGACTTTATTCTTGGAGTATTAGATGATCAGAGAGGGAGACAGCAACAACAACAACAACAAAAAAGCTTGGATGGGTAACCCAGAGGATAACCCAGTTCCAAAGCCAAAGCCAAAATTTCCAGATTTTACCCAGAATCTTGTTTGGAATCTGCCCCAAGACACAGAATAGACGGTCAAGACCCAAGAGAATATAACATTTCCCAAATAGCTATGGCCTGAAAATGTTTAAGGCAGGCCTAATCAGGTGTCCTCCTTAACCAAAATGAATTCTTCATAAACCACCTGTAGCTATGATAAAGTGACTTCCTGGAGAACCTGCCAAAACAAACCATTTGTGAAACGTACACCAAGGAAACTAAAGGAAGTGACTTTCTGCAAGGGATTATTATTTATATACCAGGAAAATGTTGAGGAACATTTGCCAAAAACAATAATTTCAGAAGCGTTGGTCGGCTGCCGATCCATCTGACAATAATTAGCTAGCAAGAGCCATTGTCTGTCTCTTCAGGCCACGTCAGGTTTGATATCATCAAGCCAGACCATCTGAAAATAAAAGAAGGCATATTTTTCATTCCCTGGTATTACTGTCAGTCTTTAATGGCATCAGCTTATGGGGAAACAAGATCTAAACAACAAATGGCAACCTTTTTTTGAGTTCTTCCTAAATGCCAGGTAATAAAGTATTCTATCTCATTAAAATATTATTTAAAAAACTATGATGTATATACCATCCCCATTTCCATCTGAGGACAATCAGGGCCTGGAAAAGCAAAAGAATTTCCTGAAGGCCATCTTTCTAGCAAGGTGTAAATTTAGGATTAAAAACCAGTTCCATCTTTGTTCTTAGCAGGTGTGACAGTATTTCTTAAATTCCATCCATTTGTGGACTGCATCAAAAATGTTTGCCATATCTATGCAACAACTGTTATAAAGACATGAAATGCTTTACTTTCAATAACTTTCCCTTCCTTTTTGTTTTCCTAGATTTATTTAATAGGGAAATATTTTACAAAAACCATAAATGTAAAGCACAAGTGTCATTTGCCTTACATAGATGACCAACTTGAATATGTCACAATATAAACATTAAAATGCTACAAAATTCTATCTGGACTTGTTGTCTGTTGAAGGGTCTGAGCCTGAAGTCTCCTCTTCCTTTGTTGAAAAGGGAGATTAACAAGTGATAGTGTGATGTTAAAGACTACACTAGCACCAACTGAGACTTTTTCCCCAACCAGACAGAAGGACTTAAAGAAAATCCAATAGGCAAATCTTTCCTACTAGGAGTATCAGTGTTATTTAATCATGAGTCAACGTACCCCCAAATCATTTTGTTGTGTTTTGTCTTGTTTTTATGAAATACCAAATTATGCTCTGCTGTCATCCAAAAGATGTGTATTGGAAACACAGATTTACCCTTTTGTATATATTTTCTTTCCTTTTCGTTTAATTAACACATAATAATTATACATATTTATAGGGCACATAGTGATGTTTCAGTACATGTAATGGATAGTAGAGATTTTTAAGATTCCACATCAATAATGTACATACCACATTAAGTTTGATCATCTTGAAACCCATCACTAATTCCTGCCCATGGATTAAAAATCTAAGAAAAGCAATAAAAGTAAAAATTTACCTACCCTTTCTTAAGATAGATTTATCCACTAATTCATTGATTCATTCATTTCAGAAATGCTCATTGACAGCCCCAAGTGCTGAAAATAAAATGGCAAGCAATACAGACATTGTCCTGCCCTCATATAGCTTATCAAATGAAATCATGTTGTGATTGTAGTTAAACTAGGTGGCAACACTCATTGAATAGCAATAGTACGACTGAGTAAAGCCTTCCTGCCCCTTAAGTAGAACATGGAACTGAGAAGTTAGACTGGCAGATAGATATGGAGAAGGAAGGATCATTGTCTGGCCTCTCTCAGACAGTTTTCTGAAGTGACAGCACTAAGCAACTGTTCTTGGTTTATTGATGGAGAGGAGCCAGCCTCCTGGATGTGTTGTCCAGCATCTGAGTTTCCACCATTTCTTTCACTTACTGCATTTCTTTCTCAAGTAGAGGAGTCCCAGTGCCCTCTCTTATCACCAAAGAAGCAGTTATAATCAGCCAATCCATATCTGGAATCAAAAAGACCTTGCCTCAAGTCTTGGCTTCATCACTCTCTACCTGTATGACCTGGATGTGTGACTTTCCTAAGTTCCTTCATCTACAGAATAGTATCATAATACAACCTGTCTTTGGAGTTACTGTGAGGACTGAGTGAGACAATGCATAGAACTGTGATCACCTAATAGCCAGAAACAGTGTCCCTACAAGATCTTGTTGCAGCCTGAAACCCCACCCATGCAGAAATGAATGTATTAAGACCCTGAGCTACTATAGGCATAAAATATGAAAGGGCTTCAGAAAAAAAAAGCACTGGGATCCTCACTTTGGGGGCTTCTAACTCCCCTGTTCCTGAGGGAGACTCACAGTCACCACTGAGCATGTTCCAAGGAGCCTTGATGTGTAGGAATGTGCGGAGTTACCTGTGTTGCTGCCAGGTCCCACTTGTCATTCACTAAATCAGTAGTTCTCAACTAGGGGTTATTTCGGCCTCAGGGGACATTTGACAATATCTGAAGACAATTTTGTTTGTCACAACTGGAGATGCTACTGGCATCTCACGTGTAGAGACCAGGAAAGCTGTTCAACAGCTTACAATGCCCAGGATGGCCCCCACCATGGAGAATTGTCAGGTCCAAAATGCTAACAGTGCTCATGTTGTGGAATAAGGAGAACTTTACCAAACCAGTGCCTGGTGGGGAAATAAATCCCCAGAATGTTCAGGTCGGGATATCTGTGCCCTAATGGAACTAGCTGATACTAATGGGGATAACGAGGACATTTCTAAGGTAAAGAAGAGTCAGGCATGGGAATGTTTGGTGAGAGGGAAGAAGCAGGGGTTGGAGGAGGATCTCTGCTTAGTTGAATGTCTACTCCATGAATCTAAAGACAACAGAAAAAAGTGCAGTCAGAGGATTGCTGGCAATGGGTCATTGTTTTTGTTTGTTTGTTTGTTTTAGTGGAGTTTTACCTAAGGACCTAAAAAGGTGGGGGGGGGGGGGGAATTTAATAAAATCAGAAATGTTATGAGCAACTCTGAAGTGTGATCCAGCAAAATTTCACACCCTTTAAGAACCTTGGAGGGCAAGTAGTTTGTGGACCAAATGTGGCTTGTGCCAATTTTTCTTTTTAACCTTTGAGTATGAGCCAATGCAACACAATGAGAAAAGTACAAGAGTAGAAGTGGGTACCAAGGTAGAGAGGCAGCCCAGACTTGATTTTACTCCAACATCCATCCATCTAAAATTTCCAAGGACACAGATAAAATGCAATTTGTTTCATAATAAGCCTCAGGAGTTTACATTAAAGACATGATTACCCAGAGGCAATGAGAGCTGTCTACAGTTTCTTCTGTTTCAGGAATATTTCTAACCTAAAGAAAGACAGGATAGCTCTGAAGTTTCACTGTAAATTTCAGCCTGTAGATTATACAAAATATAGAAATTTTGCATATTTGCAAATTTGCAAACCCTTTCTCTCCGACCCTCTGATCTTCTTTGGTGCCCCTAATAGCAAAGCCCAGCAGGAAGCTGGAGGCGGCCAGAAGCAGTTTGACAACTCCATCCAGGTGAATGGAAACGTGATAAGGAACCTAGGCTGCAAAGGAAGTACTGCCCCGCACCACTCAGCTGGAGAAGCCCCTTCATCTGGCTAAGCCTCAGTGTCTTCATCTGTAAGATGGAGATGCTAAAAGCATCCCCCTCATGGTGCTGACGGGAGGCCTGGGTGAGATAAGACATGCAAAGTACCTGGTAAGGACACTGCTAATAGTAGCTATAATAATGGCTCGAGTATGCAATGCCCCAGCTTGGTTTTGAAACAGTCACTGATCCCAGCAATGAAACCACGGTAGAATAAAGGCTGTCAGCTTACAGCTTGGCCTACTGCTGATCTGACAGATAGTTGGGCTTCTGATGGAGCCTTATGCTCCATAGCTGAGCAACTCTAATTGGGGGAATGAGGTCCAATCCACGATCAATCACAGATATGAAAATTTCTATTTCCTGTATAATTCACAAGCCAAAATTTCCAGTGAAACTTTGGTGCTGCCCTGTCTTTCTTTAGGATAGAAATATTCTTAAAACAAAAGAAATTGTAGACAGCTCTCATTGCCTTCTGGGTAATCATGTCTTTAAAGTAAACTCCTGGGACTTATTATGAAACAAGTTGCATTTTACTCGTGCCCTTGGAGAAGTTTTAGATGGATGGGTGCTGGAGTGAAAGCTTCTAGAAGCCGATCTTGTTTCAAAGGAAAGAATGTGCTTTCAATTTTTGATGGTATACAGTGGATTATTTTTATACCCATTCCTGAGTCTTTCATTGGAATACATACTGGCTATCTGCTGCCATAACAGTGAGGGAATTTTCCACTCTAACAACTGTGATCCTGTTTTATCCTTATGATGTGCAGAGGAAATGAGTGTTTGGCTGAAATTAGCAACTTTTATCCCATCTTCTCCTGGGAGCCCAAGATTCAACAATAGCATTTAGTCAACATTTATTGGACTCCTTCTATGTGTATGATACTGTGCCAGCATCTAGGGTTGTGATATTCTAGAAGACATAGTTATAACTGGGTGAACTCAAGGACGGGGCAAGGACGAGAGTTGGAAGTGATTATCAGAATCAGTGAGGCTCTCAGCATGATGGAATGCACATGTACACTGGGTAGTGGAAGGAACATTTAATACAGGGACCCCTTACATAGATGGAGGCAGGCTTTAAGGAGAGCAGCAAGGTACAGAGCTGACTGGTGTAAGTGTATCTAGAAAGACATGAAAGAGATCTGACGTGTGGCCCAGGAGGATGGCATTCTTTATCTGTGATGTTTGGATTTCATGCAAGGAAAATGAATTAAAATGAAGGAGGAGAAGGAGAAAGAGAAAGAGGAAAAGAAAGAAGCCAGAAAAGGCATAATGGGGAAGAAAGACAGGTAAACAAGCAATTACATGCAGAGGAAGTGCATTCCTGCAGCAAGCACTGGTTGCTATGGGAACGCCAAAGAGAAGTCCCTCCTTCAGGGTTGGGGAGTCAGGTGAGGCCTCCTGAAGAAGAAGCAACCATCTGAGTTGAAACCCGAAAGGCCAGCAGGAATCCGCCAGGTGAGAAGGCCAGGAATGACATTTACAAAGGCCCTGATGTGAACCCAGACATGACTGGTTCTTAGGGGTCAAAGGTAAGTTTGGGGAGAGGCAAGAAGGAAGATCAGCGAAGGAAGCAGAAAGAGGACCAGAAAGAACCTCATATGTGACAACAAAGAGCTCAGATTTCATTCTATAGAAAATGAGGAGACATAAAGTGACAAGAATAAACTGATACTTTTCATGTTTTCCTCCAACTTGACTCTCAGAAAGTATATTTGATGCTGTCACCCATTAGCAAACACATACCAGTTTGTCCCTGTACTTGACCAAAAAAAAAAAAAAGAAAAAAGAAAGTGTGTGGGGGAGATTGGTTTGTCTTTTGAATTCATGGCAAAGATCCAAATGGCAAAAAAAAAAAGAAAGAAAAGTGAAAACACAGGTGGCTCCTTTGGTTAGGTGAATGTTTCCCTGACAAAGAAAAGTGCTGATGTACCTCTCTACTAACCGCTGCATGCCTGAATAGAGATACCAGCATTTCAAAAGGCAACTTGACACACCTTTGGCATTTAAGAAATAGAAGTCTTAAGCTTCAGCACCATGAGCCGAGCCCAGATTAATGACCTTTCAGACTATAGGCCCAAGGAATTAGAAATAGGTCAGCCTTGCAAAGAATTTTAAGAAATCACTGAACCACTGCAAATCAGACAGCTTCTCATTGGTTCCACCCACTCCTAAGAAAGTGACCCTCCCCACTTCCTGATTGCCTCTATTTCATCAGCTCCCTTCATTTTGGGTGTTGGGGGAACAAATATAGACAAAATATTGCAAAATATTGCAAAAATATGACCTTTGGTGCAAAACAAAGGAAATATAAAAACAGAAGTATGCCAATTCCTTATTGGGTTCCTCTTTCACAGGCCACCAGTTCGCGGAGGAGGGGTGATTTTCATACCTGAGTGTCCTTTGCATATTTGCTTTTTGCTGTAAGACATGGGTATGCAATAGACAAATTCTGCAATAGTGATCTGACTGACAAAATTCCCAGGTCATGGTTTGTTTTTACCTTTATCTTGATGAAATTTGTTTTGAAATTGTGAGTTTGGACATGGAGACTATCTTCTCATACCCTGGCACCAGAAAACCACTGGTGGGATCTCCAAAATCCTAACACATGAACATTATTCACTGGATTAGTCCCTGTGTCTCTCAGGATAGCGAGGTTCTACTGATTTGACCTTACTTTCTCTGATTTCCCAAATTTTGCTTTGGAGATATAAGCATCAGCACTCACCTGATGTCAGTTGCTAATAAACCAGATTTTCTCAAACTGAATCTGTTTCCTGGATCTCATTGTTCTGCCTGCCCACATTCAGGTTTACATTTCTGCAAAGGGCTATTTTAGAAGAACTATGGCTTTGCCGTAAAGGTTCTATCCAGAATAGTTACTACTTTCTGGGGCAAATGGCTCCTACTCCACTATCCCATCTCACCGTGGTGAGAGATGGTCATAGCACTCCTGCCCGCTTCCTGACCACATGAGTGGGCATAATCTGGGCCAATGGTCCTACCATTTCTCTTGGCCACAGTGATGGGTCCAGGGATAGCTCCAGGTCTGAAGTCAAGGCCAGTCAAACAGGGTAAGACTCTCACAGTGACTGTCAGACTGGGCTGAGGCCCTAGATCCATTTATGTATGAAATCAGCCTGCTCTATCCTTCCCATGGCTTGGTTAAATAAGGCAGTTAGTGTACCTCTTTGGTTTCAGAAAAAATAGTTTGATTTCTCTATAACCTGACAAAGTCCTGCTCTTCATGCTTTTAAGAAAAAGTTCTCAGTTCTTTCTACATATTAAATTTACTCACTCATAGAATAGTGATGGAATATCTCGGGTCCCTGGTACAGCTGTGAGGAGTGAACATAGTATCTCATCTCCTAATGTCTCTCCAACTGGTCACAACCACAGATGTGCACAAAGGCTTGGTTTTGCTGCTGGAAGGAGAGGAAAGACAAGATAGCAGAAGGAGTGTCAATGCATCAGCGCCTCCATCCCTGTGGACTAGATTCGATGGTCTCTGGCTAGAGGACTAAAGACTAGAAGCTTCAGGACCCATTTTCACAAGAAAGTATGTGAGGCCATGAGCTGCAGGCTCCTGCCTTCATGCCCAAGGGGCAGAAGCTGTGATAGATTCAGAAAGGCTGTGGTATTTCCCATCTCTGCAGAGAACCCATAGCCAATTCCCTGGGCATGCAACTGAAAGAGCACTTCACATGGAACCCCGCACTTGATCAATGCTTTGCTGTTGCAGACTTTAAATAACATTTAAAGTTATTTAAATAAATTTTAAAAAAGAGGCCCCACATTTTTATTTTGCACTGGATCCTGCAAATTATGTAGCCAGTCTTGATAGAACCAGCACTTGTTGGTGTCCCAGAGGTTGTGAGGTAATAGCTTATATATAAAGAGCATCATTAGGAAGGTGATGGCAAAACTCCTTCAACTGGTTTTGTAGCCAGTGGAAACCAGAGAGTGGTTGGAATAGAGTAGAACGTGGAGGATGGCGGCTGATGGACTTAACTGTGCTCCATGAGAGAGTTATTCTTTTGGAAGTTCCTAGAAAGTACCAGGGAGACTTGCTTGGGTTGAGTTGGGGGAATGGACTCTGATCCTACAGTCAAGTTGATGTGGGACTCAGACCATTTAAATGGAGAAATAATATAAACACAACTCAAATACATAGAAAAAAAGTCATTAGGGGCAGTCTGGAATCAGACTGCCTGGGGTCTCATTTCTGCTATTTCATAACTGTGCAACCTTCGTCAAATTACCTAACTTCTCCGTACTTCATTTCCCTCATCTATAAAATAAAACTAACATTTGTACCTGTCTCATCACATTTTATTAAAAATTATGTTAGATAATACATGCAAAGCAAATAGCACAGTGTCTGGCACACACAAAGTAAATCTTTAATAAAAGTTAACTGTTATTAAAATTATACATACTTTGGGAACAAGTAATTCTAGGTGTGTGAATAATTAGCCAATAAAAGTGTTAAGGATTATATGCCTTTTACTACGAGCTAAGCAAAGTTCTAAATTAGTGACACTGAAGACTTTTAGGGCTTAAGATGCCTTCACACTCTTAGAAATCATTGAGCTTCCCAGAGAGTTTTTGTTTATATGGCTTATCACAATCAATATTTGCCATGGTAGAAATTAAAACTGTGAAAGCTTTAATATATTTATTTATAAATTCATGCTAAAATAATAAATTAATAATAAATGACAGTAAATCCATTACATGTTAATATAAACAACATATGCTTATAAAAGGATAACTATAGTTTCCAAAACAAAAAATATTTAGTAAGAAGTATACTTTTAATGCCTAGTTGTAGAAAAGAGCTACATTCTCATATCTTTCCCTGTGTTGTCTGTAATAATATGTTGTTCTGGTTAAGGCAAGTATATGAGGAAAATCCAGTCCCACACATGTGTGTACTTAGAAGAGTATTATAAAAAGCTTTTCAGATAAGTAGGGGTTTTCTTCTTTGATACTACACCAAAACTCAACAAGTAATAATTTTTTAAAGGTTACTACAATGTGGAATGTGAAATCATATTCAATAGACTTTTCATACTCTGCTACATTAAAATCCATTTGGTCTATCTTGCAATTTGAATAGACCTTTAATCTATGCATGATTTTGTAACATCACACATTGGTCATTTGGAAAATATTGACTTAGCAAGTTATGAAGATATTCCAGATACTGACATATTTCATATCACCACCATTCTTATCAGAAAAGAATTTAAGCATGGGGAAGCTGTCAAGCTCACAGTGGTGGGTTCAACTTTTACAAAATTCTCATTTTTGCTTGAAAATAAGAATTTTATCATTGGCAACAAATACCACTTGCTGTTTTCCTTGCAGTGATACTCATTTTGCTCATTTAAAAAAAAAAAAATCTGCCAGATTCTGAGGTCTGAATTACCGTAATTTGTCAGTCATTCTTCCAAATAAAAATGTTTTAGGAAAACCATGTCTACTTCAGCTCCCAACTCAATCATACAAGTGTTTTCCTAGAAACAACCATCATGATGCCTTATATAGCAGAAGTGCTTTATATACACTTTCCTTTTTATCACACAGAACATTATAAATACCAAGATTCAATAAAATTAAGAAATGTTACTACTTCATCAAGGCTGTTCTTAAGTTTCATTTTTTCCCCCACAAGTATGCTGTGGTGTAGAATACCAAGACTTCTAGCATAGTTGGTACCACCACTTGTAATACTAAGGCACCACAGTCTACCCAGCATTGATCTTGCACCATTATTCCAAAAGCCAACTCAGCGAAAAGGCAAATTACTTCTTAATATTTTTATGAACATACTTTTGATTTTGTGGATCCTAGGTCTCTGAGACCCTTAGAAATCATCAGAATAACTCTATAACATGGGTGTTATTATCTCCATTTTCTAAATAAGAAAATTGAGGCAAAGTGAGCTTACTTAAGAGCATACAGCCACCAAGAAGGACCAGGATTTAGCTGGAGTGTGTGTTCCTAACCATTATGATGAAATAAAGGCGTGGTTGTTATCTGCCTATTTTACAACCACAGTTTTTTGAGACATTTGCTATGGCGATGAGAAAAAAGAAAAAGGACCTAAAGCAAGTTAGACAAAGGAATAAAGAGAAAGATAAAAAGAGGAAATTATCTCTGATGAAAGATTACCATTTATCCATGAGATTAAAATACCTCCCTGGACACAATCAGAACACAGCACACTTAAAATCTCATTGATTTACAATGCAATTTAGATTTTTTTTTGAAACCAGGTAATATAAGAACAAGAGTAAACTAAAAGCTTTGGATGACAAACTTGGGTCAGCATCAGAGTTCAAGGAGAAGGTGGTTACAACTGAGCCAGGTTCTCAAAGAGCAGTACATTCCTTTCTCTTTAAAGGCAATTTATCAGGATTTATCCAAGCCTGTAAGAACAATCCCTTAAGACCATCCAATTTCCTTTCTTTCTAATTCCATACTTAGCAGAGCAACCTTCTGATAATTAATTTGGTTCCTCAGGTAAGTCAATACCAGGAAAGAGACTGATAGAGTTATTGTGCCAGCTACATCGCCTGCTGTAAATGAATAAATTGGTTTGTGGATTTATCAATCTACCTCCAAGAGTTCAGTCTGCAAACACCACTTTTCCCAGGGTGCCCTGTAATTTGACTTGCAGACCTGCAATGCTATGTGACCAAAGTGAGAAGAGCTCTTTTAAGACTTTCATAATCCTGGCCATTCTTGTCATAGGAGGTACCACCTTGTGTTATGTCAAGAGTATTAAAATGCACTCACTCCCTGGGCTGCCATGTTGACAAGCCCAGTTTTGAGTGGAGCTCCCTGGAATTGTACAATACGTGACCCCGCTTCCATTGCATATTAACTGAAACGTATTTTGTGAAAAACAAGTGGAAAGACTGTTTATTAAGCTACTTATTTAGTTATGAGTTATTCATTTGCCCAAAAGTTCCCAGCAATCATTACGTATAGCAGAGAATGCTGCCCTGACCACCCTATTTAAAAGTACAACTCACACCTGCCCACACCACGATGGACCCTACTTACTTCTCCTCCCCTGCCTTATTTTCTTTATGTTACTTGTGAACATAAGATGCTGATGCAGGACAGGCAACCCTGGACTGGAGTTTAGCCCATGAGGGTTCTTGGCAACAATTCAAGGGTGAGCCAGTGGTAGGGTAGAAGAAAACAGCTTTATTGAGGCGGCAGTGTTATGGCTCAGGCAGTATTACATCTCCGTGACTGCTCCTACAGAGATGGGCTACCCCATGGGCAGTGTGCCGAGAGTAGCAGCTCAGGGCAGTTTTGCAGCCATATGTACACCTACTTTTAATGACTTGGAGATTAAGGGCCAGTTGATGCAGAAATTTCCAGAGGAAGGGTGGTAACTTTGGGATACTTGGGTCATTGCCTTGGAAAGGGGTGGTAACCCTGGATGTTGCCATGGCAATGGTAAACTGACATGGCAGATGGGTGAGGTGTCTTATGGAAAGCTGCTTCCGTCAGGTCTCTGTTTTAGCTAGTCTTCAATTTGGTCTGGTGTCATCGGAGCCCAGCATCCAGAGTCAAGTCCCTCCTCAATACCATAGATCTAATTTATCTTACCATAGATCTCATTTATCTTGTTTATTGTCGTTCCGTTTTCACCATGAGGGCTGGTATTTTTGTGTTTTATCCACTACAGAAACCTCAGCACCTAGAACAGAATGGAACCTAGTAGATATCTAGCAAATATTGGTTGAATTAATAAATGCATTAATTTCAAGTGAATTTTTTATATGTTAAAATTATGATTTTTTTTTTTTTTTTTTTTTTTTTTTTTTTTTTTTTTTTTTAGTTTTTAGGTCTCAAATATTTTAGAGGCCCTTAAAATCTATATAGACTGTAGGTACTCTGCCTTGTGGTGGGGCTCCTCCCCCAGCTTCCACCTTGTAGGCACAGAGTACTCGATACTCCTTACTGGGGACAGCAGACTCGGCTGTACTCCTCTCACACCACCTTGAATCCTTCTTACAGTCTCTTGTGGGTCCTATCTCCACTTCCCCCCCACCTTCTTTGGGCTTTTTCCTATACCTGTGATTATTTTTAAGGAGCTGCCGCAGGCTACGAGGGCTGCTCTGCTTACAGGGAAGATAACCAAAAGTGCCTGGGAGTTTATGCCTCTCCCAGGGGCTCTTAGCCAGGGACCAATCGTAGGGGGAGTATGAAAGCCCACTTCTTTTGCTGCCAGTTGAGAAAAAATCTGGGGTGAGATTTACACTTCTGAGCTCCCCATAGGATCAGGCTGAGGCTGAGATTTGCCTGAAGTCACATCTTGCCTGGCTGGCTTCTTTCCCTTCCCTGGGCTGCTTCTCCCATCACCCCACACAATTCTTCTGGGGGAACATTCTCAGTAAATCCTTGCCCATGAATCCTCATCTCAGGTTCTACCACTGGAGAATCTGACCTGGCACCCCCACAGCAGCCTCACGCAACATGTGCTTAATTTCCTTGGGGTGAAGTTCACTGTGGCTGCTGCTACTGCAGCCTGCACGCCCAAGAATCCAGGTAGGACCAGGTACCTCCGTCATGTTCTTCATGGAGTGAATGGCCTTCTGGGTGCACAGCCATCCCCAGACAAATACCTGAGAGGAGGGAGAAATGATGGGATGAAACAAGTTTTAAAAATGACCACATGATGCTCAGAAGCACAAAGGTTGGAAAATAGTGCCATAATATTGAGAAATGGGTTCAAGCTCAACTCACTTACAGATTTATTATGTGACCCTAGACGAGCCTCCATTTGATCAACTCCAGCAATTTTTGCCCCCTAAGTTCAAGTCTGTGTTGAGCTTTTGATTCTCCCAAAGAAAATTATACCACTGCAATAGCTCTTGTTTCCAGCTTGCTTGTTTGAATTAAAGCTTTGTGGCATTTTAGTTTATGGTATCTCTGGGGAGGAGTGAATATGTCAGTGTAATTAACTCATCTGATGAGAGAGGTCTTGTTTATTTCCCCTACAAAATAACAGGTGGTGGTTGAGCTCTGATACATTATGGTGATATGAAACACATTTAGAATAAATCACATTAAATAAACAGGGAAACAAAATGATTTCGAGGTACATTTTTTATTGTTTTAAATTAAGTTTTGAAAGTGAACAGCTGCATACCAAAAAGCCACACAACTGCTACTCACCTCCAATTTGCTTCTTTGAGAAAGGGTTAATGGCATTTTTAGGTTCAACCGATTAGGACTACTAGAAACTTAAGTATTCTCAAATTATTATCCAATCACTGTCTTTCTGAGCACCCTCTTTTTGCGTGGGATGTGGCAGTCTAATCAACTTGAGTGATCAGTTAAAACAACCATATGCATTTCATTTCACAAAATCCACAATGACATGCATTTCAGAAACATGTAAGAGTAACACCATGTGCTGGGCATTAAGTAAATAAAAACAAATATGGAAGAGTCTTTCCTACGAGAAGTTCACAGTCTAAAGAAATATCGTAAATAAAAAGGCATTTCCAGGTATTAAAATTGTAAGGAATATTATTCCTTCCTCCAAAAACTTTTTTTTTTTTTTTTGATATGGAGTCTCACTCTGTTGCCCAGGCTGGAGTGCAGTGGCATAATCTTGGCTTGCTGCAACCTCTGCCTCCTGGGTTCAAGCGATTCTCCTGCCTCAGCCTCCCAAGTAGCTGGGCCTACAGGCAGGCACCACCACCCCTGGCTAATTTTTGTAATTTTTGTAGAGAGCGGGTTTCACAATGTTGGCCAGGCTGGTCTGGAACTCCTGACCACAAGTGATCTGCCCACCTCGGCCTCCCAAAATGCTGGGATTATGGGTGTGAGCCACAGTGTCCAGCCAACCTGCAAAAACTTAATGTAACTTCAGAAATTGATTTTTCTTTTTTACAATTAAATGAATCAAGATCCTAGAAAGCAAGAACAAAAAATAAATTCAGCAAACCAGAAATGATGAAGAATTCCTGATGTGGTTCAAGGTGAGAATATTTGATTGGAGCTATAGAGATATTAGGCTGAGAAAACCTGTGAGAAGGAGAATATGATGTAAGGGAAGTGGAAGAAGGATGGGAAAGGGGGAAGGAGAAGGTGGAGGGGAGGCACCGAGGAGATGAGGAGGGGTACAGGGGAAAAGAATGCAGAAAGGAAAGAAGGAAGGGAAAGAAGGTAAAAGTGAGGGGAAAGAAGAAGGTGGTGAAGGAAGGAGGGGAGAAAGGGGGAGTGGAAAAGAAAAAGGAAAAGAGGTAAGTGCTTGGAAAGATTGAATGGGTGGAAAAAGGAAGCAAAATGGCTGGGAAAAAGGAGAAAGGGTGGAGAAAGTGAGAAAGCCGAGCAAAGCTGGATCAGATGGATGAGGACAACGTTATGACTTTTGGCGCATAATAAAACTCCAGCCTCAGGGTCTACAATCAGAAAGAGCAAAAAGGGCCCTTATGAAACTGAATAAAGACCCTCAAAGATACTAGGTCTGGAACCTGTAAATATTACCTTACATGGAAAAAAAGGTCTTCGCAGATATGATTTAGTTAAGGATCTTGGGATGAGGAGATGATCTTGGCTCACAGTGATGCAAAAAAATAATTTTAAAGGCATAGAATATAGACCCAAAATTTCCACTATTTCTCAAGAACGAGTTCTAGAAGGAAAGAAGAAAATTATATAACAAATAATCATAATAAAAGAACATTTTCTAGAGCTGAAGAATAAAAAGTATCTTTAAATTGAATGGGGCCTTTGAACATTCAGCAACAGAAAAACTGATGGCAATAAAAGACCCTCCCCTATAAACATTATGATAAAATGTCAGAACAAAAACTAAAGATAAAAACCTGAAAATAAAAAAGCTAAAGTCATTTCCCTTTAAAGGCTAAAGTTCTGATTGTCATTAGCTATCATTGTGCGCTAGACAACATTGTAAGATAGAAGACGGTGGATCTGATCAAACAGGCGCTTGACTATTTGCTAACACGTAAGAAATCAGAAACCTTACCATCCACAGAGTCTCTTTGAGTTCCTTGAAGATATACCACAGGAAAATTACCAAAGAATCTATGATAGAAGAAAATGACATACAAGAAAGGGTAGAAAACAAGAAACCAGTAAAACATAAGGTCAAATTGTGGAATCAAAAAAAAAAATAGGTTGAATACATAGAAACAGAGAGTAGAACAGTGTTTACGGGAGCAGGGAGGAGAAGGAAATGAGATCTGATAAGTCAAAGTGTACAAACTTGCAAGTAGGCAGGAGCAATAAGTCTAGATATCTAATGTACAGCATGAGGACTATAGTTAATAACATTGTATGCTAAAAATTTTCTAAGAGAGTAGATTTTAGGTGCTCTTACCACAAAAATGAGGCAAATAAGGAAGGGGATGGATATGTTAATCTACTTACCCATAGTAATCATTTCACTGTGTAATGTATATCAAAACATCATGTTGTACTCCTCAAATATATACAACAAAAATAAATAAGTGAAAATGTATAAAAACTTTACAAAAGGAAAAAAAGAAATAGAACTTTAAAAGATGGCAGAATTAATACAACCTCTTCATTCACACTTTGATAGGCTGGATAGAAGCATAGCCAAGCCAAATGCTTCTAAAGCGTGAATAGTTTTAATGTGATTCTGGAATTGAAATTTCAAAAGGTCACTGTATCATAGATAAGGAAGTGAGACTGGAGAGGAGTGAAACATACTAAGGTTTCTTTCCTGCTCAGAGGATACTGACTGACTCAAGATAACACTGGATAGATAATTTTCCGTGTATGTGATTTAAAGTGTACATATAAGCATCAAAACATAGAAATAAGATACAAAACTGTGAAACTACTAAACACAAAAATAAGTAAATCTAATCCACTAATAACAGTAAAGTTAAAAATATATATATACCTAGTAAAGGAAAGATATCAATGAACAAAGATAGATGTTCAATTAATAAATATAAATGAATTAAATTTAGTTATAAAATGGTAGATAATTTTTAAATGATAAACATTTCAATAGTACAAAATAATATTCAGTATGAGTAAGAAACAGGGCAATATGGGCAAACATAGGACCAAAAGAAGCATTTTTAAGATGGCAGAGATTTTGGTCAAGTTAAAATGCTGAGGAGAGGAAATTGATAGGGGGGAATGAGATGAGGAGGAGATGATTTATAAATTGATATCTCTGAAAGGTAGGATAGACTGGATCCAGAGCCAGATGGAGGGATTCACCTCAAAGAAAAAAAAAAAAAAAAGAAGCTTCCAGATTTTTCAGATTTTTCTATACGTCATTTACAAGCTGTCATTGAGAGTCAATAACCAAGGTTTCTCTATTATCACCATGATGGGAGGATTCTTTATAAAAACACATTCTCTCATTAAAATATTGTGAATATTTATTATTATGGAGTTAAAAAACAAAGATTATAAAGAAGATTTTTAAAACTTCCTAAAACACCATCTTCCAACTTCTTTCCACTTTTAGTTAAAAAATAAACAAGTTTTCATTGTTCTTTTTTGTGACCAGTGTTGCCAAATACTACCTGTTTTTTTTTTTTTTTTTTTGCTTTCTTTATGTATGATCTTTCCATTGAACAACTAGGAATACAGCTTTTGTGATGGAAAAGGAGCCATAATTTAATTTTAATTAATCTTAATTCTGCTTGATTATTAAAAAGCATTTGTATGAAAAAGTACATTTCCAGTTTAGCCCACATGGTCTTCCCCAATTTCTACAGACAATTCCCTGCTAACATGGTTCTCTTTCCAAGGAGCCCAACTACCTCTGGAATGGAGATGAGGGTGGGCTCAAAGAGGTACAAGGCTAGAGGCAAGTCCTCACACCCTGGAAGTCTCATAAATGAACAGCAATGGTAGATAGTGATTGAGAATATGGACCCTGGAGCCAAACCTTCTGGTTTTAAGTCCAAGCTCTGCCATTTATGAGATCTGTGGTCTCAAATGACATAATTGTCTTCTCTATGCCTCAGTGTTCTCATCTGCAAGATGAGGTGGGTGTGTAAAAATACGCTGTACATCATGGGGGTCCCTAGAGATTTTAGTGTACTGATGAATATTAAATGCTTGGTTACAAGAGTGTCTAACACAGACAATAAGCATTATTTAAACATTAGCTTGCATCATAAAATTATTTCCTAACTGTTGGGTTTCCCTGAGAGTACCCGGTCTTGATGAGTCTTTCTCATGTGTGAAATTTCATGTTTATACTAGCAAAGTTCTGAGTTTCTACTCTATGCCAGGTCCTGTACTAAGTGCTTTTATGAGCAGAGTCTTTATTTGATCATTCATGTAAGAACTATTAATATTTATTCAGTCCCTTCTTTGTATTAAGAAACATTATGTCCAGAAATATTATAGTGAAGAAAATTAGGGATTATCTCTAGTCCACTTACAATAGTCAAATAATTCCTCATTTAATTCTCACAATGGTCCCATCAGGAAGATACCATTTTGCAAATGAAGAATTTGAGTATCACAAGGGCCCAAGGACCCAGGCCAGTTAATAGCTGAGTCTGGCTCCAGATCTCACCCTCTTCATCATTTTTTTATACTGTTAGTGGTGATGGGCTCTCTAGGCTGGTTGCGGATGGCAGAGAATCACATTTGTCTCATGCCTGGTTGGTAGAGGGCCTTTCAGCTGCCTCCCTAAATGCCCTGTCCTCAGGATCACCTGGACCCTTATTGCCTATGGTATTGACCTGACTCTACTTAGGAAACGGCCTGATTAACCAGAAGCCCATGTCAATGGTCAAATCCTCAGCAAGGGTTTGATCATATTCTCTCCTCAATCCCTCAGCATGGGAGAACCCCAACAATTGTACTATTTAGGAAATGCATCTCATGCATTTTTCTTTTGATTCCTCATGCCTTTTGAGAACCTCTTTTCAACTGTTAGTCTACTTCCTGGTTGGGCTAACCTTCACCTGCTATATCCTGTTGTGGTCACTTCTGGTACCCAGATACCTGTCCCAGTACTCCAGAAAACAGGTTGAAGCTGGACACTCTCTGGAAAACCCAGCAACAAGAAAAGACCAGAAGCCTTAGGGCTGATACCAACAAAACACTTCTCTCTGTCATTTTCATTGAGGACATGGTATACTCAGTCTGCACGGTGGCATGCCCCCAAATTCTACAGGATTTGAAGTTTTGAATAATCCCAGGCATTGGTTGAATCCTGCCTCTACCATGTTCCTGCTCTGTGACCCTGGACCAGTTCCTTAGAGTCTCTTGCCCTGTTTTGTGTGTGTCATTTATAAACTTGAGATCAGTGCAACAGTTCCCAACCCATATGGTTATCATGAACAAAGACATGTACTAAGTTAAACATTAATACAGTGCTTAACAAAGAATATGTCCAATAAACATTATCATAATAATAATATTCTAATTATTATTTATTTTGGCCATTTTGATCTGGGATCATGCAAAGTACGGTCTCAATGGTACTTTCATTCCTGGAAAACCTATCCCTCCTTACACACATACAGAGTCTTTTTAACTCATAGTATAGCTAAAATGTAGTCACTTTTAAACAAAACAGAAAAATAAATATATTGAATAAAACATGATTTTTCACTTATTCTGAATGTTGATGTTTGAAGGAAAACATATAATTGAGGATGAAGAGAGAGAGGAAGAGAGAGATGAGGTAGCAATTTTATAGGGCCTTGCTACTCAGTATGGTCCACAGATCCGCCTCATTAACATCACCAAGAGCTCCTAAGAAAAGCAGAAGTCCAGGTTCACCCTAGTCCTACTGAATCAGAATCTGCATTTCAAATGATCCCAGCTAATGCCTACCCACTTTAAGGTATACATTTAGCAGCACTACCCAGGGCTTAAAGCTGGTGGTGCTGGCTCTTCATGAAGTCAATTTTTACTTTGGAAAGTCTAGGTGACCTTTTTCTAGATGTATGTCTCATTACCACAACTTTTATACTTACCAGTAATAATTAAAGCATTTTTAAAAGTTCAATAATTAAAATGGAGACAATGTTGGTGAGGAGAAAGAGAGGGACAGAGATAGAGACAAATAGATCAAGGCAGATTTTCCTAAATGACTGCCGTACAAGTCTCAGAGGCTACGGTGCCTGGGCTCTGGTTGCCAAGCAGACTAGCTGTAGCACTGAGATTGGGCAACATGGGTTTCAGTTCAGATCCTGGGTTTCTTCTAAATCCTACTGTGGCCATGAAAAGATGATCCAAAGAGGAAGTTCCCTTATAAACCAGTGGTGCTCCAAGCTTGACTCAAGTGGATACTTGCACTGGATTTTGAAGAAAAGAAGAACCAGGAAAGAAGGAAAGAACACAGAATTTGAAGTCAGGGTCTTGAGTTCAATTCTACTAACACCATCGACTGGTGGGAAGTGTAGCACAGAACCAAGAGCCTAAGGGTCAGTTCAGGCCAGGATTCAATACTCAGTCCTCCAGGGGCCAGTGTCAGAACATGGGTATGTTAGAAAACCACCCTGCTGTGGTCTGAATGTTTGTGACCCTCAACATTCATCTGTTGAAATGTTAACCTCCAGGGTGATGGTATTAGAAGGTGGGGTCTTTCAGGAGGTGATTTGGTCATGAGGGCAGAACCCTCATAAATGGGATACATGTCCTTATTAACAGGCCCAAGAGAGCTCATTTGCCCCTTCTGCCATGTGAGGACAAAGAAAGAAGGTGCCATCTGTAAACCAGATCCAGAGTCTGTTGATGGTTTGATCTTGGACTTTCCAGCCTCTAGAATGGTGAGAAACAAATTTCTGTTGTTTATAAGCTACCTGGTCTATGATATTTTGTTATAGCAGAAGGAAAAAGTATTTTGTTAATTTTCCTAAGTAAGATTCTTTACTGTCAGTTATAGCAAGCTTCAACTATACAGAGTCCCATATGGTTGTTCCCACTGAAAGCAGGTAAAAGAAGCATCATAAATACAGAAAGTGCAAAGGTATCTTTGTGAATAAGGAGTTACAAACTAGACAACTTGAATTGGGTCTGGTTCAAAGGCCTATTTTGTTGCTCTAAACATGAAAAAAAATTAAGTATCAGAGTGTCCATAATAATCCAGATTTCTGGCTTCTTTTAAGGCAATTTGTTAATACTGAAACCACATTTAAGCAGGATAACAAGCAAATGGCACTGACCTTGGCTTATCCCTGTAGAATTCAGTCAGACAGTACCCTCCAGTCCCTGTTTTCTTACATATGCCTGATTCACCCAGTTACGTTGGCTGATGAATCTTGAGAAGTATTTCAATTTGCAACCCCTGCCATAAATGAAAGACCTCTGTTAACCAATTTGGGGTGAGCTAGAGTGAGGTTCCTCCCACCACCGACCCAGTCTGGAACCCAGACTCAAGGGACCAACGTCCTCAGTTCATAATGATCTGCAATGCAGAACAGTTATCATTTCATTTAATCACGATGCAGAACAGTTATCATTTCATTTAAAAGTAGTGACTGCTGGAATTACATTTCCCATGTAAAACAATAACACAATTCCCAGTTGATCAGCAAATAAATAAGAGAAAACAGCTTTGTAATTATTTCGACAGTGGTCGGGCTCAAAGAAACCCATCAAATCCCATTTCATGAGAGAGAGCGCTAAGCAGAATTGAGCAAACATTTTACCTGAGTCTAGTCCAACGCATCCTGCTCCAAAGATGACTCCTATAATGAAAATCTGTCGTTCGCAAATGACTCATCATCTGAAAACTGTGCTGAAGATGCTGGAAATGCGGGTGATGCATGTGAAAACGAAATTAATCAATATGAAGATGAAGATCAGCAGTCTATCACAGCTGAGCTGTTTGATAATAATGAACAGGGGAAACAGACAGGGCTCAAGAAACTCATGAAAGTGCAGGAAATGTCAACAGGAATTATGAATTAGTAACTATTGCTAGAAATAAAGAAACCAGAGTAAGAGGACAAAAGAACAGTACTGTGTTGGGAAATAACCCCGTGCATTTCTACCTCCCTTGTCTAAGCCACCAGTGTTGCTCGTATGTATTATGACACTGGACTCCTCACTTGCCTGACCCACATCATGTTATCCTCACAGCAGCCAAAATAATCCTGTTGGAATGCAACTCACGTCAAGGCACCCTTCTACTCAGAATAGTCCACTGGCCTCTATGTCACTTGCCATTAAAGCCAACATCCCCACAATGACCGATGAGACCTGCATCACCGGGATCCCACTTCCTCCCATTGCCCCTTCACTTACTCCAGGCACACCAACCAGAAACACAATGTTCCCAAGACACCAGCCATGGCTCCTTCTTGGAGCACTAACAGGTGCTCTTCCAAGAACTTGGAAGTTGCCTCTCTTAGGCAACCTCAGAACTTGTTCCCTCACTTCTTTACAATCTTCCCTTAAAAGACTTGTCTCAGCCCAGCCCTCCCTAGCCAACCTATCTGAAGTTAACAACCCTCTTATCCTAGCCAGATAAATTCCCTACTCGCCACCCTCCTTCATTTTGTTCTTTAACATATTATTATCTCAAATACACATATTTTAGCCAAACATCTGATTTATTGTCTGCCTCACCTGTTAGACTACAAGCTCTAGGAGATCTGAAAGTTTTGCTTATTTTGTTCTCTGTTGCATCTCCAGTACCCAGATATGTACCTGGAATGCAGTAGATGCTTAATAAATATTTGTCAAATACATAACTGTAATTCAGAGATGTACAGGAAAAGAATGATGACAACAATGTGTAAAAGAGATTGTTAAATTTGCCAGAAATACATCCAGGTAACAGCCCCCATCCCCTCCCAGAGGATTTGTAAAGGTGGTGAGACAACACCAATCTTCTCCCAAGTGAACAGGTAAAACGAAGGTTCTGGGACCACTACAGCTGAACACTCTGCCTGCATTGGTGGTATCCTGGCCCTTTTTTCTCCTCTGGGGTAGTTATATGGTGAATCCCAGCCTGAAATCACCAGTCAGTCTCTTTCTGTCCCACTTCTTTATCAAGAATCAAAATGGACTGATTTGCAATTCAATTCAACAAACATTTATTTACTGAATTGAATTTGCAAGTACATTAAGACTTCAATGTGACATAAAGGGAAAATTGTTAAGTTAGTCCTACAATGAGTTTTACTTCCACTTATTTATGAAGATCAATGATAAATATTTGACATCAATCTGATTGCTTTTTATTTGCACGTCTTCTATAGGAACCATTGATGGCAATTCGGCAATATTTGATGCCTATCTGCAAAACTACAGCAAAGGGTATGAATTAGGAAATGATGCATTTGCAAGATGGCCATTCTCAAAATTTATTATCAGCATCTGAGTGGGTCTTCCTCCTCTATCTAGAAAACTGATTCTCTTATAAGGTACTTCACTGCTTCAAGATAGACCAAGGGACCACAGAGGAGAGGCAACATTCAGTAACAGCCATACACCTAAGTTGGTATATATTTTACATGGAGTCTTGCTCTATTGCCCAGACTGGAGTGCAGTGGCGTGATCTCTGCTCACTGCAACCTCTGGCTCCTGGGTTCAAGCGATTCTCCTGCCTCAGCCTCCTGAGTAGCTGAAATTACAGGCACACACCACCACACCCAGCTAAGTTTTGTATTTTTAGTAGAGACGGTTTCACCATGTTGGCCAGGCTGGTCTCAAACTCCTAACCTCAAGTGATCCACCCGCCTCAGCCTTTCAAAGTGCTAGGATTACAGGAGTGAGTCACCACACCCAGCCAGTAAGTATATTTTTCATTATCCTTTCTCCTTCCTTCACCTTAGAGGAGATATCTTAAAGGTCCAAGAAGCCCCGATGACAAATAATCATGCTTGTGTCTGAGTGCATTCTGTTTGCTTCCACAATATTCTAGAGAAGTGTTTCTCAACCTCAGCACTGTTGACTATTGGAGATGAAAATTTCTTTGTTGTGAGAGGCTGTCCTGGACGTTGCAGGATGGTTAGCAGCATCTTTGGCCTCTACCCAGTAGATGCCAGCAGTACTCTCCTCCCTATCAAAACATGTCTCCAGACATTGCCAAATGTTTTCTGGAAGGCAAAATTGTCCTCAGTTGAGACTACTGTTGTAGAATGAGTCTTTCCATAAATTGAATTACGTTTTCAGCACCCAGTTGAAAATAGTACATAATTAGGCCCTATAAATGTATCACCATGGTATGTTTCATAGTCACCCCTTCCTCTCCTCATGTATTATCTCACCATACTTCAGGGTCTTGAGAGTGTCCTAATCCGGGAGCAATTTGGTTGTTTTTTTTTAAAAAAAGTAGAAATCCACTTAATTTAACCAAGTAAGGAATTATATATCCTAAGTGTGCACAAGAACTTCTCAGACCAGAGAAGACAGAGTGAAGACTTATAGGACTTATAAAGTAGACAAGTAGTCAACTCTTTCTTCTCTCTCCCTCCTCCTTTCTTTCACTCCTCTCTCATCATTTGTCCTTCACATAATAGCAAGAGTGATCCCTTTAAAATATAAATCTGGGCTAGGCGCTGTGGCTCACGCCTGCAATCCCAGCACTTTGGGAGGCCGATGAGAGCAGATCCCTTGAGGCCAGGAGTTCAAGACCAGCCTGGCCACCATGGTGAAATCCCATCTCTACTAAAATATACAAAAATTAGCTGGGCATGGTGGCATGCACCTGTAATCTCAGCTA
This sequence comes from Pongo abelii, assembly GCF_028885655.2. Classification (NCBI taxonomy): domain Eukaryota; kingdom Metazoa; phylum Chordata; class Mammalia; order Primates; family Hominidae; genus Pongo; species Pongo abelii. The sequence goes on along the minus strand of NC_072006.2, from coordinate 57,011,499 downwards.
CTCAGGAGGCTGAGGCAGAAGAATCGCTTGAACCTGGGAGGCGGAGGATGCAGTGAGCCAAGATTGCCCCACTGCAATCCAGCTGGGTGCACTCCAGCACTGCACTCCAGTCCCCTTGAGACTCTGTCGCAAGAAAAACAAACAAACAAACAAAAATCACATCTATATAAATCTGGTCATGTTTTTCCATCATGCTTTAAATAAAATCACCATGATGACAGCTTTAAATAAAATCACCATGATGACAGTGACCTTCTGATCTGGCCACTGCTTATGTCTCAGACCTTATAACTCTCTCCCTCCCTCTCACTTCTATAGCCATATAAGCTTTCTTGCCCCACTATATATGCTCACATCTCATGGATCTTGCACCTGCTTCCTCTGCCTGCAATGTCTTTTCCCCAGATAGTCCTGTGGCTTACTCTCTCATTTTATTCAAATTCCTGCTCAAGTAGTACCTTCTAATAGATATCTTCTGCAGCTATTCTATCTAAAGTAGCACGGTCCCTGGCCCCCAATTTCTACCTATTCTCTATCTCCTTATTCTCTTACCCTTTCTTCATTGCCTTTGACTCTGTAACATAATTTCAGATGGCATTATTTATTTATTTTCTTCCTGTCACCTCAATTAAGCACTTTCTGGGAGGTTAGGCCATTCCACTCTCATAATTTCAAAGCCTAAAACAGATGATGGCATTTTAGTAGGTTCTCAGTCAATATCTGTCAAGTGAATGAATACATATCTCATTCTTTATCCTTTGAAGAGGGACTCATATGTTCAACACACTTACAGGTAACCCATCATAGATAGTCCAAAACAGCAGCCTTAAACCTTGAGTCCATGAAGTGATGTTTGAGCTTCACTCCAGTTAATTAATCCAGTCTTGGTATCATTCTAAATTTGGAGGAAGAAACTGTCTTTTATAGTCAGTCTTGGCTGGGTATCCATTCCTTGTTCAAGCAGCTGACATCAGAGATCAGGCTTTAAGGCTAAAGCTCTTAAGCCATAAATAGGGCAGATTCGCTAAGAAAAAGGAATAGAATGGGCTAAGATGCTCAAATCTTAGGTATTGGGTACCTTAACCTCATCCTCTCCTCCACTGTCAATATTCTAAGACTTTCCTGACTGCTAATTTTCAGGGAGCCAGGAAATAAAATCCCTTCACAGAGTGAAAACTCAAGAGTTACGCTGTCAAGAAAAAATGGCTAAGGTAATACCTAGGCCAGAAACCATGGCAAGTAGATGCTAACCCCAGCCTATAATTTGCTCATAACTAAGAGTTTTAATCTTGAGATCAAAGTAAAATGCCAAGATCAAAGTCAAAGGAATGCGACTGAGGAGAAGAATGTAAAGTAATCTCAAAGACCATGAAGGCAAGAAGAAAATATGCCCCAATTAGAAATCAGATGCAGTCCAGGTTGCAGTGTGGTTGGCTATACACATGGGAATGGACATTGGGGGAGAGAAGGGAACATTGACACTCAAAGATTTAAGACAGGCAGGAAGAAATAAGCATGTGGGCTTCTACAGCTGGAATATGTCCCTCCACCAGGCGCAGTGGCTCATGCCTGTAATCCCAGCACTTTGGGAGGCCAAGGTGGGCGGATCACTTGAGATCAGGAGTCCAGGACCAGCCTGGCCAACATGGTGAAACCCCATCTCTACTAAAAAAGTACAAAAACTAGATAGCATGGTGGCGCGTGCCTGTAGTCCCAGCTACTCAGGAGGCTGAGGCTCAAGAATTGCTTGAATCCCGGAGGCAGAGGTTGCAGTGAGCTGAGATCACGTCACTGCACTCCAGCCTGGGTGACAGAGCAAGACTCCATCTAAAAAATAAAAAGAAAAAGAATATGTCCCTCAAAGTTCATGTGTTGGAAATTTAATTCCTAATGTGAAAGTTTTGAGAGGTGGGGGGGTTTTAAGAGCTGATTAGGTCATGAGGGCTCTTCCTTCATGAAAGGATTATGTTACTTTCATAAGAGTGGGTTTAGAATCACAAGAGTGAACTCGTTATAAAAGGAAGTTTGACTCCCTTTTGCTCCCTCAAATGCTCTCTCTAGCCCTTGTGGATACTTTCCACCATGTTATGATGCTGCAAGAAGGCTCTCATCAGATGCCAGCACCATGCTCTTGCACTTCAGAACCTCAACAACCATGAGCGACATCAATTTCTGTTCGTTATAAATTATCCGGCTTGTGGTATTTTGTTATAGTAGCACAAAACAGACTAAGACATGGATTGAGCATGAGGAAATAGGTAAGAAACTGAATTCTTACTTATTATTTGATAAGAAAGTCTTCCACAAGAGGGTAGACAGAGCAGTACCCCTTAGCAGCAGATCAACTAGGATTGAGCTCTGATTGCTGGAAAGAATGTCTACATACTGCGATTATAGGCCTTTCTGGTGTGAGAAGATGTGTGCTCTGTCCCGAACAAAAGGCTGAGCTCAGCAGCAGGCAGTGATTGTAGCTGGGCGCTAGGCCCATGAGATTTCTCATGGTCCTAATAACCAGCTTCCATCATGAGCCAATCCATCATGTACATTATTTCCACGTTAATGTTGTTAAAATGACACTAACAGCATGTCACTCCTTTGTTCAGAAGCCATCAGTGACTCATTGATGCCTAGTGGATGAAGTACAAATGTCTCAATCCTGCACTTGCAACTTTCCATAATTTACACTAAAGTGTTCATTGTACAAGAACCAAAGAATGCAGGACTGGGCATTTGTGTCCTCCAAAAAGAGATATGCTGAATTTCTAACCCCCAAAATCTTAGAATGTGACCCTATTTGGAAATAGGGTCTTCACAAATTCAACTAAGTTAAGATGAGGTTATTAGAATGGGTTCTAATCCAATACTACTGGTGTCCTCATACAAAGGGGGAAATTTGGACATAGACAGCACAGAGAGAAGATTATATGAAGACACACAGAGAGAAGATGGCTATGTGACAATGGAGGCAAAGAGGGGAGTGATGCATCTACCAAGCCAAGGAATACCAAGGGTTGCTGGCCTTGGCATCAGAAGCTAGAAGACTCAAGGAAGGATTCTCTCCTAGAGCTGTCAGAGAGAACATGATGCTGCTGACACTTTGACTTCGTACTTCTAGCTTCCAGAACTGTAATAGAATTCATTGTTGTTGTTTTAAGCCATCTGGTTTATAATATTTTGTTAAAGCAGCCCTAGAAAACTAACATATGGAAAAAGGGGCATACCAGGATCTTCTATTTAATTTCACATGGGAAAAGTGACCAATATCTCAGTTTGCCTGGGTTTTCTCAGGGATTTTCAGTGATAAAACTGGGAAAGTCCCAAGTACACTGGGACAAGTTGGTCACCTTGTGTGGCAGCCTCCTCCCTTAGTAGGCAGAGTTCCAGGGAGGAAGTAAAGCAGCTTTCACAAAGTTCCTCTGTCGAGAGTAAAGTTAGGGAAAACTGTTAGGTAGGATATGGCAGCCTTAACCAATGCACAGGGGCAAGGAAAGGTCAAGAGACCCTAAATATAAATTTAACATGAAGGTCCTAGAAATTATGATTGGTAAACTAGTCCCCACAGGAGCTAAATCAGGAGAGAGATAAAGCAAAGGGTAATTTCATCTTGGGGTGATGGTGAGAAATAAAAATAGTCCATATTTGGCCCTCCTGGAGCAGATTCACCAAATGTTCCCCAGCACTGGTATTTTTTTAAATTTGTATTTGTTTATAGAATAGGTAGAAAGATACCTTTTTAGTATGAATTTATTTCTTGTTAGGGTCAAGCACTTTCAAATATTTACTAACCACTTGTATTTCCTCTTATGTGAATGGAGTATTTGCCCATGTTTCTCCCATAGGTTTTAGTTTTGAAAAATTGGTTCACATGAGTTCTTCAATAGTAAATATATTTACAATGCATGTGCCACATATGTTGCACCTATCTATCCATGTTTATAGTATGCTTTTTAATGCGGTCTATGTTGCTTTCAACGTATAGAAAATTTATTTAAATTGTTGATATTTCCTTCGTGATTTTTAACCATTTTTTTTAATTTTTCTCTTAGGCAGTCCTTACCCATAATTTAAACTTGTTTTTAATTTTTAATAGATAATGGTAATATTTTATCCTTGGAAAGAGAGGAGCATAAGATTAAAACAGTCATAATTCCATTTCATTATAAAAAATCATGTCATCTTTACTTACTATACTAAATGGCTCTTGTTCTTCCTTCCTATGGCTGGCGCAGCATAAGCCAGTGCCTGGACTAGGGTGAGGGGAATAAGGTGCCAAGGGCACCAAATGGAAGGATTAAATAGTAATTAACTAATTAGTATGTTTGAAAACATAAATACAACACTAAAAATCCAAAGAGTGACAGAGGGTAACAGAGGAAGCAATGTTAGAAAAATAAGGAGGAGGATAAGAAGAGAATGAAACAACTTTAAAAATTGGTATCAGAAATACAATAGGAAATTTCATTGAGGTGGGGTTGTGAGGATGAATTGAAATTATTATTTCCTTGTTAATGAATGCAATAGATATTGGAGAACCACACTAATTATTGCTCATTTTTATGTTATTCTGTACTTATAGAACTTACCTGTTTAAGCCCTATTTCACAGTTTTGCTATGTGATATCTTTGGCTAGAAGAAGTGAAAGAATGGTGTCTTGAAAAACTAAAAGTCAAGATTCTTTATGGAATACAGTCCATATTCTATTCCTTCCTTATGCACTTGAAGAATTATCATTCTCAGGCCTCCGATAGACTGCAACTGCTCTCTTTCCTTCTGTACCTAGCATCCCAAATGTCAACATGGAGCTGGCTGTGAGCTTGCCTTCCACTCTCTGTACTGCTGGGGTACCATAGAAAGGCAGTTGGTCTTTGTCCTGGCTCCTAACACATATTTCTTAAGTTCCTTGTAATTTCCTGCATAATAAGGGTGACAGGAGCATCTTTTGCTCAAATGAGGTGACTCTTGGCGGGTCCCTAGATAGCTTCAGGATGGGGAATAGTTGCCAGAAAAGACCAAACCTTGATTAAAAGCATGGAACTTTTAGCTCCCAACCTCCACCTCCAGGGAGGGGAAAGGGGCTAGAGATTGAGTCAATCATCAATGGCCAATGATTTAATCAATCATGTCTACATAACGAGACCTGCATTACAAACTCAAAATGACCAGGTTCAGAGAGCATTTCAGTTCACAACCACATCTGTGTGCCAGGAGGGTGGGGCACCTCAACTCCGTGAAGAGAGATGCTGCATTCGGAACTCATCTAAACTTTGCCCTATGTACCACTTTATCTGGCTGCTCATCTTTACCCTTTATAATAAACCAGCAGAAGTAAGTTAAGTGGCTTCCTGACTTCTGTGAGCCATCCTAGCAAACTGTCAAAACTGAGGAGAGAGTTGTGGGAACCCCCAGTCTATACAGCTGGTTGGTCAGAAGCATAGGTGACCTGGGATTTGCAATTGGTGTCTGAGCCCTTTAACTTGTTGAATCTTTTGCTAATTCCAGGTAGATGGTGTCAGAGATCAGTTGAATTATTGGACACCTAGCTGGTGTTCAGAGAATTGGATAATTCGTTGATGTGAAAAGAAACCTCTGATTTGGTGTCAGAAGCATTGTTAAGTAAAAACAGTTCAACTGTATAACTTCCCCTTTCTTGGGAATTCCCTTGCATCATTTCTGCCTTTGATAGCAGAGCTTAGTGGCTCTTTTGATCTCATCATCCAGAAGTACAAAGTTCACCTTTTAAAGGAGAAATAATTATACAAAATATTGCATTTTTTATTATATATGTAATTTCTCTTAAGTAAGATTTAACATGTATAGGGCAATATTAATTGATTTAATGTGGCTTATCTTTTGTTTTAAATTAAATTCCCCTAAAAATAATTTTTATGTATAAATCTCTGAGAAGTTGTGTTTTCTTTTTATGTACTCTCAACATTTATCAAAGACTAAATAATTCCCATTTATAGATGGTGTTTTTACTTTAAGTTGCACTTTCCTATAATGTGATTTCAATGTATAGGAAAAACCAAATCATTCCATATATTTTTTTCTATACACATAACCTTGATATGTATGGAATCTAGATGCTTGGAATTTAGGTTAACACGATGGATGTGGCCTTTTACATCAGGAAGTTTAGTATGGAGAGTGTGTTAGGGAATGACTTCCCTCTTCTGGCCTAGAAGTTCTGCCTCTCTTTACTGCGGCATTTAGTTGGTGGACGGGAATGATCCACAGGCTCTTAGAAAATTTGTTGGTATGCAGCAAACAAGCTCACCTCTATTGGTTCCTGGCAGGAAGGAGGGATGCAGCAGCAACTCTGCAATTGTGAGCAATAATTTCCAAGAGAGATGTAAGACTGTGCTAATATTGTCAACACCTTGTTGATTAACTTTCTTTGGAAAAGCATGTATAGCAACTAATCAATAACAAGTCCAAGTCTTCTCTTCTCCTACTATTCACTCTTTGGTTGATGGAGGTTAAAAAAAAAACTTATGTTTATGTAATTTTTAACAACTACCAGAACAAATCCTGAGTCAATGTTTGACAATCTAAATCCCTTTAAAGTCCTCCTAGGGATTGCAAGTTGTTTATTGATCAAATCCTCATGTTTAGAAAATGAATTCCTCTATGAAATTGGGGGAAGAAATTCCAGTCATATGAATGAGTTGGTCTTTTCTTCCAAGGCCAATAGTGAAATAATTTATAGAGAAGAATTATAAGTGAATTAGCAATTGAGACACTGGGACTTATCTTCAGAGGAGAAAATCTAAATATTTGTCCAAATGAAAACGGTCACACTTCTGTCTGTTAAAGAAAAAAGTAAACAAGAGACACAGTATTTAAGTCCTAAGAAGAGTGGCTAGAAAATGAGGATTTAAAATTTTATCCAAGAAAAAGAATGAAATAAGCACATTTTTACCTATTTCTCCTTTAAACGAGTTACATCTGTTGAAATTATGCATTTATAGACATTAACAATTTGGACAGTTGAGCAATTCTTTATTGCATTTTGTTCCTTAACTATTACTTTTAGGCAGGAGTGATACTAAAATAATCAGCAACCTACATAGCACTGGCATGGCACTAACCATTCAGAACAGACATTCCCTTGTGCAGGCTTTTTTCTTTACTCTTTATTCTTTATTCTATAGCTGCTTGATCAATAAGAAGTCTTAGTGTAGGACCTTAGGTGACCAGGATGAGGTAGGGGATCTTCAGAGGAAACTAGAGAAGAAGCAACATATAAACTAGTATGGCAATACCAATCATCTTTGCTGACTATCAGCTCTTACTTTTAAGTCCAAAGTCAAACTTCATTATAAAAGACATCACAATACCATCCCAGTTTTATTTTATTTTTTTTTTCTGGGATACTATTTTGTCTTAAGCAATTGTGTTATTAGCATAATCCCAATTATACATTCTTGAGTTAAAGCTGAAAGAAAAAAACCTGAGGTTTAGTCCTCAGGTTAAATGTCAACGAGGAAATGCAAGGTTCTTAACAAAATAGAAAGTTTTAATGTTATGTGCTTTTCATTCCAACCTCTTCTTTTTTCATGCTCCTAAGTGTTTTGGTATGTTGCATTTAGTTTGGATGGTATATTAATCAGGGTACATCAGAGGAAAAAAAAGACCAATGAGATGGGAGGAGAGAGAAATAAGATTTTTTTTTTAATTTGCTCATGAAATTGTGGGGGCTGGCAAGTCCAAAATCTGTAAGGCAGACAGGCAGACTGGAAATTCAAGTACGAGTTGATGTTGCAGTCTAGTGTCTGAATCTGCAGGGTAGGCCAGCAGGTAGAAAACTCAGGCAGGGTTTCCATGTTCCAGTCTTGAGACATAATGGTGTCTTCGTTTGGAAACCTCAGTCTTTGTTCTTCAAGCCTTCAACGAATAGAATAAGTACCACCCATATTATGAAGAAAGCAATCTGCTTTACTTAAAGGCAATTGCTTTGAATGCTAATCACATTCCCAAATATCTTCACAGTAACATCTAGACCACTGTTTGACCAAATAACTGGGCATCATAGCCTTGCCAAATTGACACATAAAATTAGCCATCGCAGATGAGTATTTCTGAAACTTAATAATATGAAGGATGATGGAACTGCTAAGGTATGGCAAAATAAAAAATCCATGACTAATCCAGTACCTTTAAATATGTACTTTATGCTGGGCCCAGTGCCAAGTGCCTCCCTCTTCTACACCTTACAATAGCTTGAAGGGGTAAATATTGTTATTATTCCACTTTGTACACGACCAAACAATGGTTAGGAGAGATTGCATCACTTTGCTGTATTAATTTCCTATTGTTGCTATAACAAATTAGCACACATGTTTTGGCTTTAAAACAACACAAATTCATAATCTTACAGTTCTGGAGGCCAACAGTCAAAACTGGGTCACGCTGGGCTAAAATCAAGGTGTCAGCAGGGCTGTGTTCCTTCTGGAGGCTCAGGTCTAGAGAAGAGTCCATTTTCTTACCTTTTCCAGCATTTAAAAGCTTCTTATATTCTTTGGCTTGTCATCTCTTCTTCTATTTTCAAAGTCAACATGCTAGCAGTTTCTAACCTCTCTGATTCTGACCTCCTTTTTGGGATGACATTTGTTCCACTCAGATGATTCAGGATAATCTCCCACCTCAAGATTCTTAACGTAATCGTATCTGCAAAGTCCCTTTTGCCAGGTAAGGCAACATATTCACAGGTTTCAAGGATTAAGACACTAGCATCTTCAGGGAGCCATTACTCTGCCTGTCACACTTGCTTAGTCTCACACAGCTGATAGTAGTGAAGTCAGGGTTCAAACCCAGTCCCATCTAACCCCAGAGTCAATGATCTTGACCACGGTAGCTTTTCACCTCCCTCAAATACCATGCAAAAGGAATTTAAGTCATTAGAGTGACTATGTATTTGAGCATGAGCATGAGCAGCGATCATCAAAAGCATTTGTCATAGAAAAGCAAGCAGGTTCACAAAGCACTGCTTAGTAAATTATCCACAGGCACATGAAAATGCTTTGTTACAAAGAATGCTTAAACGTCTGGAATTTTACTTCCATGACCAACTGAAAAAGCAAATTATTCAGGCTTCCAACACTAAAATGATGCTTCTCTGATCACACAGATTAGCTACAAAGCCAAATTTGGAGAAGACTGAATTTTTAAAGAGTATCTTGGAAGAAGAAAGAAAGGAGACAAACAAGGACACTTTAATGCCAAAATTAGGGCTACTGTCCTCACACAGAACACCCCAAAATCTCAAGGATCAGTTCACAGACTTGACCAGCTCCAAGAAGCCACATGGATAAAACAGGGATGGGAGGATTTGGAAAATAAAGCTTGGAATCCCCCAGCTTACGACAGAAGGAAGAAGGATGTATTTACTTGGATAAAGAGAGTTCAAAACAAAACTCCAAAAAAATCACAAATAAAATTGCCCAAGGAAAATGAAAAATAATAAAACAAACCATCCCGTGTGAACACACTGTCTATTCTCCTTTAACGGTCTTTTTGCTAATTCCTCAGTTCATCAAGTTGCAAGACAACATTTTAAAAATGACCATGGAAACAGCCTGTTCGAAGGGCTGGCAGCGGAGCACAGTCGGCAAGGATGCCCTGTTTACAACGCAGATGCACACACACACACACACAAACTTAAGTTGATTTTTCAACAACTTGATTTCTACTTCCATTTTCTCTGCCCTGGGAGATATTTGGCTGTTGATTTAGAGATGCGATCAGCTCTGAAATACTACTTTTCTCCTTATTTTTATGAGAAGGAAGATTAAACAAAAAGAAAAGAAATTTCCATCTGCCTTCTTTAACGCTTCCCTAGGAAAAACTGATTGACTTATAATAGGCAGCAGTGGTTCTCAATTGGTGCTATTTGTGCCCCAGTGGGCATTTGGCAATGTCTGGAGACATTTTTGGTTGTCAGAACGGGAGGTGGGGAGACAGGTACTACTGGCTTCTAGTGGTAGAGGGGATGCTGCCAAGCATCCTATGATGCACAGGACAGCCCCTATAACAAAGAATTATTCAGCACAGAATGGCAATAATAATAAAGGTTGAGAAAGCCTGACCTATAGCCTAGTGGATAAGAACAGGGCTCTGGAAGTAGATAGCCTGTATTCAAATCCTGGCTTCACTGCAGACTAGCTGAACACCTTAATGTTTCCATACCTCCACTTCCTTATCTCTAAAAGAGATAAAAAATGCACCCACTTTAGAGGGTTCTTGTGGGCATCAAATAAGTTAGTCAAGGTAAATGCTTAGAGTACAGCCTGACAAATAATATGCATATCACAAATGATGCACGTATTGTTAAATATATCTTCGTAGACTACTAACCTCACAGGCTCAAAATTGCTTACCTGTTTAGCTTCCTCAACTCCCTCACTGAAGTGTGAGCATCCTAAGGACCACACTGGATCTTAATTGTTTGCTTCACCTCAGCACCAAGCACAGAGGTTAAGAAGACTTAGAAGAAATGAGATGCCGAAGATCCAATCCACTGATGGTAGCCTTTGTCATTGGCCGTCACCCACATCCACTCAGCCCTTGGCACTCTGGGCCCCATGGCTTGATGTTCTCTATGACCGAGGGCTTTCTCTGATCTGAAGTGCCAGGGAATCAATACTGCCAGTAAGCAGCCGTCAATCAATAACAGATGGAATTAGTGTATTAATACCCCAGTTCCCCCGGCCCTCACAAGCATCACTGTGAGGTACATGTTCCCCACTGTCTCAGGCTTCCCCAGCAGGTGTAAGCTCCAACTGCCCAGAACAGTGCCTTGCTTGATAACATGCCCTTTCCTGATTGCCTTCCCATCCTTGTCTCATTTTCCCCCTCTTCCGCCACTGTTTTGTGGATTTACCTCCCATGTAAGCGACTGTACTCTGACCCTGGTCTTCCAGCTGGCACCTGGAGGAACTACAACTAACACAGCACTCCAGGAGTAGGATGGACCAATTTCTCCAGGAAGATGATCTCCCTGACTAAATATTCCTGCACATTTGTGGGAGATAAGAAATCACAGTACTTGGACTCAGGCTCCACTCCTGTCCATTTCTCATCTCTTGGGAAGCATGTCCCTTTCCACAAGATGGCAGGTGCTGAAACGGGAAGTAGAAGGGGAAAAAAATCCATTTTCAGAGTGATGAACTAAATAATTTGCCTCCAGGTCTGAGACGGGTATTAAATGAAACTTGAGGTAATCTTCCGAGCAGAGCTTGGGGGCACCTGTGACTTTTAAATGGAGCTACTCTGTTTCTAGGGAAATACATACTTTTAAAAATTATGCTTGAAGCTAAAAGCTTCCAACAATAAATCTCCCAGAGGCACACCCCTCTAGGGACAAATATACTGGGAAATCTTCAAAGAGGGTGCTCGGTTTATCACTTCGTGTCTCTTTCCCACTGCAGAAGGAAATCCCTTTGTTTCCACTGAGAAATCAAGTCCACTGGGACCTCTTCGAAAGATCAAGAGTTCTTCAGCTCCTCCCATCCCCACCCCTTAAAGACCAGACATCATTTCATTCTGAAAATAATCCTTTGGGGGTTGAAAGCAGACAGCATACTAGCAATCAATGCTGTTCCTCTTGACCTGAAGAAAAAAAAGAAAATCAACCTTCAAATAACAACAAGTACCCATTCCTGCTGTGAAATAAAAATATAATCTCACATCTGTTCCTTTATCTTTCATGGAAAACCGGGTGATACTATTACTAAGAATTTGTTGAGCACTTACTATGTATCTTAGTCTGTTTTCTATTGCCTATAACAGAATACATGAAACTGAGTAATTTATAAAGAAATTTATTTTTCACAGTTACGGAGGCTGAGAAGTCCAAGGGCAGGGGAGTGCAGCTAGTGACAGTCTTCTTGTGCTGGGGACTACAGAGTCCTGAAATGGCCCAGGGCATAGCATGAGAAGGGGGCTAAATATGATAGCTCAGGTCTCTCTTGCTCTTCTTATAAAACCACCAATCCCACTCCTATGTTAACCCATTATCCATTAATCTATGAATGGATTAATTCATTAATAAAGTCAGAGCCCTCATGATGCAATCACCTCTTAAAGGACCAACCTCTCAGTACTGCCACATTGGAGATTAAGTTCCAAGAACAGTTTCGGAGGAGACAAACATTCAAATTATAGCATTATATATAAGGCATTTAAATTTATCTCACTTAAAAACTCCACAAGATAAGTAACAGTATGTCCATTTTACAGATGGAGCCTGAGAGGCAAAGCTTTAAAAAATTGATGAAGATTATGCTATTAGCTCATAAATAGCAAAGCTGGGATTTTTTTTTTAACCCAGGAGAGCCTGACTTTAGAATTCTACACTCAGTGATTACCTTACATGAAACTTAAGTCAATTTAACTAATAAACATCATCTGAGGAAAGCTGATTAATTATTCCAGTAGATATCAGGCAAGAAAACAGGGAGCGTATAAAAACTGACAGTCGTCAGAGGGAAAAGCCCAATGAATGGGGAATAATTGCTGCTGATGGCCAGTGAAGTCTTTCATCTAAGATTCCATAATCATCATAAACTTTACTTCTCATATGTATATGAAACATGCGTGCAACTACAACACAGTTGTTGAAGAATCTAATTTGCAGGAAAATGAAATTAAATATAAGAGTAATAGAATTAATAGAAAAATGAGACTTGGAGATGAATCTACCCTCACTAAAGAAAATGAGGAAAAGAGACCCATGTTCTACTGCACTGAGACCAACACTGTGACTGAAAAACCTCTCAGTTTCCTGCAAAGTGAATGTGCTAAATTCTCTTCACATTCCCCATCTGCCTCACACTCAGAGCTGTGTGTCAGACTGCCCTAGCCCAATTCTGAGCTCCAACACTCACTAGCCATAGGGGCTTGAGAAGTTCCCTCATCTTTTGTGAGCCTCTGCTTCTCACTAAAATGCAGCCAGGGCTAATAACTTCATCAAAGGATTGTTGTGAAGATGAAATGAGCAATGCATGCAAAGGCATGACTCCGTGACCAGCAAGTAATAAGCACTCAGTAAATATTCCTGGGTCTCCTTCTGCCCTCACCTGAATCCTGAGAGTGCCAGGCAGTGCACACAGACACCACTGGCCCCAAGCTCTATCCAGTGGCCTTTGAGCTTGGCTTCCTTTGCAGACCAGAGTAAAGAAGGGAAACGGTTAGGTGAACTAGCCTCTGCATTGAGTTCCTGGGAGGGGGGGACTCTTACATTGGTGATTCAACCATTTATAGGACTCCAAGTTCAGGGAAGGGCCCTCTTTCATTCCCAGCCCCCTGGGATGAGATCTTACGGGGATGAGCCTAGAAGAAAATCCAGCTGTAGGTGCATGGATTCTCATGGTGCTTTGGGATGCACTGAGCAGAAAGAAAATGCTTATAACCAGGGGAAGATACATAAACAAGTGGGTGTTAGGAAGACTGATGAGTGGCCCAGAACATGAACTCTTTCTTCAGAGGTTCATAAAAATAGCCCTTATTGACTGAAATTACTTTAAAGAAATTATTCCTAGCCCTCATCATAAATGAATAAAATTGTTCCTTTATCTCCAGTTTACAAGTTGGACTGATCTCAAAGTTCAAGTATCTTACCATAAAGCCCTAGTTGGGAAGAGGCTGATTTGGAATACAGACTCAGACATCCTGATTCTGCACCCTGTAATCTTTTCTCTCTCCCTTCTGTGTCCCTCTTGAGTGATTAGTGTTTCTATAGATACCTAGAAACAGTGGGTTGTAGACAGAGAGATGAGCTGCTCAGCTCAGACCTCCCTTCAGGAAAGGCCTTACCATCTAGCTGAGGGGTGTGGGTCAGCAGACTGTACCCCCTCCCCACTCCTCACCATCTGTTCTTGAATGCAGGGGCTGCCACAGCTGCAAAGTGCCAGCTGAACCCAGGTCATGCTTTCGGAGCAACTCCTATAGTGATAGAGCAAGGTGGGGGCATAAAGGCCCAGTCATTTCTGTCCAAGGCAGGACGCTCTGATAGGCAATACCAGCCCCAGAGCTCTCCAAAGGGTTGGCAGGGGCTTTATCAGAGTTGCATGTCAGTTCAACGTCTGCCTCTGCCCGATCTTGCTTTCTCCCCTTCTTTTTATAGGTGTTAATCCCAATAAATACCTTAAACTCCCAATTCTGCCTCCAAAGAACCCAACCTGCAGTACAAAATGAAGTACAGAATGTGGTCTACAGAGCCACTCTGATCCTAAAATCACAATCATTCCCATTCAGAGGGCCCAGGGAACTCAGGTCTTTTAAGCCACAGAAAGATAGGCTCAGGTAGGGAAAAACAGAAGTTGAGTTTCGGAGTCAAAAGACCTCTGTTGGACCCTTAGCTCATCCACTGTCTATCTCTGTGTTAAGCAATCCAGGTGACCTAACTCAACCTTATAGGAAAATTATAACTAATATTACTTCATGGGATCAATCAAGACAATGCAAATAAAAATCACAGTGCATTTTATAATGCTTATCACTGTCATCCTGACATATCCCCCTCATTCCATTATAGATGAATGGGCATAGTTATTTGTGGCATGGGAGAAATGCTTCTCTCTTTCCCAAACTCAATTCCCCTCTTGCTAAAGGAGAGTAAATTCCATTCTTTTCCAAAACTCTCCAAAATCAGCAAGAAAGCGAGGAACGTTGTTATTCTTGTATGGCAGAGCTGTAGCATATAATTAAATCACTAAGAGGCAAATTAACTCCTCTAGCAATACTCTTCTAAGTATTTGTGGGCAAACCCATTAGCATTGTGCCAGTAAACTCTGAAATTTCTTTGCATGCAGACTGAGTAACTACAGCCTCAAAGGAAAGGGGTGGGGTGGGTAGTGCGGTGTACGGTGATTTGACCTACCATGGAGATATACGGGAGTGTTAGGGTGGGGAATAGATAGGATGCTAATGATGTGTTGTGACTATATTTCATAAACCCTTGAAAATATAGCTGCCAAATTTCTTCTACATAGAGCCAACAATAAATCTATTTGTTTCCCAGGAAAACCATTCAAGAGTTTTTGGTTTCCCATTCACTTAGTCTTCATCAACTGCCCCCAATTTTGCTGAATTCACTCAGCTTGGATTATTTGGTTCTGGAGAGGACATAGCTAGGCAGGGTTACTGAGTCAGTAGAATGGGCATCTTCCAGTGGGACACTTTGGAGCTGTTTATTTAGCAGGGTTTTCAGAATAATGAATATAATTGGCTTTGACTCTGTAGCCAAATATATATTTATGCTATTGACTCAAATTCAAGCTGACCAATCTGGTTGGCTGTCTGCGGCCTTCAATTCTTCAAGGGTTGAGTGTTTTAGTCAATATGTTGATCATTTATATGATGACCCTGCTTAAACCAGTTAATAAAATGTAAACAACATGAAAGTGTATTGGAAGTCAACATAGCCCATTATTGTTGCTTATACACTCATCGAAATCCTGAGCAGGGCATCTGACCTGATTGGAGGTTTCCTCCAGAGTCAAACAATAATTTCAGCTGTGAAAAAAAAAATTTTATGGCATGTAAGATTAGCCCACACTAATGCAAGGTCAAAAATAATAGAATCAATAGGCAAACTCAATACTGTTAACATTTTGAGAAAATTACTACCAGAAAACAATGTCAACAACAGATTGAAGTGGGTCTCCAAAGTCGTCCCATTGATTTCCTTTCACTTTGGTGACAACCTAACTCTTTCTTTTATGCAATATGGAATGTTTTAGCCTTCGTTTCCCCCAGCTCTGCTTTAAACATGGAATATTTCTGTTGTACTCTTTTTGACTGATGTCAAACATTACATGTGTCAGAAAAACGTATATGGTTGTCCATATCTAAAACAATTGAATATGAAAATTTATTCCATCATGTAGAGCGTTTCATGGGTCTTTAATTTAGGGCTCAGTTGATAAGTTCAAGAGTTATTTTAATTATAGCAAGGCATCCAAATGCAAATGTAAACAGTGTCATTAATAAATTATCAACTAAGTAAAAACATAATACTGGAAACACATGGACTTGAACATAGTTTTATATCAACTATATTGCAAGCATTGTCATCACCCTTGATGTCTGAAGGAGAGTTTACAGTTTGGCAGACCCACGTTCTTTAGTATTGAGAAATCAGACAGTAGCCATGCATTAGCAATGGAGTTAGCAACCCCAACCCCACCCAAGACTTTTCTGCCCCAGTCTTCCCATTTTAGTCAAAGGCTCTATCACCCCCAACTCCAACCACTGATTTATTCAAACCAAAACCTTAGGAATTATCATTTCTCTCTTTCCCTCTTTCTCATAGCCAATCCATCAGCAAGTTGTGGCAATTTTAACTCCAAATTATATTCTGAATCCATTTACTGAACTCCATCTCTGGTTATGCACTGCAGTAGCCTCTTTCCTGGTCTCCTTCTTCCTATTTTATATTGAACATGGCATAACGATCACTTACAAACACAAATCAAGTCCTTAAAACTCTTTCATGGTGCCATTGCCCTTAGTATAAAACCCAGACCTCCATATCATTACCTACCAGGCCCTATATAACCTGGTCCTTGTCCACCTCTCCTTCCTCATCCTTGGTCACTCCATTCCTAACTTCCTGAGCTCCAGCCCCACTGTTCTTTCGTGGCTCAGAACATGCCAAACTCAATAATATTTCAAGGCTTTTGCCTGGGCTGTTTCTTCTTCCTGGCACATTTTTCTCCCAACCTTATTCATCACTGGGTTCTTCTCTTTGTCTGGGTCTCAGTTCTCCTGGAAGAACCTTCTCTGACATGTCATCAAAGGGTGCCCTTAACCTTACCCTCATACCTCTTAGTTACTTTTATCATCTTCATCATTTCTAATTAATATGAGATTCCTTAAAGAACTAAAAGTAGAACTACCTTTTTTTTAATTATACTTTAAGTTTTAGGGTACATGTGCACAACGTGCAGGTTAGTTACATATGTATACATGTGCCATGTTGGTGTGCTGCACCCATTAACTCATCATTTAACATTAGGTATATCTCCTAATGCTATCCCTCCCACCTTCCGCCACCCCACAACAGGCCCCGGTGTGTGATGTTCCCCTTCCTGTGTCCATGTGTTCTACCATTTGATCCAGCAATCCCACTAGTGGGTATCTACCCACGGGAAAAGAAGTCATTACACGAAAAAGATACTTGCACATGCATGTTTATAGGAGCACAATTCACAATTGCAAAAACGTGGAACCAACTCAAATGCCCATCAATCAATGAGTGGATAAAGAAACTGTGGTATATATATATATGACGGAATACTACTCAGCCATAAAAAGGAATTAATTAATGGCATTCGCAGAGACCTGGATGAGATTGGAGACTGTTAATCTAAGTGAAGTAACTCAGGAATGGAAAACCAAACATCGTATGTTCTCAGTCATAAGTGGGAGCTAAGCTATAAGGATGCAAAGGCATAAGAATAACACAGTGGACTTTGGAGACTCAGGGGGAAAGGGTGGGAAGGAGGTGAGGGATAAAACACCACAAATTGGGTGCAGCATATACTGCTCAGGAGATGGGCGCACCAAAACCTCACAAATCACCGCTAAAGGACTTACTCATATAACCAAACACCACCTGTTCCCCAATAACGTATGGAAATAAAAAAATTAATAACAAATAAATTGAATCATAAAATATGGGGTCTTTTGTGACTAACTTTTTTCACTTAGCATGATGTTTTCAGGTATCACCCACGTTATAACACATATCAATACTTCATTTAAAAAAAGGTTACTATTTATAACTGACTCCGATGTATAAAAGAAAAGGGAGGGGGAGAGCTGAATCATATTCTCTAACATATACCCCTTTGTTCTCAAGCTTGATTCACACAGACAACCAAACTCTATTCATTTATCCATTAAGGGCATTAGTACTCATCTTGCTAAATTTTCTTTGGAGTAATTTTTCAACCTTTCAGAGTTTCTCCCTAATTTCAGGGTTCTTGTCCCCTTCCCATAATGCACCTGGGCATCAGGGAAAGGTCGGTTCCTCATGGTGCCAGGAAGGCATTTCTGGCCTGTGAGCTCCCCTTTCATGACAGCTCCTTCTGTTCATGGTCTTCCAGCATCGCCCTCCACACTTACTGCAATTACTGTTGCAGAGGGTGGCCTCCCTGCTCAATGGGCATTCCAGGCTGGTGTCCACCAAGATGCAGTTGAGACCCACCAGTCCTTCGGGCTCTGTGTTGGCCTCTGGTGTTAATGACCCTGGATCTCACCATTGCTTCTGGGCATGAAGTCCCAGTCCCCTCAACTTCCTCTACCTGAACCCAGTCTTCTTCCAGGCAAAGAGTTCATACAACATTTCCATATCCCCATGAGTACAAATGGCTGCTTGTTTCCCCACCATGTCGGGGTATGTGCAGTCCTGTGATGCTGCCCAGGCCAGCCGATGTCACTCTCCTTTTTCCTGCCTCAGCCTCCTGAGTAGCTGGGACTACAGGCGCATGCCACCACACCCGGCTAATTTTTTGTGTTTTTAGTAGAGACAGGGTTTCACTGTGTTAGTCAGGATGGTCTCAATCTCCTGACCTGGTGATCCACCCACCTCAGCCTCCCAAAGTGCTGGGATTACAGGCGTGAGCCACCGCGCCTGGCCGAGCAGTAATTTTTAAAAGTCTAAATACTATCAGTAGGCAAGGATGTAACAGAGGAAAATTCTTATGTAACACAGGAAAATTCTGATATACTGCTGGCAGGAGTGTAAATTGGTAGAACTACTTTGGAGGTCAGCTTAGCACTATCTGGTAAAGCTGATGTGTATATCCACAACCATGTAATAAACCCATGCAACAAACCTGCACATGTACCCCTGCAAATGAATCTAAAATAAAAGTTGAAGGTTATATTTTTTTAAAAAAACAGAAGCTGCCAGAGTTGCCCAGATGTGAACCACGAGGAAACAGAAATGAACATACACAGAATATATGTGGAGATGGAGTCTACAGGACTGGCTTCTAAATGGCACACAGGGAATAAGGAGGGAAACAGGCATATCAAGGGCGAATCCGAGATATATGCAAATTGTTTCACATAAGGAACAGAACAGCTCTCCAGCTATGGAGAGCTGATATTCTTAGAATCTCAGTTAATAATACTAAACATCGTTGGTAACAAGGACTGTAGACACACAATAGAATTTAATCGCTGTTACCACAGTCTCACAATGGGAAATTACAATGCCCTGAATTTAATAGGTTTCATTTTTCAAAGTGAATATTTTGCTTTTACAATCTCTCACAGCCAGCCATGCTCTTGGATTAGAACTGATTAGAAAGTTTTCTTTTATCTAGAAACAAGGCCCTTGGCTATTCATACAGACTGGTTAGCTTTGTCCAATGGAAACAAAGGCCACTTGCCTTCCTCTTCCTCCTTTATGTTCCAATGTTTTTGTTTACCTCAGACAGGACTTCAATTTTTTTTTCCATTTTAGCACAGCAGTGACAGTATAAGGAAAAATAAAAGGTGTCAGAAGACCTGAGTTCCAGTCCACCAACCCCAGCACTTGGATGGGTCACGCATCATCTGATCCCCAGGTTTCTTAACCGAGTTAATAATTACATTCTGCACATATTTATTGAGTAGCTAGTGCTTCAGGATCTGTTATGTATTAGTGATATGGTGATAAAGTCGTCCTCGCCCCTGACCTCACAGAGTTTACAGGATTCCCCATCCCCACCCACAAACAAAATGTTTTGTAAAATTAATGGGACAGACAAATGTACACTTATTAGAATTTTTTAATTTATTTACAGTCTTTTAAGTGGCTCCACCTACCTTCTAATATGATCAATTATGATTCAAATGCCTGTTTTGCACATTCTGAAGAAATGATCACATACAGTTGGGGAGGTCTATAATCCCCCATCTGGAATTTTCAGGCCAAATATATTTCAAAATTCAAGTTTTACTTAGATTTTAGGTTAATAGGTTCAGATATATTAAATCATAATCTCAAAGGAAACTGAGGCTGATCCCTGTAATCAAGCCCAATATTTCTGCAGTGCAACCTAGCCTCAAATGTCACTACACACACACACACACACACACACACACACACACACACATAGTCCTTATTCATGTTGCTGTGTGGGGATATCCCTTAGTTCAATTTTGCCCATCAAGTGAAGCATAAAACAAATTTAAAATAGCCAACTTTGGTCTTCAGGTGGTTTTTTTTTTTGGATTTCAGAATTGCATGTAAGAAATTGCAAGCCTACAGCTCATAATTTTGAAATAAGCAGGACATGGGTTGAGCCTTAAAAACCAAATTTATCAAAGATATTCATTACAATTGCATTTGCTATAATGGTATTTGACCTATAGATGACCCAGCTTTATAAATAAACTTAAAGCACCTCCAGGTCCATTAATATTTCATTGATCCATAAAATACTTTCAAGTACTTATATTTATCTGCCTCATAGAAAGACCGTATCTGATGTAGAAACCACATGCACAAAGAAAAGCAGCCTCGCTCTGGTGTCCTGGATCATAATTCACATGAACATTAGGAGTCAGCTCTAATATAATTTTTAAGGCCCCAGGAGGGACTAATGAAAGTTGGCATGACAGAATTGGACCATGCCATATGGTGGGTCAGTTTTTCCCATGCTCAAGATAGCAATATTAGAGTGATCTCTTTAAAATGCACATTGGAGCCAATGTCTTCCACTTAAAACCCTCCAGTGGCTTCCCACAGCACCTGGAAGAAAGGCCAAATTCCTTAACTTGGTCTGGCACCATATGACCTCATCTTTCTCCATCTCTCCTGATGTTCCAACCACCTGGCCTTCTAATTTACAAAGCTCCCACCCACCTCAACACCTTTGCCCAGCTATTCCTCCTGCCTAAAAAGACTTGAACTGGCCCCATCCTTATTCCTAATGGCTTCCCTCCATCACTGAGGTTTCAGCTTAAAGGTCACCCACACAAAAAGATCCCCGACCACAACTTTATCTGAGGAAGGCACCCGGCACAGCCTTCATCAGGTTTTCTGCAGGAAAGCTGAGGCAGGACAGGTGAACAGCTTAGAGCTGTCTAGTTTAAATAATTCTAGTGGGCTCTGGGACTTAAAGCTGTTCTAGTTGTCTGGTACCTGGCTCCAGGTTGATCTAGGGTAGGGGACATATTGGGCTGGTGTGTGAGAGTAAGCTACAGGAGAGGGCTCAGAGTATGAAATATGGATCACAGAATAAATGGAAACAACTTTGGTCATTAGTTTGGCCTTGTAATTAATGGATGTCAAATAGACAAATTCAGAAGCTACGGAAACACAGACTGGTGGCACCCAACACTAAACCAAATATAAGACTGTTTTAAATAAGATAGAAGTTTATTTCTTTCATGCATAAAAGAAGTCCAAAAGTAACAAATCTAAGGCCAACATGGTCTCCCAATGGTGTCATCAGGGAACATATGTCCTTGTCTTTCCACTTCCCCAACCCAGCACAAGAGTCCCTTCTCAAGATCACTTTGCACTCATTTCCCATTGCTGTTGTAACAAATGATCACTAATTTAGTGGCTTAAAGCTACATATATTTAGTATTGTACCATTCTGAAGGTCACAAACCAAAATGAGTCTTACAGTGCTAAGAAAAAGATGTCTAGGAAGACTGTGGTCCTTCTCCGGGCTCCAGGAGAAAATCAGTTCCTCGCCTTTTCCAGCTTCTATGGGCTGCCCACATTCCTTGACTCATGGCCTGTCCCTCCATCTTCAAAGCGCATCACTCCAACCTCTGCTTCCAAAGTCTTTGACCCACTTGCTTCCCTCATCTAAGAACCTTTCTGATGACAGTGGGCCCACCTGGATAATCAACCCTCTCAAGATCCTTAATCACATCTGTAATGTTCCTTTTGCCATCTAAGGTAAGGTACTCACAGGTTTTGAGAATCAGGACATGCATATCTTTGGGGGACCATTATTCTGTCACCATGCATTGAATTCTCCAGGGTGGCAGCCAGAGCTCCAGGCATCAAATACACATTCCAGGCAGCAGAAAGAGAAAGGAGTGGAAAGTGTCACTATCTCCACCTGCTTTAAGGAGCCTTCTCTGAAGTCCTCATAGCACTGTCTCTTATGTCTCCTTAGCTAGATGTAGTCATAATGCATGTGTTCCAAAGAAATGCAAGAGAGGCAAGGAAATGCAGACTTTTATGCCAAGGGGTTATGTGCCCAGCTCAAAATGAAGGTTTGCTACTAAGGAAGAGGTGGAAATAAATATATGGAAGCCCCTAGCAGTCAATACTACAATCTCCAACAGCAATATAGGTGTCATGATTGCAGAAACCTTCTCTCTCTTCTGGCTGTTCTCTCTCACAGAGCTTGGACAGCCATCTGGGACCCAGCTGGTCCAGCCATAGACTGTGGAAATGTGACATGAAGCCATTCCTGCTGGAAAATCTGAGTCCTTTGAAGGCAGGGCCATGTCTTTCATGCTCACTTATTATTCTCAGTGCCTAAAACAGTGCCTGGTGCCCAACGGGCTTGCAGTAGCTGTTGATTGTGGAATGAGTCTAATCTCTTTCACGTCTAGTATAGACGTTCTCAACTGGAGGTAATTGTGACTCCCAGGGGACATTTGCCAACGTCTGGAGACATTTTTGGTTGTCACACTGAGATGAGAGGGTGACTGGCATCTAGTGGGTAGAAGCCAGTGATGCTGCTAAACATCCCATAATGCCCAGAACTGCCCTCAACAACCTAGCCTCAAATGTCAATACTGCCAAGACTGAGAAACTCGGCTCTATGATAGGGTGTCAAAATTCTTAGACCTCAAAATTCTAAATTTGTTTAAAAATGCCCACCATGAACTGCCTGCTAGGACTCTGGGTGGAAATAGCCCCATTGCCCTCATGACAGAGCCCCATTGCCCTCCTGTTAAAATGTAAATTCCATGGGTGAAGGGTACAGTGCCTTATGACTCCACCAACACTTGCCCATCCTGTGTCATGCCTTGGGGAACCTCCACAGCCATTCTTGCTGGAGAAACAGCCCCCTCCCTGCAGGTCACCAAACACGTTTCCATATCCACAAGCACCTTCGCTCAAGACACTCCTTTCTCCTTTTTCACCTGTTTAATTTTTGTATATCGTCCAAGTACCAGTGCAAGAGCCATTTTCCTTTGGAAAACTTTTTCTGAAGTCTTTTTCATCTTCCCATCAGGGTGAGTCATCTTCTTGCCTAAACTCCCATAATACCTTCATCATGGCAGATCACTTCTTATTGATGTGTTAATTTCCCAGGGCTACTATGGTAAAGTACCACAAACTGGGTGGCTTAAAACCACAGAAACGGTGGGGTGTGGTGGCTCACGCCTGTAATCCCAGCACTTTGGGAGACTGAGGCGGGTGGATCACCTGAGGTTGGGAGTTCGAGACCAGCCTGGCCAACATGGTGAAACCCCATCTCTACTAAAAATACAAAAATTAGCCAGGCGTGGCAGCGGGCGCCTGTAATCCCAGCTACTCGGGAGGCTGAGGCAGGAGAATCACTTGAACCCAGGAGGCAGAGGTTGCAGTGAGCCAAGATTACGCCATTGTACTCCAGCCTGGGCAACAAGAGTGAAACTCCGTCTCAAAAAAAAAAAAAAAAAAAAAAAAACCACCACAGGAACATTGCCTCACAGCTCTAGAGGCTAAAAGCCCCAAATTGAGTTGTCATGCAGGTAATGCCTCCTCCGAAGGCTCTAGGGGAGGATCCTTCCTTACCTCTTCTAGTAGCTCCAGGGGTTCCTTGGCTTGTGGCAACATAACTTCAGTCTCTGCCTCCACTTCACATGGTCATCTTATCCCTGGGTCTTTCTTCTTATAAGGACACCAGTCATGTGGCATTAAGGGCCTGCCTTAATTAGTTACCTTATCTTCACTAATTATATCTACAACAATCCTACTTCCAAATAAATTTACATTCTAAGTTATTGGGTGTTAGGACTTCAACATATCTTTTTGAGGGACAAAATTCAACCCATAACAACTAGTATAATAATAAATAAATGTATTGGTCTTTGAAAAGAATATGAGAAAAATTCTACCAAGTAGGTTTAAGTTAAAGAGGAGAATGTTTTGGACATGCCAAGGAGGTAAATGTAGCTTCAGGCATAGCTGGATCCAGGAGCTCAAATACCAATCAAAGGGCTTGATATCTGTCAATCTCTAAATTCCACTTTGCACTGTGCTCAGCTTCATGTTCAGCAAGATTTCTCTATGTGGTAACTCCCAGAAATTGTGGGTTTACATTACTCTTACACTTAGAATCCTTATCAAGTGCAAGTACAGCAGATAAGAACTTTTCTTCTGGTTTTTGCCAAATATATAATTGAATATTATAGCAATACTTGGGGTCAGGTGGCTAGCTGAACCTATTGCTGTGCTAACTGGCTCAGCCTGGTCCCATGCCCACAGCTGGGGTTGGGAATAGACATACGGTCAGCCCTTTCTATAACTCAAAGCCCGAGAACAAGGAAGAATGATACCAAGGAAAATCAGAAAGAGGAGTGGATATATGACTGGAAAATCAGCAAATACTTAGCACAGATAGTTTTTTGTCCCCTTTTTTCCCAGGAGATGCCAAGCAAGCTAATGTCAAAAGTGACATCCATCTTGACTGATTTTGTGAGAAACAACACCAGACAGAGTATTTGGCACATAGTAATTGGTCAATAAATGTTTCTCAAATTGAACTGAGATTTTATTTTATCTGGTATCTTTCTGGCCCTCTCTGGGCATCTCTTCCTTTCTTTTGATCTAAGTGTCATGCATTTGTCCTCGAGTGCATCCCTCTTTTCTCATAAGTGAAAGTTGTAAACTATTCTAAATATAACTTGTCTTTTATTCTTCTTTCCCAAAAGTATAATCTTACCATTGGTGGACAAAGACTTACTATGTAAAGCTACATGACTGTTATGATTGTGATGACAATGCGTTTGAATGCCACCTTTCTCCCCAGGTTCCCACCAAAGTCCTCAGAAGATGTGTGATTTATAAGAAAGAATATTATGCACAGAAAAATCCCAACCATTCATTTTCTGCCATTCTCATGTCACCCGGTGAACAGATGTTGGTCAAAGAATAAGTCAACAGCAATTGGGTTCACCAGCTTTCGCCAACGGATCATAAAAGAGTTCATGATTTTAATCAAAGTTTGTCATCCATCCAGAACTTAATAAATGAATTTCCACCAAAAGGAAATTTAAGCTTCTGAAAGTTACCTAGCCCAAGAGTAACACAGTTAACTGCGGGTTCAGAAAGAAAATAAAAATCAATCATGCCAATTATTTTACTAAATTATCTTAAACTGCAGTGTATCACAAAGGCTCAGGTAAATGTCGACTGTCACACCAACAAGCAGTGCTGTTCCCATCACTGACCTTTTTCTTGCTAAAATGCATGTCAATATGCAAAATAGAAGTGTTCCATATGAGAACCGAACGCACTATCCATTTCAAGAATTTCCCAAAATAATCTGCAGGAAACGGAATTCAAGGGACAATTCGGTTTATCTAAAGACATGTACAAACAACCTTTAAAAATTGTCTTGTCTGAAGATTCGCTCCTTCAGTTTGTCAGCTCCTGTTTCAATGGATTCAGATCTGAGCTTGCTTCAAAATAAGATGCAGTGGAGTGGGATGTCCTGATGGCAAAACATCCTGAAATATCTCATTTATACACAGGTCATTTCTCTGCCAACTTCCATCATCTAGAATATAACTGAAAACCCAGTGAAAAGCAAGAGAAATGGTCCTTTGAAGAGCCCATATAGATGTAGTCAAACTCAAGCACTTTGCTAATTAGAGAGCTACAGTCAGAACCTACGGACTCCGAACTCTTCTTAAAAATCTAACGATCTCGGTGTAACAGTGAAGGGCCTATCAGAAATCAGATGGCTTATTTAGACTGGGATAATTCAAGGGCAGTTCAGTAAAGGCACTATTTACAAAGGGGTTTGGTGTCAGAAATTCAAAGGAGCTGTTACCGTCCTGAGCTCTGAAGGAAAAGAGGAGGGCATTGTTCCCAGAATCAGGAATGAGGAAGAGCTCTGTGGAAAAAGGCTACCTGAAGAGGAATGATGACCACAGAGGAAACGACCAGCCAAGGCAACCCCAGAAAAAGTGAGTCTAGAAAACAAATATCCCGGCCTCCTCTCTTCCTTCTTATTTCTTGCCAGCTTGCCCAGCTGAAAGGCAGTGAGCTAGGGAGCCAGTTGATGAAGCCCCTAAAGTTCAGCTTTGCAGCCAGAGAGCAGGGTAGGACAGGGTGGCAAGTGGCCCTGCCGGGGCAAATAGACCATGACATATACACTTCGTTGATCACTGTGGGTTTTTCAGCCCACAGTACATGTGGGGAAACTAGAAGCAACTGTTGCTAAACGCAGTACATGGTCATGCCCAGAAGGGAACATCTAACAACAACAAAGAAGAAATCAATTTTTCCTGCAGATACTGATATTCTAATATGTGAACAGGAATTTTTGAAAGTTTCATTCAAAGATACAGATTCTCTCCCCAAATGAATTCAAATAGAAATCATACAGAATGGGACCACTTAGGATTGGGCCCCAATTCTCCATGGTGCCAGAGGACACCCCTGTAGTACTGATACTTTAGTAATTTAACAGCAAGTAGTCCAGAAAAGTTTTTAAAAATCCATAAACTTATCTTAAGCAGGTAGAGACATTTAGGAATTTTTTATAGGGCTTTTGTCCCATAGTAATTAAGATTTATTTGATAATTTATGAAACACACAGTAATAATAACTAACATGTTATTGAGTTCTTACTATGTACTAGGCACTTTACACACAAAGGTCATCTCATCCTCACCCCAGCCTTATGAGCAAGCATAATTATTTCATTCTTATTTTACACATGGCAGTTAAGTAAGTTGCCCAGGGTCCCACAGCTGGTAAGACACAGCACCAGGTTTAAACCCAGGCAGTCTGGCTGCAGAGTCTGCCCTCCTAACTAGACACACAGCCTCTCTAGCTCACATTTACAGCACCTGCTATGTGTAAGCACAATGCAAAGGAGATGAGAAAAAAAGAAAGAAAGAGAAAGAAGAAAGAAAGAAAGAAAGAAAGAAAGAAAGAAAGAAAGAAAGAAAGAAAGAAAGAAAGAGAGAAAGAGAGAGAAGGAAAGAAAGAAAGAAAGAAAGAAAGAAAAAGAAAGAAAGAAAGAAAGAAAGAAAGAAAGAAAGAAAGAAAGAAAGAAAGAAAGAAAGAAAGAAAAAGAAAGAAATCCGTGGCACCTCAATGAGTCTATAGTGCAGCAAAAGTAAATGGGAATGCATGGTATATTATTTTTCTATTGTCATGTAACAAATTACCACCAATTTAGCAGCTTAACATAATGAGCTCTTCCCATTCATGAGCTCTCAGTTCAGTTGATCAGAAGCCCAAGCATGGCATGACTGGATTCTCTTCTCGGGATCTAACAAGACCGAAATCAAGGTGTCGGTTAAGCAGCATTCATACCTGGAGGGTCTGGGGAAGGATCCATTTCCAAGCTCATACAAGTTATCAACAGAATTCAGTTCCTTACAGCTGTAGGACTGAAGTCCCCATTTTCTTGCTGGCTCACAACTCATAGAGGCCACCCACACTCCTTGCCATGTGACCCCCTCCATCTTCACAGCCAGCATTGGAGAATCTCCCTCATGCCAAACCCCACTCATTCTTTGACTCTCTCTACAGGAAGAGCATGAGCTCCTGCAAGGGCTCACCTGATTAGGTCAGGCCCACCCAGAATAATCCCCTTATCCTAATGTCAACTAATTATGCATCATGATTACAATGGTAAAATCCCTTTTTCCATGGGCATGATATCTTGTCATAGTCACAGGTTCCTCCCACACTTAAAGGAAGGGGATTACACAAGGGTGAGGGTCAGTGAAAGTCATCTTAGAATTCTGTCACCAACACCTGGCAATGGTGACATGAGGCATTGACGTGAGATGGTCACAAAGCAGTGTGGAGCTGGCCAAAATGACCTTCTAATAAATTATATATATATCATATTATAGTGATATGTAATTATAATAATATATTACACATATTACATATAATATGACATTTATAGTATATAAATAATACACAGTGTATATAATATATAAAAATTTATATTTTATATGTATATATTATATATAATATATACTTATATATTGTATTAGTCCATTCTTATGCTGCTATAAGGACATACCCAAGACTGGGTAATTTATAAAGAAAAAGAGTTTAATGGACTCACAGTCTCACGTGGTTGGGGAGGCCTTACAATCATGGCAAAAGGCGAAGAAGGCACAAAGTCACATCTTACATGGTGGCAGGCAAGACAGCCTGTGCAGGGGAACTGCCCTTTATAAAACCATGAGATCTCATGAGGCTTATTCAATATCACTAGAACAGCATGGGAAAAACCCACCCCCATGATTCAATTACTCCCCACTGGGTCCCTCCCACTACACATGGGGATTATGGGAGCTACAATTCAAGATGAGATTTGGGTGGGGACACAGCCAAACCATATCATAAATATAGAAACTTGAGTTGCAAGTTTTCCATAGTGGTTAAAATTTATTTGTCATAACTTATATATAAGTTTTATATATATAATATATAATGTAAATATCTATTATATTATATATAATATATCTATATAATATAGATATATTATATTTATATATATTAGAGAGACAGAAAGTCATTAATTAACCTTGCAAACCTGGAGTCAGACTACAGGGATCCTCCTTGGGCTCAGCCTCTATTGTTCAAGTTGTTTAATTCCTCCAAACCTTGGAGAAGCTTCCTGCTCTGATGTCCAATAAGTGACAGTATATTTCTCATAAGGTTGCTGTGAGGAGTAACAATTAAATCCATGTGGCTTCCTAGCACAGCACCTGGCAAGTAGGCGCTGGGTACTCTAAGCTATTAGAATTAATGTTAGCATTGCTGTTAATATCTTTATTGCTATTCATATTTGAGTGAAATAAGCCTAGACTGAGTTCACAGCACAGCTGAGAAAATTTCCATTGCTTTTGTGGTTTAACATGGATTCTGGGAGCAATAACCCTGGTCACTGATGCATCAACTCCGGAATAAATGCCAGTGGCCGCTGGCAAGAAAGGAACAAGAGCATCCCATATTCCAGCTCCATTTACAAGATGGCTTATTGCTTTTATAGATCCTTCAGACAATGGCACAAAGGCTTCCAGAGAGAAAAGCCTGAGATACTCTAATATGTATATGGACAGGAACATTTGTAAGATTCTTCAAAGCATATGGTCTCCAACCAAAGCAGACAAGCAACTGGAAACAGAAAAAGTTCTCCTCCTCTATCTATTTAAGCTATAACAAGCTTCTCTTTTGCATTCACTTTAATTTAAACAACGTTGTATGTCAGGCTACTTCCTGCAAGTTGCAACTAATTTCAGCTCCTTTTGCATCATCACTCAAGAGAAGGCACTCACGGAGACAAGGTGTGGGGGTTGTTTCATTATTGGGGACTGTGTCCTTTCCTGAAGCATCATCCTCTTTAACTGGTGAGGAGTGTTTTCTGATTTTTTTCTAGAGCAGTGTCCTCCAAAGTGGAAAATAAGCAAAAAAAGACATTAGACCTTCTATTTATACTTACTTCAAACTAAAAATAAGAAAGAAATTAAATTGTGTTATATTTTAATAAGCAGCTTGACACTTGCCTCACTCCCTCTGCGTTGGTTACATATGGTATTGCAGAAATTCTGAGAGAAGGTGGGAATTCTACAACTCAGAGGAATTGGGGATGGGGGAGACAATGGCATTCTTTTTTTTTTTTTTAATTATACTTTAAGTTCTGGGATACATGTGCAGAACACGCAGGTTGTTACATAGGTATACACGTGCCATGGTGGTTTGCTGCACCCATCAACCCATCATCTACATTACATATTTCTCCTAATCCTATACTCCCCAAGCCCCCCACCGCTCCCCCCCTCAACAGGCCCTGGTGTGTGATATTCCCCTCCTGTGTCCATGTGTTCTCATTGTTCAGCTCCCACTTATGAGTGAGAATGTGCAGTGTTTGGTTTTCTGTTCATGTGTTAGTTTGCTGAGAATGATGATTTCTAGCTTCATCCATGTCCTTGCAAAGGACATGAACTCATCCTTTTTATGGCTGCATAGTATTCCATGGTGTATACGTGCCACATTTTCTTTATCCAGTCTATCATTGATGGGCATTTGGTTTGGTTCCAAGTCTTTGCTATTGTGAACAGCACTGCAATAAACATACATGTGCATGTGTCTTTATAGTAGAATGCAAATCAATAAACGTAATCCAAACAGAAGCAACGACAGAAACCACATGATTACCTCAATAGATGCAGAAAAGGCCTTCAATAAAATTCAACACCCCTTCATGCTAAAAACGCTCAATAAACTAGGTATTGATAGAACATATCTCAAAACAATGAGAGTTATTTATGACAAACCCACAGCCAATATCATACTGAATGGGCAAAAGCTGGAAGCATTCCCTCTGAAAACCAGTACAAGACAAGGATGCCCTGTCACCACTCCAATTCAACATAGTATTGGAAGTTCTGGCCAGGGCAATCAGGCAAGAGAAAGAAATAAAGGGTATTCAAATACGAAGAGAGGAAGTCAAATTGTCTCTGCAGATGACATTGGCGTTCTTACTGCCTCTAGCCTACAGCCTATTGAGGTTTCTTGTAATTTACACATGCCTACTAATGTGGATTCATAGACAACATTATCACCTCTTAACTATAGCAGCTCTCACAAAAAGGACTAGTGGCTTAAAGATTCCTACAAAGTAATCTGAATTGAAGGAAATTTTAACAGTGCAAGCATCTGCATGCAAGGAGAAAATGGCTGTAACTTCGTCCACCATTAACAGGAGCTTTTTATCAGTTATATTGTGATGTAAAAAAAAGTGATGATGAGCAACTCGGAGCTGTCAAAACAAACGAACAGAAAAGGAAGTTATTCAGCAGATTATGTAACATATAGATTTACATTTAAAACCATGATCTGATATTTTCTGTACTAGAATATAGGCTCCAGAACAGCAGGGATCTTGTGTTTTTTCACGCTTTTTACTCATATTCTTAGCTTGGCACATAGCAGACATTCCATAAATATCTATTAATAAATAAATTAATCGGTAATAATGAGGTTTACATTTTTCAGAGCCTCAATCATCTCTCCCATTCCATAGGCTGGCTTACAATGTGATCTTGCTATTCCCTCATCAAGAAGTATAGTCTAGGCCTGGCGCAGTGGCTCATGCCTGTAATCCCAGCACTTTGGGAGGCTGAGGTGGGCAGATCACGAGGTCCGGAGATCGAGACCATCCTGGCCAGAGATCGAGACCATCCTGGCCAACATGGTGAAACCCTGTCTGTACTAAAAATACAAAAATTAGCTGGGCATGGTGGCAGGCGCCTGTAGTCCCAGCTACTCAAGAGGCTGAGGCAGGATAATTTCTTGAACCTGGGAGTCAGAGGTTGCAGTGAGCCGAGATCGCACCACTGCACTCCAGCCTGGTGACAGAGTGAGACTCTGTCTTAAAAAAAAAAAAAAGTGTAGTCTAATTCCCAGCCCTTGAGCCAAGGCAGGCTTATGACAGCTTTGATGGATAGATTATGGCAGAGAGAATGCTACGTGACTTCCAAGGCTGTCAGGAAAAGCCACACAGCTTCCCTCTCTGGTTTCTCCTGAGATGCTTATTCTGGAGGGAGCAAGAGCTGCTATTCAAGAAGTCCAGCTACACTGAGACCATCGTGGTGAAACGGTCACATGAATGCTCTGACCAACAGCCCCAGTTAAGGTCCCAAAGCTGCCAGCCATGGCAATGGCACAACTTGGACATCCTTCAAATGACTACAGCCTCAGCTTCATCCAGTATCAGACTGTACTACACGAGGACCTCCAAGTGAGAACCAGTCAGCTGAGCCCTTTCCTAATTCCTGACCCAGAAATCATGAGCAAAACAAACTTGTGAGTTTAAATCACTAAATTTGGGGATCATTTGTTACATGTTACTAGATAACTAAAACAATAAGCCTCCTCCCAAAGACATGTTATGACTTAATATTTTTTATTTTTTATTTATTTTATTTATTTATTTTTTTTGAGACAGAGTCTCACTCTGTTGTCAGGCTGGAGTGCAGTGGCGCAATCTCGGATCACTGTAACTTCCACCTCCCAGGCTCAAGTGATTCTCCTGCCTCAGCATCCCAAGTAGCTGGGATTACAGGCGCATGCCACCATGCCCAGCTAATTTTTGTATTTTTAGTAGAGACGGGTTTCACCACGTTGGCTAGGATGGTCTTGATCTCCTGACCTCATGATCCACCCACCTCAGCCTCCCAAAGTGCTGGGTTTACAGGTGTGAGCCACCACGCCTGGCCTATTTTTTATTTTTTTGAGATGGAGTTTTGCTCTGTCTCCCAGGCTAGAGTGCAATGACTTGATCTTGGCTCACTGCAACCTCCTTCTCCCGGGTTCAAGAATTCTCATGCCTCAGCTTCCAAGCAGCAGGGATTACAGGCACCCGCTACCAACCATGGCTAATTTTTTGTATTTTTAGTAGAGACAGGGTTTCACCATGTTGACCAAGCTGTTCTCGAACTCCTGACCTCAGGTGATCCGCCCGCCTCAGCCTCCCAAAGTGCTGGGATTACAGGTGTGAGCCACCATGCCTGGCCATGGCTTAAGATATTTTTTAATAATACTATGAAGCCATCACAAGTCATGAAACATGTAAAACTAAGCATGCAGTTCATTTCTAATACTAATTTTATTTAGTGAGAGCAATGATATTTTGGTACTATTCACAAATAGAATAATTAGATTACAACTAATTTCAGTTTTATCTTATCAATTTGTAATAGACCTAATGTTTGGATCCACCCAAAATCCACATATTGAAATTCTAATCCCCAAAGTGATAATAGGTTGGTGCAAAAGTAACTGTGGCTTTTGCCGTTACTTTTAATGGTAATGCCAGTGGCACAACTAGGACATCCTTCAGATGACTGCAGCCTCAGCTACAGCCAATTCGTTTTAATGGCAAAACCACAATTACTTTTGCACCAACCTAATATTAGGAGGTGGGGCCTTTAGTGGGTAATTGGGTCATAAGAGTGGAATCCTCATGAATCCTATTCCCTCATCAAGAACTGTAGTCTGGCCAGGCGTGGTGGCTCATACCTGCAATCCCAGCACTTTGGGAGGCCAAGGCAGGCAGGTCACCTGAGGTCAGGAGTTCAAGACCAGCCTGACCAACATGATGAAACTCTGTCTCTACTAAAAAATACAAAAAGTAGCCAGGCGTGGTGGCAGGCACCTGTAATCCCAGCTATTTGGGAGGCTGAGGCTCGGGAATCACTTGAACCTGGGAGGCAGAGGTTGCTGTGAACCGAGATCATGCCACTGCACTCCAGCCTGGGCAACAAGAGCAAAACTCCATCTCCAAAAAAAAAAAAAAAAAAAAAAAAAAAAAAGTGTAGTCTAATTCCCCAGCCCTTAGGGCAAGGCAGGCTTATAACTGCTTTGATGGATAGATCCTATTCATGAGGACTCCACTCTCACGACCCAGTTCCCCACTAAAGGCCCCTTTCGTCATGTGAGGATACAATAGAAAGTCAGTAACCTGCAGCCTGGAAGACGACCCTCACCAGAACCTCACAATGCTGGCACCCTCATTTCGGACTGCCAGCCTCCAGAACCATGAAAAATAAATGTGTGTCGTTTAAACCATCCAGTCTATGGTATTTTTGTTACAATGGCTCAAACTGAGACATCATTTAAAATTATAACTGCTTATGTATGCTTTCTAGTGGACGTAAGATATCAATGCTTCAGTGCAAGTATATAATTTATAAATAGGTATACAAATATTGGGAATGCATGTTTAAAATATTTCAAACTGAAATGTAAGATTAAATTGCTAGCTTAGTAAATGAAGAAAATAAATCAAACCTCTCCCAGCATCCTGCACAACATTTCAGGAGGTTCTTGGACTTTTGTCGTAGAGACCTGGCCTCACTTTAATGAATCCCATCTTGGGTATCTAGCAGGCAATGTGCACAGTGCTTGTGTGCCGTCTACGCTGTAGTTGCCAGACCTCTCGGATTCATCACTGTTCTGCTTCTCACTCCCTCTGCACATTTAGGCAAATTACTCTAACCTTCCCCTCCACCCTTTTTCTTGAGACAAGATGGAGTACAGTGGTGTGATCACAGCTCACTGCAGGCTCGACTTCCCAAGCTCCAGTGATTCTCCCACCTCAGCCTCACAAGTAGCTGAGACTACAGGTGTGTGCCATCACACTCAGCTAATTTATTTTATTATTATTATTATTATTATTGTTATTATTATTATTGTTATTAGAGACAGGGGTCTCACTAGGTTTCCCAGTCTGGCCCTGAACTCCTGGGCTTAAGTGATCCTCCCACCTCAGCCCCCCAAAGTGCTGGGATTAGAGGCATGAACCACCACACCTATCCTCTAACTTTTTTCTGAGCCTCAGTTTCCTCATGTGTAAAAGCCGACTTATAAAACTAGATAGCTCATAGGGTTATTGTGAAGATCAAAGGAAAAACTTTCAGTAAAAAACCTATTCAGCATTGCATGTGCGTAGCAGACTCAGCACAGGTAGTCAACACTAAATAAACATCAGCTGCATCTTCATCCTCATTATTATGAGGGGCAACCTCCGAAAGAACACAGGAAAGGCAGGAAAGGCATGCACAATGGGGCCATAGAACAGATTTTGAGTGATGGTCCTAAGGACTCGAATGGGGAAGATGCTCAGTCTTATAAAGAGAAAAAAGAATAAAAATCATGAAACTACCACAGTATCAAGTGCAAATAATTCTGGGATAGCAGTGATTTGGAGAAATATGCTGGTGAGAATATGAAGTTCTGTAAACTTTCTGGAAAGTAATCATCTGTGTTCATTTAAATAAAATTATACATACCCTTTGACCCAGCAATCCTACCTTTGGAAATATATACAAAAGCAATAGTGTACAAGAATATGTTTTAAAAAATGATGTGTGTATGTGTGTTTATGTATATAGGCATACATACATACATACACATCCATGCATTTGTGTCTGGTTATAATACCATAGAAAAATGACTAGAAGGATATGCACTAAGCTGTTAAAATTAGTTACTTTAAGAAAGATGAAGATGGAGAGGAATAGAGCAAAAAAAATTCCTTATGCGCTAAATTGCTACCCTTGCTATAAATCACTGGTATTTATATATATATATATATATATATATATATATATATATATATATTTTTAATAAAGAAACTAGAGAACTTGGAATTTCACTGTGTTATCTTAGATAAAGCCACATATAAATCACACCCTGCCTTCTCCTGAAGAGGAGTTTCTGGTCTTTAAAAGATGAAGTTCCAAATGGTGGATCCTCGTACCTTTGACCACTGGGGATGGATGGTGTAAGTGTGGGAGAAAAGGAGATGGGAGAGAGAGGAAAATCATGCAAAAAGTCAAAATCTTGGAATTTTGCATTTCACAGTCATGTAAAATAAACCAAACAGGCAAAAAGCAATGATGAGAACTTTTCTCACATAAAATATCTCCTATTATACTCCCCAAATTATAAACATATTTGAGATTTGCCAAGTACATATATTCTAGCATGTAAAAAAAGAAAATACACCTTATAGATAGACACAGGATATTTTTTAAGAACCTACCAACTGTCAGTCACCCTCCAGTTGCTTTCAAATATCAATTTAGTCTCCAGAACATTCCAGTGGTTGAGTAGGCAAGCACTCCTAGTCATTGGCACTTTAGTTTGAAATACCATCATGAGCCACTCCAGTTTCTGAGGGAGATTGTTCTGGAGTACAGGGGAATTTGGCCTAAAGGAAATGTTTTATTTGGGATTCTTTTGGCAGCAGGTGTCAACATCTAATTTAATCTGATTTTAGCAAAAAAGGGACTTTATTGCCTTACTTATCATGGAATTTTTTGCAATAAGCCTACCTCCCAGGAGGTATTCTGGCCATTCCAAGATTTCGTCAGGATTCTTTCTCTAATTTTCTCTAATTTTCATCTCTGCTTACATCAATGCTGGCTTTATTATCTGGGTGACTCCCTTCACAGTAACAGAGCATCCAACATGCATTCTATACACTTTGTAGCTCTAGTGAAAAGATGTCTTCTTGTTCCCTATAAAGTCCATTAAAGTACCTTATCACATCTGGAACCAAGGAGGAAGAGTCAAATCTATTCAAACTCTTTGGATTGGGATGAGGGAGGCATGGTTCCTCAAAAGGAAATTTGAGATGTTACTATCAGAAGGTCTGGACTTGGGGTAAGCAAAGCAACATATGTCTGTTTCAGGAAATAACAATAAGTGGTTTCGGCCATGGTGTCCTGCAAACTCCCAGGAACCCTTCTGTAGCACAAAGCCTGCCATGTGGTGAATATGGCTATGAGTGAGAAATCAGGGAGCCCCAGAAAGTCACATGAGGATAATGGAAACAGCTGGCCTGCTGATTCAAAGTCTGGGTTTGGAATCCCCTGATGAATCCTACACTCTTTAGAGTTTGAGAACCTTGGGTTCTGAGCTCTGTTAAAAAAAGAGAAAAAAAAAAAAAGGATACCCCTGCTATACCTGCCCACAAACCTATAGCCTTGAGAAGGACATAAAGGTAGGGCTTATGAACATGGGCTCTGACAACAATCCAGGGCCATCTCCCTCCTACCCTACCTGCCACCCGTTAGCTTGTGATGTGTGGAAGTGATTTAACTTTCCTGCGTTTCATTTTCTCATCAGGAAAATGCAGCTGATTGCCAACTACATGGACTTCTGGCCAGCATTAGTGCTTTCTTCAAGAGTTGCATAGGGGAGCAGCTAAGAAGGTGGGGAACGGAACCCCATGTTTAGGAGGAGTTTGCTCTCCTGCTTACCAGTGAGGTGAACGTGCTCTGAAATTGTTTCCTCGCCTGGGAAGAAGTAAAGTTAATGATAGCACCTGCCTTCTACAATTTTCTGTAGGATTAACATCACAGGTGTTCTGCACTGTGCCGGCAGACAGCAAGCACTCAACATATGGGAGGTGCTCGGGCTCTCACTCAGATGCAGGTCTCGTGAGCTCAAGGCTTTGTGTCTGTCTTAGCTGAGCTGTAACTTAGAACAGTGCCTGGCACATAATGGATGTCCAACAGATATTTGTCACAGAAAATGCTGAATGCTTGTCATAAATTCAGTATCACCTCAACTCAGCCTTCTCTTCTACAACTTCTCCTACTTCCCAAATTTTCTGATTCAGATTTTATATTCAGTGCATAGTTATCAAGAACCTATTTTGTTGCAGGCACTCATCTACACTCTGGGAACGCAGCTGTGAATAAGACATGCAAAGCAGTTACTCCTGGGAGTTCATATTTCCCTAGAGAGAGGGAGGGGGGTTGTATACCCAGTGGTGATAAGGTCTAAGAAGGAAACAAAGTGCAGTGATGACAAGGAGTTGAGGGGCGGGAAGTCAAAAATGTGTGATCTGGGAAGCTTCCGGACAAGACGGCTTTTGAGCTCACTCCCAAAAGATCCAAGGAGCCAGCCATGAATAGGGCTAGTAGAAGGGAATTCAAGGTGGAAGTCCTGAGGTGGCATTATGGATTGAATTGTGTCCCCGAAAAGATATGCTGACGTGATAACTGCTAGTACCTGTAAATATGGCCTTATTTGGAAATAGAGCCTTGGCAAATATAGTCAAGTTGAGTTCTACTCAATTTAGGTGGGCCCTAATCCAATGACTGATGTCTTCATAAGAAGAGGAGAAGAGATGTAGAAACACACAGGGAGGCAGAGATGGGGACAAAGCACCCACAAGCCAAGGAATGCCAAGAATTGCCAACAACGTCAGAAACTCAGAGAAGGAAATGGAATAGACTCCCCTAGAGCCTTCAGAGGGGATACGGCCATGCAGACACCTTGACTTCAGCTTCCAGGCCTCCAGAACTATGGGAGAATACATTTCTGTTGTTTTTCACCACCTGGTTTGTGGGGCTTTGTTATGGCAACTCCAGGAAACTAATGCAAGTGGAAATAAGCTTGGCATGTTCAAGGGACAGAAAGGAAGATTGTTGACAGTGGACTGCGGGGGAGACAGTCAAGAAATAAAGGCAGAGAGTTAGGAAGAGGCGGACTCAGCAGGACCTGGTGGGCCACGGTGTAAACACCACCTGCTGCTCAGCCTGCAAGGGAAATCAGGGGAGGAGCTGTCAGCGGGGGCAGGACATGATCTACGTTTTTCAGAATCACTTGGGCACCTATACTACGGGGGCACATAGCAAAACAGAGAGACCATTTAGCCTGGAGATAGTCATTGCTAAGGGCATGGGGTGGCTTTTATTACCCTGGCAGTAGCATCCTTTAAATACTGGAAGAAAGGACCATCGACTGAGTTAAGTGAGTCTGGAAGCACCTTTCAACCCAGGAGCTGCTCAAGGAAAAAGGGTGGATGCTCATTTTTTGTGTGTGTGCCTCCAGATCTTTCCACCTCAAACCACAATCTGCCATCTTTCTCCCATTCTAAATTCACTAATAATGTTCCAGAAGTGAGGCACATATTTTCTGTGAAAGAGGATAGGTGCATACATCTGCACATAGGCACTTGCACATGGCTATAAATGAATGGCTCATACTTAAGGAAGAAGCAAGTATCAGTTCCTGCTATGTACGGTCAGCCTGTGTTTTCTCTTTCTTTCTCTAAGCAAGAAAATGCTGCATTTTGTATTTTTCCCTCACTGTGATCATTCTGTTTTTGTGACTGTGTATTAGTTACCCTGGCAACATGGTAGACTTGAATTTGATTGGCCAGGTTGTCAGGTTCATTGTGAGAGCCAGGGGCCCATTTTTGAGCACTAGACCTGTGCATGTTTACCGCAGCTACACAGACAAGCTTGGTCAGGAAAACCTGATTGAGCAGAACTTCTGCATCCCCTCTGTCTGCCAGAGGGACCCTTCCAGCACCTGCTGTGTGAATGTCCCTTGCATTGCTTTTGAAAAGATGCAAGAGCTCATCTGTATCTTTGAAATGTCTGTCAGAAAATGTGCTTAGCATTGGTATGTTCAGACCATGGTGCAGAATATATTTACTTATAACGAGAAATTAATTCTCCAAGAAGCTTAGGGAGAATGGTCTAATTGCTGGACCATGGGATTAGAACCTGTTACACAGATTTAATTCAGACTTGCTGTGCAATCTCCAGTAAGTCACAAACTCAGCCAAACGCTTCCTTTTCTGTAAATAAATTTCATTCATAAAGAAAGAGCCTCATCTTAAGAATGAAGTTCTAAGAGCACTGAAGATTTAAACTGGGATAAAGTTGTAGTCTCGTTCTTCCAACAATATTGAATCATTTATTTAATCAATTTATCAGATATCTTTTTTACTGATTAAAGTCTGTTTCTATTCATTTACCAATTACCTAGGAAAAAAACAAACTCCCATCTATGGCTGAAAATCTTTATTAGCCAATGAATAAATAAATCCAAAAAAGAGTAAAGTTAGATACAGACCAATGCCTAAAAAAGTTAATAACCGTGTTTTTCTTATTTGCACAAATTCCTAATTTGTGAGCCTAAATACCTGGCTCACTTCTTGCAATCCTTTTGTTTTTAAAGAAAGCATATCATCGATGCCTGGATCTATCACACTCTCTGTATTTGAACATATTATATCTAACTGTGCTATATAACCAGCATAGTCTTAATATAGATGTAAAAGTCATTGGCAAGCAGTCATTTTTCACCTTGGTTAAGTGTTACAGTATGTTCAGCTCCAGGAAAGCTAACATTTAGGCTGTCCAATTCAAAGAAGAAGAAGAAAAAAAGTCTGAAGGGAAAAGAGACAAGAAGCACATTCCAAATATCCTTCCAAAAAAAGGTGATTGCACAGTAATAATTAATTCCTCTGCTGAAGTTACTAGGAAAAAACGTGAACCATCTAAAACTCAGACCACCCCCAATCCCCCAATTCAGGAAAAAAAATGCCTCGTCAATTAGGCACAGGGCGACAAGAGAATCATAGCATAATAGGAAACTAACTCCTTCATGGTGGAGCCGATAAACCAAATAATACTAGCTTTAGAACATCACATGCTTTCTAAAATACCTGGTGTGGTTGGACTTTGTTAGTGAAACTTGTTTGCAAGACTTTATCAGTAGTGCATTCAGATTAAGCGTTGTTTCTAAATCTGCTAATTTGCTTGCACATGCCACAATGACATAGCTTTAGATTTGTGTAAGGAGTGTTAATTTGCTAAATATACCACAATTTTTATAACTTTGTTTTTTAGTCCGTCTTCATTGTCTAACACATTGGGAATCCCCCAAAATGGAAGTGGTAGGACTCTTGACCCTTGAGAGGCCTACTTGCTCTCAGATTTCGGTGCCAGGAAGGTTCTTCTGGAAATAACCCTCTTTTTTTTTTTTTTTTTTTTTTTTTTTTTTTTTTTTTTTTTGAGACGGAGTCTCACTCTGTCGCCCAGGCTGGAATGCAGTGGCAAGATCTCAGCTCACTGCAAGCTCCACCTCCCAGGTTCACGCCATTCTCCTGCCTCAGCCTCCGGAGTAGCTGAGACTATAGGAGCCCACCACCATGCCCAGCTAATTTTTTTGTATTTTTAGTACAGACTGGGTTTCACCGTGTTAGCCAGGATGGTCTCGATCTCCTGACCTCGTGATCCGCCCACCTCAGCCTTCCAAAGTGCGGGGATTACAGGCGTGAGCCCCCGCGCCCGACCCTGGAAATAACCCTCTCTTGACCAGGAGGCATTTGGTAAGAGACTCCCGTGGTGAGCCCTGGCTTGGGGCTGCTCCTTCCTGCTGGTCTTGTGCCCTACCTGCTTGGAAGCCACCCTCCCCGGTCTCTCCCTTCCTAGAACTCCGAGCCACAGGCAAGTGCCCAGAACATTACCCTGAGATTTTCAAAGAAGACAGAGAAGAATAGGAAAATGAAAAAACGCAAATATAAGTCTGTGGGGATGGAATTAATTAAAAGGAAAAAATAATACGAAGGCCAAGGAGGGGAGAGAGGATAAGAAACAACAAAAACTCATTTAGAGCCAACAGAGATCATCTGAGGGAAAGCAAAGAATGGAACCCAAACGAAAGATTTTGTGCAAGTCTAGGGAGAAGACTTGGGGATGTGCAGGGAGATAAAAGGACACAGTGATTAATAAAACAGAGGGGAAAATGAAAATGCAACACAAAGCCCTCCGGTTCTACATGCAAGCCAAGGTACATATGCCAATAAAAGCAGGGAAATGGGGAACAAAGGATGTCATAGCAACCTCAAGGAGCCCTGTTGTGCTACCGACTGCAGCGCTCATGGACATCCATCAGGAAGCCTCCAATACCCAAACCAGGTACTCAAGAGGGGAGGGCTGCGGCCCCCAGCCAGGGGGATCTGAGTCCCTGCAAGACACTCTTGTCTCACTTTCTTCCTTTCTCCCTCCCAAAAAAATCCAAACCAGTTCTGCGCCAAGCCTCTCCCTTCTTTTTCCAGCAGCTGTTTTTCTGAAATGCAGGAAAACCAACCTGGACCAAGCATCCTGATGCTTTCACACCCCCCAAATTATGCTTCCCAAGTTGTTTCAACCCTGAGTAATGTGGTAGCATTCCCTCGTGCTCTCAAAAAAAACTCCCTGCTCCTTTAAAACAAAGACAATGATAATCACAAAAGAAAAACGCATAAATGTGTTTTGCTTGCTGTTGCAAAATCAGGCATCCCACCATTCTAATTCATTTGGGGATGTGGACATCCAATGGGATATATAGCTCATTTGCCTGTGCCTAATTCAAAGAGAAATGCTCATTTCCTTCCACCTCTATCTTCTACTTATATTATAGGTCTCTTCTTTATTAATAGACCATCACTTCTTTCTACTTTCTTGTGGTTTGAGTGGGGGAAATACTGTGACATTTGGAACGAAACAGGAAAGATGAATGTTTCACCATCAAGACTTGGAACGCGGTGGAAAATAAAGGAGAACTTTTACAGGAACCTAATGGAGATATTGACATGTGTGTCTGGAAATCTAAACTTAGTAAAGTGTAAGGCAAGAACAGGCTTTCTCACTTTATTTCTGTATCTGGAAAGTTTCAGCGGCTGGTACCATATGAATATTTATTAATGCATTGTGAATCAGAACCTGTGATTATTACTCAAACTATCTTTTTACCTTGCAAGCTTCAACTCAGAAGAATAAAAACACATCTGCTTTTGCTCTTCCCATATTTTATTCAATGTTTTAACAGCTTTGCTGTAAATATCTCATCCATTACGATTTAGTTGTGACTATATCGGCTTCACGTCTCCTGTTTTATTACTGTCATCACAGTGAAACAACACACTGTTAATTCTGTTAACTAACAAGTTCATTGTTCGAGCTAGTCAGCCATCTCTCGTTTGTTGGGTCCACATGTTAAAAGAGAATTGGTTATAAATCAAAGAAGGGCCTGAGTGGGGCGTGTTCCCTTTGTTCAGATGAGTGGTCTTTATTTGAGATTGTCATTTAATATGCTGTCATGGAAGAAATGACTAAATCTGAAGATAGGGCCAAATCCAATTGTATTAGATGAAGAGGCTGCACAACCCTCCAAGAATTCAGCTCTAAAATATGCAAGCATACATAGAGCTTCAGATTCTCTGCATGAAACCTGTACTTCCTTTATAGCTCCCATTCAATTTAGACCTTGTAACCTATCTTCTAAATCTTTCCAGAGGAAACTTGCTAATATTTTTCACTCTCAATGTGAAAACTGAGTCAGTCAGTGTGGTCTGATGGTTAAGAATGTGGGCTTTCAAATTCAGCATCCTGGTTTGCTTTCCACTCTGCCATTTCGGAGTTGTATGCACTTGAATGATTTAGTTAGCATCCTGATCTGTAAAATGGGAGAGCAACAACACCTGCCATGTTAGGCAGTTGTGACAATTAAATGAGAAAATGTCTATAAACTTCTGTATCAGTCAGGACTCAGTATAGGAAATCAGAATCATTCCAGATATTTCAACCATATAATCAGTTATTCAGGTATTAGGTGTGTACAAGTTACCTATCACCACGACAATGTTGAGAACACACGCACACACATACAGTGGCTAAAAACAACGAGCATGTATTTAAATCACAGATCTGCAGGTCAGAGATTTGGGCTGGGCTGGGCTAGGCAGTTCTTCTGGTGATGCTAGGTTCACTCTATGCCGCACTGGCTGTTGGCTGGTACACCTGAGCCAAATGTCTAATTCTTCATAAGGATAGCCTGGGTTTTTTTTTTTGTTTTTTGTTTTTTGTTTTTGACAGAGACAGAGGAGCAAAAGGACCTCTCCTTGTGTGATGTTGGCTAACATCCCACTGGCCAAAACAGGTTACATGTTAGGTCCATAGGCAAAGGTTGGGATAGATAGAATGCCCACTTTTATGAAATAAACATGAAAAAAGAATGAGTTCCAAGGGCATTTGAAATGGGTACCATAGATCTTGGTCTATATCGGAAAGGGAAGGGAAGGGAAGGGAAGGGAAGGGAAGAGAAGAAAGGAAGAAACCTCATTTTAAGAAGGTCATTTGAGTCTACTAATTTCAAAACACAAATGAGTCGAATTTATTAGGAACAAATTCTGGTTCATTAGAACTAATTTTTCTAAGATACATTCCTTAAGGAAAACATACCTTAGTTGTGATTCTAAATCTGTCTCCTGAGAAATCTTGGATGACTGCTGATCATTTTGAATTCCTTGCCGCCCTCAACTTTTTGGCTTCATGTAAGAAATCATTTTAAATGAATTGAATAAAATTCACAAGTGTTATATGCCAGCAAATGATGAACTCGCAGGAAATATGACTCAAATCCACTTTTTTCATTTTGTTTTTTTTCTCATAATAAATCGAAATGAACAAATGTGGCTTTAATGACATCTTGAGTGAGAGCTTTTATTGATATATTATCAGTTGGAAATGTGTAACACTTTGGTAAATAAACTCCATTCTGCATATTTATAACCATATTGAAAAAGGTGTATTTGTTATTTTGTGTGACATTTTCTAATGATAGTGAAGTTTTATATATGAAGATATACACATACCATCATAAAAATGAACAATATTTCAGCTTACAAAATGTTTCTTTGATTGAAGATATTTTTGTACTTAGTTTCCAATTACTTTTTTTTTTAACGTGTGCTCACACACTTAAAAATACCTTCTCCCCCTTCTTGTAAAGCTGTAAACAGATGCTCCAAATTGTGTCAGCTGAGACAAAATTTGGAGCATCTGTTTTAGGGTGACAAGTCCTTCTTTGGACAGCTGAAGTTTTGATCATTAGCTAATTACAGTTTGTATCAGGTCAAAGTCTGGGTTACAAAAAAAATGGAAACTGGCTTAAGAAAAAAAGGGAATCCAGTGATTCACACCCACTGGCTTCAGACACAGTGTGATGAAGGTATTTAAATGATGCCCTAGAACCTGGTATCTCCCTATCTCTCAGCTATGCTTTCTGATTTGTGTTAGCTTTCTTTTAAGACAGGTTACCTCTACAAAGTCGCAAGATGACAACAGCTATAGAACAACTTCTTTGCTTCATAGATGGCAGAAAATAGTCTCTCTCTCTCTCTCTCTCTCTCTCCACCCCCTCCACCTCCTCTCTTGCTTTCTTTTTTTTCCTT
Source organism: Pongo abelii (assembly GCF_028885655.2). Taxonomy (NCBI): domain Eukaryota; kingdom Metazoa; phylum Chordata; class Mammalia; order Primates; family Hominidae; genus Pongo; species Pongo abelii. The sequence continues at coordinate 56,966,739 of NC_072006.2, read as the reverse complement.
TCCTCCCCTCTCCTTCTACCAGTTGAAAAGTCGAGGATCAGCCTACTTACCATTGGCTCAATTGCTCACATGCACATACCTGGATGAACTTTCATAACCAGGAGTGTATCAGTTATCTATTGCTATATAACAAATTACACCCCCCTCCTTCTTCTGCCAAACTTAGCAGCTTAAAATAACATGCATTTATTACCTCACAGTTTCTATGGGCCACAGATCCAAATATGGCTTCACTAGGTCCTCCAGCTCAGAGTCTTTTGTAAGCTCCAATTGTGGTGTCAACCAGGACTCCAGTCATTTCAAGGTTCAACAGGATCCTCTCCCAAACCCACTCAGTGGTTACTGGCAGGATTCAATTCATTGTGGGCTGTTAGACTGAGAGCCTCAGGTCCTCATTGGCTGTTCAGCAGAGACCATGCTCAGCTTTTTGCCATGTGGCCTCTCTGTAGGGCAGTTCACAACAAGGCAGCTGGCTTCATGACAACAAGCAAACAAGAGAGATGGAAGTCACAGTCTCTAATAACCTAATCCTGGAAGGGATATCCCATCATTTCTGCCATATTTTAGTCATTATTAGTGTATTATTCCATTTTCATGCTGCTGATAAAGACATACCTGAGACCAAGCAATTTACAAAAGAAAGAGGTTTAATTGGACTTACAGTTTCATGTGGCTGGGGAACCCTCAAAATCAAGGCAGAAGGCAAGGAAGAGCAATCCACGTCTTCCATGGATGGCAGCAGGCAAAGAGAGAGAGCTTGGGCAGGGGAATTTCTCTTTTTAAAATCATCACATCTCATGAGACTTATTCACTATCATGAGAATAACACGGGAAAGACTTGCCCCATGATTCAATTACCTCCCACCAGGTCCCTCCCACAATATGTGGGTATTCAAGATGAGAATTGAGTGGCGACACAGCAAAACCATATCAATTAGCAAGTGATAAGTCCATCCACACTCAAAAAGCAGGGATTACACAACAGCGTGAATACCACGAGGTGGGGATCCCATGGGAGCTATTTCCAAAGCTGCTTACTACCATGGATAATGACATATGCTGGTTGGTTTAACTGAATCTCAGCCCACCCACTGCTAGAGCTGGGGGATAATAAACCACAACATTTTCTAAACTATGAGTGAAGGTGACCATCACAAATGGGAATTTGCATATGGTTAGAAAGTTTGCATGTGGTTTGAATATGGTTAAGTGGATGACATTTATGAGCATTACTCACAACAGTCTGATGATACTTTATCATCGTAAGTGTTGAGAATAATACATTGTCACGTTCCTGATTTTGACACTGTTTCATGCATCACAAAGACAACATATTCAGAGACAGTAAGTTAAAACTACAGAAATGACGGTTGCATGATAAAACTGACCTTAACATACTTGAATGTAGATTTAAACAGAACAGACTCATGTCCCACTGACTCCATATTTTCTTCAGAGTGTCTGATGTTGAGATTTCTGAACATTTGAGACCTAAAACACGTGTACTATTTTTCAGAACTTGAAAATAATAAATGTTTATTTTCATTTGTGGTGAGGAGAAAGGAAAAACAGTATTTCAAGCAATTGACTGCAGTCATTTTTCTATTCTAGGGGTAGTTGGCTAATCCATATCCATGTTGATAGCTCTTTACTTAGGAAACCTTGATGGCTTATTTGGACGAGAAAGGTGAGTTCAGAGACTGATGTTGCAAAGATAGTTTAATGGATCTGTACAACAAAGAAGGAGATGGGCACCATGGCTCATTTCTGTAATCTCGGCATTTTGGGAGGCTGAGACAGGAGGACTGCTTGAGCCCAGGAGTTCAAGAGCAGCCTGGGCAACATAGGGAGACCTCCACCTCTACAAAAAAAAGAAAAATTAGCCAGGTGTAGTGTTGTGCACCTGCAGTCCCAGCTACCCAGGAAGCTGAGTCAGGTGGAGCCCTTGAGCCTGGGAGGTTGAGGCTGCAATGAGCAGCGATCCCACCACTGCACTGCAGCCTGGGAGACAGAGTGAGACACTGTCTCAAAAAAGAAAAAAAAGAAAAGAGAAGCAAAGAAAAAAGTAAGAGGGAAAGAAAAAAAGAGAGAAAGAAGGAAAGAGAGAGAAGGGAAGAGAAGTAGAGGAATAAAGGGAAGGAGGGAGGGAGGGAGGAAGGAAGGAAGGAAGGAAGGAGGGAGGGAGGGAGGGAAGGAAAGAAGGAGGATGAGGAAGGAAGGAAGGGAGGAAGGAAGGAAGGAGGGAAAGGAAGGAAGGAAGGAAGATGAAAGGAAGGAAAGAAGGAAGGGAGGGAGGAGGATGAGGAAGGAAGGAAGGAGAGGAAGGAAGGATGGAAGGAAGAAAGATGGAAGGAAGGAAGGAAGACAAGGGAGGAAGGAAGGAATGAAGGAAGGAAGGAGAGGAAGGAAGAGTGGAAGGAAGAAAGATGGAAGGAAGGAAGGAGAGGAAGGAAGGAAAGAGAGGAAGGAAGGGTGGAAGGAAGAAAGATGGAAGGAAGGAAAGGAAGGAAGGAGAGGAAGGAAGGATGGAAGAAAGATGGAAGGAAGGGAGGGAGGAAGGAAGGAAGATGAGGAAGGAAAGGAGGAAGGAAGGAAGGAAGGAAAAGAAGGAAGTTTTCAGATTCTCAACATGGAGGGAGAAAGAGAACCCTTAGATTGAATGCGGGCTCAGAGAATACTATTACAGTTGAGCTTTAAAAGAAAAGGTAATCCTAGAATGCTGAAGTTAGGGACCCCTTATATTGGAGTTAAATGGCAGTGACCGATTCTGTCTATTACCTGTTTAATAACCATTCTCTTTTATCTCATGTATAACAAACAATGACTTTATTTTCAGAGTATAAAAACATTCAGTGAAATATTCCCTTTCAAAGGTTCCCTTTTGGCGATACGTAGCCATGCGAGACAACATAGCCATGAAACAAACAGAGTCCGCCAGTGGCTTCCTAGGAACACATTTGCTTTCCTGATAAAAGAGGACAGATGCAGTTGCAGAAGTACCTGTGCCTCTTTTTTTTTTTTAAATCTCTTAAATGCAGATGTAAGAACTGGTACTGAAGCAGCCATCTTGTGACCATAAGGAAAAAGCCAAGAACATCAGAACCAGTGGCCTAGCCATCGCACAGTCATCTAAACACACCTCTGGACTTGTTATTATGTAAAAAAAAATAATAATAAACACCTGCTCTTGTTATTTGCAATTCAACATAATCCTAACTTATATAATATTTATCAAATTGATACAAATAAGAAATAAATTACTTAGGAATAAAATTTCCAGTAGTTTGTCAAGCATCTCCAATCTTCTGATTTATTTCCCATTGCATTTTTCCCCAATAAATATTCATCTTCAATACTCAAGAGTCTTCGTTATGTCAGAGGGAAGTTTCTCTGAAGCTAAAATCACAATAGAAAAATATATCCAGAGGTATAGCCCTGTATCCCCCAGCAGTTTCTTTCCTCGGTTACGTCATTTATTGTCAGGGCATATCAACAAAACACAACGAATGGTCGGATGTGGCTGTCCTTGGTCATGATCTCTTTCATTCTTGAATACCTACTCATCACTTACAGTTCTGCTTCAGTTTACTGTGCAGAAGCCACTTGTCACGTAACATCCAAATCTGGTCATTTAGGACTTAACTTCCCTCCATCTCTTCATACTGAGATGCAGCGATGGGAGATTACCATTTCTTCTTTCAAATGTTGTTTATACACATATTTCAGGCATAAACTTTGTGGGAAACAAAAATGAATGAGGAATGAAGTTGCTCTCAACAGCGTCTTGTAGCCATAAACTTTCATGAAAAAAAAAAAAAGAAAACCTCAAAGGTCTTGTAGAAGAGATAAGTCATCCACCCAACCACCTAAAATATAAAATGAAAAAGTAGCAACGGCCATACCAGAGGCAGAAATTAAGGCAATGGGCATTCATAAGGGAAAAAGTGGTATTTCTGCAGTATGAGAGAGAAGATCACATTTTAAATGGACCTTTAGAGAGGGGAACAATTAAATGGGTGAAGTCAGGGTAGGAGGAGCTAATGAGTGGCTAATGAATGGAGAGAGCATTGCAGAGGCTGTAGGGGGCCATCAAAGGCGGTGGAGCAGAGCAATGGTCATCTGCATGTAAGCTTCCAGAGTAATTTTAGAAAGAAAACTTTTTAAAATTTATAGTTGCTACTGTCCAGTGTGAAGATCAAACAACATGTAAAACCACGAAACACCATACCTTTTGTAGATACTAAACTTCTCACTATGTAATGGTTCAGGGAAGAACCCACCTTTTGAAAAGGTGGAATAGAATAGCTTGAACCGAAGCACTTTTTAATGCTCCACAAACTCAGGGTAGTTCATTATTACAGAAGTATTTCCCACACATCCATATAGCAGTTTGTTGAGACATCTTAAATTCCTTTGAAAAAAATGTGGACTATAAATCAAAATATAACACAGCAAATAAACTATGGTTCTTTTGTCTTTAAAAATCATTTGCTAATCACATTTAGCGAAAATCAAACTCTACTGCTCACGGAGGATGTGATTGCTGTCTCTCTAAATGGGTGGTAGCTACACAGGTCCGGCTTCTTGCTGACATATGGAAACACCTGATGTCAACAGATCTCCTGGTTTTTTTTCAAGGAAAATAGTAAATTCAGATTTGTATGTAAACTGTGCTAACTACTGGCCCCATTAATATATATACGTATATACAAACAAATGTGCTGGCCAGGCCAAATTTGTCTGCAGGCTAGATTTATTCGATACATTGGCTGAGACTTTGGACCTAATGGCTGTACTTCTGAAATTGACCCTATGAAAAGAATGCAAAATACCAAAGGAAAAACCATAAACAAGTGAAAACCTGTAACAACTCAGTTTAATTCACTTAAAAAGTTAAATAAGCTATTATGTATCCACTCAATGGATTATTATGCAGATTAATTAATAAAACCTATATATTAACATCAAAAAAATATATAAAAGAAAATAGCAAAACTATGAAGATAGTAAAAAGATCAGTGGTTACCAGGAGTTGGGGTGAGAGAGAGATTAATAAATTCAAAGACACAGAGGATTATTAGGGCAATATGATTCTACGTGACATGATAAGGGTGGATACATGTTATGATACATTTGTTAGTAGCCCATATAATGTACATCACTAAGAGGAAACCCTAAAGTAAACTATGGACTTCGGGTGATGATGTGCCAACCTAGGTTCATTGACTGTAACAAATGTATCACTCTGGTGCATGATGTTGCTGGTAGGGGAGTCTGTGCTTATGTGGGGATATGAGGTATAACAGGAGCTCTCTGTACTTACCACTCAATTTTGCTGTGAACTTAAAACTCCTCTAAAAAGTAAAGTCTATTTTTAAAAAGGGAATAAAATTCTTTAAGCAGCATGATCACAAGTATGTAAAACCAATAGATACAAAATTATACCATCAAAATGACTATTGGAAAGATATACATTTTTATACTCAAAAGCGCCTTTGGGATGGGGTTATATGTAAATTTTTTTCTCTTGCTCTATTTTCCAAGTGTTCTTCAATGAGAAAATTATATCACTGTACTCACTTTGCAGAGTAGTGTGGGAGCATAAAGACGATTGTGCAGGCTACAACTGTGCAAAACCATCTGATTATTAATAATCAGTGGTAAAAATTGCAGTTGTTCTGTGACCTTTAAAAATGGCTGTCAAAACATTAAAAAGTCACTTATTCTCACTTACAAGTAGGGAAATAAAAAAATAGTAAAACTAATACTTGAGTACACTACAATTTTAAAAATTAGAAACATTGAAAATTGAAGTTTTTTTCTTTATTAAAAATTTATCAAGAGTTGTTCGAACATTGCAGAACTTATGAGACAAAAGCAGCATCTTCTCCACGCCTTCGTGAATTGTTATACTTAATTCTAACTTTAAATCAGCTTCCAAACCTTGAGTGTAAATCTTTCAATGTTGTCAGTTATCTCTGAGAATCCCTTAAATGTGAAGTTTTGCCAGCATCCTTTCCTCTGGGACATCTTCATCCTTTTCGTCACAACCACTTTCCTTACCTATTTTGATAAGCTCGCTTCCTTGAAGTTCCTCCAGCTGCACGGTAGAGCCTCCAACCACAGCAGCATCAATATTCCTACAATCAGCTATTTCTTCAATAACTCCATTTAGGTTCAATGCAAGTTTCACTTCCAGCACTACCACTTTTTGTTTCTTTAATGCACTTTTATCTTTGTTGCTAATCCTATCTTAGGATTACTCACTTTTATTTTATTTTTGTTTTTTGTTTTTTTGTTTTGTTTTGTTTTTGAGACAGAGTCTCACTCTGTTGCCAGGCTGGAGTACAGTGGCTCAATCTCCGCTCACTGCAACCTCCGCCTCCCGAGTTCAAGCAATTCTCCTGCCTCAGCCTCCCGAGTAGCTGGGACTACAGGCATGTGCCACCACGCCCAGCTAATTTTTGTATTTTTAGTAGAGATGGGGTTTCACCATGTTGGCCAGGATGGTCTCAATCTCTTGACCTCGTGTTCTGCCCACCTCAGCCTCCCAAAGTGCTGGGATTACAGGTGTGAGCCACTGCGCCCGGCCAGTATTACTCACTTTTATAAAATGTCACGTGGTTTAATCACTGGGAGACAAGGAGATGACACAACTTCACGCTTTGCTGTCTGTGTATGAACTGAATACAGATGCGTACTGACCAGTCATTGACTTCGAGGAAGTGACATGATCAATCACAGATCATGATGTGCATGTGTTATTTACTTAGTGATTTATGAACTGAAGAGCTAGCAGGGAAATTTGTGCTTCATGCAATTACAGGTAATACACCATGGTAACTAAAAATTGACCCATGTTGTTAGGGAACTGGAGTTATTTAATTAAAACACAGTAACTGAAATTTGTGCCTATTGGAAGCAAGGACCTCTGGTATTTCAATATTGGAAAAATAAACTTCATCATAAAATATCCTCGTTTCTTTTATTGGTCATGGGCAGTCTCAAAGACTAAAGATACACTTCTGAAGAAGACATGCTGCTGGCTGAGCTCAGTTGATGTATGGCCCTGGAGACCTCATGGAACATTTCATAATGCTGTTTTGTTCTGACTCCCTGTGAATAGGTACATCTGGAGACATATATATTTATGGAAAACGTTAAATATTCTTTCTCCCCTACCTTATGTCTAAGTAGGTCATGTTAGCAATATTTTGAGTAGTCATTACATTGTAGCCAATGTATTTCCAAGAACATATTGAATGTAGCTGTAGGACGCCCATGGGTGGTGACAGTGAATGCCTCCTACTTCAAAGTCCCTTAAATATGATTGTTCTCTGGGAAACCACAGCATCATGTATAAAAGCAGAAAAATGCAAAGTCAACTTAGAAATAAAAATGTAAAAGTCATCTGATGTCCTTGGTAGATGCAAAATGGATAAAATTTAATAATTTTAAATGATTTTTTACAATAACAGGGAATTAGCAACATAGCACTGGAAAGAAGAAATTTTAGTAGGAAAAACCCCAATAACCAACATCATTTTAAGTGGTGATCTTAGTGTGTTCAGGCTGCTATAACGAACTATCATAGATTGGGTGACTAATAAACTACAAATGTTTATTTCTCACAGTTCTGGAGGCTGGGAAGTCCCAGATCAAGGTTCAAACAGATTTGGTGCCTGGTGAGGGCTTGCATCTCTTTTGTAGATGATCATGTTCTCACATGTCCTCACATGGTGAAAGGGGAAAGGAAGCTCTGGATTTTATTTTTTTTCTTTTTAGACGGGGTCTCGTCTGTTGCCCCAAGCTGAAGTGCAGTGGTGCAACTTCAGCTCACTGCAACCTCCACCTCCCGGGTTCAAGCAATTCTCCCACCTCAGCCCCTCTAGTAGCTGCAAACACAGGCACACACCACCACACCCAGCTAATTTTTTTTTTTTTTTTGTATTTTTGGTAGAAATGGGGCTTCACCATGTTGTCCAGGCTGGTCTCAAACTGCTGGGCTCAAATGATCTGCCCACCTCAGCCTCCCAAAGTACTGGGATTACAGGCATGAGCCACCATGCCCAGCCTGGATCTCTTTTTCAAAGGCACTATTCTCATTCAGGAAAGCTCTGCTCTCATGACCTAATCACCTACAAAGTCTCCACCTCCTAATACTATCACCTTGGGGGTTAGGATTTCAACATATGAACTTTGGAGAGACATAAATATTCAGTTTGTAGCAATTGTGAAAATTTAGAAGATTTGCTGTCAAAGCTAACAATAAAACAAGGATGCACATCACTGTTACTTTACAACACTGTTCTGAAGTTCCCAGCCAAAACATTAAAAAAAGAAAAGCTAATTAGAGGGCTAAGGATTTGAAAGGAAACAAATATATCATCATTTGCAGCTGAAAAGATTATCAATAGGGAAAATAGAGTCAACAAATAACTGCAACCAAAGGGAATGTTTACCAAAGTTGATACACACGAAACGGGTGTTAAAAAAATGTCCTAGATGCTAGACATAATCAATTCTGATATGTAAAGAAGCATCAATGTGATTCCTAAACCATCAAAGCTGGAGGTAACCAGATTGAAGGTATTAACACAGATAAGCAAATATGTAAATTTGTAGGGACTAGGTGAGCCACGAATTCAGGGACAGTAAGAATCACAGAGGAAAATATCAGCAACACCCAGGCAAACAGTCCTGTGACATGGACAGGTCAATACTTTGAAACCGTTAGTACCTGAAGCCATTAGATTTCCTAATCTTATATAAATAAATCACCTAAGGTCACTCCATCTCTTAAGATTTTTATTAAATTTGCTTTGTGCCCTTTAACAGTCCTTGAAAATTCAAGGTTGCCAAATGATTTATCAAGTTTAATCAATGATGGTTCATAGTCTGGTCAGAATTTTTGAGCCCACCTTTGCAGAAAGGCAGCCTAATCCAGGGCACAAAACCTCTCCTTTCCTGAAAGTCAAGAGCAAGCTGTTCATGGATTCCCAACGTATTTCTGGTTGCAAATCTTTCTGAGGTAATTTGACTGTTTGAACCATATCCCCCTTCCCAGAAAAAAAAAAAAATGCACATTGATGGAAATAATGCATTTATTTCCAGGGGGCTCAAAGACCTCCTGAATCCTATCCAAGAGACCTCAGTTAGAGGATCTTCGCTCTGAAGTATATGGCACATCTGTTTCTAGATGCATCAGTGCTCAACACAGTGGTTCAAAATAAAGAAGCCCTTCCCATTTGGCTGCCTGGGATTGGATCTCAGCTTAGTACTTAATCAGCTGTGTGACCTTAGTTACATAATTTAACTTATTTGGGCCACAGTTTTATCATTTGCAAGGAGGATCATAATAGTTCCTACCTTATAGGGTAATTATGAGGATCAAATAAGGCAAAGAAGGGAAAACTATTGGCACGGTGCCTGCCACATGACAAATGGCAAATACATTTGAGTTATTATTGTTTTATTATTAACTATCCCTATGCCTGCATTGTGTTTTAGTTCTATTTTAGCTTTTTAAGATAAATACACTTTCTAATCTATACCAGAGTTTTTCAACCTCAGCATTATTGGCATTTGAATATTTCTTTGTTGTGGGGCTGTCTGGGCTTTGGAGTATTGTTCCGCAGCATCCCTGGCCTCTCCCCACCAGATGACAGAAGGACCCCCACCAGTTGTTACAACTACAAATGTCTCTTAGTGGGCAAAATCACCCCTCCCTGACTGAGAATCAGTGTTCTATACTGATCACATGGATGTTTTGGGAGATTTTTATGGCAGAGAGAAAAGTAATCATAATATTTAAAATATTAGCATTGCCGATGAAAGCTCCTTGAGGCCAAGAATTTTGACTCAACACAGAGAATGAAGGGCTTAGGGTGAGGAAGAGAAAGTGATCAGGAGTGCAGATGGAGAATCGCAAGGCTCAGGACACATATAAATGTGATAGATGTGGAATACAGGGGTTGTGAAAGATACAGAGGGAAAAAGACATTTTGGCAGTGGAAGAAATAAATGGGAAACTCAGCGGGGGGAAATGACTTAGCCTACAGAATACATCACATGAGTAACACCTGGGAAGGGTCAACAGAGGTTGAATATGAAAAACAGGGAGAGGAAATGAGGGGAATGGTTCTGTGATTCCACGTGAGGTCAACACCGCTGATTCAGGGTAAGACTGCTGGAGAGAACGATTTGATGTGGAATTAAAGGGTAGAGCCAGGGGATAAGAAAGAGAGGCTTAGAAACCTTGGATTCAGCTTTGTTCTTTGCCTTAGGATTGACTTGGCGATGCGGGCTCATTTTTGGTTCCATATGAACTTTAAAGTAGTTTTTTCCATTTCTGTGAAGAAAGTCATTGGTAGCTTGATGGGGATGGCATTGAATCTATAAATTACCTTGGGCAGTATGGCCATTTTCACGATATTGATTCTTCCTACCCATGAGCACGGAATGTTCTTCCATTTGTTTGTATCCTCTTTTATTTCATTGAGCAGTGGTTTGTAGTTCTCCTTGAAGAGGTCCTTCATGTCCCTTGTAAGTTGGATTCCTAAGTATTTTATTCTCTTTGAAGCAATTGTGAATGGGAGTTCACTTATGATTTGGCTCTCTGTTTGTCTGTTATTGGTGTATAAGAATGTTTGTGATTTTTACACGATACCTGACTTCAAACTATACTAAAAGGCTACAGTAACCAAAACAGCATGGTACTGGTACCAAAACAGAGATATAGATCAATGGAACAGAACAGAACCCTCAGAAATAACGCCGCATACCTACAACTATCTGATCTTTGACAAACCTGAGAAAAACAAGCAATGGGAAAAGGATTCCCTATTTAATAAATGGTGCTGGGAAAACTGGCTAGCCATATGTGGAAAGCTGAAACTGGATCCCTTCCTTACACCTTATACAAAAATCAATTCAAGATGGATTAAAGACTTACATGTTAGACCTAAAACCATAAAAACCCTAGAAGAAAACCTAGGCATTACCATTCAGGACATAGGCATGGGCAAGGACTTCATGTCTAAAACACCAAAAGCAATGGCAACAAAAGCCAAAACTGACAAATGGAATCTAATTAAACTCAAGAGCTTCTGCACAGCAAAAGAAACTATGATCAGAGTGAACAGGCAACCTACAAAATGGGAGAACATTTTTGCAACCTACTCATCTGACAAAGGGCTAATATCCAGAATCTACAATGAACTCAACCAAATTTACAAGAAAAAAACAAACAACCCCATCAAAAAGTGGGCAAAGGATATGAACAGACACTTCTCAAAAGAAGACATTTATGCAGCCAAAAGACACATGAAAAAATGCTCATCATCACTGGCCATCAGAGAAATGCAAATCAAAACCACAATGAGATACCATCTCACACCAGTTAGAATGGCAATCATTAAAAAGTCAGGAAACAACAGGTGCTGGAGAGGATGTGGAGAAATAGGACCACTTTTACACTGTTGGTGGGACTGTAAACTAGTTCAACCATTGTGGAAGTCAGTGTGGCGATTCCTCAGGGATCTAGAACTAGAAATACCATTTGACCCAGCCATCCCATTACTGCGTATATACCCAAAGGACTCTAAATCATGCTGCTATAAAGACACATGCACACGTATGTTTATTGCGGCACTATTCACAATAGCAAAGACTTGGAACCAACCCAAATTTCCAACAATGATAGACTGGATTAAGAAAATGTGGCACATATACACCATGGAATACTATGCAGCCATAAAAAATGATGAGTTCACGTCCTTTGTAGGGACATGGATGAAATTGGAAATCATCATTCTCAGTAAACTATCGCAAGGACAAAAAAACCAAACACCGCATGTTCTCACTCATAGATGGGAATTGAACAATGAGAACACATGGACAGAGGAAGGGGAACATCACACTCTGGGGACTGTTGTGGGGTGGGGGGAGGCGGGAGGGATAGCTTTAGGAGATATACCTAATGCTAAATGACGAGTTAATGGGCGCAGCACACCAGCATGGCACATGTATACATATGTAACTAACCTGCACATTGTGCACATGTACCCTAAAACTTAAAGTATAATAATAATAGAAAAAAGAAAAAAAGAAAAAAAAAAAAAGCACTAAAAAAAAAAGAAACCTTGGACTCAGATCAAGGCTGAAGTTAGGCTGAAACCAGAGTATCAACCTTTTAAGAGACTCACACAGTATACTCATTCCTGCAACAAACAAAATTGATACCTGATGTGTATTCAGTCGATATACTACAGTAAATTTGTTTTACATTCTGAGTAAATAAGCTTGTTGGGGCAGGCTTATAAAACACACACACACACAGACAGACAGAGAGAGAGAGAAAGAGAGACTCAGAGAAGTTAAAAAAGGCAGCCCTGGTCATAAAGTGCATGGTATGCAGATGGGACACGTGACCTTCCCCTGAGCACTTTGAACACTTCCCATATGTCTGGTTCAATTATTCACCGGTCTTATCTCACTTCATCTCACAAAATCTTCTGGGGTAGTAACAGTAATGATCCCCATTTTACAGATGAGAAAACCAAGGGTTTGAGAGGTTAAATGCTTGCCTCAAGGCTGCACAGCTACAGAGTGAGGACTTAAAACCCAGTGGTCAGTCTTGAAGACTTGCTCTCTTGGATCCTCTGCTGCCTTCTCTCGAGGCTTCCGCTGCCTGGGAGGGTCGGAGTGCTGAATTCACCTCATCTCAGTGTGCTCAAGCCAGGACCAAACAGACTAAAAACACCTGAGTAATGCAGCTGTCCTCTGCCTTGCATTTATTTTTATTGCATAAATATAACCACTTTGCAACTGAATGGTGCCTTAGCATGTTAGTTGTATCACTGAAGGTGACAGAAGGTGGAAAGAGAGGGAGTATAATCTAAGTGAGGGAGAAGTGTTGTGGTTTTCTGCATCATCAATTTACCTCACAATGATTTAAACCAAACTATAAAAGAACATGTATTGAATAACTACTTTGTGCTGCATTATATACTAGGTATTCCCACGTAAATTATTTTACTTACACTGACATTAAAAAAAAAAAAAACTTCCAAAATTGGCCTCATTATCCTCATTGTTCAAAGAGAAAACCAAGGTCACTCAGTCATCACGAGAGGGAGCTAATACTCAAACCAAGCTAAATGTGACCCCAAATCTAAGGATTTTTTTTATCAGACCAAAACAAACATGTTAAAACCAAAGATCCTATGTTCTGACATCTTTTCCTTGTCTCCAAAATTTTTGCCATGTGTGACCAATTAGCAAGCACAGTTGGCTAGAACATGGTGCTAATAAGGCCACGGTGAGGGGTTCAATTCCCTTATGGGCTGAAACTCGATGCTTCCTTCCTACAGACACAGACCATCTAGACCACATCTGGGCCCCTCCCAAGAGCATCATATTGGTCATAAGTGCAGTTGAGAAAGTCTTGCTAAATCACAGTAACTCCATCTGCACTATTGGAACAATTCAAACATATGCCATACTGATGGTGTGACTACAGACATAAATAAAAAACAACATTGTTATTAGTTAAATAAATTAGTAATTTTTTGCACTCCAGCCTGGGCGACAGAGCGAGACTCCATCTCAAAAATAAATAAATAAATAAATAAATTAGTAATTTTTGCTGACACTGTAAATTTTAAGTGTATTCTTTGTGGCCCAATAGAGCCATGACTTCATGTTTAAAAGCTCATGCATGTAGAGATACTAAAATTTCAAGATGTTGAATGACATGTGCAATAATACCTCAATTACTGAAACTCATCAGGAAATGAGTTATTTTGTATATGCAAGTTATGTTCAGATAATGGAAGTGTCTGCTTAGCACCAAGACATGTTCACATTAGAAATTTTGATGAAAATATTTCTAAATAAAATTCACAATTTTACGCCTCTCAAATAGGAGAAATGAAACGTAATTTACCTTAGATATTTGTTATTCTGTTATTTACCAAAAAACACAATTTTAACAAACTAATTTTTTGCAAAAATTGGGAAATAAAGATAAGGGCAAAGATATACAAAACAGGAAATCAATGTTAATATCGAACAAGATAGAATTTAGAATTAAAGTAATAAAAGAATAAGGAGGAATACAATGTAATAGTAAAAGACACATTTTCCAAAGAAGACACTATAATCATAAACCTATCTGCACCGAATAATATAACATCGTCATTGAATTGCAACTATTTTGGACTTCTTGATATTCCTTAAATAAGCCAAAATAGTTCCAGACTCAGGGCCTTTGTGGCTACAGTCTCCTCTGCCTGAAACTCACTTCCTCTAAGTTTGCTTTCTCATCTTATTTGGTTCTCCACCCAAACATCACTTCCCCAACCCCATTCACCGTAATGAAGACTGAACATTCTATCTGATTTGTCACCTATGATCCTAAAATTTGGAGTTGTTCAATAACTGACTCTCTATATGCAGGAGATCTTATTGATATGGGAGACATTAAAGATACCCAGGGCCCTGAATCCACCTACCCTAAATTTTATTAGGTTCTCAAGTAGTGATTACCAGCATCAGAATCCTCTAAGCAAATGTACTCTTTATTCAAGAGTTTAGACCCAAAACCCCACAGGAAGATAAGCCCACAGCTTCTCTCAATCCCTTTCCTCAATAACCAATCCTAATCTAGACCATTAATTTCTTACCATCGTAAGAGTGAGAAGAATCAGAGAGAAATACATGCAATGAAAAAGATACAAATTCTTTCTGTATTCGTCACCCGTGGCTGCTGTAACAATTTCCCACACACTTCGTGTCTTAAACTAAAATAAATTTATTCTCCCATAGTTCTGGAGGAAAAGGCTGACCTGAAGGTGTTGGCAGGGTCGCACTCCCTCCAGAGGCCCCAGGTAAGCATATATTCCCTACCTGCTGCAGTTCCAGAGTTTGTGACCAGATAACAAATCTCGGCCTCCATCTCCACATTGCCTTCTCGTGTGTGTGTGTGTGTGTGTGTGTGAGAAATTCCCTCTATCACTCTCTCATAAAGACACTTGTGATGGCATTTAGGGCACACCTGGGTAATCCAGGGTTATCTCCCCATCTCATGATTCTTAATCACATCTGCAAAGACTCTTTTTCCAAATAAGACAACATTTACAGGTCCCATATATTAGGATCTGGTATCTTTGGGTCAACCTCCTTAGTCTTCTCAGGCGGCCATAAAAAAAAATAACAATCATTGTGAAGGTTACACAACAGAAATGTATTTTCTGAAGGCTGGAGAGCTGATGATCAAGGCTCCAAAAGGAGTCTGTTTCAGGTGAGGGTTCCCTTCCAGATGGTCACCTTCTTGCTCTGTCTTCACAGGGGAGAGAGAGAGAGAGGGATCTTTGGTGTCTCTATGTCTTCTTTTTTTTTTTTTTTTTTTGAGACAGAGTCTCACTCTGTCCCCAGGCTGGAGTGCAGTGGCACGATCTTGACTCACTGCAAGCTCCGCCTCCCGGGTTCACACCACTCTCCTGCCTCAGCTTTCCGAGTAGCTGGGACTACAGGTGCCCGCCACCATGCCTGGCTAATTTTTTTTGTATTTTTAGTAGAGACGGGGTTTCACCGTGTTAGCCAGGATGGTCTCGATCTCCTGACTTCGTGATCCGCCCACCTCGGCCTCCCAAAGTACTGGGATTACAGGCGTGAGCCACCGCGCCCAGCCTCTATCTCTTCTTATATTGGCACCAGGCCTATCAGATTAGAGACCCACACTTACAATCTTTTTTAAACTTTATTATCTCCTGGATGAGGCAGGGGGAGTTTATGACGAGACTGACTTTGGACATACTGAGTTTGGAGATGTCTCTGAGGTATCCCAGAGCTGATGTCAAGGTGATTTAACATGAGTCTAACACTCAAAGGAGCTTGCAGGAAAGGTCTACTCCAGTGATCAAACTGTGTGAGTCATCCAGAGGATACTGGTCTGCAGCTCCTGGAGCTTATACAATTTGGAACCTCTAATTAAGCACAATAACACAAGAATGTAAAATTCAGTACAGAAGTGTACATGTATTTAGAGTTAAAATAAAATCTCAACAAATTGCAAGTACTAAAAACTGAAAATACCACTAGCATCACAAGATTAAAAAAAAAACACAACAGTTTGTATTAGTTAACTGCCTGATATAACTCCATAATAGATCTCTTTTCCACATTTTAGCCCATCTACAATTTGATAATCTTTTCTTATGATACTTTTTTTTATATTTTTCATAAGAAATAGTAATGAAATTCAGACCTTCCTCTAACATGCTTAAAATTCGTTTCATATTACTGATAATTGGTATACGTAGAACATATAACTTCATAGACAGATGTACTTGCCTTCCTACTGCTGCCACAGGTTCATGCCCTACGATTCAGGAATTCTGGTACATTTTCTTTGGCTTATTTTTTAAAAAGCAGAAAAATATGTGGTGCTTTCATAATTGTATACACTGTACTATCAACTGTATTTCAGACAGGAAAGAAATCCTTTTTTTTACTTTTAAGCTCAGGGGTACATGTGCAGCTTTGTAATGTAGGTAAACTCATGTCACAGGGGTTTATTGTACAGATGATTTCATCACTCAGGCATTAAGCCTTGTACCCGTTAGTAATTTTTCCCAATCCTCTCCCTTCTCCCACTCCTCACGCTCCGGTAGGCCCCGGTGTCTGCTGTTGCCTTGCATGTGTCCAAGTGTTCTCACAGGAAAGAAATTCTATTTTGCCATGGCATCAATGGGAAATCCATCCATTGCTTCAGTTTACACATTTGGTGAATGGAAAAACTTCCCACAAACTAGCTTCTGGCTCCATATATTTTATTTATTATTTATTTATTTGTTTTGAAACTGAGTCTCCCTCTGTCACGCAGGCTGGAGTGCAGTGGCATGATCTCAGCTCACTGCAACCTCCCCCTTCCGGGTTCAAGCGATTCACCTGCACCAGCCTCCTGAGTAACTCAGATTACAGGTGCCCACCACCACACCCAGCTAATTTTTGTATGTAGAGATAGGGTTTCACCATATTGGCCAGGCTGGTCTCGAACTCCTGACCTCAGGTGATCCACCCACCTCAGTCTTCCCAAAGTGCTGGGATTACAGGTGTGAGCCACCGTGCCCAGCCTGGCTCCTTATATTTTTAACTTTGTGTCTCCTCCACTACCCACTTACATTGAGTGTTAAGTGCCTAGAAAACACACGTAGCCCTACAGAGCCTCTGGCCTTCACCTTTGTATCACCATCTGCTGGGAGAGATGGCAAAGTGAGCATTAAGAATATTCTGGAAGTCATTCCTACACCAGTAAAGTGAGCAGTAACTTTACTGTACACAAAGTCACCTAAAACCACATGTGTGTGTTCCACGTGAGACAAACCAAATAAATTCTAGGGCATCCCCTCAGACATGTCCAAAAGCTTCCTGTAGCCACCTACATTTGCAAATTGGGCAAAATCATATGGCCCCTCCCAGAGCTTTAAAAGGGCTGATGCCAGTGGGTGAGACCCTAATGTTTTATGAGTGTCACAGGAAATTCATCTCCCATTTTGGGTGTGTATTAGATACCTCTAGAGCAGGCTTTCTCTTTCGGCACTATTAACATTTGGATTTGGGGTGGGATAATTATTTGCATAAAGGACTGTCTTGTGTATTGTAGAATGTTTAGCAACATCCCTGGCCTCCATCCACTGGATGCCACCAGTACCCTACCCCCACCTCAGCCAAAGGTCTTCAGACATTGCCAGACATCCCGAGGACACCACCACCGCTGTTGAAAACCACTGCTCTAGAAACAGAGTTCAGAGAGAGAACAACACACTTACTTAGTGAAGGTTTATCGAATACCTACTATGTTTAAAGCCCTAAGGAAGGTCACTTTGCAAAAGGTCACAGTGCTGTTGGGAAAGCACATAATAAATAATGAATTTCGGTATAATGCAGTAGGTACTGTAACAAAGCTATCCAAGACACTGTGGGAATCCAAGACACATCTCTTTCCTACTTCACAGGGCTATTGGGGGGATCAAAACGACGGAGACTGTAAAGCGTGAGATGACTGCATCTAGTCCACAAAGGTATTTCTTTATGTTGGCTCGTATAAGCTGACATGAGAAAATTGCAAGGAATACTCCAATTAGCCACAACAGTCACTATTTGCAAATGTTGGCCAAGAATGACTGAGAAAGTGTGTTAATCATGACAAGGCGGAAAATCCATCTCCTTTTCTCTTTATTCTGACAGCTATTTCCTTCTACCATAGTAGTCACACTTATATTTGAAATCCACAAATACACAGATTGACTCATTCCTAGGAAAGACAGACAGTTTCATTCATAGAAGATTGGCCACAGGGGTTTATTCCAGCTAAATGGAACAGAGAAGAGAGAGGTTAAATCAGTGAGAATTTAGCTTGCGAACGGCACTGTATATAATTGGGAAAAAAAAAAAAAAAAAAACTACCCATCTAATTTGACACAAATCATTCCTCCAGAACTCTTGAGATAACCCTGGTATTTTTCTTACCCTATTGTGTTTTTCCCACAATCAATTATTAAACCTATTGACAACAAAATAAAAGAATTCAAGGGTATATTGAAAATCAGGGCCTATTTCATACAGGGTGTTGTCTCAAATATCAAATGTATTTGTTCACGGAAAGCCTTGGAACAGACAATGTGTTCCCTTTGCTGAGCTGTTTGCGTTTCTGTAAAATTAGTAATTGGAGAGGGAATGCCGCTAATTCCCATTTCTCCATTTGAAAGCTACTGCAGGGTCCTTTATCAAATTGAGCACTATGTAACTGTGCTCGGCAGAAATGAGTTAACCCATTAGTTCTCCTTTGATTGCATTTAATCACAGGAGCTCCTTAGAAGCATTTTCCTTTAATCTTTTTTCTTTATCATCACTCTTTATTTTGCTGATCTTACCTTAATTTGGCCACTCATAACTACTTCTAGAGAGTACTTTGTGGCCCTCACGTGGATTAACTAATCAATTATTACAATAATTTCCACTTACATAGTGCTTGATCATTAAAAACCCATTTTGAAATAGGCAATGGGTGGCTTAACATTGTGGTGTTAAAGCAGTGATTCCTCAAAATTTATTAGAAATATAATGTATGCTAGGGTGCTGAACCCATGATTCCAGGCTGTTCGTTACTGTTGAGAGTAAGGTTAAATTTACTTAAATTTTTAAAAATCAGAAAAATAATAATGCAGGTATCTCATGGATATGCAAAAATCATGGAAGAGGGTGTGGAATAAGTGATAGTTCAGAGATCCTAGCTAAGAGGATGGGCTTTGGGGCTGAGACAGCCTAGACTGAGATATGTCTCTCTCACCTACCAGGGCTCATGTTATCTTTGACAAGTTACTGATCTTTAAACCACAGGTTATCATCTTTGAGTGGGGTTAATCCCACTTACAGTGTTGTAGTGAGATTAAGCCAGATCATCCATTTACAGTCGGTCCAACCTTATGCCTGATATATAAACATGCAGGACATTTCAGGATAAGGAAAAGAAGTGATTACTTTGCCATACACTATCACTGTACACATGCACACATACACACACAGGCATGCACGCTTCATGCATAAACAAACTAAACAAAGAGGCCAACTTTATAAAATGCGGTTATTTTACTCAGCAATTGACTTGTTATTAATTGGGAAAAAACTTGAGTCAATTCAGTCAAAAGAGATCCATATCATTAATTAGTTGGTTAGTTAACTGATGAGTTGTCTATGTAACTGGCTAATTAGTTACTTAGTGTAAGGCTTGTTTCTGTGAGTTCTCTGGTTCAGGATCTAAAAACCTCAACATTATTGATGTTTGGGGCCAGCTAATTCTCTGTCGTGGGCCTTCCCTGAGCATTGTAGGATGTTCAGCAGCAACCCTGACCTCAACCCACTAGTGCCAGTAGCACCCTCCTTCCCTAGTTTTGATGACCAAAAATGTGTCCAGACATTGCCATGTGTCCTCTGGGTTGAGAATCACTGCTTGGGTCCAACATGCTAAACATTTATATTAACAGTCATATAATGTTCTCCCATCTGCTATTTATTTTTAATCTCGTTTTGCTCCAAGCCTGAACTTAATGACCAAACTGAGTATGAAATTTTGAGCCTGGCTAATAATTTTTTAAAATAGAATTGCCAGTTGTTCCTCATTATAATTGTTATTTTAAAATTACTACCTCAATTTCAAAATATTTGGCCAGGGAGGGGTCCCAATTGGGCTGAAAATTGAAAAATTATAAATTAGTCTCTGCCATCAAATCTCTTATGCTTTAGTTTGGGAAATGATACATAAAATTGAAAAATTTTAAACAGGGGTAATTAGTGGAGAATTTAATTCTCCAGAATTCTGCATGTCTGGTGAAGGAGGTTGTAGTGAATTCTAGCAGTGTCTACAAAAACATTCATAGTAGAAACTAGCCCACACCAGTTTAGGGTGCGCACGTAGTCAGAGGTAGGGTTTCCAGGGTTTAAAGAGTGTTAGGCCGGGGACAGAGTGGAAAACAGAGCAGCAGGATGGTGAGGGTAACGGGAGGTTCAGGGTGAGAGACAGCGACATTTTGGGGAAAATGACTTTTAGGAATCTTTGGGTATGGCACACTGTGTCATTTTGGCTGCTAGATTAGCTCCCTCGGGGAAATCTGCAGTAAGGATTTTCATAATCCCTCATGGTTTGTAGTCACATTTATGCTCTGTTTTGTTTTGACTTGATCTGTGGATAGTGATCAGGGCTGCAGGGTCTCCCTGTTATATCGGGGTTACAGCAGAATCTAGAATTCTAAGATCCGTAACAGTAGAAACCTGTAGTGGATTTACTACGAAACTAATGAAGCTTAGGTTTCAGAACCCCTCACTTGCAAGACCTCCTCCCTGGCCCTGAATCTAACTGTGTGTATGTAATTTAATGTTCTTTTCCTAAAGAGGATCCCCCAAATAAAGGTTTAAGTCGCCTTGAAGTTCTTCCCTTAGTGAATACCAAGTCTCTTCAGTTCTCCTCTGTATCCTCAGAATCTCCCACAGTGCCTGGAATATAATAGACACACAATTGTTTGCTGAGTGACTGGGTGACCAAATCAATGAACAAACAAAGGCAGTAGTGATTTAAACACTTCAGGAAAGCATGGGAGGCCATAATGAACTAGAGGCCATGATTTATTATCCACTGATTTAGATAGACAGTAAAAGCCACTGAAGTTCGAAAGAGAGAGTCATCACTCCAGGTGTGATGAAATGGAAAGACATTTACAAGCCAATGGTAGACTCATTGAGTTTAATGACAACACGATGAGCCACAGCAGCTGGCAAAATCGCTGACTCAGAGTTTGAATTCTGAGCTTGAACTCCAACTCCACTGCTTACCAGATGGAAACTACCCAGCTACTCTCTCCAAAATGAGGGCAGACATGGCACCGTCAGCACAGGACACTGCTGAGGATTAGAGAGATGCCACCTGCAGAGCATGCAATGTGGAGCCAAGCACATTGTAGGTACCAGTAAATGTTAGCTAATATTATTACTGACTGGTATCTCTGTGCCACATACTGTGCTAAATGCTTTCCAAGCCTTAGAAAGAAAAGTGTCCATAAGTAATGGAGAAAAGTCAATATTTATTGAGCATCACTGTAATTCATCAGTGTTCAAGGTACTTCACTATGCTCCCCATTTAATAGTCACGGCAACTCAGTAAGTTTGGTGTTGTTATTATTTCAGTTTTCTAAGTGTAAACTCGAACTGAGAGAGTTACATGCAAAGATATTAAGTGAGAGAGCAGAGGTGGATCACAGACTATCGGATGTCAACACCAATATTTCTATTGATTGGCTTGCTTTGATTCCATCTTGTTGGCTAAGAGCTCAGGTTTGGGGGTAGGTGTAAGAGTTCAAACTTGAGTCAGCCCTTCTTTGACCTCTGCAATGTATTTGAGTTGCAGTTGCAGTATCTGCAGAACAAAGAAGACAACAGTACTTATAGGGCCACAGA
This sequence comes from Pongo abelii, assembly GCF_028885655.2. Lineage (NCBI taxonomy): Eukaryota > Metazoa > Chordata > Mammalia > Primates > Hominidae > Pongo > Pongo abelii. Next base: position 56,944,728 of record NC_072006.2, on the reverse strand, counting down.
GAGGATTAAATGAGATGACACAAGTGAACTACTTGACTCAGTGTCTATTACATGATACATGTTCAGTGCATCTTCATGTTACTATTGGCCAAAATTACAAACAAATAGAAAGTTCTATATTGACTCACCTTCAAACCCCAACTTAATGAGTTTGATGTCTTCAAGGAGTGCCCTAAGAAAAATTTATATATCTCAAATTCAAATTATGCCCACCCAATTAACTGAAAATGTCTGCTTCCATCACACATTAGCACGATTTACTGAGAACATTCTCATGGAGAAATTGGGAAAAGTAAGAGAAGTGAATCTCAGGAGAGAAGTGAATCTCACGGAGTTTGGAGGGAGATGCAATTCCTGTGCCACAGAGTCATGTGACCCTAGATCTTTGAGGAGAAAATTGTGGTTTTGGCATAGGCGGTTCAGGATCATGTAGAGGACAGGAAGCTCCCTGGAACAGCAACAGTGACCTCTAAGATGGCAGCCAAATCTTTAGTTTTAAAAGTTATTAATCTTTACATGAAATTCCTAGTCAGTGGCAGGAGGAATATTAGTATTATTTAATTTCATTCAAATTAGACTACAAAAAAAACAATTAAGGTGAATAATTATGAAAGTGAGGTCAACTCAATTTTCTATAATAATGTTTTTTTTGTTCCCAGGCTCATTATTGCTAATTCCTTTCATAATCTTTGCCATCTAACCTCATTTGTTTCATTTATAAGTGGCAAGAAACGCACATCACAAAACAGCAATGAAATCAAGACAGCAGCATGTCACTTTGGTGATCTCTGGAGAAAGTAATTATTGTCTCTAGTTAACCTTTTAGGGAAAAACTTGTCTGCATCTTCCCAATGTAGGTATTATATTTGTCAAAGTAAAATTTCCTTTTTTGATTTTTTTTAGTCATGCAGCCTAGCTGGAAAGGATAGAGGCTTCCCTAAACCTGAGGCTTTATTCTGATGTTCTGAATACTTATAAACCAAATGAAAAAGCACTCAAGTAGGTTTTAAATGGGCTTTTAGTGGAACACAAAACACATACACACACTCGTTTTTAAACTTTCAAAATCATCTTGCTTATGCAGCTTCAAAAAAAAAATTTTCATGTTCATTACCAAGGCCCTCATATTTGAGATCCTCAGAATTTAATTTGATGCCATGCCTGCACTTTAAACCTGTACTGTTTGGGTTTATGAAGATTCTCGAAAATGTAACTAACAAAGGCATGCCCTGCTTTAAAAGCATTGTGCCTTAGACACAGCAATTTTACTTCCAGAAACTTACCACAAAGCAGGATGGGTGAACTTTTGGATGATTGACAACCCTGCCCTTCAGGTGCTTAAATACTTTGATTATCACCTTTTTGCTGATCACTAAAGAAACACTCAAGAACACTCAAAGAAACACTCAAGAACATTCAAACATCGCTCTGTTCCCTTAGACCTTACAAATAGGTATGTATTAATTTAGCAAATACATAAATACAGAGTGGCTCATGCCTGTAATCCCAGCACTTTGGGAGGCTGAGGCAGAAGAATTGCTTGAGCCTGGGAGTCCCAGACCAGCCTGCACAACATAACGAGACCTTGTCTCTACAAAAAATATAAAAAATCAGCCAGGTATAGTGGGGTATGCCTGTAGTCCTAGCTACTTGGGAGGCTGATGTGGGAGGATCACCTGAGCCTAGGAGGTTGAGGCTGCAGTGACCTATGATTGCACCATTGCACTCCAGCCTGGGGAACAGAGTGAGACCCTGTCTCAAAAAACAAACAAACAAACAAAAACAGCAACAACAAAATAAATTTAAAAAAATACACAAACCAAGAAGGGTATGATTCACAACTGTACTAAGTGCTTTCAAGGCCATGGACAGGATGAAGGAACAGAGCTCAATGGAGGACTCTAGAGGACAGTCAGCTCCCCGCACATATTCCCTTGTCACACCCATGGCGCCCAAGTGGCACCCTGCTGGGCAGTTCCCTTGCGTTTCGAGAGCTTCCTACCCCTAGCACCTGCATCTCTCTGCCATAGAGCCTTCTGTAATGCAGCGAGATTCATGCTCAATCTGTACGAGCAGAGGCTGGAAGTGCCAAATAATGAGCCCCTCCAGGAGTGCCCCTCCACATGCAGAGGATGAGAATTGGTGGAAAACCATCACGGCTTCCCAGCCCCTTAAAGCACAACTCGGAGGAGGTTTCACACTGTCTCCCAGAAACTCCCTGCAGAATTGAGTTCCAGTTGTCTGCAGTGATAAATTTCTCATCAATATCACCTTGACTTAACTTTCCTTCCTTCTCTATTCCTCTGATTCCCGGGATCACCTTCTAAATAAACTACTCAAGTCTGCCTCTGGGAAACTATGTGAGAAAGTCCAATTTAACCTGGTTCGTAAATGAAGAGAAGGAGCCCACCCTTGAGCATCTGGAGAGAAGTATTTCATGGAAGAGGAAGTAACGTCATGGCCAAAGGCCTTGAGGTGGGAAGCAGCTGTCATTACACTGCAGAGTTGGAAAGGAGACCAACATGGTGGAAGCCCAGGGTTCCAGGAAAGCCAGGAAGGCACTGGAGGCCTGAGACCAAGGTGGGACCAGATCGCGGGAACCTGGTAGGCCATGGTATGGACTTAAGGTTGTGTTATAAATGTACCTCCACCTTACAAATGAAGAAACTGAAGAAGAGAGAGGCTATAAAACAAGGGCAGGTGGCTAGCGGGTATTTAAGTGAGAATCTAAAAATGGTATGTATTAGTCAGGGTTCTCTAAAAGGACAGGACTAATAGGACAGCTGTACATATGAAAGGGAGCATGTTAGGGAGTATTGACCCACACAATCACAAGGTCAAGTCCCACAATAGGCTGCCTGCAAGCAGAGGAGCCAGCAAGCCAGTCCAAGTCCCAAAACCTCCAAAGTAGAGAAGCTGACAGTACAGCCTTCAATCTGTGGCCAAAGGCCTGAGAGTGCCTGGCAAACCACTGGTGTAGATCTGAGAGACCAAAAGCTGAAGAACTTGGAGTCTGATGTCGAGGGCAGGAAGCATCCAGCATAGGAGGAAGATGGAGGTCAGAAGCCTCAGCCAGTCTAGCCCTTCCATGTTCCTCTGCCTGCTTTTATCCTAGCCATGCTGGCAGCTGATTAGATGGTGCCCACCCAGATTGAGGGTGGGTCTGCCTCTCCCAGTCCACTGACTCAAATGTTAATCTCCTTTGGCAACACCTTCACAGACACACCCAGGAACGATACTTTGCATCCTTCAATCCAATCAAGCTGACACTCAATATTAACCATCGCACAGGGCAATGTGAATACTGATGCCACCTTTTTTAGCCACTCTTCTATTAAACCAGATCTAAAATAGCTTAAACCTGTATTTCCCCTCCTGATTTACACAAGCTGGCTACTTATTCCCTTTTCACACCTTCCTGCCAAAGGTCTTGTTTCTGTGCTACTACCAATATGACAGATAATGAACTCCGTTCCTTATATCAGCTGGAAGAGCTGAGCACCGGCATTCCTAGCCAATCTCTGGCACATCCTTTTGCAAACATCAAGATATATGGCCTTCGTAAATTTTCTGAGACATATTAATGTTCACCTCCATAATGCCTTAATTGTACAGAAACCATTAGACAATAATGTTAAGGTGACAAAGGGACCCATGCAAATGGTAAAGAAAGAGAGCAAGATGCCTAAATTAAAAGGGGTGAAGGGTCCAGGACAGTCTTTCATGGGGGAAAAGATTCATGGAGATTTGCTGTCTTAACAAGAATGGACTACCTCATAAATTATCTCAATATGATGCCAGTAAGTCAAGGGGAACTTTTGTAAAATAGGAATTTACAAAAGGTTAAATTAAAATGGAGACTGAACAATTATTTTTGTCCTCCTGCCTAGCAGGGCTTCTGCTAATGTTTGTGTACAGAAGTGATAACGGCGGGATACTTCAAAGCCTTTTCAGGGAAAATCATATCGTTGGTGAGAAAGGATTTGATTTTGTAAAAAGCTTACATTGTAAGTGATATTGAAAATAAAAAGACAAGATTGCATGAGCTAAGTGCTTCATTTTTGTTAGTGTTCATGGGGTTCCATGGATCCTCATTGTGCCCGTAATTGGGGTTTTAAAAATGGGAATAAAGGAGAATATATTTTCCTTTGTCTGTGAAGATGGCATTCCTGACCCACCAGCGCAGGGCCACACACTTTGAATTTTGTTTCTGGGGAAGAAGACATATTTGCTTCAGGGGCTCCTGATTCTCTTGGCAAGGCCAGAGCATTTGATCAGGGACCACTTTGAGAGCAACATATTGAGTTTGCCCTCATGTTTTCCTTGATCCAGTCCCCTTGGGTACTTTGGTTAACTTCACAGAGAGAAAGAAGTAGAATAAAGTGGGAAAAAATAACAATTTCCAGCCGATTAAAGTAGAAGCATCATATGAACAGAGGGCATACATCCTACGATTTCTTATCCTCAATGCCTGGCCCTGGACCTGTCATTTATAGGAAGTGCATTTGTTGCAAATAATCCAAAAGCCCAATGTAACTCAAAATATAGAAAGAATTTTCTTATACAACTAGAAATCTAGAGGTGGGGTCATGTCTAGAGTCATTAATTTCCTCAGAAACATTATCCAAGAACCCATGCTATTTCAACATTTATCTCATGTAGAGTAGGTCTACAAGTTAGCTCCCTTTGAGGACCCCTAACTGTATTTTTTTTTAAGAGCAAGAATAACCTTCCTGGAAGCTTTCTGGTGACTTCATATTTCATTGCCTCAAACTCTACTTATGTTTATGCCTTAAACAAATCAACAGCAAAGGAAATGGCACTAAGAGGATTGGCTTAGATAGTCAAGACTTGCCCTTGGGTTTGGAAATGAAGCAGCCTTCTCTCAAACACAGCCACTTCAAGGGGGGATAGTTGAACAAAGTCAATGGTTCTGATAAAAAAAAAAAAAAGATAAAAAAAGGAATGGAAGGTGGGAGTAGATATTGGCAATCAACAGCCTCCACTAAAATAACAAATTTCGGTAAATGTTTATTGAAGAAAACATTGAATGAAACAAACGAGTCTGTCTGGTGTCATTCATTATTGTCTTCCTCGGGGATGTTGATTTTGGTTTGTTTCTAGTGAGTGTCTGTTGTTTTTTTGCCTTTCCAGAATTTATTCCTCCTTCTTCTCATAATAACATTCCTATTTCTCCTTAAAAAACCCCAAAGACTCCATCATCAATCCATGTGGATTGATTGGTGCTAACCTCCTCCCAGATACATGAGACACATATTCAAAATCTGACCCATTAGTATCTTCCATTCCTCTTGCCACAGCAACTGATTGACCTGAAAGATTAATCTAATGAGAGTTAATTCAGAGGAGCTATGGGAAAGGTTGATATCTCTTCCCAATAGAATTAGAAGGTATTTGGAGCTACAATACTGTAATCCTGGACGGTTTTTGTTTATACTGGGGAGAAAGGGAGAGCATGAAAATGAATCCAACATTGAGAAAGGAAAAACCAGGAAATGGAGCGAGACTAAATCTTGAAGACACTGTTTAGACTCTAGATCCAAGCATGCCTGAATGACCGAAGAATGTGCTTAATTCTGAACTTTTTTTTTCTTTTTTTTTTGAGACAGAGTCTCACTCTGTCACCCAGGCTGGAGTGCAGTGGCATGATTTTGGCTCTCTGCAACCTCTGCCACCTGGGTTCAAGCAATTCTCCTGTCTCAGCCTCCTGAGTAGCTGGGATTACAGGCACCTGCCACCACGCCCGGCTAATTTTTGTAATTTTAGTAGAGACGGGGTTTCACCATCTTGGCCAGGCTGGTCTTGAACTCCTGACCTCATGATCACCTGCCTTGGCCTCCCAAAGTGCTGAGATTATAGGTTTGAGCCACCGTGCCCAGCCCAATTCTGAACCTTTAGCCAAATAATTCAGTACATTCTTTGTTTTCCCTTAAGTCAGTTTAAATTGAGTTTCTATCACTTGCAACCAAAAGAGTCCTACCTAATTCATATTTTGTATCCCTACTGTGCTGTGAGTTTTCTAAGAATTGAGGCTCTGACATATTCATCTCACCATTTCCATAGCCCCCAGTACCTAGCAAATTTTTTTCCAACCTTTTGGTCATATGAGAATTTTTTAAATATAAAAAATAGTAAGACTTTCACACAATAGTACTTATGCTTTTGAATATCTGGTGAGCGAGAAAATATATAACAGAGAGCTACTCTGAAACTAGGGGTACTTTTGTTAAATGAATTTCTATTTTATGACTCACAAAGGCCTCCACCTACATTTTAAAACAGTCATATATAATGTGCAAACACATTACCTATTTATCCTAAACAAATTTTGATTTGCATGTTGATTTGTGGTTTCTGAATTTAATAACTGCACAAGGAGAGCCACAGACCACAATCTGGAACACCAGAAGAAAGTGAGTGGTAAATGAATATTTGTAGAATGCTATAGAATAAATGAATCAATGGCTGACCCCTTGAAATACACTTTTCAAATGACTAGCTCATGTGAGAAGCATCATCCAAAGAGGATGTCAAAAGCTCAAGGTCCATAGATGATTGTTCTAGGAAATTCTGAAGTTGAGTACTTGTAGATAGGGTGTGTACTCTCAACTTCATCATAATTCCTACCAGTTTCTGGTGTCTCCAATGGCATAAAGCACTCATTTAGATCTCCTGCCATCCTGGTAGGCATTTGGATTTGTGAGTCCCTGGTGTGGAAGATGTTTGTAGTTGCCTACTTATTATCCATTTTCACCTTCTTATTTAACTTAAAAGAGCAATGTGGGGTCCAGGAACAGTGGCTCATGCCTGTAATCCCAGCATTTTGGGAGGCTGATGCAGGAGGATCACTTGAGCTCAGGAGTTTGAGACCAGCCTGGGCAACATAGTGAGACCTCGTCTCTACAAAACACCAAAAAATTAGCTGAGTGTGGTGGTGCATGCCTGTGGTCCCAGCTACTCTGGAGGCTGAGGTGAGAGGGTTCCTTGAGCCCAAGAGTTCGAGGCTACAGTGAGCCGTGATCATGCCTCTGTGCTCCAGCCTGGGCAACAGAGCAAGACCCCGTCTCAAAACAAAAACGAAACAATGAACAATGAACAAAAGAACAATGTGGAAACCCAAAAACATCAGTTCCCCAGGCTCCAGTATAGCTAGTTCCAGCCATGTGACATAGTTTTGCCCAATGAAATGTAATTGGAAATCTGCTGGGTGGGGATTTCTGGGAAGCCCTAAAAAAGTATTTTCTTATAAAAATGAGCCAAATCAGGTGACATATAACTTCTGCTCACTGTCCTTTCCCTATCTGCCTCCCTGGAATGTAGGCACAGTGTCTAGAGGTGGAGCCACCATGTTGCCAAAAGCCTGAAGACAGAAGCCATACACCAAGGATGGTGAAAGGAACCCAGGGTCCTTGATGGAATCAGGAAACCTTTGTACTATGCCTGGAATACACAACTCCAGGCTTCTTGTGATAAGAGAAACATATAAACCCTCACTTGTTGTGTTGTCAGGTTTCTGTTACCAAATTCTGCCATTGTAGCAATTGCAGCATGAAAGCATTCATACACAATACATCATGGATGGGCGTGGCTGTGTGCCAATAAAACTTTATTTACAAAAGCACAGTGGGCTGGATTTGGCCTGAGGGCCATAGTTTTCTGACCTGTGTTCTACATATTCTCATGGTGATAGCTGTAGAATTGTTGCTTATACTTCTTTTATAGTTCTTCCAAATTACCATACGCAGTACTACTGGTCTGTAAGAAACTACTGGAGACAAGAGAAAAAGCAGAACCCCTCCATGTGCTTTCCATTTCATAAAGGCACTAGCATGGGCATAGATAGAAGAAAATAAGGCTTATACCCTAAAAGATGTAAAATGATTCATGGCTCAATCATTCTGTCAAGGATGTTGAATATGTCTTTTCAAGGATCCCTTTTGAGAAGGAAGGGAATGAGAGGATAATACAGGATTTTGGTTAAGAGCTAGAGGTTGCAGGACTGGCAGACTATCACTCAGGACAATGTTAAGACTTGTTCATGGGAAATTAATATAAGTAATAAGACCATAGGTGCTGAGGACAGGGCCTCTGTAAAATACCACTAAGGTGGTGTTTGACAATTCCTACCACTTGTTTTGAGAAAAATGCGCCTGATAACAGATATTCCAGAGTAGCAAGATCTCCCACAGAGACATCAAGATAAGGGTGGAGCACATTCACTTTGTAAAAATTGCCCATCTACTCCCTCTTTTCTGCGTTATGCTTCAGAGTTTACTTACAGTGGACGTTCCCTCTCTTCCTCCTCCACTCTATGCCCCTTCCACTGCATAACACCTATGAAATCTGTACCCAAGTCACTTCCCTGATTGGTCCTAGCACCTTGGCACAGTGCTTGGCTCAACTTTGCTCCTATCAGAGTGAAGCTCAGGACCTCTGCTCAGAGAAGTGCCTCTTTCTCCCTTCCTGGATGTGAATAATGAAATATACAGTCTAGTTCCTAAGGCATCCTTGAAGGAACCCAGTCTCAGGATAAAGCCATCCTAGGAAAGAAGGCCGAACAAAGGTCATCTCAAACAAATGAAACTGGAGTTCTGAATTAGCTCATTTGAAAACTGTTCACCTCTATTTTTTTAACTCTATGAGTCAGTCAATTCTCTTTCTGATTAAACCAAAGGTCAGCAAACTATAGCCTGTGGGTAAAATTCAGCCCACTGTATTTTTTATGGCCCTCAAGCTAACGGTGGTTTTTATAGGTGAATGTTCGCAATTGATTTGATGATAGAGAATACTAACTTCGAGCCTCAATTAAGAAAAATTATTTATCTCTCTCAAAATAAGAATTATTTTTTTTTTAGAGATGAGCTCTCATTATGTTGCTTGGGATGGAATGCAATGGCTATTCATAGGTGCAATTATAGCACACTACAGCCTCTAACTCCTGGCCTCAGTCAATGCTCCTGCCTCAGCCTCCTGAGTAGCTGGGATTACAGGACCTTGCCACTGTGCCTGGTTTTCTCAAAATTGAGAATTCTGGTTTTTTTTCCCGTTAGTAGACCTGTATTACAAAAACTTGAACTTGATTATTATATTTTGAATTTTGTCATTGAAAAATGTATGAACATTTGTCTTCTTTCTTGTTGCATAAGTGCCCACTTAATATTCTCTATTTTCCCTCTTGGCTCTTGAGGCTTAAAATATGTATTCTCTGTCCCTTTACTGAAACAGTTTGTGCACTGCTATGTTAAGCTATTATATTTCACTTATCTGCGGTATGCCAATAAAATTGTGGTAAGTAGTACATTATTGTTTTAAGGGAAGAAATGAAATGTGACCACTTTTGCTTAAGTTTCTGCCATATGAAAACTCAACCATACTCATTGAATCAACTGCCTGAAAGGGCCTCCCCTCCAGCCATCACCACCCACTCCAGCTTTCCCTGTCCTTCAACAAGTAAATACTGTCCTCTTAGATGTGGTTTTTCTGTCCTTTGAATCTTTGATGGTATGCTTCCCTGTCATATCCTATAATCCTATTACAAAACAATAAAAATTTGGCCTGGAGTGGTGCCTCATGCCTGTAATCCCAGTACTTTGGGAGGCTGAGGTGGGCAGATCACCTGAGCTCAGGAGTTGGAGACAAGCCTGGGCAACATAACAAAACCCCATCTCTACCAAAAACACAAAAAAAATCAGCCTGGCATAGTTGTGTGAGCCTGTAGTCCCAACTACTTGGAAGGCTGAGGTGAGAGGATTGCTTGAGCCCAGGAAGTCAAGGCTGCAGTGAGCTGAGATTGTTCCACTGCACTCCAGCCTGGGTGACAGAGGAAGATCCTGTCTCAAAAAACAAAACAAAACAACAACAAAAAAAAACCCAACCAGAATTAAAATTTAATATGGGATGATTTAAGCACTATAAAACAATTATTTTATGGTTCTTAGGGTTTTTACTTCTTTTCTATATCTAAGCATATCCAGTAATAGTGAGGCATGTATGACTTATATTTTTGTTGAAATTAAATGGAAATAATATATTATTTTTTTCTCAGAAGATAGCACTTTTTTTTCCTCAGAGGAAAGTACAAAGAGTAATATGGTGTGGGTGACAATCTGAACATGTTGATTCTCCCTTTTCTGTAAAAAAAACCAACATCTTCCCTCAAGAATGACTGCCATCCAGTTTTACTCCTTGCAACTGAGTGCAGCCAACCGGACCACCAGCTTCCTGGGTGGTCTTTATGGCCCAAATCTGGCCATTTATACCTCACTGAGCACAGTGATTGGTTCAAAGGTAAGCACCTGATGCAGTCAGAGCCAAACAGATGCAATCTCAGGATTACCTGGAGTTTCCTGGAGGGAGATGCTTTCTTTTCCACTTGAGTTGGGGATCATGTGAGCTGCTGGAAAGATAGCCTGCCTGAGAAGAACTCAACACAGAGGAAATCAGAGCAGAGAGGTGGAAAGAGAGAAATCAAGCGCATGGTAACATCATTTAAAGAAATAGATTCAATCGTGCCTGAAGCTAGAGCTATTAGACTGGACTGTTCAATTACATGAACCAGTAAATTCTTTTTCTGCTGGAGCCAGCTTAAGTTGGGGTTTCTGTCACTTAACAGTGGAAATATACAACCACTATGTGATGCTGTGGCTGTCTTAAGTTGGGTTCTCCCAAAAACAAGCCCTAAGACAAAGATCTGAGTGCAAGTCATTTATTTGGGAGCTGCTCCCAGGAAGTGCTGGTAGTGGGACAAGGAATTAAGACAGGGAGGGAAAGACACCTGAAAGGGTGCCTGATCAAGCATGCGGACACTGAGAACAGATGAGGAGCTGAGAGACACAGGCGAGAGCACACGCCTCAGAAATATTATTCTCCTTCTTTGCTCCAGGAGCAAGGAAGCTGGAGCATTTAACCTCCAATTCACATTCATCATTGGTCCAGAAACTGTTTCTAGGGGCCTTAATGGCTCAGCATTTCTAGCCTGCCCCTGGCATGAGAAGGCACACAGAAGGAGAGTTACACAGGGAGAGAATTCAGACGCATGTACTGGAAGGCAGACTGGGAAGTAAGCAAGGCACTCATGGAATCAAGCAATTGACTGAATATTTCTGAGCTTCACTTGCTTCACTTGTAAAATGGGGGGACATTCACATCTGTCACGCTTATTTTACAGAATCATTGCAAGAATCAACTGAGACTGTGTGTGTAAAAGGACTTCTATAATATGCAAAGTGCTTCCATAATATACAAGGATGCAGTATTATTATTGTATTGTGTTATTTTCTTTTACTTATCTAATGCAAAGAAGAAAGAATAGGCTCAGATGACATATACAAAGCCTAACTCGTGTACATACAATGTGTCCTTTATGCATTAAAGATCCCCAGCAAAGTGGCCCAGGAGTCACAGAAACCCCCAACTTCCTGCTGTCACCACTTGGATTTCACATCTGTAGTGGCCATATGTTGTTCTGTCATGTTGGGCATCAGTTGCTCCTCCTAGGATAGTACCTTGATTTCCCTTTGGAAACCATCCTCTTCCACTGCCATGCCTGTGAGCAAGGTGGGCTGACCCCAACTCCTGCCTCTGGAGGTGAAAGTATAACTCAAACCTGGCTGATGAGCAAGAGGCTGAGGCTGACAGAGACATGAGAGCAAAGCCACCACATGCTCTGTCCAGCACCTCATGAGCCAGCTCTCACCTTGGACATCTACTTCTCTGTCCCTATGTCCATAGTCATATCAGGTTAAGAAATAATGCTAGACTGAGGACAGAAGACCTGACACCAAGTCAATAAGCTGACCCTGATTCGCTGGGTCTTTAACTTCCTTTGGCCTCAGTTTCCTCCGGGATAGAAGCTAAATGGGTTGAACCAGAGCCAGTACTTCATGTCACCCACTGTTGCTGGGTCAGATACTCCAAGAGAGCCAGCATCTGGACATCTGCCTTGAGAGGCACAAGGGCCAGGCAGTGTTAGCAGAGATGCAATGTCCAGAGAGAAGACAAGCACATTTAGCAAAAGATGTTTGTCTACATCCAACAAGCAGAGTATGAAAAGGGAAAAAGAGAAATGCTCCCGTGGAGCAACCTGCAAACATCACCTCAACCAAGAGATCAAGGCTAACATCCCAGTGATGTCACATGGACATCATGTGGCCCAAGAGGACATGATGAGAAGGCACTTCACCTCTGCCCTTTTCCTCCCCAAAACCCAAAATCTCACTCTAATTGCACAAAAGAAGATAACCCCAAACTGGAGTGACGTTCTGCAAAATATCCAACTGACACTCTTCAAAATTGCCAGGGTCATAAAAAAACAAGGAAAGACTGATATTATCACAGACCAGGGGAGATTAAAGAGACATGGTTATATGAAAAGTGGTATCTGGGCTAATTCCCGGAACAGAAGTGAGACATTAAAGAAAAACTGGTGAAACCCAAATACAGCCTGCAGTTTAGTTGACAGTAATGTACCAATGTTGGTTTCTTAATTTCGACAAATATATCCTGTTAATGTGAGAAGAAAGCCTTACAGGAACTGGGTGAGGGTTATAGAAACTCTGTACCATTTTTGCAACTTTTCTGTAAATCTAAAATTATTTTTTAATAACAGTTTATTTTTTAAAAATTATCCCTTTTATTTTTAGCATTTCTTCCATAAAGCAATCTGAGGACATGGAGCCAGAAAAGAGGCACAAGCAGCTCACGGTAGGTTGGGTTCCTGAGAAACAGACTGAGACAGAGATGAGTATCTTGGGAAACAGCTATGGACTGACTAGTGTCCCCATCAAAATTTCTGTGTTTAAACCCTAACCGCCAATATGGCAGTATTTGGAGACAGAGCCTTTAAGAAGGCAGTTAAGGTTAAATGACCTTAACTATGAGGCTGAGGCCCTGAGCCAATAAAACTGGTGTCCCTGTAAGAAAAGGAAGAAACACCAGAGCTCCCTCTCTCTTCTCCCCTGCTACAGGAAACCCATGTGTGATGGTTAATGTTGAGTGTCAACTCGATTGGATCGAAGGATGCAAAGTATTGTTCCTGGGTATGTCTGTGAGGATCTTGCCAAAGGAGATTAACATTTGAGTCAGTGGACTGGGAGAGGCAGACCCACCCTCAATCTGGGTGGGCAACATCTAATCAGCTGCCAGCACAGCTGGGAAAAAGCAGGCAGAGGAAAGTGGGAGGACAAGACTGGCCAAGTCTTCTGGCCACCGTCTTTCTCCCATGCTGGATGCTTCCTGCCCTCAAACGTCGGACTTCAAGTTCTTCAGCTGTGGGACTCTTGGATGTACACCAGTGATGTAGGCCACAGAATGAAGGCTGCACCATCAGCCTCCCTACTTTTGAGGCTTTGAGACTTGGACTGGCTTCGTTGCTCCTCATCTTGCAGATGGCCTATTATGGGACTTCACCTTGTGATCGTGTGAGTTAATAGTCCATAATAAACTCACTTTCATATATACGTCTGTCCTATTAGTCTTGTCCCTGTAGAGAACCTTGACTAATACACCATGTAAGGACACAGCTGGAAGGTAGCCATGTGCAAACCAGGAAGGGAGGCCCCACCAAAAACCACGCTTACTGGCACCTTGATCTTGGACTTCTAGCCTCCAGGATTATAGGAAAACAAATTTCTGTTTTTCAAGCCACCCAGCCTGTGGCATTTTATTATAGCAGCTCAAGAAGACTAAGAGAGGAACCATGCCAGTGGAAGGGAAGTGAGGGAGTGAGAATGAGCAGAGGGAGAAGCTGAGCTACGATGCCATGACAGTGCAAGCCTCAGCCAACTATGCAGGGAGTTCTGAAGCTGTGGTGACCTTCAGAGCTATCTGGAATTGGGGTTAGAGGATCAATTGGTCAACGGATGCAGACCGCCCCAGGAAATAGGTTGGGTGTCTCTCTTCAGCTGCAGGACCCCTGAAAGTGGGATGACCATGGAGGAACATCTGCCTGCGTCACTCTCAGCAAGTCCTTTGTCCAGAAGGGGACCCAGGAGGTGCCCTATAGCATCCACCACACAACCTGTGGCCCACTCCACTCCAAGGGGTTAAGAGAGTGAGAGAAGTAAGTACATAGATCATAAATTGGTCCCCAGCTTTACATTCTGTAGCCACAAGCCTGCCTGTCCATAACTGAAGGGAATGTTCACCGTGAACAAATGATTAAAATTTTAAACCAGATAGGATTTTAGCAGCTAAAAGGGAATGAAAAGTTATGCAATCTGTCCAAGACATCATGAAGGGATGCGCTACATCCCTACCCAAAGGGGAGAGAAGATTCACCTGAACATACGCAGGAGCAGTAATCAGAGAAAAACAGAATAACCTCATGGATGAACATCCCTGAGGGGAAATTTGGTTTGCTAAGCCAGCCACAGGAGTCTCATGTACAGTTGATCTTTGAACAACATTGGTTTAAACTGTGTAGGTCCACTATACACATATTTTTTTCAACCAAACAAGCAAAACCCGCTTCTATGGAGGGTCAACTTTTCCTATAAACAGGTTCCACACAATGGACAGCGGGATTTGAGTATGTCTTGGAACCCCGTGTATACGGAAGGTTGACTGTACTAGGATTCTACAATAAAATGCTCTTAGAATAAATTTCAAAATCTTCCTTCTACAAAGCCCTATATTATCTGGTCCCCTCGCCAGCTGCTGCTTCATCTCAACACCAAATTTATCCCAACCTCAGTCGGGGCCTTTGCAGGTGCCAATCCCTCTACTTGGGATTCCTTTCCCCCGTCTCTTCACCCAACCAATTTCTGCTCACCCTTTGGGTCTTAGCTTGAAAGCCACTTGCTTGGGGAGATGTTCTTGATGTCTCAGAAGCCCCATTGCATATACTGCTCTGTGTCTCAACACACTCTATGTCTGCACCGTGCCCCAGTGATTACAGGTTTATTTTTTGGAACCATTTGTGTAGTGCGGGAGTTCTCCCCACCTCTATCATTTAACTATTGCCATAAACATGCTATGCAATGGCAAAACTCAGTGACTTAGAATGACAAGGATATATATTCTCTCTTACGGTTCTGTGGGTTGGCTGGGGCAGCTATAATGCTGCAAGTCCTTGGAGCAGCTGGGGTGTGGGGGGCACATATGTGAATTCCAGGCTCAGGGTAAAGGGCATAAACACCCGGAAGAAGCACTCTTCACAGCCATGGCACAGGGCAAGCTCAACTGCTGAGGCACTTGGCAAAATCTAGCTTGCAGTATCTGCTAACACCTCATTGGCCAAAAGCAAGTCACAGTCAACCCCATAGCCAAGGAAAGGGGAAGTATGGTCAGTCTGTATACAAGGAAATGAAAGTCAGGGGGCTCAGGGCAGGGATGTCCAAAGAGGAGCGAAGAGCTGAGACCTGTAATTCAATGCACCACATTCATCCCATTTAAACTCTTGAAAAACAAGGACCCTATTTGTTTTTTTTTTTTAATTGTTTTATCTACACAGCCAAGCGCAAGATAGTCACATAATAGGTGCTTTATAAGGATGTGCAAAACATTCTGAATATCAAAGAATATAGTTCAGATGAACTTTTGTAACCCAATCCATTTTGAAGTCAGCAACTGCTTGGAACGTGAGGATGCATGAAATATATCTCCCAAGAAAGGTAATGGCACATGCGCTAGACTCTAAATCAGCCATCAACGAGCTACTATCATAGTATCTTCAATGGATTTTACAAACGATGGCTTTGAAGAATGTCTTTGCCTTGCCAGAATTATGATTTGTTTTTCATCTTGTGGATTTTTAAACAGAACCTTGTACTTAGTATTCAAATTAATGACTCCAATGTATTTGCCTGGATTTAAAAAAAAAGAACCATTTTGCACAATACACGTAATAGTTACATTTCTGTGATAAACTTACTTGGTAAAAGCTTTCTCGATTTTATCATTTAGACAAGTAGATTTCAGTAAATCAAATTTGAAAGCCACGACGGTAGAAGCAGCGAGCGGCTTGCAAGCGTGGGTATGAGGCAAGCCTTCAGTTCAATGAGGACGGTGGCAGGAAAAGCGAGGAAGGAAAAGCCTAAATGAATATAAAGGAGGCTAAGAATGTTTCAAGAGAAGCCTCCAATCAGAATCTCATTCTGTATTTCCTGATCTGATTCATTAAAAGCTCATTCAGCCTGAGAACAATTTGATAGAAAGAGCAAGAACTTTGAAGACAGTCTAGGTTTAAATTCTGAATCCATCATTTCCTAACTGTGCAACCCAGGAAAAACTGACTTAACATTTCCTATGTCTCAATTTCATCACCTGCAAAATGGGATAGTAAGTCTTGGGCATGAACTTCACAAAGTTGTGAAGATTTTTTAAATCACACATGTCATTCATCCCAAATGCCTGTCCACAGACCCATGCTAGTCTCTAAAAATGTTTTCATATGTCCATTATAGAATGAGAAAAATGCAGTGTTACAGGTTGAATTATGTTTCCCAAAAAGATATGTTGAAGTTCTAGCCACTGATATTGATGAATGTGGTCTTATTTGAAAATAAGGCCTTTGCAGATGTAGTCAAGATGATGTCACGGGCAGGGTGGGGAGATGGGGGAAGATCTAATCCAACATGATGGTGTCCTTGTAAGAGGAGGGAAATGCCACCTGAAAACCAAGACACACAGGGAGAACACTGTGTGAAGATGGAGGCAGACTGGAGTGATGTGGCTGCAAGCCAAAGAATGCCAGAGGTAAAGCATCACCACCAGGAGCTGGGAAGAGGCAAGAAAAGATTCCATCCAGAATTTCAGTGGGCACATGGCTCTACACCTTGATTTTGGACTTCTGACCTCCAGAACTGTGAGACAATAAAATGCTATTGTTTTAAGTCAACCCATTTGTGGTCCTTTATGATGAAAAACCTAAGAAACTAATACATATGGTAACAGTGAATTTTTAATTAAACAAAATGTATTTGATTTAAAAGAATGGTCCTTTTTAAATTTTTCTTTTATGTACTTATTCTCATGTAATGAGAAGTGTGAACACAGCGGGACAGGGCAGGAAGCAGGGCAGGAAGCTGCCTCCCACTCACTATCCTTGATGCACATCCTTGTCCTCAAGGCTCCTCCTGCAAGCTCCGAGTTACATACATGGAGGAAAGAGGGGGGAAAGACAGAGCAGAAAAGGCACATGTAGCCGCTCCTTTCTTTAAATCAACTTTATTAATTATAGAGTAGTTTAGATTTACAGAAAAATTGTAAGATACCTTAGAAAATTCCCATATACCCTCCATCCAGTATTTCCTCTTACTAACATCTTAGTGTGCCACGTTACATTTAATGAAATAATATTAATACATTGTTACAAACTGAAATCTATAATTTACTTAGACTTCCTTATTTTTTACCTAATGTCCTTTTTGTGTTCTAGGGTTCCATTGATGACACCACATTAAATCTAGGAGTCACGTCTCCTTAGGATCTTCTTGACTGTGACAGTTCCTCAGTCTTTCCTTATTTTGGATAATCTTATTCATCTTGAGGACTGGTCAGCTATTTTGTAGGATGCTCCTCTATTGGTTCTTTTTTGAGATAAAATATATATAACAGAAAATTACCATTTTAAAGTGTATAATTTAGGGGCATTCAACATATTCACATATCACATATTTTGTTTATCTATTTATCTGTCGATGGACATCTGGGTTGTTTCCACCATTTGGCAATTGTAGGTAATGCTGCTATGAATATTTGTGTACAAGTATTTGTTTAAGTGTCTGTTTTCAGTTTTGTGGTATACACCAAGGAGTGGAATTGCTGAGTCTTGTGGTAATTCTATGTTCAAGGTTTTGGGGAGCTGCCCAACGGTTTCATATAGTGGCTGTGCCATTTGACATACTTTTTCTAAATTAGTAGTCTTTATTTTTTCACAACAGTTTTAGGTTTACAGAAAAATTGATCCAAAAGCACAGGGAAGTCCCACCTTCCTCCCACCAGATGCTCAGTTTCTCCTATTAGTTATTTCTATTGTATTAGAGTGATACTTTTGCTACATGCCTTTTTAAGTGGGATATTTTCCTCACTATTTTTGATGGTAAAAAACTTTTAAACGGGCTGGGTGTGGTGGCTCACACCTGTAATCCTAGTGCTTTGGGAGGCCTAGGTGGGCAGATTGCCTGAGCTCAGGAGTTCAAGACAAGCCTGGGCAACATGGTGAAACCCTGTCTCTACTAAAGTACAAAAAATTAGCCAGGCATGGGGGCACATGCCTGTAGTCCCAGCTACTCAGAAGGCTGAGGCACAAGAATCTCTTGAGCCCAGGAGGCAGAGGTTGCAGTGAGCCAAAATCATGCCACTGCACTCCAGCCTGGGCAACAGAGTGAGACTCCATCTCAAAAAAATAAACAAACAAATAAATAAATAAATAAATAAATAAGCTGCATGCCCTTTTAAGTGAGAATGGAATAGCAGTGATATTGGATGATGGGAGTGTGTGACTGTGTGTGTGTGTATGTTTGTGTGCATATGTATGTGTGTGTAAGGAACTTACATGGCAACCCAAGTCAATACCTTGTTTTTGTCCTAATAGTGCACGAAATAATAAAAAATTAAAAATCAAGGGTAACTATGTGAGGTGATAGATGTGTTAATTAGCTTGATTGTAGCCAGTGTCTCACAATATATATGTATATCAAAACATGTTGAACACCTTGATTTATACAATTTGTATTCATCAATTAATATGGTTAGGCTTTGTGTCCCCACCCAAATCTCATGTTGAATTGTAATCCCCCTAATCTCCAGGTGTTGAGGGAAAAACCTGGTGGGAGGTGATGGGATCATGGAGGTGGTTTCCCCTATGCTGTTCTCATGATAGTGAGTTCTCACAAGATCTGATGGTTTTATAAGTGTTGGGCAAGTTCCTCCTTCACTCATTCTCTCTCTCCCGCCGCCACGTGAAGAAGGTCCTTGCTTCCCCTTCACTGTCCGCCATGTTTCCTGAGGCCTCCCCAGCCGTGTGGAACTGTGAATCAATTCAACCTCTTTTCTTATAAGTTACCCAGTTTCTGGGATTTGTTTATAGCCGTGTGAAAGCAGACTAATAAACCAATTATACCTCAATAAAACTGAAAAAAATACATGAATAAAAATCAAGGAATCAAGGACAGAGATAAAACATCTAGACTTGAAGCCTTACATACAGTACCCATAAGTGCTGATGCTGGGTTCTGTGGGACCAGGCATGGTTAGAGCAGAGAAGTCAGCATCTTTATCTGCAAAGGTTCCCTGGACTTTGGGATGCACTGGAGACATATGCCTTCCAGCCTCTTCCCTGTTCCAGCTAGAAGTCATCAGCATGTGCTAGCACTAATGATGTATCTCCAGAATTCCTCAATTCCAGTGATTTTTCCTGCACAGGACATGTGCTGAAGTAGAAGACAAAATGGAACTTTGAGATGTATCTGGCTTAAGTTTGATAAAAGTAAGGGAAAGTCAATCAAGGTTTATCTTTCTCATGGGGAACAGAGAAAGCCCCATACTTTAAAATGTGCTGCCTCCACCTCACTGATATGTTCAGAAGACTTAAGAAATGAAAAAAGAGAAGCAGGATGACCTCTTAGAATCTGCTCGCACTTTTTTTTTTTTTTTTTTTTTTTGAGATGGAGTCTCCCTCTGTCACTCAGTCTGGAGTGCAGTGGCATGATCTTGGCTCACTGCAACCTCCGCCTCCTGGGTTCAAGCGATTTGCCTGCCTCAGCCTCCTGAGTAGCTGGGATTACAGGTGTGTGCCACCATGCCCAGATCATTTTTTTATTTTTAGTAGAGACAGGGTTTCACTATGTTGGTCAGGCTGCTCTTGAACTCCTGACCTCATGATCTGCCCACCTCAGCCTCCCAAAGCGCTGGGATTACAGATGTGAGCCACTGTGCCTGGCCTGTTTGCACTTTTTATAGAGGATTGAAAGTGCTTAATACCAGTACAACTGCATTATCATTTTTTTTAGCACAACTCTTGGCATTAACGTTTTTCTAATATGAATCCTTTAGTGTCAGAGGTTCAGTTGGACATCTACCCTGCTTTTTAAAGTTCAAGAACCAGAATGATGGCCCAACTAACTCTTCTTAACAGTGCTCCAGGAAGAATAAACTTTTGTGTTCACATAACCACTTTTCACAAAGCAGCCTGTCTTCATCTGTTTCACACTACTTTAACAGAATAACAGAGACTGGGTTACTTATAAGAAAATAAACTTATTTTTTTATTTCTCACAGCTCTTAAGGCTGGAAAGTCCAATACCGAGGCAACAGCCTCTGGCAAGGGCCTGCTTACTGAGTCATCCCATGGCAGAAGGCAAGAAGGTGAGAGCGGGATGGCAGGGAGTAGGCGAGCACTGAATTCGCTTTTTTATAATGAAACAACTTTGAAGATAAAAAACCTATTCCCATGACAATGACGTTAATCCATTCATGAGGGCAGAACCCTCCTGTCCTAATCACCTCCTATTAGGCACCCCCTCCCAACCCTATTGCATTGGAGATTAAGTTTCTAACACATGCTTTTGGTGAGGACACATTCAAATTCTAACACAGCCCTAGTCCTTCAACAACTTAATCCAGACAAGCCATTAAACGGTGAAAACAGAAAGGCATATTTAAATATCATCTGGTTGGATTTATATTCTCTTAAAAAGACCCTTCACTATAACTCAAATTATTTCCTTATTAATTCTTTAATTTTGATTACTATTTCTGATTTGGTATAATCCCCATCAAAACTCAACAACTAGTTAGTCATTTTAGAAATATCTTTTGGCCTGGCACGGTGGCTCACGCGTGTAAATCCCAGCACTTTGGGAGGCTGAGGCGGAAGGATCACCTGTCAGGAGTTAGGGACCAGCTTGTCCAACATGGTGAAACCCTGTCTCTACTATAAAGACAAAAGTTAGCCAGGCGTGGTGGTGGCGCGCCAGTAATCCCAGCTACTAGGGAGGCTGAGGCAGGAGAATCACTTGAACCCAGGAGGCAGAGGTTGCAGTGAGCAAGATCATGCCACTGCACTCCATCCTGGGCAACAGAGTAAGACTCTATCTCAAAAATAAATAAATAAATAAATAAATAAATAAATAAATAAAATTTTTTTAAAAGTAGAAATATCTTTAAACTGTTTTTCTTTTATTTTGTTTGTAAAGCCTAAATTTTCAAGCAGGTTGAGTTCCTTTTTCAGATAAAGGCAGTGGACATCTAAGAAGCCAGAACTACAGAAATTCACCTTCTCCCTTTCATTTAATTATCCTCCCCTCAAGTTTTTATTTCCTTCTACCACATAATATCACAGTTTTAAAATGCTGTACAATGATAGAATTACCCAGGATAAGGCCATTCCTCCCTTTTTTATTCAAATGTTCTACCTGTCAATTTTCTCTTTTTCTTCCTTTCTGTTGAAACACATATGCATCCCTTCTGAGGAGCAGATACATAGAGGCAAATAATCACTCATGTACACCCACATATAGAGGACACGCATCAGACGAGTTATTTTTTTGTTTGTTTGATAGGGGCCTTTTTGTTCTGCTATTCCTGACTCTTTTAAAAGTATGCTAAACAACCTTTTAGTTACCTTGAAATCCACTGCTATGGATGTTTAACTGAGTGTAGAAGGAGAAAATTAAAATAATCAATGAATGTAGTTTGCTGCCTGGTCAATGTCATCAGCATTTAATTTACTTGTTCCCTCAAGCAATTGGTGTTAGCTTCACTCTTTCCACTACTCGTTAGCTATAATGCAATTATCTTCATACCCATTTCTACTGGAGCCTGGGATGGCTAAGCCATAGAAGGACTTTTACCTGTTCATTTCATTAAAAAAAAAAAAAAAAGAAGAAGAAGAAGTTTGATTCTTCATTGATCATATTTTCTTAAACAACAAATATCTAACTTTTCAAATGCTTCTCTAATTCCATTAAACCTGGTTCCAAATGGCAGGAATGGAAAATGCAGAAGGTGAAGGTGTTCCATCTCTATCCCTAGGCAAGCATCATGCCCGTGCAGCCTGACATGGCAGGTTCCAGCTACAAGCCTCCGGAAGCCCTTGCAAGAGGGATTTTGCAGGCTGCCAGAGACCGTTAGCCCCTCACATGAGGCAGACTGGATATGCTGGGGCCTTAGTATTGTTGCGAGCAGGCTTTCACCAACAACCGGTGGGATTGGGTGGATAAATACACTAGCTTCCTGGACTCTCTGTTGGAATAACTCCATAGAACTCTGTTCTTCACTCTTGCTATGAGTCGCCCAGTGGGGGTGAGCCCCAGTTTTCCACAGTCATGACTTATTAGATAATTCACTCTTTATTTGTTTCTGCCTTTTCCTGTCTCACATCTTGACTCTCCTACCAGTGCTTCCTGGGCTCACCTTCTACACACACCACTGGCATTCACATCCTTGCCTCAGTAGTCACAGTGTCCTCAGTTTGAATCCGAAGGACAGCTTTAGATTCTAGTAAAAGGACTAGTTTTGATAAGGAGAAAAATCTGTTTATTCTCATCAACGTGTCAGAGTTGCTAGAATTTCAAAGGTGATTGTGACAACTATTATAAATAACACCACAATTCACCCAATGATACACACGTAATATAAAGATTTTTTTAACATCCTCCTAAGCCTCTGATTTTCAATTAGAAAATTCAAGCCTCGGATGAGTTAGGTTTAAAATACTTTTATTCTTAGGTGATACAGAAACTACTTTTAAATCTGAGTTTTTTTCTAGGTTTGGTTGTTTAATGTTATACTATTTACATATAATTATATTACATTAGGTTACATTAATTATATTACATAACTAATTACATTATATTAATTACATTAAACATACAATGCTTAATGTTATAATGTTAATACTTATTCAGTGTTAAATAAACATTTAACAAGTATTGCCTGTACACCAAGTGTAGTACCAGTCTTCCGGAAATCCAAACAAGAAATTCTTCTCTGCCTGGCCCCACAGAAAGAGTTGTAGGTTTCAGCCTGACATGCCCAGGGAAGGCCATTTTAAAATGGGTTCTCTGTGTCTTTGCAAATATAACTAAGAGTTTATATGTCTATCGACCCATTTTTCAGGTACAGTAACAGAACTGAGCTTATCAAGACATCAGTTTTATGTTTGATCTTAGATTTCATTTTACTATAAAGAAACACATGGTCTTAGATTTTATTTTACTATAAAGAACATTATTGGGAAAATTAGGAAAATTTGAGTGAAGTCTGTATATTAGTAACATTATATTAATTTTAATTTTCTAGTTATGTTACTTGTGTTTTCATTATGTAAGAAATTTTGAGAATTTGTTTTTAGTAAATAAACATTATATTTAGGGATAAAGTGACATCCTGTCTGCAACTTACTCTTAAATGGTTCGGAAAAATCATCACTTATATCTGATGCAAACACGTATCTATCTGTATGTATATTTCTCTTCCTAGACATATAGATGTAGACTATATGTTTATGATATAGAGAAAGAGGCAGAGGTAGAGACAGAGAGAGAGGTAGAGACAGAGACAGAGATACAGATAGAGATAGATTAAACAGAAAGAGGCCAGGCCTGGTGGCTCATGCCTGTAATCTCAGCACTTTGGGAAGCCAAGGGGGGAAGATCACTTGAGACCAGGAGTTTGAGACCAGCCTGGGCAACATAGTGATACCTTGTCTACCAAAAATTTAAAAATTAGCCCTGTGTGATGGTGTGCGCCCATGGTCTCAGCTACTAGGACTGAGTGGGGAGGACTGCTTGAGCCCAGGAGGTCCAGGTTGCAGTGAGTCATCATCATGTCACTGCACTCCAGCCTGGGAAACAGAGCAAGAGCCTGTCTCGAAAGGAAAAAGGAAAGGAGGGAAGGGAAGGGGAAATGGAAGGGGAAGGGGAAGGAAAGGAGAAAGGAAAGAAAGAGACAAAGTGGGAGTCCGAGGCAGGCAGATCACTTGAGGTCAGGAGTTTGAGACCAGCCTGGCCAACATGGTGAAACCCTGTCTCTACTAAAAATACAAAAATTAGCCAACTGTGGTGGCATGCGCCTGTAATCCTAGCTACTTGGTAGGCTGAGGCAAGAGAATTGCTTGAACCTGGGAGATGGAGGTTGCAGTAAGCGGAGATCTTGCCACTGCACTCCAGCCTGGGCAACA
Source organism: Pongo abelii (assembly GCF_028885655.2). Classification (NCBI taxonomy): domain Eukaryota; kingdom Metazoa; phylum Chordata; class Mammalia; order Primates; family Hominidae; genus Pongo; species Pongo abelii. Next base: position 56,920,583 of record NC_072006.2, on the reverse strand, counting down.
GAGTGAGACTCCGTCTCAAAAAAAAGAAAAAAAAAAGACAAAAGAAAAGGAAGGAAGGAAGGAAGGAAGGAAAGGAGTGAGGGAGGGAGGGAGGAAGGAAGGGGAAAAAAGCAAATATTGTAAACATGTAACATCTGGGCAATCTGGGTAAATATTATTTCTGCATTTTTGCAACTTTTCTTTAAGTCAGAAATTATGTCAAAATAGTATCTGTAAAAAGACACACAATCTTACCTTGGTCCCTTTTTATCTAACAGAACTGTGTGAACCACACATAACTGATTGTATATTCTGGATGCTTTTCATAAAATAAACAATCCCTTCTAGGGGTCTAACTCATGTCCATTTAAGCTTCTTTAACTAACCAAAGAAAACTACCTATACTTTGGTTGGAAAAGAATCCCTTTATCTCAGAGTCTCTGCATCTATGCAACCTTTAAAAAGGTTTAAAAAGGTCTCTTCCTATTTAAGAAAAAAAAAAAAAAAGTATTTAATCGTTCTGCAGCTAGAACTTCATCCCTGCCTAATGTGAGTACTATGTTTGTTTCTGACACACTTCATTTGGATTCTTATGTGAGCAACTTGTCTTTTTCCGTTCTGGGGAAGATGGCATGGGGCACCCTGACTGTCTCTCTACTCCAGGTAATTGTAGAGTATGTGGCCATGGAGTTTCACAATGATTTGGAGCGCTTCTTCTGCAAATATATTAAGGTAATGACCTTTCAATACTTCCATTGGCTATCTCGATTAAGCTTTTCATAATGGAACACTTCCACTGTTTCACATACCTACAGTCTATTGAAAAATGACCTGAAGTATCCTTAACTCTTTAGACATTTCTGCTAGTGAAAACAACATATTTCCCTCTTCACCTCAGTTGACCCCCATTTCTCAATTCTTACCACTTGTCATTCTGGACTAGTCGTGGAATATGTCCTGCTGATTTCTTGCACAAAACACATGACACCAGGGACATGCAGTGCTTTGGGAGGCGTTCTCTTCCTTTCCAGCTGTCACAGATTATAATTTATAAAAAGGGTCACAATAGTATTTCCTGTCCTACATGCTCTTCCAGAACTTCTCACTCCCCCATTAAGATATGGAGTCGCTTGAACCTGGATGGGGCTTTTTGTCTGCATCAAATAATAGAATACAGCATAAGTAATGTTATGTGCCTTCTAAAGCTAAGTCATACACAGCAACATGGCTTTCAGCTAGTTTAGAACATTTGCCCCTGGAATCCAACCATCATGTTGTAAGGAAGCCCAGGCCACGTAAAGAGGAGCCAAAGTCCCCTGGACTCCTAGCTGATTGCCAACATCAATTCACTAGCCATGGGAGTGAGCATAGAGGATTTAGATCCTCCAGCCCTAAGTGAATCCCCACAACCAATGCTACGTGGAGTGGATTCAAGTCTTCTCTATGGAGCCCTATTCAAATTACAGACTTATGCACAGGATAAATGTTTGTCACTGTTTTGAGTCATTAAGTCTTTAAGTGGTTTGTCATGCAGAAATAGATGACAAGGACACTATCACAGGACATGCCAAGAAACCTAAGCCTTAACATGGTGTTCATAGCTGTTATCCTTTTCTCTCATGTTTTAAGACCTGGGCAGTGCCTCTGTGGATGCATTTCTTACTATCCATGTAGACAATCAGTAGAAAGAAGAGCAGACATGTATTTTATAGATGTTGTTGTTGTTGCAGCAGGTTTCATATGTGTTTAGAAATAATATCTAGCCACAAAGTGACTGGAGGATTGAGTGGCTTCCAGGCACAGCTGAAATCTATTAATAATTTAAACAAAAACAGCTAATTATGTCATATATCTTCTGTTTGCCCCTCCAGATCCCTCCCATTCTTCTCCAAGAGGTGTGGAAGGCTAACCTGTAAAGACTATAACAAAGGGCTTTCCTCTGGCTTCTGGAAGAACAGCCTTATCAGGAATATGGAGAAAAGAGAGTGAGTCAGGGGATAAAGACCTTTTGAAGAAAGGTGTGGAGGTAGGTGGTAGCATGCTAGTGTAAGTTTAACAACTGGCTCTCTAGGAAAAAAAAAAAAAAGGATGTATATATACACATAGATGTTTGCTACAAATTTTACTGATATAAAGGCTATGTTGCACACAATTTGCAAATAATAAGATATTCAGTATTTCCTTATTATAAATTCCATAGAGTTAATTGATTCTCACATAATACTTTCATTGATTTCCTTCTCAGCCCTTGTACCCACAGTCAACCTATGGTTACAACTGATAAATTAGTACAGTCAAGACACGATTATTGGTTAATATTTTTGTTTACAGTAAAGAGTAAAATTAAAGTGAAAATACAAAAATATGGAAATTATACTTATTCACTGATGATATGAGCTGCTTTATTGCTGAATCATGTCATAGCTTTCAAATACTCAAAGAATATGACCTCAGTTTTTTATGCTCTTCACAACAGCTATAGACATGAAACGTATTCAAGTTTAATCTGCATTATTAACAGGACTTCTGTCATTTTCTCAAGCCTAGACAATCAGCAAAACAATAAATAAAGCCTTGACATGTATCGTTTCCCAATGTCTGTGGTGTAAATACTCCCACCATGAACTATTTCAAGCTACTAACATGATGTCACTGAACGTGGAGGTGGGAAATGATTCACCATAGTACATGATTATATAGTATTGTCACACTATGTAACAGAGATGCAATAGATGTAAATAACCTAAAGTGTAGGTAACAGTAAAATGCAAAATAATTAGGAAGTACTTAGTTTTGAGACTTTATTATCTTTGCTGTTAATAAAATTTATTTAATTGAAAGTTTATATAATTTTTTTTTAATAATGACCATTCTTAATAACTGGTTTATAAAGTTCCTGAAATTTCAATAATGGGCTCTCACAAACCAGTATAGGTCAGCTAGCTCCAGCTCATCCTGGAGATAGAAAATGACATGATACTGACTTGCAGTGAGAACAAGCAATGACTCTCATGCCCAGCTGCATGTTAGAATCACCTGGGTAGCTTTAACAAATTCCAACGCCTAGGACACACCCCAGGCCAATTAAATCAGGATCTCCGGGAGCAGGGTTTGGGCATCATTATCTTTTTATGTTCTGCCAAATGATTCCAATATGCAGCCAAGGTTGAGAACCACTGGGATAGAGGGAGAGGCTGACTAGCCTGCTCCTGGGGAGATGAGATGAAAGTCACCTGGGCTGGGAGTGCCCAGTGACTCAATGGAGCTCAGAGGAGGTTGGAACAGTATCTGGAACTCAGCTGTAGGCAGGGCCACCTGGAAGGGGCAGCTAGCCCTGAGAGAGTTCAAAGCGCCATGCCTTGCCCACAGCAAGAAGCCTTGTGCCAGGTGAGCCCTTGTCTCCTTTCCCTGGCTATTCGCTTCTCAGGCAGGTAGGGGCTGTCCCTTGCCAGCCACCTCACCCTTGTATTGTCCTGCAGAAGAGTCTCCCACACATGTCCAAAGAATTTTCTGATCCCCATCAGGACTGCTCCTAAATGGCTAGTCCTCTTTGTCAACAGCTCAGGACACTCATAAGCCTCTCAAAAGAGAAAAGGTGACAGTGTGGAAGTCTTATAGTCCTATAGTCCCATAGTGGTTGTGATTCCACAAAATGCCTATGTTGAAATCTTAATCCCCAAGGTGATGATACTAGGATGTGGGGCCTTTGGAAGGTATTAGGCCATGAAGATGGAGCCCTCATGAACGGGATTAATGCCCTTGTCAAAGAGACCCCAGGGAGCTCATTTCACCATGTGACGACACACAGCAAGATGGCTGTCTATGAGCCAAAAAGTGGTTCCTCATCAGACACCGAATATGTTGCAGGCTTGATCATGGACTTCCCAGTCTCAAGAACTGACACATAAATTTCTGTTGTTGATAAGCCATCCAATCTATAGCATTATGGGTAGAGCAGCCCCAGTGGACTAAGACAGGAAGGAAGAGTCCTATTGTCAGCACTTGGTGCTGCACAGTGGTGAAACTTCCCTGTTAATGATTTCAAGTACTTCAAATCCTCACCACCACCCAAGATGTGCAACTGTTATTCACCTTCATCTACAAGTTCAGAGAGGTTGACCAATGTGCTCAAAGTCACACAGCTAGAAAAAGGCAGAGTTGGGCATAGGCCGCAGGCCAATGTAGCAGAAGCACACCGAACAGTTCCAGACGCCTTCTCTCACAGAGGCCCCATGCAACCTTCATTTCAGTTCCAGACTCTCAGCAGATTTACCATGAAATGTTGATCCTTATCCTTCCGTCTGCTTTGGGTGAAGACAACAGGCTGTGGCTAAGAGAAAGAAAGCCTATCCCTGGGGCCATTAACAGCCATTTTTAAACACTCTTTAGTAAAGACTATATCTCAGTCTGGATAATCATGTAGACAGCATGAATTTGTTTCTTGCTTTGGCAGTCAGTGCAGCACTGGCTTTGGAATCAGATGGACCTGGGTTCAAATCCTGATGCTGCTACCCACAAGTCACTGGACTGCTTTGAAACCTCATTAATCCTTGTGGTTCTTGTTGGTTAGTCTGTGAAAAGTGATAATAGTAATTGCTTCATATGGTTGTTATGTATTCACAGAAAATGTATTTACAATGTCATGAGCCTTACCCATAGTAGTTTCTTAAAAGTGCTTATTCTTATGTACATGGTGTCCTAACTTTTAGATATTCTCATTGTTTGTTTGTGTAAACAAAAGATCCCGGTTTGCTGAAAAATGTGTGAGTACATTTGGGGATTTTTTTTTTTTTTTTTTTTTATGGAATCTCACTCTGTAACCCAGGCTGGAGTGCAACGGCACAATCTCGGCTCACTGCAACCTCTGCCTCCTGGGTTCAAGTGATTCCCCTGCCTCAGCCTCCCAAGTAGCTAGGATTATAGGCACGTGCCACCACGCCCAGCTAATTTTTGTATTTTTAGTAGATACGGGGTTTTGCCATGTTGGCCAGGCTGGTCTCAAACTCCTGACCTCAGGTGATCTGCCAGCCTTGGCCTTCCAAAGTGCTCGGATTACAGGCATGAGCCTGTAAGCACACAAAGACTTGTCCTCCTGGAGGACATTATGTTAAGTGCCTCACCTGGGATTTATACTAAATGAGAATATACTCAAAAAAAGCAAGACAATTGCTGGTAGAAATATAAAATGGTACAGACACTTTGGAAAACAGTTTGAAAGGGAGTTTGAAAATTGTTTTAAAGTTAAATGCAGAAATGACCAATGAAAAAATGCTCAGCGTCACTAATCATCAGAGAAATGCAAATCAAAACCACAATAAGATATCATCTCACCCCAGCTATGATAGCTATTATCGGAAAGACAAAAAATAACGAATGCTAGCAAGGATTCAGAGAAAAGGCAATTCTTATACACTGTTGGTGGGAATGTAAACTAGTACAACCACTATGGAGAACAGTAGGGAGATACCTCAAAAAAACTACAAATAAGACTACCATATGATCGAGCAATCACACTACTGGGCATTTATCAAAAGGCAGGAAAATCATTATATTGAAGAGACATTGGCATTCCCACAATAGTCAAGATACAGAATCAACCTAAGTATTCAACAACAGATGAATGGATAAAGAATATGTGGTGTATATATACACAACGGAATACTATTCATTCATAAAAAATAATGAAATCTTATCACTTGAGGCAACATGAATGGAACTGGAGGACATTATGTTAAGTGAAATAAGCCAGAAAGTTAAACACCGCATGTTTTTATTCATGTGTGGAAGCTAAAAACAGTTGATCTCATAGAAGTAAAAAGTAGAATGGATGATACTAGAAGCTGGGAAGAGTAGGCGGATGAGGAGGTAGGAAGAGAATTGTTAAAGATTACAAAATTACAGCTAGATAGGAGGAATAACTTCTACAATTCTTTAACACTGTAGGATGTCTGTAGTTAACAATGCTATATAGTTTCAAATAGCTAGAAAGAGGATAATGAATGTCCTCAATATAAAGAAATGATAAATGTTTATCATAGATATGCTAATTACCCTGATCTGATCATGATACATTATATGTATTGCAACATCACTATGCATCCCATAAATAGGTACAATTTTAAAACTACCTGTTAATTTCTAAAACTTTTTTTAAAGTTCTTAAATAAATTTTTAAATAAATAAATAAAGTTAAATATAAATTACCATACAATCCAGTAATTCCATTCCTAGGTATATATCCTAGAGAATTGAAAATTTATATCCACACAAAGACCAATTCATACATATGTATAGCAACATTACTCATAATAGCCAAAAATTGGGAACAATACAAATGTCCATCAATAGATGAATGAGTAAACTAAATATATATGTCCACACAGTGGAATACTACTTGGTAATCAAAAGGAAAAAGTACTGATACATGGTAGGACATAGATGAATCTCAAAAACACTACGTTAAGTGAAAAAAACTAGATGCAAATGATTACATATTATATGATTCCGTCTATATGAAACGTATGGAAAAGGCAAAACTTTAGAGACAGAAAATAGATTACTGGTTGCCTAGATTTGAAAGTAGGAACACAGAGTAACTGCAAATGGGTCTGAGAGAACTTTTTCGGTGTGATGGAATGGCTCACAAATTGAATTGTGGTGATAACTGCACATCTCTATAAATTTACTAAAAATCATTTAATTTTACATGTAAACAGGTGAATTTTATGGTATGTAAATTACATCTCAATAAAGCTATGCAAAATTAAAAAGAAAAGCCAGGTATAGGATTACTTAAAAAGAATTACATTTTTAACTGTTTGGTCAAATAACTCAAGGCCTCTGTCACTTCTCCTGCCTCATTTCCAGAAGAGACATCTAACATTTAACCTGCTTTAAGATAGAATCTAGAATAAATAATAACAACAATGTCTATTGTGTATGGGTACTCCTAGTATATTGTACTCCATGATACACAATTGATATTCTTTGTCCATGTAATCCTATCATCTGATCTCCAAAATCTTACATAATATTATCTCCCACAAATTTATAGAAGAGAAAGTTGAGGCTCTTATAAGTCAAAAAAAAGTGTCCAAGGTTACTGAGCAAATGCCAAAGCTGGGGTTTTTCTAGCAAGAGTTAAACCATCCTTTTATTCTCTCTTGTAAGGAAACTTTCATACCCATTCTGTACACATCTGCAGCCTCTTTTAATCCAAAATGAAGACTTGTGCATCAACTCACAACAAATCAGCAAATAGGAAAGATACAAGCATACTCATTTAATTGACAGAATTTAATCTATATTATAAAAGTGAACATATATAATAACTTGCATTGATTTAAGAGACAATCAAAAAGCTTCTTGTAGGTTGAATCTTTGTGAGTTATTTCTTAAAAAGCCCATTTACCTAACTTTGACATTCTAATAAAAAGATAAGATTATGATTCTTGAGAACTATATAGATGATAAACACAGAATAGCTAAAAGACAGAGAAAATGCAATAAATAAAATACCACATTGCAAAAAAACAGAACAATCATTATGTCTAACCATACACAAATAATGGTATATCAATAAAATCAAATACAATCTAACCTTTAAAAAATCATGTTTCAAAGATTGACATCAGCAAGGTGGCTAACTAGAGAGGCCTAATGTTCATCCCCCAAGAAAGGACAATGGCAATGAATGGCTAAGATTTTCTGGAGTGCTGAAGAGAGAGTACTGGAGTGCAGTGGGGGATTGGAGACACATCCGTAGTGACTGGAAGTCCAGGAGGGCAGCATGGAGTAATCCGGCCTCTGTAGCCTCATTTTCTCCACTTGGATCAGATCTGCCCAGATTCAGAAGGGATTTCCCATTCCAGGAATAAGGTAAGCAGAACATCCCCACCAGCCCCTATCACCACCACAAACACCCACAGTTCTTACTGCAGAGGAATCTCACAGTCCTGAGTCTGGCTTGGAGAGCTGCTGGGAATTCATGCAGCTGCACTGCCCCAGAGTAGGAGCACAATGTGTGTGCACTTCCACGCTTCCCACCCCCACCCAACCCCCGTGAACCAACCTGCTGCAGCACGGTGCCATCTTGAGACCAGAGCTGCCTCTGGAGTGCACACTGCTCTGGGGTCCAGTAGCCTCTCCAGCAGTGGGGATCCATCTTCATTCCACCAATGCTACAATGGTTGCTGGACACCACAACTCCAGCCACATGGAGCATGGGCCCAAGATTGGCTGTTAGTCTGGTCCTCCACCTCAGGGAAACCAACCCTCTGCTGTTATACTACCAGCCAGAGAACAGCCTGGCCATTCCACCCAGGGCAAACCCACTCTTGAGCCAGCCAAACTGCTGTGTGCCTTCTCCTGAGCAGGAGAGATCCCTCAGCCACCAAGCAGCTAACATGCCCCTAAGCCAGTCAAGAAGCTATGTGCCCCCATCTTAGGCCTGAGAAACAGCCTTGTTGGCTGCCCCTGACAGGCATAACCCCATGTCAGCTATGCAACTGTACGCCTACATCCTGAGCTGCAAAAGCATCCCTGTGAGCTTCCCCAAACAGACACTCCCCAGGCTGGTCAGGTAGCCTTGAACCTGCATCCCAGACCTGAGAAACAACGCTGGGAAGGAAGATACACTGACAGGCAAGCCAGGCAGCCTTGCAACTGTGTCCAGAGCCTGAGAAAAAGCCCTATGGTCTGCCCCTAACAGGCATGCTCCCACGTTGGCCAAGCAACTGTGCATCCATGCCCATAGCCAGAGTAACAGTCCCATGACTGCAACCCTAGCAAGGCAGATCCTAGGTTGAGCACTCACATGCCCCTGACCTGAGAAACAGCCCAGCAATCCCACCCCCAGCAAAGCCATACAATCACACTACATATTTTCTCAGCATATGTCACTGAGACACTCACAAACATCACTAGCATGGATTACAGCTGAAGAAACTACATGGAGTCTGCACTACTGCATTCACATAAAACCAAAGCCAACAAACCCCACCAAACTGACCCTCCAAGACCCATCATTATGAATAAATCTTTCTCTTCAAACTCTACTCCATAAAATTGAAAGAGGTGACTTCTCCCCTGGATACATGGAAATTAACATGACACATCAAACACAAAAAATGCAAGGAAATGACACCTGCAAAGGAACACAATAATTCTCCAGTAACAGACCCCAATCATAATGAAACATGTGAAATGCCAGAAAAAGAATTCAAAATAATAATCAAGAAAACTCGGTAAGATATAAGAGAATGCAGACAATTCAGTGAAATTAGGAAACAACTCATGATATGAATGACAAATTCAGCAGAGATTGCTATCATGAAAAAAGAGCCAAACAGAAACCCTAGAGCTAAGAATTCAATGAATGAAATTAAAAATATAATCAAGAGTTTCAGTAAAAGACTAGATCAAGCAGAGGAGTAAATTTCTGAACTTGAAGAAAGGTCTTTTGAAATAACACAGGGAGACACAAGAAAAAGAAATTAAGAAAGCCTACAGGATTTATGGGACATAAGTAACAAATATCACATTATGGGTGTTCCAGGAGAAGAGAAGAGACAGAGTATAGAAAACAAATTTTATGAAATAATAGCTAACATTTTCCCAAGTATTAGGAGATAGATAGATATCCAGGTCCAGGAAGCTCAAAGATCCCCAAATAGAATCAACCTAAAAAGGTCTACCCTGAGCCATATTATAGTCAAATTGTCAAAACTCAAAGACAAAAAGAGAATTCTAAAAACAACAATGGAAAAGCATCAGGTGACATATAAAGGAATCCCTATTAGACTAATAATGCATTTCTCTACAGAAACCTTACAGGCCAGGAGAAAACAGGATGATATATTCAAAGTACTGGGGGAAAAATATTGCTAGCCAAGAATATTATACTCAGCAAAGCTATCTTTCAGAAATGAAAGAGAAATAAAATCTTTCACAGACAAGCAAAAACTAAGGGGATTCTTCACCACCATACCAGCCATACAAGAAATGCTCAACAGAGTCTTACATTAAAAAGTGAAAAGATGCTAACCACCATGAAAACATGCAAAACTATAAAACTCACTGGGAGAACCAGTACACAAAAGACAAAGAGGAAAAAAATTAAACATTATCTCTATAAAAAACCACCCAACCACCAAAATAAACAACAAGAGATGAAGTAATGAAGGATATACAAAACAACTAAAAAACAATCAATAAAATAACAAGATTATGCCCTCATCTATCAATAATTATCTTGAATGTAAACAGATTAGATTCCCCATTTAAAAGATAAAGACTGACTGAATGGATAAAAGACATGACCCAACTATATGCTGCCTAGAAGAAACTCACCTCACATGTAAAGACACACATAGACTGAAAATAAAGGAATGGAAAAATATATTCCACCCAAATGGAAACCAAAAGTAAGCAGAGGTAGCTATACTTATATCAGACAAAACAGACTCCATGTCAAAAACTGTAAAAAGAAACATAGAAGGCTATTAAATAATAATAAAGGGATCAATTCAGCAAGAGAATATAACAATTATAAATATATATGCACCCAACACTGGAGCACCCAGATATACAAAGCAAATATTATTAGATCTAAAGGGAGAAATAGATCCCAATACAATAATATTTGGTGACTACAACACTCCATTCTTCAGGATTGACCATATGTTAGGATACAAAAAACAAGTCTCAAAAAAAATTTAAAAACTTAAAATCATATCAAATATTTTATCTGATTACAATGTAATAAAACTAGGAACTAATAACAAGATAAAAATTCAAAACTATATGAATACATGGAAATTAAACAACATGGTCCTGAATGACCAATGGGTGAAGGACGCAATAAAGAATGAAATTTAAAAATTATTTGAAATAAATAAAAATAGAATACAATATCCCCAAACCTGTGAGATACAGCAAAAGCAGTATTAAGAGGCAAATTTATAGCAAAAAATGCCTACATAAAAAACTAGAAATATTTCAAATAAACCACTTGATGCATCTCAAGGAACTAAAAATGCAAGAACAAACCTAACCTAAAATTAGCAGAATAAAAAAATAATAAATATCAAAACAAAAATAAACAAAACTGAAACTAAAAAACTTACAAAAGATTAACAAAACAAGAAGTCAGTTTTTTAAAAAGATAAATAAACAATTTGCTAGACTAAGAAAAAAGAGAATACCAAAATAAAATCAAAAGCAAAAAAAGATGTCACAACAGATACAACAAAAATATAAAGGATCCCTAGAGACTACTATGAATAACTATACACTAACATATTTGAAAACTTAGAGGAAACAGATAAATTCCTGGACACATACAACCTACCAAGACTGAACCAAGAAGAAATAGAAAACCTGAACACACCAATAACAAGTAATGAGATTGAACCAGTAATAATAAGTATTCCAACAAAAAAGTCCAGGACCAGATGGCTTAACCATTGAATTCTACTGAAACTTTAAAGAAGAATTAACACCAGTTCTCAAACTATTCTATAAAATGAAGCAGAAGAAACTCTTCCTAACTCATCCTACAAGGCCAGCATAAACCTGATATCAAAACCAGACAAGAACACAAACTTAATAAAGCAAACTACAGTCCAATATTCCTGATAAACATAGATGAACAAGCCCTCAAAAAAATACTAGCAAACCGAATCTAACAGTACATCAAAAAGATAACACGCCATGATCAAGTGGGATTTATCCTACGAAGCAAGGATGGTTCAACATATACAAGTCAATAAACATCGTACATCACATCAGTAGAAAAAAGAACTAAAACCGTATGATCATCTCAATAGATGAAGAAAAATCTTTTGATAAAATTCAAACATCCCTTAATGATAAAAATGTTTAATAAATTACGTACAAATGGATACATGACAAACCTATAGCTAATATGTTTCGAATAGAGAACTGCTGTAAGCTTCTTTTTTAAGAACTACAACAAGACAAGATGCCCACTGTCACCATTCTTTCAACATAGCATGGAAGTTATAACCAGGGCAATTAGGCAAGTGAAAAAAAGAAAGGACATCCAAATTAGGAAAAAAGAAACCAAATTATTCTTGTTTTAAGATATGATCTTATATTTGAAAAAACTAAAAACTCCACCAAAAAAACTACTACAACTGATAAACAAATTCAGTAAAGTTGCAGTATATAAAATTATTGTACAAAATGTAGATGATGGGTTGATCGGTGCAGCAAACCACCATGGCAGGTGTATACCTATGTAACAAACCTGCATGTTCTGCATATGTATCCCAAAACTTAAAGTATAATAAAAAAAAAACAGTAGCATTTCTATACACAAACAACCAGCTGAAAAAGAAATCAAGAAATCCCATTTAAAATAGCTACTAAAAAATTAAATACCTAGGAAATTAAATACCAATGAGGTAAAAGACCTCTACAATGAAAACTGTAAAACATTGATGAAAGAAATTATAGATGATACAAACAAACAGAAAAATATTCCATGCTTATTTATCAAAAGAATTAATATTGTTAAAATGACCCAAAGCAATCTATAGATTCAATGTAATCTCTATCAAAATACCAATGATATTCTTCACTGAAATAGAAAAAAACAAATCTAAAATTTGGATGTAACCATAAAATACCCTGAATATCCAAAGGAATCCTGAGCAAAAAGAACAAAGCTGGAGGTATCACACTACCAGACCTAAAGATATACTACAAAATAGCATGGTACTGACATAAAAATAGATACATAGGCCAATGGGACAGAACAGAGAACCCAGAAATTAATCCACGTATCTACAGCCAACTGATTTTTTACAAAAGTACCGAAACACTCATTTGGGGGAAAGGACAGTCTCTTCAATAAGTGGTGCTGGGAAAACCAGAGATCCAAGTGCAAAAGAATAAAACAAGACCCCCATCTCTCACTTTATACAAAAATGGACTCAAAATGGATCAAAGTCCTAAATATAAAGTTCAAAACAATAAAACTACTGAAAGAAAACAACAGGGGAAACACTTCAAGACATTGGTCAGAAAAAATATTTTATGAATTAAGACCTCAAAAGCACAGAGAGCAAAAGCAAAAATAAACAAATGGGATTATATCAAGCTAAAAAGCTTCCACAGGAAGAGAAAACAACATAGTGAAAAAACAACGTATAAAATAGGAGAAAATATTTGCAAACTTCTCATCTCACAGGGAATTAATGTCCAGAATTTACAAGAGATCCAAACATCTCAACAGCAAAAAACAAACAAACAATCCAATTTAAAAATGAGCAAATGATCTGAACAGACATTTCTCAAAAGAAAATACACAGATGAACAACAAATGTATTTTAAAATGCTCAACATCATTAATTATCAGGGAAATGCAAACCAAAACCACAATGAGGTATTATCTCACCCCTGGTAGGATAGCTATTATCAAAAAGAGAAAAAAAATAACAAATACTGGCAAAGATTCAGAGTAAAAAAGAACTCCTATACACTGCTGGTGGGAATGTAAACTAGTACAGCCATTATGGAAAACAGTATGGAGCTTCCTCAAAAATCACAAATAGAACTACCATATGATCCAGCAATCTCACTACTGGGAATCTATCCAAAGGAAAGAAAATCATTAAATCAAAGAGATAGCTGCACTCCAATGTTTATGGCAGCACTGCTCAAAATAGCCAAGATAGGGAATCAACCTGTGTCTAACAACAGATGAATGGATAAAGAAAATGTGGTATATATACACAATGGAATACTATTCATTCATAAAAAAGAATGAAATCCTGTCATTTGCAGCAACATTGATAGAACTGGAGGACATTATGTTAAGTGAAATAAGACAGAAACGGAAAGTTAAACACCACATGTTCTCATTCACGTATGAAAGCTAAAAAAGGAAGTTGATCTCATAGAAGTAAAAAGCAGAACAGAAGATACAAGAGGCTGTGAAGGGTAGGGGGATGAGGGAATAGGGAGAGAATTGTTAAATGATACAAAAGTATAGCTAGATGGGAGGAATACATTCTAGTGTTCTATAGCACTACAGGATGACCATAGGTAACAATAATATATTATAGTTTCAAATAGCTAGAAGGAGGATATTGAACATCCCCAATGCAAAGAAGTGATAAATGTTTAAGATGATGGATATGCCAATTACCCAGATCTGATCACTATCCATTATACATAACAAAACATCACTATGTGCCCTATGAATATGTATAATCACTATGTGCCCTATGAATATGTATAATTATTACTTTCCAATTAAAAAATAAAATTTAAAAAATCAAAAAGAATGTGAACATTTGAAGTAAAAAAAAATCATGTTTCCCAGAATACTTAATGGCATAAAAAATAATTTAAGATATAATTTAGTGAGAAAAGCAGGATATGAAATTCCATAAAGAATATAATACCAAAATTGTAAATAATACTACAGTTTATGCACATATATATACACACACACATATATATATATATACTCAAATAGGCCAGGTGTGGTGGCTCACGCCTGTAATCCCAACACTTTGGGAGGCCAAGGTGGGTGGATCACTTGAGGCCAGGAGTTCGAGACCAGCCTGATCAACATAGTGAAACCCCATCTCTATTAAAAATACAAAATTAGCCAGGTGTGGTGGCACACACCTGTAATCCCAGCTACTCAGGAGGCTGAGGCAGGAGAATCACTTGAACTGGGGAGGTGGAGGTTGCAGTGAGCCGAGATCACGCCATTGCACTCCAGCCTGGGCAAAAAGAGTGAAACTCTGTCTCAAAATATATGTATATATAAAATATATATTATATATTATATTATGTATGATTATGTTATTATATAATATATATTATAATATGTATTATATATGATTATGTTATTATATAATATATATTATAACATATAATATATATTATAATATACTATTATATATTATATATAATTATATGTTATATATTTTATTATATATAATATATTATATATAAAAACTGTCTCAAAATATATAAATATGCATATATACATTGTGTGTGTGCACAAACATGTGTATGGGACTGAAAAAATATGCATCAAAAATAACAGTATTAATGGTTACTTCTGTGTAATGCAGTAATATGTGATTTTTACTTTCCACCTTACACTTTTCTGTATTTGGCAAATAAATATGATTCGCTCTTAAGACTAAAATTAGAAAAAACTACATACATAACTATGTTTAAAGGAAAACATAATCATTAGAAAAAATGAATTTTATTTTTACAGACACACTTGCTCTAAATAAACTCTTACCTAATTATGGTACTGATAGGTACATGTGTAACATATAACACGAAGGACTGAAGTCTAGTTTCTCAAATGAATTTTTTTTCTTTGTTCCATTTGAAACCAATTTGAGAGGCACTCCCAGGGTGCCATCTGTCCTTTCCCAGTCATATCCTCACCGCCAGCCTTGGACAACTTTGTTCAGAAGAAATGGGGACCTTTTTTGTGTCCATTCCTTGACAGCTTTGAAAATTATTTAGCTTCTATCATGATGGATACTCTCTGCCTAAAATGACAGATGGGCAGCCTCAGAAAATGGACGACATGAAATTTGAAAAATGATACGACTGCTGGTGAACAGACTTTTTTTAAAAGAAAACTTGACATAAGTTTGAAATATAGCATGGAGGCCTGTTCTATCATTTTTCTCCCTCTGAAGAAATCAGTAGCTGTCCTTTATCCATATGCTCTTCAGGAAAGAAAACCTATACTCGAGTTAAAATGGATTCTTTTTCCCTCCTTAAAAAGTACGTGAGGTAAACTGTAGGAGTGAATTTTCTCATTTACTCACTCAACAATTTATTGAGTGCCTACTATATGGAGGCCATTGGTTAGTGGCTGGGGATATCAAGATGTATTAAACATAGTCCCTGCCTCCAGGGATCCCATAGCCCAGTGAAGAGAGATGAGTAAATAGATGATTACCATCCAATGCAGTATGGTCAAAGAGAGAAGTGCATCAGGAGTATTAGGGGCCCTGGAGGAATGGGATGACACTAGGTCTTACGCAGGGAAGAAGGGTGTTAGAAGAGTCTTCCCCTGAGAAGGTGATGCCTGAGATGAGTCCTTTGCAATGCTCAAATATTTCTCTTATTGTCTTGGCTAAATCTTGATGAATTATGAATCATCTGCCTGTTGACACAGAGGCAAACCTTTTCCTATGAACCGTTTTACTTAGTCACACAATTCCAGACCACATCTCAGCTGAGGGTTGGCATGTGCCCAGAGAATTCCAGTTCCTTTAACAGATTAACTTTTAAATGTTTTACCCACCTCAGCAAAGCAAGGATTTTCCCCAAAAAGTGAGCTAATTTCTCTCCTTTTTCCCTTCTCTTCTTCCCCACAATTATATAATACAACCTGACATCATCGAGGTATTTATTTTCTTGGTAGGAGGCACAGGTATGTGCTTGTGTTACCTGAGGTATTCAAGTTTATTGTAAGAATACAAAAGGAAGGAAGGAAACAGGAGTTGCCTCACACCCCTGATCAAAGGAGATGCAACTTATCCAACAGGAGCCCTGTGGATGCTGTAATGGCTTTGGGTCCTGTGTCTCCAAAGCCGGCATGCTCTGTGCTGTCCCCTGTGCTCCTGGCTTTGTGATGACTCAGTTACTCTCAGCCTCTACTGAATTACTGCACTTTTTACCCTTCTTGCGGCTAATTTCAGGCTTTCACTGCCTCATTGCACCTGCTCTTTCTCTTCTCTCTGCATTCATATATTAGCATAATTTAAGCTCAGAGCACCTTCTCTCAAGAAAGGAAGAAGGAAGGCCAAATAGAACTTTCCAGCAATCATCCCACCTCTCCCCAAAGGAAAACTAAATTGAACAACTATCCACATAAGAAAACACCTTCGTAAGGACTGAAACTCAGATGAGTAATCGCAGTGCCCAATTTTAATATCATATCAAGGAAAGAGGCACTGAAGATGGTAGGAAAGACAGTTTTGAATTGCCTACACCACCCCACCCATATGCCCCCGCAGTGGCCACATGCCACTGAGAGAGAATGTGTGTGCTCCAGGAGGGAGAGTGCAGTGATGATGGGACTTTGCATTGGAACTCAGTGTAGCCCTGTCACAGTAGAAAGCAACATTGGACAGAAACTCACCCAACATAGATGAACGGGGCATTTAGATGAGCCCTAGCCAGAGGCAAACTGTTCATCCCAGGGTCAGAACTTAAATTCTGGCTAGCCTCCCCACCACAGGTTAAAGTGCTCTGGGTCCTAAATAAACTTGAAAGGCAATTTAGGCTACAAAGGTTGCAATTCCTGGGCAACTCCTGGTGCTGTCCTGGGCTTGGAGCCAGTGGACTTGGGGTACACATGACCTAGTAGTTTTACTCCCAGAGGATATTTGACAACATCCAAAGACATTTTTGGTTTTCAAGACCGGGGGAATGCTATTGGCATCTAGTAAGTAGAGGCCAGGGATGCTGTTAAATATTGTACAATCCCCAGGACAGTCCCCACAACAAAAAAAGTATTCTAGGCCAGGCGCGGTGGCTCACGCCTGTAATCCCAGCACTTTGGGAGGCTGAGGCGGGTGGATCACGAGGTCAGGAGATCGAAACCATCCTGGCTAACAAAGTGAAACCCCGTCTCTACTAAAAATACAAAAAATCAGCCGGGCGTGGTGGCAGGCGCCTGTAGTCCCAGCTACTCAGGAGGCTGAGGCAGGAGAATGGCGTGAAACCGGAAGGCAGAGCTTGCAGTGAGCCGAGATCGCGCCACTGCACTCCAGCCTGGGTGACAGAGCAAGACTCCGTCTCAAAAAAAAAAAAAAAAAAAAAAAAAGTATTCTACCCTAAATGTTAATAGTGCCCAAACTGAGAACCCCTGCTCTATTATAAAGGGCTTGATACTATTTGTGCTTCAGTCTGCTCTGCCAGGATGTGAAATTTTAGAGATTTGGGGTCATTTCTTACTTATCACTCCACCCCATCCCACAATTACAGAACAGGCCCTAATACACATTTGCACAGGAGAAACATTAAACATTATTAAATAAAGAGATTCCTGATGCCTTCACTGGAGGATGCCACATAGAGTTGCCCAAGAAGGAGCTCAATTGCAGATCAGCTCCTGGCCTCCCCGCATCGGCCCTTGTGGCTTTTGAATCAGAGCTTGCCTTGAAAGCAACTGTTTGTTACTCTGACCATGTCACTCTGATATGAACCATCCCTACTCTGATTGACAGTCACACAGGCTTCCTCTTGAACCTGTTTTAGCCACACTGGAGTTATCACAATCCATCTCTCTCAGGTCCCTGCCACCACCACTAAATGAATTTCATCAACTCTACAGAAACTAGATGACCAAATATTCCAAACTATACCCTCTAAATTTGGTGAATACCCATCTAGTTTTATTGTTTAATGCTGTAACCAGCAAATAGAAAATTCAGTTTATTTCCACAGATTAAGTGATTTTGGAAAGAGGCAGGAAACCATTGGAAAAGAAGAAATTAAAGATGGGGAAGAAGGGATACAGAAAGGGAAGAGAAGGGGACACGCAAGCAAGAAGCATGCAGGGAGGAACAATACAGACTCCTTCAGTCTTGATCTCAGGGGTTTTCGAGCTTCAGGGTTACCGGGGCAATCCTGAGTGGCCTTGGGACACATTTAGGTCTCACTATTAAATAGATCTTACTATAGCTCTGATACTTACCTCATGGAGGACCATATGAGGGAACACAAACTGCTTTGAAGGTTGCTAACATGTAATGAATGTTCAGAGAATACTTACTAGGTCTGTTGCTCTGACTTCGGTCTAAGAACACCAAGGGATTTGTTCTTCACATTTTTTTCATAATCACAAATAGGAAACCTTCATCTTGAGATGCCTGCAAAAAGTTGTATTTATTTATTTATTATTTTTTGGGTGGATTGAACCTTTTTTTATTTTTAATTTTTAATTTCTGTGGGTACATAGTAGGTGTATATATTTATGGGTTACATGAGATGTTTTGATATGGGCATGCAATGTGTAATCACATCAGGGTAAATGGGGTTTCCATCACCTCAAGCATTTATCCTTTGTGTTGCAAACAATTCAATTATACTTTTTGTTATTTTTAAATGTACAGTTAAATTATTACTGACTGTAGTTACCCTCTTGTGCTATCAAATACTAGGTTTTATTCATTCTATTTTTTATACCCACTAACCATCCCCACCTTCCCCACCCCAGCCTCCACTACACTTCCCATCCCCTGGTAACCATCCTTCCACTCTCTATCTCCATGACTTAAATTGTTTTGATTTTTAGATCCCACAAGTAAGTGAGAACAAGAGACATGTATCTTTCTGTACTTGGCTTATTTCACTTAACATAATGACCTCCAGTGCCATCCATGTCCTTGCAAATGATGGGATCTCATTCTTTTTGATGGCTGAATAGTACTCCATTTTGTATGTGAATAAAAATAATTTTATTTTATTATTATTATTATACTTTAAGTTCCAGGATACATGTACACAACGTGCAGGTTTGTTACATATGTATACATGTGCCATGTTGGTGTGCTGCACCCATTAACTTGTCATTTACATTAGGTATATCTCCTAAGGCTATACCTCCCCCCCTCCCCCGCCCCCGCCCTCACCCCACGACAGGCCCTGGTGTGTGATATTCCCCTTCCTGGGTCCAACTGTTCTCATTGTTCAATTCCCACCTATGAGTGAAAACATGCGGTGTTTGGTTTTCTGTCCTTGCGATAGTTTGCTCAGAATGATGGTTTCCAGCTTCATCCATGTCCCTATAAAGGACATGAACTCATCCTTTTTTACAGCTGCATAGTATTCCATGGTGTATATGTGCCACATTTTCTTAATCCAGTCTATCATTGATGGACATTTGGGTTGGTTTCAAGTCTTTGCTATTGTGAATAGTGCCGCAATAAACATACGTGTGCATGTGTCTTTATAGCAGCATGATTTATAATCCTTTGGGTATATACCTAGTAATGGGATGCCTGGGTCAAATGGTATTTCTAGTTCTAGATCCTTGAGGAATTGCCACACTGTCTTCCACAATGGTTGAACTAGTTTACAGTCCCACCAACAGTGTAAAAGTGTTCCTATTTCTCCACATCCTCTCCAGCACCTGTTGTTTCCTGACTTTTTAGTGATCGCCATTCTAACTGGTGTGAGATGGTAATTCATTGTGGTTTTGATCTGCATTTCTCTGATGGCCAGTGATGATGAGCATTTTTTCATGTGTTTTTTGGCTGCATAAATGTCTTCTTTTGAGAAGTGTCTGTTCATATCCTTCGCCCACTTGTTGATGGGGTTGTTTGATTTTTTTCTTGTAAATTTATTTAAGTTCCTTGTAGATTCTGGATATTAGCCCTTTGTCAGATGGGTAGATTGCAAAAATGTTCTCCCATTCTGTAGGTTGCCTGTTCACTCTGATGGTAGTTTCTTTTGCTGTGCAGAAGCTCTTTAGTTTAATTAGATCCCATTTGTCAATTTTGGCTTTTGTTGCCATTGC
The DNA here is from genome assembly GCF_028885655.2 of Pongo abelii. Taxonomy (NCBI): domain Eukaryota; kingdom Metazoa; phylum Chordata; class Mammalia; order Primates; family Hominidae; genus Pongo; species Pongo abelii. Next base: position 56,900,056 of record NC_072006.2, on the reverse strand, counting down.
TTTTGGTGTTTTAGACATGAAGTCCTTGCCCATGCCTATGTCCTGAATGGTATTGCCTAGGATTTTTCTAGGGTTTTTATGGTTTTAGGTCTAACATTTAAGTCTTTAATCCATCTTGAATTAATTTTTGTATAAGGTGTAAAGAAGGGATCCAGTTTCAACTTTCTACATATGGCTAGCCAGTTTTCCCAGCACCATTTATTAAATAGGGAATCCTTTCCCATTTCTTGTTTTTGTCAGGTTTGTCAAAGATTAGATGGTTGTAGATGCGTGGTATTATTTCTGAGGGCTCTGTTCTGTTCAATTGGTCTACATCTCTGTTTTGGTACCAGTACCATGCTGTTTTGGCACCAGTACCATGCTGTTTTGGTTACTGTAGCCTTGTAGTATAGTTTGAAGTCAGGTAGCGTGATGCCTCCAGCTTTGTTCTTTTGGCTTAGGATTGTCTTGGCAATGCGGGCTCTTTTTTGGTTCCACATGAACTTTAAAATAGTTTTTTTCCAATTTCGTAAAGAAAGTCATTGGTAGCTTGATGGGGATGGCATTGAATCTATAAATTACCTTGGGCAGTATGGTCATTTTCACGATATTGATTCTTCCTACCCATGAGCATGGAATGTTCTTCCATTTGTTTGTGTCCTCTTTTATTTCATTGAGCAGTGGTTTGTAGTTCCCCTTGAAGAGGTCCTTCACATCCCTTGTAAGTTGGATTTCTAGGTATTTTATTCTCTTTGAAGTGATTGTGAATGGGAGTTCACTCATGATTTGGCTCTCCGTTTGTCTGTTATTGGTGTATAGGAATGCTTGTGATTTTTGCACATTGATTTTGTATCCTGAGACTTTACTGAAGTTGCTTATCAGCTTAAGGAAATTTTGGGCTGAGACAATGGGGTTTTCTGAATATACAATCATGTCTTCTGCAAACAGGGACAATTAGACTTCTTCTTTTCCTAATTGAATACCCTTTATTTCTTTCTCCTGCCTGATTGCCCTGGCCAGAATTTCCAACACTATGTTGAATAGGAGTGGTGAGAGAGGGCATGCCTGTCTTGTGCCAGTTTTCAAAGGGAATGCTTCCAGTTTTTGCCCATTCAGTATGATACTGGATGTGGGTTTGTCATAAATAGCTCTTATTATTTTGAGGTACGTCCCATCAATACCTAATTTATTGAGAGTTTTTAGCATGAAGGGCTGTCGAATTTTGTCAAAGGCCTCTTCTGCATCTATTGAGATAATCATGTGGTTCTTGTCTTTGGTTCTGTTTATATGCTGGATTACATTTATTGATTTGTATATGCTGAACCAGTCTTGCATCCCAGGGATGAAGCTCACTTGATCATGGTGGATAAGCTTTTTGATGTGCTGCTGGATCCAGTTTCCCAGAATTTTATTGAGGATTTTTGCATCGATGTTCATCAGGGATATTGGTCTAAAATTCTCTTTTTTTGTTGTGTCTCTGCCAGGCTGTGGTATCAGGATGATGCTGGCCTCATAAAATGAGTTAGGGAGGATTCCCTATTTTTCTATTGATTGGCATCGTTTCAGAAGGAATGGTACCAGCTCCTCTTTGTACCTCTGGTAAAACGCAGCTGTGAATCTGTCTGGTCCTGGACTTTTTTTGGTTGGTAGGCTATTAATTATTGCCTCAATTTCAGAGCCTGTTATTGGTCTATTCAGGGATTCAACTTCTTCCTGGTTTAGTCTTGGGAGGGTGTATGTGTCCAGGAATTTATCCATTTCTTCTAGAATTTCTAGTTTATTTGCATAGAGGTGTTCATAGTATTCTCTGATGGTAGTTTGTATTTCTGTGGGATTGGTGGTGATAGCCCCTGTATCATTTTTTATTGCGTCTATTTGATTCTTCTCTCTTTTCCTCTTTATTAGTCTTGCTAGCGGTCTATCAATTTTGTTGATCTTTCGAAAAACCAGCTCCTGGATTCACTGATTTTTTTAAGGGTTTTTTGTGTCTCTATCTCCTTCAGTTCTGCTCTGATCTTAGTTATTTCTTGCCTTCGGCTAGCTTTTGAATGTGTTTGCTCTTGCTTCTCTAGTTCTTTTAATTGTGATGTTAGGATGTCAATTTTAGATCTTTCCTGCTTTCTCTTGTGAGCATTTAGTGCTATAAATTTCCCTCTACACACCGCTTTAAATGTGTCCCAGATATTCTCGTATGTTGTGTCTTTGTTCTTATTGGTTTCAAAGAACATCTTTATTTCCGCTTTCATTTCGTTATGTACCCAGCAGTCATTCAGGAGCAGTGGTTCAGTTTCCATGTAGTTGAGCAGTTCTGAGTGAGTTTCTTAATCCTGAGTTCTAATTTGATGCACTGTGGTCTGAGGGACAGTTTGTTATAATTTCTGTTCTTTTACATTTGCTGAGGAGTGCTTTACTTCCAACTATGTGGTCAATTTTGGAATAAGTGTGATGTGGTACTGAGAAGAATGTGTATTCTGTTGATTTGGGGTGGACAGTTCTGTAGATGTCTATTAAGTCCACTTGGTGCAGAGCTGAGTTCAATTCCTGGATATCCTTGTTAACTTTCTGTCTCGTTGATCTGTCTAATGTTGACAGTGGTGTGTTAAAGTCTCCCATTATTATTGTGTGGGAGTCTAAGTCTCTTTGTAGGTCTCTAAGGACTTGCTTTATGAATCTGGGTGCTCCTGTATTGGGTGCATATATATTTAGGACAGTTAGCTCTTCTTGTTGTATTGATCCTTTTACCATTACGTAATGGCTTTCTTTGTCTCTTCTGATCTTTGTTGGTTTAAAGTCTGTTTTATCAAAGACCAGGATTGCAACCCCTGCTTTTTTCTGTTTTCCATTTGCTTGGTAGATCTTCCTCCATCCCTTTATTTTGAGCCTATGTGTGTCTCTGCATGTGAGATAGGTCTCCTGAATATAGCACATTGATCGGTCTTGACTCTTTATCCAATTTGCCAGTCTATGTCTTTTAATGGGAGCATTTAGCCCATTTACATTTAAGGTTAATACTTTCATGTGTGAATCTGATCCTGTCATTATGATGTTAGCTGGTTATTTTGCTCATTAGTTGATGCAGTTTATTCCTAGCATCAATGGTCTTTACAATTTGGCATGTTTTTGCAGTGGCTGGTACCAGTTGTTCCTTTCCATGTTTAGTGCTTCCTTCAGGAGCCCTTGTAAGGCAGGCCTGGTGGTGACAAAATCTCTCAGCATTTGCTTGTCTGTAAAGGATTTTATTTCTCCTCCACTTATGAAGCTTAGTTCGGTTGGGTATGAAATTCTGGGTTGAAAATTCTTCTCTTTAAGAATGTTGAGGCCAGGCGTGGTGGCTCATGCCTGTAATCTCAGCACTTTGGAAGGCCAAGGTGGGCAGATCATGAGGTCAGGAGATCGAGACCATCCTGGCTAGCATGGTGAAATCCCATCTCTACTAAAAATACAAAAAATTAGCTGGGTGTGGGGGCAGGCGCCTATAGTCCCAGCTACTCAGGAGGCTGAGGCAGGAGAATGGCATGAACGTGCGAGGCAGAGCTTGCGGTGAGCCAAGATCGTGCCACTGCACTCCAGCCTAGGCGACAGAGCAAGATTCCGTCTCAAAAAAAAAAAAAAAAAAAAAAGAATGTTGAATATTGGCCCCCACTCTCTTCTGGCTTGTAGAGTTTCTGCGGAGAGATCCGCTGTTAGTCTGATGGGATTCCCTTTGTGGGTAACCCGACCTTTCTCTCTGGCTGCCCTTAACATTTTTTCCTTCATTTCAACTTTGGTGAATCTGACAATTATGTGTCTCTTCTCGAGCAGTATCTTTGTGGCGTTCTCTGTATTTCCTGAATTTGAATGTTGGCCTGCCTTGCTAGGTTGGGGAAGTTCTCTTGGATAATATCCGGCAGAGTGTTTTCCAACTTGGTTCCATTCTCCCCGTCACTTTCTGGTACACCAATCAGACACAGATTTGGTCTTTTCACACAGTCCCATATTTCTTGGAGGCTTTGTTGGTTTCTTTTTACTCTTTTTTCTCTAAACTTCTCTTCTCACTTCATTTCATTCATTTGATCTTCAACCACTGATACCCTTTCTTCCAGTTGATCAAATTGGCTACTGAAGCTTTTGCATACATCACATAGTTCTCATGCCATGGTTTTCAGCTCCATCAGGTCATTTAAGGTCCTCTCTAAGCTGTTTATTCTAGTTAGCCATTCATGTAATCTTTTTTCAAGGTTTTTAGCTTCTTTGCAATGTGTTCGAACATCCTCCTTTAGCTCAGAGAAGTTTGTTATTACCGATCATCTGAAGCCTTCTTCTCTCAACTCGTCAAAGTCATTCTCTGTCCAGCTTTGTTCCATTGCTGGCGAGGAGCTGCATTCCTTTGGAGGAGAAGAGGCGCTCTGATTTTTAGAATTTTCAGCTTTTCTGCTCGGTCTCTCCCCATCTTTGTGGTTTTATCTACCTTTGGTCTTTGATGATGGTGACGTACAGATGGGGTTTTGGTGTGGATGTCCTTTCTGTTTGTTAGTTTTCCTTCTAACAGTCAGGTCTCTCAGCTGCAGGTCTGTTGGAGTTTGCTGGAGATCCACTCAGACACTGTTTGCCTGGATATCATCAGCAGAGGCTGCAGAACAGCAAATATTGCAGAACAGCAAATGCTGCTGCCTGATCATTCCTCCGGAAGCTTGGTCTCAGAGGGGCACCCGGCCGTATGAGGTGTTAGTCAGCCCCTACTGGGAGGTGTCTCCCAGTTAGGCTACTCGGGGGTCAGGGACCCACTTGAGGAGGCAGTCTGTCCATTCTCAGATCTCAAACTCCATGCTGGGAGAACCACTACTCTCTTCAAAGCTGTCAGACAGGGACGTTTAAGTCTGCAGAAGTTTCTGCTGCCTTTTGTTCAGCTATGCCCTGCCCCCAGGGGTGGAGTCTACAGAGGCAGGCAGGCCTCCTTGAGCTGCCGTGGGCTCCACCCAGCTCGAGCTTCCCTGCTGCTTTGTTTACCTACTCAAGCCTCAGCAATGGCGGGTACCCCTCCCCCAGCCTTGCTGCCGCCTTGCAGTTAGATCTCAGACTGCCATGCTAGCAGTGAGTGAGGCTCCATGGGCATAGGACCCTCCAAGCCAGGCGCAGGATATAATCTCCTGGTATGCCATTTGCTACGACTGTTGGAAAAGTGCAGTATAAGGGTGGGAGTGACCTGATTTTCCAGGTCTGTCATGGTTTCCCTTGGCTAGGAAAGGGAATTCCCCAACCCCTTGTGCTTCCCAGGTAAGGCAATGCCTCGCCCTGCTTTGTTTGGCTCACACTCTGTGGGCTGCACACACTGTCCTGCAGTCACTGTCTGGCAAGCCTCAGTGAGATGAACCCGGTACCATAGTTGGAAATGCAGAAATCACCCATCTTCCACGTCACTCACGCTGGGAGCTGTAGACTAGAGCTGTTCCTATTCGGCCATCTTGGAACCCCACTCATTTATTGAAGACAGACTCTTGCTCTGTCACCCAGGCTGGAATGCAGTGGCACGATCTTGGCTCACTGCAACCTCTGCCTCCCAGGTTCAAGCAATTATCCTGCCTCAGCCTCCCGAGTAGCTGGGATTACAGGCATGCCCAACCATGCCCTGTTAATTTTTGTGCAAAAAGTTTTAAATCCTCCTGGTGGTTCTCAGCCAAAGTGAATCGGGTCCCCCAAAGGTAACATTCAGAACTGGGGGAGGTGTATTTTACTTGTCACAGTGACTGGGAGGCATCAACTGGCATGTAATGTCAGGGGTCTAGGGACAACCAACATCTTGCCTCAGACAGGATGCAATAAAGAACTGGCCTGCTCCATGTGCCAACCGTGTTCCCCAACATAAGAAACCTGGAGCCAAATGTCCCTGGGAATCCATCTGGAATCTTCCATATGCTTTTGGAGTTGCCAGCCTCCTAAATGGTGTCAAATCAAGTGTTAGCTGTTGAGTGTACCAGGCTTCTTTGTGGGTGGCAATGTAGTTAGTTAGGAGTGCCAGGGTAAAACGAAATTTGCAGGGAGAGGAATGGGATTGGAAGTGAGTACATACAATTAAAAATAGCCTCACATTTTTATAGGACCCTGATCTGATTTCTCCCTTGTATAACAGCACACACTATAAATTAGGATTGCAAAGGCTGGCCCGAGCTTGGAGGCATTCCTATTTTCCCAGTGCATTTTCGGCTTGGTGTAGTACCATTTAGAAATAAAAGCAAAAAGATTTATTTCTCATTGCATTTTGTAAAGACAAAAAATAGTTCCCAGCATGAAGAGGCAAAGGGATGCCAAATTTCAGTCTCAAATGAAATTTTGTTCCTTGCTAAAATTTGCTGAAAATGGCCATTTATATTGGAAACTATAATTTACACTTCATACGGATGTGACAGAGGAAACCTAGAAAGATTTCTGGAAAAGACAGGAGATGAGGGGGCAAAAAAAAAAAAAAAAAAGAGAGAGAAATACACTGATTCCATTTTTCCTCCTGGTTCCTTTTTTTCTTCTCTTTTTCTTTTTTAACCAATATGCTCACATATTTCTTTCAATGAATTTATTGGATCATAGAAACTGTTGTCCTAACTTGTCTTAAGATCCATTTCCCCTTTTTATACACCCCATGGCCAGTCTCCAATGCCCAACCCAATGCAATGCACTGTCTTAATCCTAGGAGCCAAGGTTTTGTGAGGGCTACTGTAATTCAGTCAACAGCTATGTATCACATTAACATCCACTTTGTTCCTACAATGTGAATGCTGTTGGTATAACATATTTTACAGAAACAGATGATGCATGGCTGTCCTTTCAGCCCTCACAATCCAGTTTAGACGTGGAGATATAACCTGCAATCCCATCTAAACCCACTCGACAAATATGTCCCATGCTGTTGTGCTGAGCCCTGTGACGAATGCTAGGAATGTGGCTATGGACGTGATAGGTGTGTTCCTGTCCCCATGGAGCTTACAATCTAGACAGGGAAACAGATCATCAATACATAAACAAATCACTCCTCAGTATATATGGGCAGATCTAGGAAGGAAAGAGTTGCAGTAGTAGAGAATTGAAGAAAGAGGGGGAAAGCTTGAGGCAGGAACAATGATAAGCAAATTGACTGTGTAAAGACAAGAATGGGTACAGGAAAGTTAAGGGCTGGGAGTTCCAGGCAGAGAGCAAAGTTTATGGTGTGAAGTTTCTAAGTTAGAAAATAATTCACCTGGTTCGGGGGAGGCCAGTGAGCTGGAGACAACAGCATGACAAAATGTCATGAGGGAGGCAGGAGTCAGAGAAAGCACAAAAGGAAGCAAACCATAGGGATAAATGAGGGCTGTCAATGACAGTCCCAGCTCATGCTTATAAGTGCTTCTGCTCCTGCATAGAGCCCAGAGGACAGGTGGCTGGGAGCATTTGCAGAGCCTGATCTCTAGCAGTGCAGGAGAGAGATGGCAGTGGCTTACAGTACCCACCTTCTGGAAGGTAAAATGAAATGCAGATGGGTGTAAGATGCCTCTTAGAGGTGGCATAGGCAGGACTTGCTAGTTAGAAAGAGAAGGAATCAAAGGTGACTCTCAGGCTTCTGGCTCAAAAATGTGCTAGCACAGCTGAGATTCCAAAGGACAAGGTCAGAAGTGAGCTGGGTGAATCAGGAAAGACAACTTTGCAGATAACTTGCGGTCTAGAGGGCATGGTGAGGTAACAAAGGCAGGCAGTGCTGCCAGGGTAGCAGGGTATGTCAGAAGGGTCTGTGAACTGGGAGGGGGAGGAGAGCACAAAAGGCCTGAAGGTGACAAGAGCTCCTCAGTCATGAAAACTGTCTGCCAAATGCTAAACCCACATTTCAATCCACTCAACCCCTTATGTGCACGCAGCACAAGCTGCAGCATCTAGACCAACAATAGTTAAAAGCATGAGCTCTTAAGACACAGTAAGACTGTGGACTGTACTGAGTACTGGCCATGCTGAACTTCTCCCTGCCTCGGTTTCCTCATCTATACAATGGTGATAATCCTAGTTTTTGCCATTGAGGGCAGTAACAAGGATTCTATGTCATAATGTATGAAATAAACTTAACCCAGTGACTGGCACATAGAAAGAGTTCAGCAAACTTTAGTAACTTATTTTTAACTATCATTATTATGATTATTATTACAAATGCTGCACCTTTCAAATGGCCAGATCTATTTTTCTATAGCTGGTTCCTGTCAGGGTTTATTCTGAAGAACCTTGAGTAGCAGGGACTCACTAATGCTTTATGATATTTTACCTCACTTTATGGTAGTCATTTATGACAAGACCAGGATGACATAAACTGCCATAAAGCAAAGCAGTGCAATCACACAAATGACCATAAATCAAGGGGGCGCAACTGAAAAGGGTCATAAAGGGAAGGAAATGGAGGGAAACAAAGGAGAGGCAGAGAGTGAAGTTGGGAGCCCACAGCACAAACTTCCAGAGAGTGGAACTTCAATTGAGGAGCAAACTCAAAAAAAATTAGATGGATGTCTTCAAGGGTTGTTTAAATTTCACATACACATTTCCAGACAAATATGGTGCACTTTCACGGTTTCAAAGAGAAATACCTCATTTCATGTCCTACTGTGTTATGCATTTTTTATTGGAAATGCTATTTCTAATCCTATCAGTATATTTGGGATCTATATTGGACTTCAGAGATGTTTAGAATTCACAAGACTAGGAAATACTTTAGCAGTTCAGGAACTACTGATGTCCCTGGATTCTTCTGGCGCCCTGCTGGCTAAAAGGGATTTCTTAATCAGCAGAACTTTTTTCTTTGCCCTTCTTTTCTTTCTTTAATATTTCTTTTATATTTTTTTTTCTGGAGCTTACTATAATGAACAGAGACTAAGAGAGGGTATATAGATTCAATGCACTAGGAATAATTCTGTTCAGGTATATGCAGATGAACAGAAGTGATGGATGGAAAACACAAGTAACAATGTTTCCAAGACCCTTGTTGAGCAGATTTTGCTCAGCTTTTAGACAAGTCACAAAAACAAACTAGGACAACAAATTTGGACCTAGTTCTGATTATAACTTTCTTAGTTGTTTTAAGATGATTCAAGTAAGAAATAGAAACTAGATAGGAAAAAGACACCAACATATATAACATTTTATCCTCCATTTTTCTTGCTGAGAGAATATTTGTGGCTAAATATTACTCCCAGCCAAAGTGGTATATTTGAAAATATATGCAACAGACCTAGTTCAAGGGACTTTAAAATCAAATACTCTTTTAGACAGGTTAAGGATCTGCCTGGCTAAAAGAACACTTCCATTTATACACCCCAACGGTGAACAATCCTTTTATAACAAACACTTTCCTTCCAAACATGTACCTTTTATTCAAGTTAGACTTTATATGCTTGGAGTTTTCACAAAGCAGAGCCCATCTGTTTTTCAAAGTACATCGACCTTCTTGAGCGTGATCTGTCCCATGCACCAGTGTAGTCCTAACACAAGATGCCAGGATGTTCCCAGGAACACACTTCTACCAGCATACAGGCTGGCAGCACGGCAACGAGGATTGGGAAGTCAAAGCTGCAGGACAGTGAATTTGGTGCCTCCTTCACAGATGTTTTCAAAACCTGGTGAAAGCCGAGGCCACTCTGCCATTAGCGTCTCACCTCCACATTTTCAGATCCTCCTTTAAAAAAAAAAGTTTGGGGTTACATTTTTTTAATTTTCTTTTTATCATTTTCTGGCACTCTTACATTTTTTTTATCCAAGACAGGATCTCACTGTGTCACCCAGGCTGCAGTACAGTGACATGTTTGTAGCTCACTGCAGCCCCAAACTCCTGGGCTCAAATGATCCTCCTGCCTTAGCCTCCCAGGAAGCTGAGGCCATAGGTGCACACCACCACACCCAGCTAATTTGTTAAACGTTCTGTAGAGATCTTTAAATATTTTGTAGAGACAGGATCTCACTGTGTTGCCCAGACTGGTCTTGAACTGGCTGCAAGTGATCCTCCCACCTCAGCCTCCCAAAGTGCTGGGATTACAGGCATGAGCTACTACTGTGCCCATTTTTTATTCTAATTCTCCCTCAGAACTTCCAGATATTGAGGGTCTTGATTTTTGTTGGTTGTTTTGTTTTATTTTTATATATATCTTGGATACTTAATTACTCAATATGGTCTCCCTCCTACTTGGCTAGAAATGGCAACTTTTGGCCCACACATAGCAGTATATCTTAAGGAAATATTTGGACAGCTATGCAAAATTGATTTATAATTATAAAGAAAAAACTGGAAACTCCCTGAATGTCCACTGAAAGAGAATTTTAATTGCATTACAATACATTCATTCAATACAATACTATGCTGAAGCTGTAAAAGACATGAAAGAGTACTGATATTTGTATGGAAAAGTATATACTCACACACACCTATCTTAAAAATCTGGAAGGATTTATGCCAAACTGTAATCAATGACTCTCTCTGAAGAGGGGAAATTTCTGAGAAAATTTTCATTTTCTGCTTCTTACATTTCTTTATTGGGTGAACTCACATAATGGGCACAGAGCATATAGGTATTAAAGTGAAGATACTTTTATTTTGAGAATATTGAGTAAGGTTCCATTTTTGTTGTGCAAACAAGTGTGGGCATACATTATTTTATTTTCCAAGACAGAGGCTCACTCTGTCGCCCAGGCTGGGGTGCAGTGACATGATCTTGGCTCACTGCAACCTCCGCCTCCCGGATTCAAGTGATTCTCCTGCCTCAGCCTCCCAAACAGCTGGGACTAGAAGTGTGTGCCACCACGCTCAGCAAATTGTTTATTTTTTGTATTTTTTTTTAGTAGAAATGGGGTTTCACCACATTGGCCAAGCTGATCTTGAACTCGTGATCTCATGATCCACCTGCCTCGGCCTCCCGAAGTGCTGGGATTACAGGCATGAGCCACAGTGCCCGGCCTGGGCATACAATATTAATAGCAGTTATCTGTGAGAAGTGAGAATGTGAGAGAGTATTCTTTTCTTCTTCATTATTTTTTCTGTTTCCCAGGTTTCCCACAATGAATACATATTACTTTTGTAATATGAGAAAGTTAATATTTTTTAGAAATGCCCCCTTAAAATGAAATATAATAAAATACAAGAGAGAAGGAAAGGCCAACTTCCCTCCTTATGTCTCCTCAATCCTGGAAACCACAGGGCCAGAAGCTCAGCATATCTGTTTTCCACAATATACCACAATCTAAACAACAGTGACAAAAAGGGGAAGAGTGAGCCTGTGCCTGTACAATGCATTTGGAGCTGCAGATGAACAGTCCTCCAGTTGTAGGTGCACTTGGGAGTGTTTCTCAGGCCGCCTTCCCTGCAAACATCCTCCCGCCTTGGTCTCTGGCAGCCATGTCTGTGGTGTGTGATTCGACTTCACAGATGCAGCACGTGGCACCAATAACAAACAGCTAGCACAGGAGGGAGGGGTCCACTGACTCAACAGCAACCCATCTGATTCTCTCTCAAGAATGTCGTCTAAGAGTCAGATGGCACTGAGCTCAAGAACTACACGGTCACATCAAGTCAAGGCTGGAGGGGATATTTTCTGCCAAGTATACACTTGATAGAAGAATCAAAAAAATGCTGATCTTCAGAAAGAAGAAAAATACTGCAGCAGACACACATTAAAAGGAGAAGTCCAAAAACAACATGGCCTTAGAGAAGACTAAAGAGTGGGTTTATACCTAACAGAATAGCAGTTTCTGGCCCCAAATACCATGAGGAATTACCATTTTCAATGATGGCTTCCTATCACTTTTCAATACAATACCTTTCACTTGCATGGGCTTTGGAGAGCTTCTTCTCCTGGCAACTCCCACTAAATTGCCAGTTTCATGGCGTCTCGTCAGTCTTGGACATTGTGTCCCCAGATCCTAGAACAGTGCCTTGGATATTGCAAGTACTCAATATGTATTTACTGAATGAACTGATGAGCCAAGGGACTAGATGAAAATAGTCTGGAAGCTCCTAAATGGGTCAGATCCTTGGGCAGAAACATAAGGGATTTTATTATTTAAAATCCACCAGATGACATGACAGGAATGGCCAGGACTTCTTAGACTAGAGTGTGTATGACTGGAATGCAAAGCATTCTTGAAAATTTTAAAGAGACTTTGAAATCTTCATAACTGACATCACTCATACCTAAATCACATCCTTGCATTTGGGTGGCTGATGATGACACTGAATTTTGAATGAAAATTTGAATGAAATTGCTCTGCCCAGTGCAGAAAGTCAAAGGGAGCCCTTGAATTGAGTGTGTGATACACAAACACATAAGCAGTCCAGAAGCCCATGTATAAGCAACAAAACTGAGAGTCACTCTTTTTTTTCAATAAAGTAGGCTACATTACCCAAGAAGCAGAGCCACAGATGATTTCTTAAAGGAGCAGGAAAACAGAATGTACTCAAAGAGTACTGCAATTTAACCCACTCCAACAGATAAAACATCATATTAAAAAAAATCTAAACTTACCTTTCTTTCTACAACCCGGTAGGTATGTTTGAGATGATCCAATTTTATATTGAACAACCTTAATTGAGAGGAAACATAAAGTTATGAGTCTGGGGCAGAACTGCCTTGCAAGGCAAAAAAGACAGAAACAAAGGCTCAATAGTAGCATGCAATATTATAGAGATGGTTTTACATCTGTTTCGCATAATGTTCTTTTGGTCCTTTCTTCCCCATCAATGAAGATTTTTTTTTTTTTTTTGGTCCTTCAAAATAAATTCTAGAGAAGGAACAGCAAGTATGGAGAAAAATAATAACAAGCGCTATACGCTATACTGTTTCTTGACTCAACTAGTAAAGATCATTTTCTAAGGTGAAAGGGCCTTAGGAAACTTTAAAAAATGTTAGCAGTGGTACGGCTTTAAGGGTGACAAAGTTGTTTACTAATCATAGTCTTTAAATTTGGTTAATTATTGGAGCATTAATTTTCTGGGTTCATTTCAGAAGGGACCACCCTTGGAGGAGGTCGGGGGGAAATGTATTGTCTACTTAGAAAGGCAACTTTCATAATTTGGTTGTATTTCCCCATTGGTTAACCTTTTAAAGGAAGGGAAAGATTATAAATTAAAACACTCTACACTAGCAGACCTTAAGGTGAATCATTCTATTTTGTTTTGTATTTAGATGAGAAATTGTGGTTCATGTTTACACTTTTTTTTTTTTTTTTTTAGTGCGTATTGCTCATTATCTTAAGGGAGAGACAAAGAATGTTACAATGATTATTAGTGAGGCTGGTGATGAGATTACTGAACCATTTGGAGTTGGCTTTTCTTGTGTGATATATAATTATAGGGGTCTATTTACAGTCTTATTTATTTATTTGTTTTGCTTTTTAATGATTCACATTTTAATTTTTGTTCTCTCCCCATGAAGGGTATGATTTCTCCATCTTGAGCATGCATTATTATTTGGAGTGCTACTTTATTCCCTGGAATGCTAGAATTAAAGAAAATTTTTCAAAACTAAATAAATAAAGAGCCAACCTCAGTACCGTAATGTCAGAGATCTGGATAAAGCATACCACAAAAGGAAAGCACGGAGCCATAATTCAACTAACACGTTTCCCACTTGTATGGCAATCCTGGGGCATATTATGTTGTAAAACATCTTATTCCCCTTCTAACTTCTTAAATTGTTCCAGATGCTCTTTAGCCATAAAGAAATGTAATGATAATTTTTTTTAAAGCTGCATCATCTGTTTCCATATCTGACTTCCCTGCAATGTGCCAGTTAGTTTAGGAAGTTCAAATCAGAAACAAGTTTATTTATATGGTTCATTTGCACATAAATAGGGAAAGATCAGAGTTGAACAGCACAGTAGTAGAGAGACACTAACCAATCTCACTTTAACAGAGAACCATCTAAGTGCTCTGTGACATAATATCCTCATCCTCAAAATAATGATAATACTGCCTACCTGATGGATTTTTGTAAAGATTAAATTAGCTCATGCACATAATTTTAGAATCCAGTAATTGGCACGAAAGTATTTAGTAAAAGTAAACTATTATTTCCCAAAATCTGTTAATCATCCCTTTTACGGATATAAGACAGCTAGAGGTGATTCATAGAGAAGTTTTTAATGTTTAATGTGTATCAATTATGATGACCATGGCTATGAATAGTAGATATTATTTGGGAACAGTAATTTTCAACCAATAAAAAGTTTAAAATAAAAATTACTTTAAAACAGGGCATGGCAAACGATAGCCTACAAGTGAATTCTCGCCCATTGCCTGTTTCTATATGGTCTGCCAATCAAGAATAGTTTTTACATATGAGTATTTTCAGTTTGGTGATAGTGAGCACTAAAAAGAAAATAATCCCTTTTTTATTAATAAACCTTTATTACAAAAATTATACTCTCATTAAATTCTGAATTTCATCAGTAAAAAATTGGTCAAAATTTGTTTTCCCTGTTGTTATATAAATACCAACATAATACCCTTGATTTTGCCTCTTGGGCTGTAAAGCCTAAAATATTAACTCTGTGGCCCTTTACTTTCTTTCATAGAGTAAGAAGTCCAGAGGCAGAGCAACTCTCTACAGTCGTTTAAGGGAATAGGTCTGTGATTCATCAACATCAAGATTCTTTCCATGTGTCCATTCTGCCATGGTTAATGTACTAGCATCACCTGCAAGCTAGCTCTTTTCCTGGTGGGAAGATGAGCTACTGCAGCTACAGAATGCAGAAAAGTCCTCTCTGGTGTCTCCTTAAGGAGAAAACTTTTCCCAGAAATCCCTGGGCAGATCTTTCCTTACTTCTTATTGGCCAGAGCTGGATCATATGACCTCTCCTGAGCCAATCACTGGAAAGGAAAACAAGATTTTGATACCTGGCTTAGACAATAAGTTCTATTTTCTTGAGGTGGGAATGGGGTCAGCTTTCCTTGAAGCACAAGATTGCATGGAGGATGGGTGGGTAATCTAATACATTGGGGTTCTGTTAGAAGAGGAACGGAGAAAATGGACATTGGATAGGCAAACTATAGGATGTTCATTTCTTTAAATGCGCATTAGAAACAAACCTTTAAAAAAAACTTAGCCTTAAGCAACAAGAGCTATGAAAACATGGGTTCGTGTGCTAATTTTAGTTTGTTTTCTAATACACATTTAAAGAAATGAACATGCAATAGCTTATGTTTTCATAGCTCTTGTTGCTTTGGTTAAGGCTAAGTTTTAAGTCTACTGAAATACACAATTAAATATGAGTTACTATACTCTTAAATCACACAATCACTAAACTTTGAGCAGTTAGGCATGTTGGTCATTGTTTATGTTATACTCTTTGCTCAGAAATTCCAATTTATTCTTCAAAGCCCAAATCAAATGTCCCTTCTCTGATCTCTCATTCTTTTTATGCCCAAAAAGGATTGGTTTCTTCCACAGCACTTTCTTTTTTATATACCTCTTCTAACAAGGGCCAGGTTGTGATATTTATATATCCACTCCTGATTGGGAACACCCTGTTTGTCATTCAGCCATTTATGAAACACTTGGTTCAGCAGCATTTATACGGCTTATGGAGAATACATCTACATCATTTCTAGCCCTGGCAACTAAGGCGTGATGCATAGGAGGTACTCGTGGTATGTTTTACAGTAACTATCCATGCAAACTTAGCAAAGGGGAAAAACACATTTTGAACAACTGGCACTTTAGCAATTTATTTAATTCAGAACAAAACCAGTCAATCTCATAAAATCTCTGAGGATTGCAGACAAAAATGTCCCTGGAGTAGGACTGGATTAACACACGGATGATTGGAGGTAAGCCCTTTTGCCTCCAACCACCAGCTCATTACGAGTTTACCCCACTTTAAGAGTATGAGTCTCTTGTAAGAGAATCCAAGGAAAGCTAAAGATGTACTCCTCTCACTGTGTAAACATAATTTTATTTCTAATTAATTTCAATAAAATTTCAAAAATTAGCATTTGATGACTTTCCTATCTTATTTGGAACACTTCAATGACACCTCATTT
The DNA here is from genome assembly GCF_028885655.2 of Pongo abelii. Taxonomy (NCBI): domain Eukaryota; kingdom Metazoa; phylum Chordata; class Mammalia; order Primates; family Hominidae; genus Pongo; species Pongo abelii. The sequence goes on along the minus strand of NC_072006.2, from coordinate 56,884,071 downwards.
CTTTCAGGATAGGGGCAGAAACAGGCCTTCACAGATCTAGTAATTTGACTCGAAACTTTTTTCTTTTTTTTTCTTATTATACTTTAAGTTCTAGGGTACATGTGCACAACATGCAGATTTGTTACATAGGTATACATGTGCCATGTTGGTTTGCTCTACCCATCAACTTGTCATTTACATTAGGTATTTCTCCTAATGCTATCCCTCCCCCAGCCCCCTACCCCCTGACAGGCCCCAGTGTGTGATGTTCCCTGCCCTTTGTCCATTGTTCAACTCCCACCTACGAGTGACAACATGCAGTGTTTGGTTTTCTGTCCTTGTGATAGTTTGCTCAGAATGATGGTTTCCAGCTTCATCCATGTCCCTGCAAAGGACATGAACTCATCTTTTTTATGGCTACATAGTATTCCATGGTGTATATGTGCCACATTTTCTTAATCCAGTCTGTCATTGATGGATATTTGGGTTGGTTCCAACCCTTTGCTATTGTGAATAGTGCCGTAATAAACATACATGTGCATGTGTCTTTATAGTAGCATGATTTATAATCCTTTGGGTATATACCCAGTAATGGGATCTGTGACCTGAAACTTTCTTTGCATCTTGCTTCTCACTGTCCTCCCCACTCTCTCTTCTGCAGCCACACTGGTTGCTTGCTATATTTCAAACATGAAGCTGCTCCTTCCTCAGGACCTTTGCACATGCTTTCCCTCTGCTCCAGATACTCTCCTATTAATCTCTAAGGTCTCAGGTTAAGTGTGACTTTCCCTGGGAAGGCTTCCTAGTCTCCCCAAGCTAGATGAGGCTCCCATATCACATATTCTTATGGCTCTATACTTTTTTCTTCAAGAGAGTAATCAAGTTTTAATGAAATTGATCCTTTGTGTAAGCATGTGTTTGATTTCTGCTTTCCTCATAAGAAAGTAAGTTCTGTGAGATTAGGGAACTATGCGTTGTTAACTGCTGAATCTGCAGTGCTTAGGACAGGGCCTGGCACATAGTAGGTCTTCAATAAAGATTGGTTGAATAAACCAATAAATGAGCCTGTCCAAGAGCAGTAAGGTCACTGCCTGGACCCATTAATATTCCCCCAGGACAACACAGAATTCCAAAGTCATTTTCTTTTGACAACAACAACTCATTTCTGCATTCACTCAACAAGTATTTATTGAGCACCAGCTGTGTGCCAGGATCTTAGTCAGTGGGGGTAGAGCCATAAACTAAATGACCAAGTTTCTGGTCTCCTGGAGCTTACATTGTAGTGGGGAGACTGAAATGTACCTATAAGTAAATAAATGCTGAACAAAATATCCAGTAACAACACACACTATGGAGGAAGCACCAGGATTTTATTTGAAAATTATTTTTTGTGTGTGTCATGGTAGTATCCTTTTCCAAAAATTGACTTTCTTTGTTACAAAAATAACAGCCACCATAAATTTACCAAGTATCTGGGCTTAGCTCACCTCAGAATGACTCTTCACTTCAGCCAGTAAGAGGGACTCTGTTTACATGAAGATCTCTTTCCTGAGTGGAAAACAGACAACAAATAAAATATTTCAGGGTTAATTTAACTTTCCAAATTACAAATTCATCTGAAGCACCATCCACTGCCAGGCAATAACTCACTATACTGCCAGATTTTAAGTACTGTAGCGACGGCTTGGTGTTAAACTCCTTACACACACTTCTTAAAAGATGGCTACCTTGGGGTTTATATCAAGCCTACATAATCATATATTGAAGCTTGGCTTACTTATTTCCATGTTTCTGAAGTACTATTAATCATTTTTCTAAGATGGTTGATGTGTTACATAATTAACAAAACACAAGAGCTTAGGAAAAAAGCCCACAGAGAGAGATTTGGGCATACACTGAGAAATGGTGTCACTTTTTGGTACCAATGGAACTCCCAGCTTTCCGAAGATCAAGTCTTAACTGTAGGAATATGAAAACATATTTTCTTTTTCCTTTCAGCTTTCTCCTTCCTTTCTGTGTTTGGCGAACTTAGACGCTGGTCAATGCTAATGTTTTACAGAGAAAGAAAGTGTGTGGAGGGAGGGGTGAGAAGCAGTAAATAAAATCATTAATTCATTTTCTCACCTTTTTGCCTCTGGTGATTGCTGTCCCTATGGGTGGTAGCTTGTCTGTGGTTTTGACACAATTCTTAACACCTTTCTTATGATACTCTGCCAATTAATCTAATGGTTCATTAATTGCAAACATCTGAAATCATTACACTGTGATTGGGCACAGGAGCATCAAACCTTGCGAAGCTGTAACTGCTTAACCAGCAAATGGGCTCACTGCAAAGGAATGTCGATGTTTATAGTAGATGTAACCCAAACTCGGGTGTTCATTGACACATTGTTCCATTTGTATACAACCACCCTGGCATCTATCTGTTCAAGAGAGCGTGATTTATCCAGTGCTATATCCTGCAACTGACAGGCCAAAGATTAGCGCTTAACCCAGATGAAAGTGAAGACTGTGTGTATTCCTAAAACAAATATTTAGTGTCTGCCAAGCTCTGCTTAATATTAATTTATGATAGAGAGCAGTTAATTTAAGCTTAGTTCATGCCAAAATCTATTTGCGTTTTGTAAATCATTTTTCAGGATTACAGTGTAGAAAATCAGACAAAAAAGAGATTTCCCTAAAATTACAAAACTGCAGATCCGGTCAGGGCTTTCAGAAAATATCTAGTCCAAAGTTCTAAACGGGCAGCCCACAAATGTGAAGTCTTCCAGGAGATGGGATTTTCTTGAATAGCACAGTTTTTTAAATAATTGTTTTTAATTGTTTTCAACATCTGAATTTCTGACTTTTCTTACAGATCTAGCAATACTGGGTCCAGGGTCCAGCAAGGCAACAGTCAGCTGGAACTGAGGAGAGGATGTCCCTATAGAAAGAAAGAATACATGCTCTCCATTTGGCCATAGCTCCCACCTCTCCCTAGTATTTACTCGTGCCCACTTAGACCTGCCCACTGCTCGTCTGACAAACGAGGAAACTGATGTCTGGAAAGGAGGAAGGGCTATTCAAGGACATGTGTTCCGCTAGAGTCAGAGCTGGGATAAGAACCCAAATCTCCTGACGCTACCATATTTATTTATTTATTTAGCATCACTCAATGCCATTTCATATTGATATACATATGGTTTTAGAAGGAAAAATTTTAATCCAGTGTTTAGGGAGTTTTCAAAGGGCATAGGGCATGCCTGGGTCATTAGTATTATGATTGATCACTCTTCATTATAGCACGTGTACGTTATTGCTTCTATAAGAACTAAATAAGAGTGATTTTACAAAACTACAAAAATGCATTAAGACCTTCCCATCTATATGCACCTCTAATTTGCACGGGCAGTGGCTTTCTGCTTTAGTTTGTTGATATCCTTACCTAACCCCTGTAAATCATTAAGTATAGCTACCACTTACTGGACACCGCCTATGTTCCAAGCTTACCCATACACTTTTTTCCTAAGTACCCAAAGCAGTCCTCAAAGATCAGTTTATTGTTCTCATGTTACAGATGAAGAATTTAAGCCTCAGGAGGACTAAGCCACTAGCCCAGGGTTACACAGCTAGTTAATGACAGCTTGAATTTGAACCTGGATATGTTGGCTTCAAGTCCTTGGTCCTGCTACTGTATGCCATGCTGGGTGGCTTCTGCCGAGTTAAGCTTTTGCCCTATTGACATAATTAAAAATGTTGTTTGTATATCATACATGGCTCAGTGTAAGGAGGCAAAGAAATATAAGAGAGACATGCAGTTGAGAATGGGTTAAATTTTCTGATAGCATCGGTTTTAAAAATGAATTTTCTTTGCATTTTTAAAATGTGTGTGGAAGCATATTTCTCAGTGTGCAACAAAAACATTTAGGCTCCCCTGTCATTTTGGTGAATTTTGTTTGCATGTTCTCTTCATGGAATACTGATGTTAATTTTTGGTTAAGTTTAATCATACGAAGTATAAAGCAATTTGATAGAATAAGTAACCTTTCATTAAAGTTCAATACAGTACTTAAGGAAAATGGGACTGTGTGCATTAATTGATAGTTGACAGCTATTATTTCCATGAAAACCTTTTATAGTAAAATTTCTATTTGATAGATTGGAATTTATAAAATTTGCATTTTACTAAGCTGGATTCAACTGGAAGTACTGGGGATGTTTTTCTGCTTCAAACAATATTCCATCTTTACATTTTTATTAAACATTTATTAATGGATAGAATCTTAATTTAAAGAGTATGGTACAGATTTTATTTAATAACTCAGGCTTAGTAGTGCATGAGCATAAGCATTTTCCCTGTATTTGACTTTGATAAAACATGACTATTTATGAATATATTTATCCATGGAGACTTAATTAGTACAGTTGGGTTTGGGGCAAATTGCTTAATAAAAGAATTTCATTTCATTTTATCTGTTTTTATTTTTAACTCACAATAAATCACATAAATATCACTGGGAATTTTTCTTCCAGTTGGCAGGTTAGAAGAAAGTGATATTATTTCAGATTTGTCATATTTGACAGACATTATAAAAATGTGAAATGGAATTCAAATTCTAATTCTATTCAGATTCTGCTTCATCCTACCCCTTTACAAATACTTCTTTACGAAATGCTTGAGTGACCACTAAGATTTCATCTGGCATCTATAGCCAAGATTTTAACAAATGAGCTGATGTTAACATGAAAGCTATTTTCTCCCATCAATTCTAATGAAAATATTAGCAAGATTCTCCATGGTTTTTTATAAACCACTCATGTAGAAGTTGTTCGTGCCATTTAAGAGATGGAAAGTTTAGGGCCAAGAATGGTGAAGTTACTTGAAATTAAACTAATTTAAGAATGTATCAAGGTCTGAATCCAGGGACTGAGGTCTTTTTCCAAATGTAGCCACCAGATTAAAAGGCTTCCTGTCATGCTGCCCCCTCTACCTGGAAAGCTTCCTCTTCTTCCAGGTAGACCTGGCTCCATCACACTTTTTAGGATTCAAGTGATACCCTCAGACACAACACCACAAGTCCTCCTCTCTATCTAAATGATGTCTTCTGTCACCCCTGCACCTTTTCATTCTTGCAGAGCATGTATCACAGGTTATGGTTGTCTAGCTATCTGAGTACTTTTTGATCATATATCTCTCCAATTAGACTTTCCATCTCCATGAGGGCAAGGATCTTATCTAATTTGCTCACTCTGCTGCACAGTTAGTGTGTGGCATAAAGTATGAATAGGTTCTCAGTACATTGTTGAACGAATGAGTGAATGGAGACTTAAAACTCAGAGCTCAAAATGAATTTCTGCCACCACAAGTAAATCTGCTGTGAGACCAAAGACTTCTAGTTTGTATAATAAGGCACAGCTTATTCCTGTCTTCCAAAAATTGAAAGAGAGAAATTTTAGCCAGGTAGTTATACGGTCCACTTTATGATGTGATACAAATAAAAAACTTGGTGTCTCTTTTCAGAAGTCTTATTCATTTTCCTGAGAGCCACTGTTGTGATAACAGCCATGGATCCAAACCCATGGAGCCTAAAGGAGGCTGTTTTTAATCACTTCAGCGAAGAAACTTTGTTTATTGTCGCCCTCAGTGGCACTGCTACCCCAAAAGTAACTCAACAGGAATTACCGTGAAACTTAGGAGACATCGTGAAAGATATAGTAGTATCTTATAATAATGTCGTTTACTCCACAGGACAACTCAGTACTATATGGTGCCAATGTGGGAAAGCTTCCTAAGGAAGTGAGCAACTGCTATGTGTTCAGATTTAAGGGCAAAGTCACTGAAGAGCAATTCAGTTCCATGAGCTATAAATTCCTATCTTTTCAGGGAGTTTCTCTCTTCTTCTACTCCCTTTGAGTAAAATAGTTATCGGGTTCTTTTGATATTTCTTCTGAAGTCAGGATTACTAATATAAGGAGATAGCATCTCACTTTATGAGCTGGAATAACAAGAACTTACTAAGATGGACCAAAAAAGAAATCTACTTTGAGTTCATGCAGTTCTTACAGATGCAACCTTGTCATTAGGCCAGGGGCCAACAAATGTTTTCTGAAAAGGGCCAGATAGTAAATATTTTAGGCTCTGCAGGCCATAGTCTCTGCCACTACCACTCAGCTCTGCTCTTGCAGCATTAAAGCAACTATAGACAATGCATAAATGAATGCACATAACTGTTCTAATAAAGCTTTACTTACAAAAACAAATGGCTAGGCCACAAGCCAGACAATGCATAAATGAATGCACATAACTGTTTTAACAAAGCTTTGTTTACAAAAACAAGTGGCTAGCCCATAAGCCAGACAATGCATAAATGAATGCACATAACTGTTTTAATAAAGCTTTATTTACAAAAACAAGTGGCTAGCCCACAAGCCAGAGTCTGCCAGTGGCTGATCTAGGCTAAATTTTGGATAAAACCCAGTTTTCTAGTAGGAGCTTACAGGAGCTCATATCTGAGACTTGAACTCCCCCCAAAAATCCTCCCTTCCACTGCTTCAACCCAACTGATGGATGCCTAAAATCACCCCTTAAGGGTTTTAACTATTTTTGTCAATATATGTTAATAGGTATACATCTATGAAGGAAAAAAGCATTGTGTAGTCAAATATATTTTGGATGCTGGATCAACAACTTTAAGCATATTTATTTACTGAAGAATTTTTAGGGCCTTTAATATGTTAATATATCTTGAAAATAGGGGAAGATTAAACATAAGCATTTCCTAAATGTATTTGACTCCAAAATCCTTTTGTGAAGGCATTTTGCAGGACTGTTTTCCACCAAACACACCTTTGGAAATCCTATTTTCATATAAGGATGTCACTGGGAAGGAGTAATAAATGATGATAGCTATCAGGTATTGAGTGCTTACCACATACGATTCCATATACATGATGTCATTTAATCCTTGCAACCACCCTGTGAATTACGTCCCCTTTATAATTAGGAATATTGAAATGTAAACAGATTAAGAAATTTACTTTTGGTTATATAACTGGTAAGTGGCAGAGTCAGCTTTCAAATGTATGTGTCTGTAACTTCAAAACTCAAGCTCTTAGATTCTATTAAATCTTAGAGTCATTCACATTTTAGTCTGAAATAAGGATTTCCTAAAACCAGATAATTTTACACTAAGAAGGATAATTAGAGATATAATACAATCCACTTACATGGAAATGAATACATTCCTCAAAAAGGAAAACCAAACCTCAGAAAGAGATCAGGACTGACCCAAGGACACTTAGTCCTCAAGCTGCAGGATCAAAGAATCAAAGAATATTACATTAATTTGGTATAATTCCCTTTCCAAAGAAGGCTTTGCTGAGATGTGCTCAACGGAGGAACAAAAAAGGTCATATCAGTCAGGACAATTTCAGTTATAAAAGGCAGAAAACCCTACTCATACTGACTTAAGCAAGGAGAATTTATTGACTCATGTAACTAAAAAGTACAGATGAATCTTGCTTCAGGGATCCATTAATTCAGGAGTTAAACTATTTCACCCAGACCTAACTCTTTCTTTCTCTGTGCTCTCAGCCATGATTTCTTCCTCAAATTTCATGTAACGGTAAGAGAACTATCAGCAGCCACATGGTAATATCCTCACAGGTTCAAATGCAGCAGGAAAATAAACTTCTTTCAATTCGTCTTTCAAAAATTGGGACAAATGTCCTGAGTCATTACTGAACAAAACTGTGGTCAGAGGAATAATAGACACCTAGGGTTCAAACCATGAGATAATCCTCTACATTGCCAATCACAACCTAGCTAAGAAGCCAAAATCAGTTGAATAAAAAAGAGAAAGAAAGTTTTAACTTCTCCAAGAATAATATCAAGGGTAAGTTAGGTGTATTAATACCTACCTTGAAGAATTGTTGTAAGGATTACACAAGAAGCAAAGTATGCAAAGTGTCTACCATGCCACCTGACATATGGTAGGTTCTCAATCAGTATTAGTTTTTTTTTATTCTTTACCTACCATCAGAGCTTGAATACTAATATAATTCTCTTGCTATCCAACTCTATTCCCATCAAAATGTTCCCAAGATGCTGCCCCTGATGTCTCTAGGGATTAGGGGATCTGACACAGATAGAGACATTTTATACAACAAGACAATCACAACAATGGGTTTGAATTGGCAACAAAATTATTCTCAAAATTACAGTTTTTTTTTCTTCATAGGACACTTTCTACACAATGGTGAAGACTTTTGTAGTGTCAAGGTTACAACAGCTTATAAGAGACCAGAAACCAGACACTGAAGTGAAAGATCAAGCAAACTTCTACAAAAAGCTAACAGAATTACTCAGGAACTGAAGGGAGAAGGGATGGATCCTGGAGGTGTGAGAACTCAGAACTGCCATTCTTCTACCTTTCTCCTACTTTTCTTTAATAGAATTTTTTTCTATTATTCTGTTCTAAAGAACTCAACCAAATTATTGAGTGATCCAATTAAAACCACAGCATCACTTAGCAACTGTTAGTACTTAACACTTGTCTGGCTGATACTTCTAAATGTGACTGAGGGATTATATCATGTCGATTGTTATTATCATTACTCTTTACCGCCAGTGGGACAGGAACATCTACTTCCTGAAGCAAGAAAACACTTTATCTACTCAAAAAAGTTCTCCAAAACCTACAAAATAAATTTTTTTGAAAATAGCAAGAGAAAAACACATTACATAGAGGAATAAAGATGAGGTCAACTACTAATTTCCCATCAGAAACAATGGAGGTCAGAAGGCATTGGAATGACATGTTGAAAGTACTGAAGGGTTGAGGGGATTGGCGGGGGGGAATCTGTTAACCAAGAATTTTATACCAGAAAAACTAGCTTCCCACTCCTTAGATGTAGGCTCTGCATAGTGACTTATTTCCAAAGAGCATGATATAGGGACAAAAGAAGACATTTACAGTGGAAAAATCTGACAAACACTACCTCAGCTAGGTGAGCAGGGTCAACATCATGTGGCTAAATCATGATTTAAGTCATAAATTATGTTGATATCATATACCTTTGATATAATATAAAAATAATACTTTATCACTGTCATCTTCTTCCCAGTAACCATAACCCCAGTCTTATGAGAAAAACATCAGACAACTCCTAACATAGGGGCATCCTACAAAATACCTGACCAGTACTCCTCAAAACTTTTAGGTCATCAGGCCAGGCATGGTGGCTCACGTCTGTAATCCCAGCACTTTGGGAGGCCAAGGCAGGTGAATCACTTGAGGCCAGGAGTGCTAGACCAGCCTGGCCAACATGGTGAAACCCTGTCTCTACTAAAAATACAAAAATTACCTGGGCACGGTGGCAGGCGCCTATAATCCCAGCTACTCAGGAGGCTGAGGCACGAGAATCACTTGAACCCAGGAGGCGGAGGTTGCAGTGATCTGAGATCACATCAGTTGTCCACTCTAGCCTGGACAACAGAATGAGACTCTGTCTAATAAATAAATAAATAAATAAATAAATAAATAAATAAAAACACAAAACTTCCAGGTCATCAAAATAGGAAAGTCTGAGAAACTGGTGCAGCCAAGAGGAGTCTGGTGGACCTAGTGACTCCTAGGCTAGCACATGATGTAATATACCATCCTGGATAGAATATTGGAACAGAAAAAAAGGGCATTAGGTAAAAACTAATGTTCTTAATAAACTGCAGACTTTAGTTAATAATAATATATCAATATTCCTTTATTACTTGTAACAATTATATCATACTAATGTACAATGTTAATAAAGAGAGGAAACTAGCTACAGGGTATATGAGAACTCTGTATTATCATCTCAATTCTATAAATCTAAAACCATTCTAAAAGATAGAGTCTATTTTGTTAAAGTCTCAATAAAAGAACTGAAATCATGCAAAATATGTCCTCTGATCATAGTAGAGTTAAATTACAAATTAATAATAACAGTACAACATGTCAAAATTTGTGAGATTCTGCTAAAACGGAACTTAGAGGGGAATTTACAGCCATCCATGCTTACCTTCAAAAAGAAGAAAGGTCTAAGATCAATTATCTGAAATTTCATCATAAGAAGTGAGAACAAGAAGAAAGAAATCAAACCCTAAGAAAGTAAATAACAAAGTATGAAAGAAAACTACTTGAAAATTATACAGCTTACAAAGGACTTCTATCCAGAATATATAAACAATACTTTGATAATAAGGCAAACAAACCAACAAAAAAATAGGTGAAACATTTTAAGAGACCCTTTGCAAAAGTGAATATATATATATACATATGCATACCTTGTTTTATCATGCTTTATTTTATTGTACTTTGCAGATACTGCAATTTTACAAATTGAAGGTTTGTGGCAACCCTGCATCCTTGGAGCAAATCTGTCAGCACCATTTTTCCAACAGTATGTGCTCACTTTGTGTCTCTGTGTCACATTTTGGTAATGCCTGCAATATTTCAAACTTTTTATTATTATTATTTCTATTAAGATGATCTGCAATCGGTGATCTTGATGTTACTATTGTAATTGTTTTGGGTTGCCACAAACCATGTCCATATAAGGATGCAAACTTAATAAATAAATGTTGTGTGTTCTAACTAGTTCACCAACAGGCCATTCCCCCATCTTTCTCCCTCTCTTCGGGCCTCCCTATTTCTTGAGACACAACACGACATTAAGCCAATTAATCACCCACAATGGTCTCTAAGTGTTCAAGTGAAAGTAAGAGTTACACGTCTCTCACTTTAAATCAAAAGCCAGAAATGATGATGCTTAGTGAGGAAGGCAAGTCAAAAGCCAAGATAGGCCGAAAGCTAGACCTCTTGTGCAAAACAGCCAAACTGTGAATCCAAAGGAAAAGTTCTTGAAGGAAATTAAAAGTGCTACTCCAATGAGCCCACAAGTAATAAAAAAGCAGCACAGCCTTATGTGATATGAAGAAAGTTTTAGTTCTTTGAACAGAAGATCAGATTAGCCGCCACGTTCCTTTAAGCTGCAGCCTAATCCAAATCAAGACCCTCTAACTCTCTTCAATTCTAGGAAGGCCTAGAGAGGTGAAGCTGCAGAAGAAAAGTTGAAAACTAGTAAAGGCTGGTTGATGAGGTTTAAAGAAAGAAATTGTCTCTATAACATACAAGTGCAAGATGAAGCAGCAAATGCTGATGTAGAAACTGCAACTGGTTATCCAGAAAATATTGCTAAGTTAATTGATGAAGGTACTTATATGTAAAACAACAGATTTTCGATGAGAACAAAACAGCCTCATAGTGAAAGAAGATGCCATAGAGGACTCTCATAGCTAGAGAGGAGAACTCAATGCCTGACTTCAAAGCTTCAAAAGCACAGGCTGGCTCTCTTGTTAGCAGTAATCCAGCTGGTGACTTGACGTTAAAGCCAATGCTCATTTACCATTGTGAAAATCATGGAGTCCTTAAGAATTATGCTAAATCTACTGTCTATGATCTATAAGTGGACAAAGCTCGAATGACAAGCCCATCTGCTTACAACATGGTTTACTGAATATTTTAAGCCCACTATTGAGACCCACTGCTAAGGAAAAAAATATTCTTTTCAAAATATTACTGCTCATTGACAATGCACCTGATCACCCAAGAGCCCTAATGAAGATGTACAAAAACATTACTTAATGTTGTTTTCATGGCTGCTAACACAACATCCACTCTGTAGCCCATGGATTAATTTTGACTTTCAAGTCTTATTATTTAAGAAATACATTTTGGAAGGCTATGGTTGCTATAGTGATTTCTCTGAAGAACCTGGACAAAGTAAATTGAAAAGTTGAAAATTAGAAAAGTTTATTTCAACCTTCATGGATGACTTTTAGGGGTTCAAGACCTCAGTGGGGGAAATAATTGCAGATGTGGTAGCAAGAGCAAGAGAATTAGATTAGAACTGGAGCCTGAAGATGGGACTGAATTGCTGCAATCCCATGGTCAAACTTGAATGGATGAAGAGTTGCTCCTTATGGCTGAACAAAAAAGTGGTTTCTTGAGATTGAATCTGCTCCTGGTGAAAATGCTGCTGTGAATTGTTGAAATGGCAAAAAAAGAATTTAGAATATTACATAAACTTAGTTTATAAAGCAGCAGCATAGCCTGAGAGGATCAAGTCCAATTTTGAAAGAAGTTCTACTGTGGGTAAAATGCTATCAAACAGCATTGCATGCTACAGAGAATCCTGTCATGAAAGGAAGACTCAATTGATGCAGCAAAATTCACTGTTGTCCAATCAGTCAACAGTCATCAACATCAAGGCAAGACCCTTCATTGGCAAAAAGATTACTACTCACTGAAGGCTCATATGATCACTAGCACTTTTAGCAATAAAGTATTTTAATTAAGTTGTGTACATTCCTTTTTTAGACATAATGCACACTTACTTGACTATAGTATGGTGTAAACATAACCTTTATATGCACTAAGAAACCAAAAAATTTGTGTGACTTGCTTTATTGCAATATTCACTTTATTGAAGTGGTCTGGAATTAAACTAACAATATCTCCAAAGTATGCCTGTGTACAAATGGCCAACAAACACATTAACAATTTTAATATAATTGGAGATAAGCAAAATGTAAATTTAAAAAAACAAGAGATACTCCTATAAAGCCAGCAAATAGGTAAAATTTTAAAATAGCCAAAAATAGCAAGTGTTGGTGAGGACGGAGAGCACCTGGAGACCTCATACACAGCTGGCATAAATTTAAAATAATACAGTCACTTTGGGAAACATATTGGCAGTTTCTTAAAAAGTTAAAAATATATACACTTATGATCAAGTAATTCCATTCTAAGGGGAAATGAAAATATATGGCTATATTATTTATTACAGCCAAAAAATTAAAACACTCAAATACACATCAACTGGTGAATAGATTTTAAAAAGATGGTAGTCTCTATCAAATGTAATATCACTCAGTAATAAAAAGGAATGAACTATTCATTGATTTATGCACCCTTTTTGGAAAAAATACCTTGGCTCAGAGAATTCAAATTAAAATAAATGTTGACAGAAAGATAAGAAATATTATTGAAAATAAGCACTTACTGCAGCCACTTTTGCTTTCAAGAGCTGTAACACAATTCATCCTAAGAAATGTTCAAGTCCTCTTTTTTTAACCTTGGAAACCACCTGATAGAGTTCTTTGAATGTGAAAACTGAGGTCTTTAGGTCACAGTAGGGAAGTCAAGAGTGAAACACCGGAAGGGCTAAATACTTTTACATAAAGGGAAAAGAGGAATTTGATGGCTCTTTGATGGCAACTCTAGAGGCTATGAGATGAAGAGTCTGAAGAAGAAAAGAAACAATATGATTTAAAGGGAAGGGAAATGGAAAAGGAAGCACAGGAACATGCTAGGAGTTTACAGAGTAGGAGTTCAGAGACAGTACAGACAGTAGGAAATTCTATGTGGTAGGAAAGGATTTTTAGAAAACACACAATAACCAGCAAACATACAAAAAAAGTCTCAACATCACTACTCATCTGAGAAATGCAAATTAAAGCCACAATGAGATACCATCTCAGACCAGTCTAAATGGCTATTGTTAAAAAGTCCACAAACAACAGATGCTGGTGAGGCGGCGCAGAAAAGGAAATACTTGTACAGTGCTGATGGGAATGTAAATTAGTTCAGCCACTGTGGAAAGTACTTTGGAGATTTTTGAAAGAACTGAAAACAGTACTGCCATTCAACCCATTACTGGGTATATACCCAAAGGACTATAAATTGTTCCACCATAAAGACACATGCATTCGTATGTTCATTGCAGCACTATTAACAATAGCAAAGACATGAACTCAACCTAAATATTCATCAATAGTAGACTGGCTAAAGCAAATGTGGTACATATACACCATGGAATACTATGCAGCCATTAAAAAGAAACAAATCATGTCCTTTGCAGCAACATGGATGCAGCTGGATGTCATTATTAAGCAAATTAACTTGGGAATAGAAAACTAAACACCACATGTTCTCACTTATAAGTGGGAGCTAAACTAGGGTACTCATGGATATAAAGATGGTAACAATAGACACTGGGAATTACTAGAGGGCAGAGGGATAATGGGTTGAAAAACTAACTGTTGAAAAACTATGCTCACCAACTGGGTATTGGAATCAATGGTACTCCAAACCTCACCATCATGTAATGTAGCCATGTAACAAACCTGTACATGTACTCTCTGAATCTAAAACGAAAACTGAAATTCTAAAAAGGTGTGTAGGATCAGTGATGATATATTGAAGTGCTTTCATTCACTAAGTATTAATTGAGCTCCTACTATGTGTCACGTTCTATTCTAGGCACCAAGGATAGAATAGCCGGTTAATAAAACATCAAATTACCCCAAGGATACTCTCAACAACGTAAGGTTATTTTCTGCCCTGAGTTATCATTGCTATCATTGCTCTTCACTCCATCCCAAACAGGCAACAAAATTCTACTACAAACAGCAGCATTATTTTAATAGTTCATTCGGGAAATAAAGGACAATAGATGTTGTCCAATATGAGTTAAAACAAGACCAGCAACATTGGATGACGGTCACAGGAAGGAAGAGTAATGGCTTAAAACAGATGATCTCAGACAAGCAAACTGTGGCAAAGGCTAATTCAGAAAGCCTCACAGATATCAAGGAGATCTTCGTTGACCTCCCACAATATGAGGTATGGCAATGTGGTGACATTTGGGGCTATACACCAATGGTGCAGTTCCCCTCCTTTCAGGAAAGTGGTGAAATCGTGCATTCCCACCTCCTCCAAGTTCAGCATGGTCAGAAGATGTGCTTCAGCCAATGTAATGTGAGCAAAAGTAAGATATGTTACTTCCATGGTGAAAACTATAGAAGAAAATGAATAAACCGCCATGTTCTTTTGTTGCCTTGCCATAGCAACAAACCGCCATCCAGGGAATAAAGACTCTGTTCACCAGCTTGCCTCAATGAGGATATTTAAAGAGCCCACCAGCTAACTTGAAATAGACACAGAGCATGAGCAAGAAATCAACCTTTGCTCTTTATAAGTCAGGACAACATGGCGGTCATTTGGTACCACAGCACAAGCTAGCTTATCCCAGCTGATACAGATAGATTCAGCTAGTCTCTGTGGATATTGTAGGAAAGCTGAAGGACCCAGGGATATCTGACATTTTTAAAGAGCTTTTTAAATAACAGAGTACTCTGAAGGAATCAGGAAGACAATGTGCTTTCAGGTGCCAGATTGGAATAGATGGGAAGATAAAAGCAGTAAATTCAGCCCTAAGGATTCTGGAAGGTAAGGCAAGCATCATGACAGGTCTACTTGTCTTTTTCTGACAGGAAGAAGTATACACCTTTGTGCAGAGACAATACTTTTTATCCCCCTAGAACTAAATTCAAGCTGGATTTGTCCTCTGGGGATTTGTTTAAAGGCTGAGGAACAGAGTGAACAACATCTTCGCCACAAAATCACAGACACACTATAAAACTGGACAGTCCTTTCAGTGACCCCGTCCAGAAGGAAAAGGCATAACTTAAAATACGGCAGCAGTGAAGGCATTTTTCTGTGAAAACTTGAGACAACATGGACCTACCATGCTACTTTCAGATGACCTAGGTCAGAGTTCCCAGCCACTCATTTGTAAAACATTTTCACATTTTCCCATGACCACTTGCTCTCTGTTTGTTAGTTACTCACTATTTTTGTTAAATTGATTGCCATGTACGGACATCATTCAATTTATTTTAAAACAAAAAAATGATTTGAGTAGTATGAATTGAAAAACAGTGTCATCCACCATAATAGATATAAATGTAAAATACCTATCATCATAATTACACATGAAAATAAGACAAGGTTATTCCATTTTATCTGGATATTGTAGCCTGCCAAAGTTTATATGCCTGAGGTGTGCCTGTTGTTCAAAGGAGGATTACAAAATGATAGCACCAACCGGAGTAATTCTCCTTCACTAACAGGTGAAAGAGAATGATAAAGTAATTTTCATACTAAACAATTCAATGTGCTACTACTCAAATCATCTCAAGCGCTCTCTGTGGTACGTGTCCTACATTTGGGGAATAAGGATTGGAGTGGGCATGGATGTAAATTCATCTCTCAGGTCACTGACAATGGGGAGAATGATGGACCAACAAACCCAAAGGCTGCACTCTGAAATCCATCATAGTGTTCTCAAAGAGGCCACACTGCCCACAGGCAAGCTGCTCCCACCAGTGCCGAGGGCAAAAGGACATGAAAGCAGGCCCATTCCTCAAAGGCATGGGGCTTCCCTTCCTGGCAACTGTGGTTCATCAACTTTGACAAACCTTCTCAGAGCAGCAGTGCAGTCTAAGAGGCTTCCACTTGACCTTCCTTCCGTCTTTCCTTTCTTCCTTCCTTCTTTCCTTCCTTCTCCCTCCCTTCCTCCATCCCTCCCTCCCTCCTTCCCTTCCCTTCCTTCCACCCTCCCTCCTTCCCTTCCCTTTCCGTCCTTCCTTCCACCCTCTCTCCTTCCCTCCCTCCCTGCCTCCCTCCTTCCCTTCCCTTCTCTTTCCTTCCTTCCTTTCTTCCTCCCTTGATCCCTCCTTCCCTCCCTCCTTCCCTTCCCTTTCCTTCCTTCCTTTCTTCCTTCCTTCCTCCCTCCCTCTCTCCTTCTCTCCCTCCCTCCTTCCCTTCCTTCCTTCCTCCCTCCTTCCCTCCCTCCTTCCCTTCCCTTTCCTTCCTTCCTTTCTTCCTTCCTTCTTCCCTCCCTCTCTCCTTCCCTCCCTCCCTCCTTCCCTTCCTTCCTTCCTCCCTCCTTCCCTCCCTCCCTCCCTTCCCTTTCCTTCCTTTCTTCCTTCCTTCCTCCCTCCCTCTCTCCTTCCCTCCCTCCCTCCTTCCCTTCCTTCCTTCCTCCCTCCTTCCCTCCCTCCCTGCATCCCTCCCTCATTCCCTTCCCTTCCCTTTCCTTTTCCTTCCTTCCTTCTTTCCTCCCTTCCCTCCTTTCTCTCTTCCTTCCTTCCCTGCTTTACAAGGATCAAAATTACTCCACAGTCTGATGGCTCACCCAGCTTCTCTCTCAGATTCCTCTCCATTTTCCTTTGTAAGCATTTCCCCCAATCCGCTTTGTGTGTGCCTAGCCCTGCTTTCGCATCTGCCCCTCAGAGAACCCAGACTCACACACTGACATTACCTAATGCATCTTGTGGAGACCAAATGAACAGGCAGGAAGAAGTCCCACTAAATTTTTTGTCCAAATATCAGATGTCTCAAGTAAGCATTAGATAGAGTAAATCTCAGTCTAATCTTCCCCAAAGCTTACATAGTGCAGATAGTCTGTATTGTTGATTAAAATAAAAGCCACAGGATCTGTGTACTAGGATTAAGAATGGCAAAGCTGACGTTTTGTGGTTGAATTTTAAGAGCTGCATTTATTTCCTTCCCCCAAATATTAGGTAGATATCTACTTATCTTTAAAACCCCAACTCAAGCATTACCTGCTCTGAGAACTCTTCCCTGATCTGATCAGCCAGCATTGGTCCTGTCTCTGTGTCCCCACAATATCCCATTAGCCTTCCAGAAAGCACTTACCACATTGCATCATAATGAGAGTAGGGTCATATCTTATGAGACCAGGTTGAAAAGTCAGAGCCTGGAGCAAACATTATGTAGGGGAAAAATATATTTTAAAATCTCTTTAGAAAGTCCCATGGTGCAGATGGACAGACTGTTTCTCAATGAGTCCATCACAACTAGTTTTTCTTCTTGTGTTGGAAAAATCACTATGCCATTAGTTAAACACATTATAAAGTAGTTGGTTTGTATTTCAGGACCACATTGCATGAAAAATACGACGACGTTGGATGTTCAAATGCGAGGATGACACTCAACCACTCAACACGAGAAGATGTTCTATAAGAGGCACAGGCAACCTGAGGTTCACTGAGAAAATTCTAGCTTCCTTTCCCCTCTCACACTCCAGCTGGGGTCTGCATTTATTGAACAGAATGGCAGTGTTGGCCACTTAAATAACTCTTTCTCTCACTTTTTAAAACCTTGCATATAGTTAAATTCTCAGAAGTTAAACTCAGTATTTACTGTAACTTCTGTCTCCTTCAGTAGAGTCTACTTGACTGAAAGCTTCTAACACTTCACAGTGTCTGTACACAGCTAGTATTAAAAACATGAGTGAAGGCTGGGCACAGTGGCTCATGCCTGTAATCCCAGCACTTTGGGAGGCCAAGGTGGGCCGATCACTTGAGGCCAGAAGTTTGAGACCAGCCTGGCCAACATGGTGAAACCCCGTCTCTGCTAAAAATACAAAAATTGGCTGAACATGGTGGCACACAACTGTAATCCCAGCTACTCAGGAGGCTGAGGCAGGAGAATCACTTGAACATGGGAGGCGGGGGTTGCAGTGAGTCAAGATTGTGCCACAGCACTTAAGCCTGGATGACAAGCGAGACTGTCTCAAAAAAAAAAAAAAAAATATATATATATATATATACACACATACACACACACACACACGTATATGTATATATGTGTGTGTATATATATGTGTGTGTGTATATATATATATATATATGAGTGAAGAAGTGAGGGAGAAAGAGAGGGAAAGAGGAATAGAAGCAAAAAAAATGGACACCAAACAAATTCATTCCTGGAAAGTGTCTTGGGCTGAATTTCCTCAGGAGCAGACCCCAAGACAAGGATTTGAATGAAAGGTGATCCCAGAAATCATATTGAAAGGAGTAAGGAAGGCAGACAGGGGACAAAGGATGGAACACTTCTCTACAGGGCACATAGATAGGAGCAAGTGACTGCTGTTGGCAGCTAGGATTGAATCCTACAGAGGACTCTGGGGGCAGTACAGAACACAATTCCAAAGCCTCCTATATACGGGAAAGTAAGTTGAAATATTTATCCACCAACCCCACTCACACGCAAAGGCCAACATTCTTATGGCAAGAGAAAGCCCTGCTGCTGAGAGTCACAGCTTTACAGTAAGAAGCCATAGGCACGCTATCAGAAGTGTGAGATTGGGGGAATGTGGGTAGAACACAGACATCCATTGCCACAGAAGGAAGGATAGAGAATCTGAACATATTGGGATTCTGATTGTTTTCTTTGTAAAATAATTTTTTTTAATGATTACATTTAACAGTAAGCATAAACTGTCACCTACGTCTTCTTCATGAGCCACCTCTTGTAATTTTTGGTTTTAAAGCCATTTTTGAAATTTAAAAAATCTATTTGTAACATACTAATTTCACCCATATTTTAGATACATAAATATACATACTAAATGAAAAAACCTATATAATGCTTAATATATGAATGTCTATATAATGTTTTACATATTTCCAGCAACTAGTTGCACAGTATTGTTGACTTTTAGCATCATATTTACAGTTAAATGTTTATACTAACCAGAATTTTTTGTTAAAGCAAATTAAAATTTTGCAGTCTGGAAAAGAATGCTCCCTCACTATTCACTAAAAAGTTATAATGATGAAATATTTGTTAAACTAAAGGTAAAAATTAAAGATCGCAAGATCATGAAGAAGCAGCCTTTACTTTAAATTTTCACATACATGCCAACACTTCACTGTTATAAATAGAGAAGCTAGCAGATAAGTTATATAACTCTGATTCAATGCCCCGGATTTGGGCAGCCTATTCTGAAATTGTAAAAACCAAAACGGAGATTCTTTTTCTACAACCAATGGAAAATGAATGTAGACATTTATGACTATGTTACATTTTTGCCCATGAGTATTTCTAGCCTGTTCATTGTCCTAAGCCCCAAATAAATATTTTACCTACAAGATATTCTGTAGATTGTTCATTGGAATACTAATTCCTCTCATTAAAATCTGAGTTGATGAGGTTCCAATGTGTCGCAAGGTTCAAAAAGGTACACTTTCCTTTAAGCAAAGGCTGTGCGTAAATCCCAGATCTCTTTATTCGGCTGCTGGGAAGGGAATGGTGAGCTCACTGTCTCTGATCTATGTCCCGACCTTCGGCGGCCCTCTGTGACTCATTCCTTCATTCTCTGCCCTTGAGCTTCAGACCCCTGCCCTGAACTCTCACCACCGCCATGTGGACCCCTCCTCAAATAAATAATACCCATTTTTTTTAAATCCCAGAAGCTTTTATTATTGTAAGGAATCTTATGGTGCTTTTCATGGTAAAGCGTAGAATTGCCTCTATTGTGACCACTCTACAGAAACAGGATAGACTTGATCCAAAATGTGGTTCAGATGTCAAGACTCATGACACCACACAGAGACAAAGCGGGTGCGTACAAGCTTTGTGACTCACATAATGAGGCTTTCTGGAGAGAGCAGAGCAGACTTTCAAGCAGATCCAAAATTTCTTGACAGAGCAGGGAGAGGACACTGACTCGGGGCTTTGATGGTGGTTAAGAGATGGGCCCACATTAGGGTTCCCGTGATGCCTGGTTTAAACTTCCCACTGGCACCAGAGAAAGGATTGTCCAGGATTTCTTAACAGTTTCCCCAGATGTGGAACAGACAGGGAGGAAGGATGAATGAGGCCTAAAACCTGTCCATAAACATCAAACAACGGAGTCTGACTCTTTTTTTAATGTATGCATTTTATTAGATAATTAGGTTAACTTCAGATTTGGCCTTCAAAACCAAGGCCAAAATAATTGTGCAGAATTAAAATATATTCAAGAATCCAGTCACAATTTAACTAGATCAGGCTTCAACACGGAGATGATTTTGTTCCTTCAAATAACCTTCAGTTAGGAAGATCACATTCCTCCAATATGTGGAAAGGCAATAAATACTCTTTCTTCTCTCAGTCACTGAGGAATGCATTTTTTTCCTTGTGTTCATTTATTTATTTATTTAGAGACAGAGTCTTGCTCTATCACCCAGGCTGGACTGCAGTGGCTCCATCATGGCTTACTGCAGCCTCAACTTCCTGGGCTCAAGTGATCCTCCTACCTCAGCCTCCCAAGTAGCTTGGACTACAGGTGAATACCACCATGCCAACTATTTTTAATTTTCATGGAAACAGGTCTTGCCATGCTGCCCTGACTAGTCTGGAAGTACTGGACTCAAGCAATCCTTCCACCTTGGCCTCCCAAAGTGCTGGGATTCCAGGCATGAGCCACTCCTCCAGCCAACATTTTCTCCCTTAATGAGCCTAAAGTATTAGCAGGCATAGGGAAGGTCCTCTGAACAGCAAGGCACTTCTGAGGTGAGCCATGGAGATATAGGCAAGGCAGCAACTACTTACCTTGTCACTTGTGGGAGTTCCTTTGAGAAATCTCTATTCAGATCTTTTTTGCTGTTTTTCTTCCCTTCTCCTTTCCTTGGTTTCCCCTTTCCATGACGCTTCTTTAGACACCTTTACTCATCCTTAAAATCCTAATGCTCATCTCTGTAGAAGCCAAGAAAAAAGGACATCCCCAGGAGCACGAAATTAAGTGCTGTGATTTGGATGCCAGTCACATGTCTCCTTCCTTTTGGCCAAAGGCTGTTCACTAAATAATCACCAGTTTCATGGATTTGGAATCAATAGGCCTGGCAACTTCACCAGACAGCTGTCCCCTCAACCAAGTCATGTGCAAGGAATATTCTGGAAATGGAGAAATGTCTTCTTTTATCTTTGTTTTTAAATGTTTTATTTCCTTAGGTTTTGGAGGAACAGGTGATATCTGGTTACATGAGTAAGTTCTTGAGTGGTGATTTGTGAGATTTTGGTGCACCCATCTCCTGAACAGTATACACTGAACTCAATTTGTATTCTTTTATCCCTCACCCCCTTCCCATCCTTTCCACTTGAGTCCCCAAAGTCCATTGTGTCATTCTTATGTCTTTGCATCATCATAGCTTAGCTCCCACTTATGAGTGAGAAGATAAGATGTCTGGTTTTCCATTCCTGAGTTACTTCACTTAGAATAATAGTCTCCAATTCCACCCAGGTTGCTGTGAATGCCATTAATTCATTCCTTTTTATGGCTCAGTAGTATTGCATCATATATATATTTTATATATATTTATGTATATATTTATATATATTATATATATTTATATATTTTTATATATATTTATTTTATATATATTTTTTATATATATATTTTATATTTTTTATGTATATATAATCACAGTTTCTTTATCCACTCATTGATTGATGGGCATTTGTGTTCATTCCAGGAAGTGGAGGCATGTCTTGAGCAGTATCCTTAGGATTTTTGGGGACCCTCATATGCTTTCCTACAGAATCTTTCCAATTTATCTAGACCTGACCTTCCTTACCCACGTGTCCCTGTCTCACTTCTAGAGTCAGACTCTTTATTACAGCTTCCCCATTACAGTCAAAATTCATATATTGATATAATAATCACCGTAGGTAATAAAACTTACGGTTATTAGGGTATCTGCTACATAACCAGATATGGCACCAACTATTTACATGCATCATTTCATTGAATTCTCACCACAATCCTGAGTAACTTTGTTTGGGTTCTCCCCAAAGGAGAAACTTGAAGGATTTAAAAAGAAGCTATTTATTTGGGAATGTAGGGCAGGAACATAGTAAAGGATTGGGAAACTGACTCAGGATGGGAGGAAAGCCAATAGAGGGTGCTGTAACAAGCTAGTTACCCCTGGGGATGTCTAGAACTCACTTCAACTGAAGACCTTCTGGGAGACTGAGTGGAACACAGAATCGTTCCCTGGGGGTGTGGGGGTGGTGAGGAGGCTGGGATGTTTATCTACCAGCTCCTTTTCTTATCATTTGCAGGTCACTCCTGAGGGTATCACCCCCAGCACTGCCAACTTGCCCACGTGCAGGTTAAGCTGCCTCTTACAGTCAGAGAAAGCCTTCAAGGAGGGAGACATTGGTGCTTGAAGTAAGAAGCTATTAGTAGGTGTAGGGACTGTCCTCTGATCAGCAGGCACTTCCAAGGTGAGCCACAGAGATATGGGCAAGGCGACTACCTGCCTGCAGATAGCAGCTCCTACTGTTCCCATTTTATGGATAAGAACATGAAAGCTCAGAGAGAGTAAATGTTTTCAGTGATCACATATATAATAATTAAAGAGCTAGAACTAAAACACAGGCCACTTGACTCCTGAGTTGCATTCTCTTTTTTTTTTTAATTTTTAACTTTTGTGGGTACATAGTAGGTGTACGTACTTATGGAGTGCATGAGATATTTTGATACAGGCATAGAATGCATGATAATCACATCAGGGTAAATGGGGTATTCATCACCTCAAGCATTTATTGTTTCTGTATGTTACAAATAATCCCACTACAGTCTTTTAGTTATTTTTAAGTGTACAATAAATTATTATTGACTGTAGTCCCCCTGCTGTGCTATCAAATACTAGATTTTACTCATTCTAACTAACTATATTTTTTTACTCATTAACTACCGCACTTCCCCTACCTCCCACCCTTCCCAGTCTGTGGTAACCATTATTCTATTCTCTATCTCATTAGTTCAATTCTTTGAACTTTTTTATCTCCCACAAATAAGTGAAAACATGCTAAGTCTGTCTTTCTATGCCTGGCTTATTTCACTTCACATAATGACCTCCAGTTCCATCTATGTTGTTGCAATTGACAGGATTTCATTCTTTTTTATGGATGAATAGTATTCCATTGTGTACATGTACCACATTTTCTTTATCCATTCATCTGCTGATGGACACTGGGTTGCTTCCAAAGCTTAGCTATTGTGAATAGTGTTGCAATAAACATGAGAGTGCAGATATGTATCTCTTCAATATACTGATTTCTTTTCTTTTGGGTATATACCCAGCAGTGGAATTGCAGAATCATACGGTAGTTCTATTTTTAGTTTTTTGAGGAACCTCCATACTGTTCTCCATAGTGGTTGTACTAATTTACATTCCCACCAACTGTGTGTGAGGGTTCCCTCTCCTCTACATCCCTGCCAGCATTTGTTATTGCCTGTCTTTTGGATAAAAGCCATTTTTACTGGGGTGAGATGATATCTCATTGTCATTTTAATTTTCATTTCTCTGATGATCAAGGATATTGAGCACCTTTTCATATACCTGTTTATCATTTGTATGACTTCTTTTGAGAAATCTCTATTCAGACTTTTTACTCATTTTTAAAACAGGTTGTTGGATTTTTTCCAACAGAGTTGTTTGAGCTATTTATGTATTCTGGTTATTAATCCCTTGTCAGATGGGTAGTTTGCAAATATTTTCTTCCATTCTGTGGGTTGCCTCTTCACTTTGTTGATGATTTCCTTTGCTGTGCAAAAGCTTTTTAACTTGATGTCATCCCATTTGTCTATTTTTGCTTTGGTTGTCTGTGCTTGTGGGGTATTACTCAAGAAATCTTTGCCCAGTCCAACATCCTGGAGAGTTTCCTCAATGTTTTCTTTAAGTAGTTTCATAGTTTGAGGTTTTAGATTTAAGTCTTTAATTCATTTTATTTGGTTTTTGTATATGGCAAGAGATAGGGGTATAGTTTCATTCTGCTGCATATGGATATCCAGTTTTCACAGCGCCACTTACTGAAGAGACTGTCCTCACCCCAGTGTATATTCTTGGCACCTCTGTCAAAAATGAGTTCACTGAAGAAGCATGGATTTATTTCTGGGTTTTCTATTCTGTTCTATTGGTCTATGTGTCTTTTTTTATGTCAGTACCATGCTGCTTTTGTTACTATAGCTCCATAAGATAACTGGAAGTCAGGTAACGTGATTACTTCAGTTTTGTTCTTTTTTCTCAGGATATATTTGACTATTCTGGGTCTTTTGTAGTTCTCTATAAATTTTAGGATTTTTTTTTCTATTTCTGTGAAGAAAGTCATTGGTATTTTGATACAGATTGCATTTAATCTGTAGATTGCTTTGGGTAGTGTGGACATTTTAACAATATTGATTCTGCCAATCTATGAAAACATGGAGTATATTTCCATTTTTTGTTATCCTCCTTCTTTCATCAATGTTTTATACTTTTTATTATTGAGATCTTTCACTTTTTTGTTTTATTCGTACATATTTTATTTGTGGCTATTGTAAATGAGATTGCTTTCTCAATTTCTTTTTCAGATTGCTTGCTGTTGGTATATAGAAATACTACTGATTTTGTATGTTGATTTTGTATCCTGCAACTTTACAGGATTTATTTATCCATTCTAATAGTTTTTTGGTGGCGTCTTTAGGTTTTTCCAAATATAAGATTATATCATCTGCAAACAAGGATTATTTAACTTCTTATTTTCAAATTTGATGCCTTTTATTTCTTTCTCTTTATCTGATTGCCCTAGCTAGGACTTCCAGTACTTTGCTGAATAATTATAATGAAATTGGGCATCCTTGTTGTGTTCCAGATCTTAGATGAAAAGCTTTCAGTTTTTCCCCATTCAGTATGATATTATTATGCTGAGGTATGTTCCTCGTATACCCAGTTTTTTTAGGGTTCTTATCAAAAAGAGATGTTGGATTTTATCAAATGCTTTTTTGGCATCGATTGAAATGATCATGTGGTGTTTGCCCTTCATCCTGTTGATAGGGTGAATCAAATCCTGTTGATAGGGTGAATTGCATATATTGAGCCATCCTTGCATCCCTGGATTAATCCCACTTGGTCATAACAAATGATTTCTTTTTTTGATGCGGTGTTGAATTCTGTTTGCTAGTATTTTATTGTGGGTTTTTGCATCAATGTTCATCAGAGATACTGGCCTGTAGTTTTCTTTTTCTGATGTGTCTTTTGTTTTTGGCAGGAAGATAATACTGGCCTTGTAGAATGAGATTGGAAGTATTCTCTCCTCTATTTTTTGAAATTCTTTGAGTAGAATTGGTATTAGTTCTTTAAATGTTTAGTAAAATTCAACAGTGAAGCCATCAGGTCCTGGGCTTATCTTTGCTAGGAGACTTCTTATTATGCCTTCGATCTCATTACTTGTTATTGCTCTGTTCGGATTTTGAATTTATGTTTTAATCTTCATAGGTTGTACGTGTTTAAGAATCTATCCATTTCTTCTAGGTTTTCCAATTTATTGGCATATAGTTGCTCATAGGAGCCTCTAATAATCCTTCGAATTTCTGTGTTACAGTTGTAATTTCTCCTTTTTTACCTCTGATTTTATTTATTTCAGTCTCCTCTCTTTTTTCTTAGGCAAACAGTGTGTCAATTTTGTTTATCTTTTTAAAAAAAATCAACCACTGCTTTCATTGATCTTTTGTATTTTTGGTTTCATTAATTTCTGCTCCAATGTTTATTTATTTTCTTCTATTAATTTTAAGTTTGGTTAGCTCTAGCTTCTCTAGTTCTTTGAGATGTATCGTTAAGTTGTTTATTTGAAGTTTTCCTGCTTTTTAGATGTAGGCACTTATTGTTATAAACTTTCCTCTTAGTGCTGCTTTTGCCATATCCTATAAATTTTGATGTATTGTGTTTCTATTTTCATTTATTTCAAGAAATTTTTAAATTTCCTTCTTAATTTTTTCATCATCCCACTGGTCATTTGGGAGCATATTATTTAATTTCCATGTTTTTGTATAGTTTCCAAAGTTCCTCTTGTTGTTGATTTCTAGTTTTATTCCATTGTGGTCAAAGAAGATACTTGATAGGATTTCAATTTTTGAATGTTTTAAGACTTGTTTTGGGGCTTAATGTATAGTCTATCCTTGAGAATGATCCATGTGCTGAGGAGAAGAATTGTGTTTTACAGGTGTTAAGTGAAATGTACTGTGAATATCTATTAAGTCCATTTGGTCTCTAGTGCAGATTAAGTCCAATGTTTCTTTGTTGATTTTCTGTCTGGATGATCTGTTCAATGCTGAAAGTGGGGTGTAAGTCTCTAGATATTATTCTGTTGGAGTCTGGCTCTCTCTTTAGCTCTAATAATAATATAATATTTGCTTCATGTATATCTGGGAGCTCTACTGTTGGGTGCATATATATTTATAATCGTTGTGTCCTCTTGCTGAATTTACTCTTTTATGTAATGACCTTTTTTGTCTCTTTTTATAGGTTTTTGTCTTGAAATCTATCTTGTCCAATATAAGTATAGCTAATCCTGCTCTTTTCTGGTTTTCATTTGCATGGGATAACTTTTTTCCATCCCTTTATTTTCAGTCTATGTGTGTCTTTATAGGTGAACTGTGTTTCTTGTAGGCAACAGATCACTGGGTCTAATTTTTTTCATCCATTCAGCCATTCTATGTCTTTTGATTGAAGAATTTAGTCTAGTTACATTCAATGTTATTACTTATAGGTAAGAACTTACTCTGCCATTTTCTTATTTGCTTTCTGGTTGTTTTGTGGTTTTCTCTTCCATCTTTTCTTCTTTCCTGTCTTCATTTTAGTGAAGGTAATTTTCTCTGGTGACATGCTTTAATTTATTGCTTTTTATTTTTGTGTATCTGTTATATATTCTTTGATTTGAGGTTACCATGAGGTTTGTAAATATCTTATAACCCATTACTTTTAACTCATGACAACTTAACACTGATTGCAAAACAAACAAAAAGAAAACTAATAAAAACTCTACACTTTAATTTCAACTCCTGCTTTTTAACTTTTTGTGGTTTCTATTTATATCTTATTAAACTGCCTATGTCTTGAAAGGTTGTTGTAGTTATTATTTGTGATAGGTTCATCTTTTAGTCTTTCTACTCAAAATATGAGTAGTTTACACACCACAATTACAGTGTTCTAATATTCTTTGTTGTTCTGTGTATTTACTATTACCAATGAGTTTTGTGCCTCCAGATAATTTCTTATTGATCATGAATGTCATTTTCTTTCTGGCTGAAAAACTCCCTTTAGCATTTCTTGTAGGACAGGTCTGGTGTTCATGAAATCCCTCAGTTTTTGTTTGTCTGGGAAAGTCTTTATTTCTTCTTCATGTTTGAAGGATATTTTCACCAGATACACTATTCTAAAGTTTTTTTTTCTTTCCTTCAGCACTTTAAATATGTCATGCCACTGTCTCTTAGCCCGTAGGTTTCCGCTGAAAATTCTGTTGCCAGAACCACTGGAGCTCCTTCATATGTAATTTGTTTCTTTTCTCTTGCTGCTTTTAGGATCCTTTCTTTATCTTTGCCCTTTGGGAGTCTGATTATTAAATGTCTTGAGGTAGTCTTCTTTGAGTTAAACCTGCTTGTTGTTTCATAACTTTCTTGTACTTGAATATTGATATCTTTCTCTAGACTGGGGAAGTTCTCTGTTATTATCCCATGAATAAACTTTCTACTCTGATCTCTTTCTTTATCTCCTCTTTAATGTCAATAACTCTTATATTTGCCCTTTTGAGGCTATTTTCTAGATCTTATGGGCATGCTTGATTCTTTTCTATTCTTTTTCTTTTGTCTCCTCTATGTATTTGCAAATAGCTTGTCTTCAAGCTCACTAATTCTTTCTTTTGTTTGATCAGGCCTGCTGTTGAAAGATTTTGATGCATTCTTCAGTATGTCAGTTGCATTTCCCCACTCCAGAATTTCTGCTTGATTCTTCTTAGTTATTTCAATTTCTTTGTTAAATTTATATGATAGGATTCTGAATTCATGCACTGTGTTATCTTGGGTTTCATTGAGCTTTTTTAAAACAGCTATTTTGAATTGTCTGAAAAGGTCACATATTCTGCTCCCCAGGATTGGTCACTGGTACCTTATTTAGTTCCTTTGGTAAGGTCATGTTTTCCTAGATGCTCGTGATGCCTGAAATAGGGGTCTCAGGACTCTGATTAGTGTCCTATTCTACTGTGACTGAGCTGGTATACAAGTTGCCAAGACATAGTCCTCTTTACTTTCTGCTCTCCTCTCCTAAATCAGAGGGAATGAGTCTCTTGGAGCCATGAGCTGTGCTGCCTGGGGTTGGGAGAAGGGTGATTAAGCACTCTGTTGGCCACCCTCACTGGTGTCTCAGTAGGCCACATGCACCTCAAGTACACTGGCTCCAAGACAAGCACAACACCAGGACTTGCCCAGGAATTTCCGTCCTTGTGGTCTAGAATGGCTTTCAAGTTCATTTAGTAAGCCAGAGGATTTTGCTGTGGTCGTGGAGATTGCCTGAACTTTGGTTCTAATCACTAGGATGGGCAATTTCTCTGTGACTAGGGCTGGTCTAAATGCTCCTTCAGTGGACACTGGCCGAGTTCTGCCCCATATTGCTTTCCACTGTGACAAGGCAGCACTGAGTTCCAATGCAAAGTCCCACAATCACCACGCTTTCCCTCCCCCAAGTGCACAGATGCTCTCTCCACACCCCAGGGCAGCTGCCAGGGGATGTAGGAGGAGTGGTGTAGGTGATTCAAGACTGTCTTTCCCACCCTTTTTAGTGCCTCTTTCCTTAACATGGTGTTAAAACCAGGGACTGTGATTGCTCACCTAATGTTTGGTTCTTATGAAGGTGTGTGGATAGTTGTTTAATTTGGTGTTCCTTTGGGCAGACGATTGCCGGAAGCTTCTATTTGGCTATCTTTCTTTGTCTCCTATGCCTTCTCCTGAGTCACATTAATGTAAGCAAGGCATATTAATGTAAGAGGATTTTTCCCCTTTTAGAGAGTGAAATTGAAACTAGTGGAATAGTAAGAATATGGGCTTTTAAGTCAAACTATCTTTCAAATTCAAACACTACCCCTTATTAGCTTGGTAAGCTTGGGCAATTTTATTAACCTCTCTGTGTCTGTTTCATCACCTATATAATGGATATAATAGAAGCACCTACATCTATCTCACAGTTATTAAAATGAGTTTATGTAGTGGCTTAGAATTGGCTTTTCTATGCCACTATGTAAATGCCTAGTAAGTACTGTTCATTTTTGTTTACAGTTGTGATGAGTATCAATTCAGGAGATATCCTGATACCTGGTTTTTATTCTAAACCACTAGTTTTAGAAAATAATTATCCTGACCTGGTTTCCTTTTTGGAAACCATTTTATATGTTTATATAGTTTTAAAAATATATATTGGATTTCTTCCCTTCTGTATGCCACTTTCTCCATCTTTCGCTATGTTTCCTGCCCTAACCTCCCAAATAAATTGTTTTCTTTGAAATCCCTCAAGTTCTTCTTTTGGGATTAATCCAAAAAAATCTAAAATATAAAAATATATTTAAAAGATGTCTACCTACAAATGCAGCATATTAAACTAGGCATAAGAAGGTTACTCCAGTTGTGTTCAGGTTCTGCTTTATTAAGTTTAGTTCTAATCCCTCTGCAGAAGGGATTTGCAAGACTCATCTTTCTAAATGGCAAACGTTATGCAAGCAACAGCAAGACCCTACCCCAGCACAGTTCTCCACTCCAGGCTCTGATATAAGCAACACACTGGGTTAGAGGAAAACATATTTTTAAAAAAAAAATCAAATAAAACCCAGGTTTTCTTGCTACTAAGTGTCTGGGGATCCCTGGCCTCTTTAACTGGACTCAGCAGCCAAGAAAAAGCTTGTCTGCAAGGTGATCTGCTGACCAAGAGTTCTGACCAATTGTTTCTGGACCATTCTCCATCCCTGCCCCCTCCCTTTCCTATGCTTAGGAATAATAATAATAGTCAATACCTCCTGGGAACAGATCACTATTCTAAGCACTTTACGTGTATTCACATATGTAACCATTACAATAACCCCAGGAAGTAGTCAGTTATTATTATCCTTATGTTATATTTGCAAAAACCAAGAAACACCAGAAATTGGGGCAACTTCTTTCAAGAACAGTTTGGTTGGCCATTTGTGTCATAGGTAGCCATTCAAAACAAACAAACAAAAAACCCTTATATTTCAAAAAGCAGGCTTTGGGCAGGCAAATTGGAGATGTTTCCTAAATATTCCCCCAGCCACCCACTCACCCACAAAAACTCACTGCAACACCAATTCAGAGTCACTTATCCAAACACAACCCCAAACAAAGCTTTTGAAGAGCTCTGCCAACCCCATGGAGATATCTTTGGATATTCAAGCAAAGAGAAGGAGAGAAAGGTAGAATATGCGAGAAAAAGGAAATGCTTTGTCGAGCCAGCTAAAGCAGTCGCTCCACAAACTGCTTATCAGGTGGTTTTCTTTTTAATCAAGAAAATCTTCAGAGATGTCAGCCTAACAATAAAATACATCTGCTTTCATTGGTAGGCTATTCCCATCTTCCTTTAACACCGAGTAACACCCTCACTTTCTCGCTTTTCATTGTTTTTTAACAGATTCTGAAATAAGTCAGTCTAAGATGAGTGTTACCATACTACCCTGGATAACATTCTATAAGCTGAGCCTGCATTTGTTCTGCATCTTGGGGAATAGAGGTATACCCTGGAGGAATGCACTGGATGCTATGGTTAATTAAGTAATTTACTCAATCAAGTTTAACAGTGGTTTTAACTTTAATGAGATCATTACATTTTAATATGGAAATAACAGCCTTGTATCCTTAACAATCCCCACAGTCCGCAAACCCGCCTCCCTCTTCCGCCCACTTTGCACCAGGGCTGATGTTGATTTGTGAATCTGAACACCTAAGGGTAACATCCAGAACTTGTAATACACGTGTCTAGGGCCCATTATGGATACACCCATGTGAACCGCTGTTCTGGCTTCTGGTGTCCCCTGCTATATACTCTAAACCCACACAGGGCTTGTTGCTGAAGGTAAGAGCCAAAGTCTTAATAATGGCAGATTTCTTTCTAGATAAAGGGAAATGGAAACTTTTGACACTGAAAATTGGTGTAAGGAAGACACAAAGAGAGAAACAAAAGAAAATAGCCACATGGGCAAAGTGGCTTTCAATTGTCCTAGAGAGACGTACCCTTAGGCTACCAGCCTCAACTTGGGTTGCATTTAATTGGTATCCCGTAAAGTCCAGCAAATCATTAATGTAATGGCCTTCCAAGCTCTTATTGAGAACTTTTATTATCCCAGATACAGTACTTTGGAGATTAACTAGGAAAAGTTTTACAAGACGGTGAAGGTAATGAATCATGAATTCTGTAAGGGTAAACCCAACACTCTGAAACCAAGTACAGCTGTCTTATATTTGCTCTGTGTGCATTTTGCTACCCATAATTTTGTCATTAATTTTCATCTTTTGTTTAAACATATTTGTCTTTTAGACAAGATAGGTCATATTTCATAGATTTGATGAATTTTCTCCTTGGTCCAGTTTTACAGAATTTGCACTTAATTAATTGCCCAACCTTTAATTCGACAGACTGTTTTTAATGGCTATGTAGTTTCAAAAGCATATACACAGTGGAATTTCAAAAAAGTAATTGTTTTTGTGTCACTTCCAAAGAAAGTCGCAATTATTAAAATGTGTA
Organism: Pongo abelii; assembly: GCF_028885655.2. Lineage (NCBI taxonomy): Eukaryota > Metazoa > Chordata > Mammalia > Primates > Hominidae > Pongo > Pongo abelii. The sequence continues at coordinate 56,851,817 of NC_072006.2, read as the reverse complement.
AATAATTTGTCAAATGCACAACGGGCAATAATTAGGAAGATATCAAATAAACCTTTAATGGATATTTTTAATTTCTTGTTCAGCAGGAATATTTAAATAATGCAACAAAATATGTCATTTTTCTCCTCAGGACTATAGAAGCCAAATTCCAATGTGAAAATGCACCTTTCAATTGCACAGACTAGGTCATAATGGAGGTGACACTCATAAAAGATTTTCTAGCTCTTAGCAGAGCTGTAAACCGGGACCCCTCATCCAGGCAGACAGCACAGAATCTGAAAATCTGCCTATCAAAAGCATCATTCAAGCCACAAGGCTCTTCTGTTCCTGGTAAAAGGCAGGCAGGAAAAGAGGAGACAAAGGTCAGTTGTTGTCATCTCTTTATAAATGTGACGGTGCTGGCAGTTTGCAAGGGATTGCCATGTTTCCCTAGCAACTTTGTGTGTGTGCAGATGCGTTTAGTACATTTTTTTCCCCTTGTTATTTTCAGACCGTCTTTTTGTACTGTGGACTATTTCAAATGTATTCTCCCAGTTACATGGGCCTTTTTATTAAGAGGATTAAGAGGCTGACATTTTTTGGAAGGGAGGTCAGCTGAGGTTTAGGGTGGTAAAAATCAGAGTTCAGTCTTCAGTCAGATTACAGATCAAAAGCAGGTAGGGAAGAGCTGGGGTAGAGAAAACATATTAGACCAAAGGAAAATTGAACGTACTCAGTTTTTAGAAATTGGAACCTGAGATACCATGAGTTCCTGAGACCATACTTTGTCATCTCTTTTAAAGAAGTGTTAAGCAAATTTTCCGAGCAGACTCCACCTGCCCTCTTAGATTTGGTGATTGTCTGAGAACCTGGAGTTAGTATTTAATTTGGGTTCATCTGTTCCTCCTTCCTGTTTATTGGCAGCAGGGAAGGGACACTTGGAAATAGCTCTTGTCAAGCTCTGCTCCTTATTAGTTCATCCATAGCATTTAATGGGACCCTATGAATTACCAGGCATTGTGCCGGACATAGGGTGGGGTCAGTGAACATTTTCTGTAAGGGGCATAATACTAAATATTTTAGGCTTTTTAGACCATATCATGTTGGGAAACTACTCAACTATCGATGTATTTCTGCAAAACCGGCCATAGACAATGCATAACTACATAACCCTGGTGGTGTTCCAATAAAGTTTGCCTATGAGCACTGAAAATTGAATTTTGTAATTTTCATGTGTCATGAAACATTGCTTGTTTTCAACCATTTAAAAATGTAGACTGGGTGCAGTGGCTCACACTTATTATCCCAGCACTTTGGGAAGTCAAGGCAGAAGGATTGCTTGAGGCCAGAAGTTTGAGACCAGCCTGGGCAACATAATAAGACCCCACTTCCACAAAAAAAGAAAAATTAGCCAAGCATGATGGTGCATGCCTGTTGTCCCAGCTACTTGGCAGGCTGAGGCAGGAGCATTGCTTGAGCCTGGGAAGTTCAGACTGCAGTAAGCCATCATCACAACACTGCACTCCAGCCTGGGCAACAGGGCAAGAACTTGTCTCAGAAATAAATTTAAAAATAAAATAAATAAAAAATAAAAATGTGAAGAGAATTCTTAGCTTGCAGATACAGCCCGTGGGCCATGGTTGGCTGACCCTGGGTATAGATGCACAGGTTGCCCTCTCAAGGGTCTGACACTGTGGAGGGGATGGACAGTAAGGATGTAAAAGAACACATAAACAAGATGACTTCGGGTTACAATAAGTGATAGGAAGGAAAATGGAGCGACAAGCTAAGGAATGACAGGATGGCGGCTGCTGTAGATAGAGTTGTCAGGAGGGATCTCTCTGGGACCTGAATGACAAAGGGAAGCAGCGTGTTGTTCACCTGGGCATCTCTGAGTAGACTGCTAATTCTAGAAGTTGGCTACACTTTCACTAATTATTAATTCCTCAATTTACACTGCAAACGCCAGAAAACAGAGCAATGGATTCACTCAACGCTGTTGTCAAAATTGTAGACGATAAGCATATGCCAGTAAGAATCATCATACCTATTAATATTGACAGATTTCCAGGTGCCATGTGGACATCTAATCCCCAGCCACTAGGAGACAGAGTTTTAAACACGTGGCACAGTTTTTCAAAGCAGTTTTTAATTTTCTTTAAATTGGAAGCAGTACCATGACCTAAAGTCATTTTTACTCTCGTTTCAATACTCCCTCTAAATAATGGTGCACTCTCAAATTACAACCTTGAATTGACTGGGTCTCTTTTATTTACATCTTACTGAACTGCAGTTAACTTTTTCACAGCTGCTAAAGTATTTTTTTCAAGCGAAACAAAAGTATTTCCATGAAAGTTCGCTTGGGGAAAACACAGAAGCAGAAAGAGACTCACTGCTTAATTTGTCACTTTATTATTTTTTTTTTTATCTTATCTTATCTTATCTTATTTTATTTTATACAGGGACTCACTCTGTTGCCCAGGCTGGAGTGCCATGGCACAATCACAGCTCACTGCAGCCTCAACCTCCCTGGGCTCAGGTGATCCTTCCAAGTCAGTCTCCCGAGTAGCTGGGACTATAGACGTGTACCACCATGCCTGGATAATTCTTCTATTTTTTTGTAGAGATGCGGTTTCTGCATGTTGCCCAGGCTGGTCTCAAACTTCTGGGTTCAAGTGATTCTTCTGCCTCGTCCTCACAAAGTGTTGGGATTACAGGCATGAGCCACCGCGCCTGACCCTAATTTGTCTTTTAATGGGAACACCATTCCTGCTCTTCTCAAGCATTGCTGGCTAATATCAAACTCAATGCCAAAGGATTGCATAGCACTTTTTCTTTCTCAAATAGTTTTAGAGTGGGGCTTCCCATAGTTCTGAAACAGGAAGCTGATTCAGAATTGCTACTAGGAAGTACTATAAAATTGAATTCAAGATTTCTAACTTGGAATAATCTCTAATAGTGTTAGGGGTTAAAGGGTTACTTTGTTGGTTAGTTGGTTGCTTTTAAATTAGCAACTACTGATATTTCTGTCAAAGGGCTTTGCTTCTCTTACATAGGACTTATTTCTACCCGTGTCTTTTCCAAAATCAACCTCACATGTGTGAGCACACACACACACACACACACACATACCTCTCTGCATCCTCCAGATTCTCTTAAGGATCAGTCTCTGTGAGCCCTTTCCAGATCCCACTCCAAATTTTCCTCCTTTTCAAAGTATTTCCACTATTTTTAGAGGAAACTACAGGAATCCTAAGGAAGACCTGCATCCTCAACTTGGCACCTAAATAACAGTATGACTTGAAGCCATTGCTTCATATCTCTGCCTGTAAAATGGGCTGGTAAACACTGGCCCCACTAAATCACATACCTCTTGTTAGAATCAATGACATGACATACGCAAAGATGATGAGTGAACAGAAAATGCTTCTAGATATTATCATTATTATCACCTACTGTGATATCACCAACACCTGGGTCTTCAGTCTAAACGAGACCATGTTAGTTTGTGCTTGTTGACATGTTGCCTGTAACCAAGTTCAAATTTGCCTATAAACTCCCTGGGAGTAAGACTGGGCTCATCATTTTTTTCATATATTTTGTGCAGTGTTGTGCTCACAGGAGGTCCCAAAATGTGTTCCTTCACTGGGAGGCTAATAATCGCCAAAGACCTTTCTCAGTGGCAGACGCTGTGATCTCTACACAGAATGCTTGCCGTCACCAAAACAGGGCGGCCTTCCCCAGACTTGGGCTTCGAGACAGAGTTCCACTGAGTGCATTCTGCAGAACTCAAGACCTAGAGATATTTTCCAAAAATAAGCATCTTGTGGTCACACAGAGAGTATGCCTTATTGTACCCCTCTTAGAAAGTTACCAGGTCTGCCACCACGCCCAGCCTGTAATCCCAGCATTCTGAGAGGCTGAGGTGGGCGGATCACAAGGTCAGGAGATCGAGACCATCCTGGCTAACATGGTGAAACCCCGTCTCTACTAAAAATACAAAAAACTAGCTGGGTGTGGTGGCAGGTGCCTGTAGTCCCAGCTACTCGGGAGGCTGAGGCAGGAAAATGGCATGACCAAGGGAGGCAGAGGTTGCAGTGAGTCGAGATTGTGCCACTGCACTCCAGCCTAGGTGACAGAGTGCGGCTCCGTCTCAAAAAAAAAAAAAAAAAAAGAAAAGAAAGTTATCACGTCCGGTGGTATGTTAAAGAGTCACAGAATTTCTGCTAAGAGGTAGGTACCTTTATTTACTCTGAAGGATCACTAACCTACTTGAAGAGAGATGCTTTCTCTCCATTAGCACCCATTTGCATCCCTGCTAAACAGATGTCCCTTCGAAGTCACTTTGGGAAACGTCCCAGAAGAGTGTTGCAAGTACAAGTCATAAAAATCAGTTTTGTGGGCTAAAGCAGGGATTGGCAAGCTGCAGTCCATCGAGCAAATCTGGGTACTGCATGGTGTTGTGTGGCCTGCAGGCTGAGAATGGTTTTTCCACTTTCCAATGGTTTAATAATAACAAAAGAAGAATTATATTTTGTGACACAAGAAAATTATATGAAATTTAAACCTCAGTGTCTGTAAGTAAAGTCCTTCTGGAGCACAGCCATGCCCATTGTTTTGTGTTTTGTCTGTGGCTACAAAAGCAGAGTAGAGTACTGCAACAAGAACTCCATGGCCCTCAAAGCTGAAAATATCTACTATGGCTCTTTATAGAAAAAGTTTGCTCACTCTGGTTAAAGCATCACTTTTTTTTTCTAAGCAACAGAGTCTTGCTCTCTTGCCCAGGCTGGAATGCAAGTAGCACAGTCTTGGCTCACTGCAGCCTTGACCTCCTGGGCTCAAGTGATCCTCCTGCCTCAGTCTCCCATGTTGCTGGGACCACAGGCACGCACCACCATGCCCAGCTATTTTTTTTTTTTTCTGAAGACGGGTCTCACTTTGTTTTCCAGGCTGCTCTCGAACTCCTGGGCTCAAGTGATCCACCTCAGCCGCCCAGAATGCTGGAATTACAGGCATGAGCCACCTTGCCCGACCTAAAGCATCACTTTTAACAAATGAAATAGAAAAGGATAGAAAATGCCAAAGTGTATCACATGTGGGAAGGATAATTGATGTTTCATGGAGCACCGGCTTCAGCAAAACGTCTATATATTATGCATGCACGTGCACCCTGGGTCACAATATAAAATGTATTCCTTACTGTGAATCACAGTCCAATTTTTTTAATGTTTCTAAAATCATATTAGAACCTGCCTATGACTTATGTTTATAAGCCAACGAGGTCTACCTAGGTAGCTAGAATGGCAAGCAAGAGAGAAAGAACAGAAAAAGAACTGATTGATGAATCCAGGTACTCTACCTGCCACGTCCACATAAAGCATCTCACTGAAGGTTCTTTTCAAATGAGGAAGAGATGAAAATGGTCCAAAAAGTAGTATCAGTGATGTACAGAATATGCATCCTTATCAAAGACTACTCTGAACCAATGTAAAGCATTACTATTCATTTAACCACAGAGAGGGCTCCATTCCTAAAATAACTTTCCATCCACCCATCCAACATATGGTCATCAAGTCTGGAAAGACCTGAAGTGAGGAGATGCAGGGGGCCTGGGGAAACTAGCCCAGTAATAATTATAACAACTCAATCATAATGATTATAATAACTAAAATAATATGTATTCAATACCTATTAGTAGGGATTGTACTAAGCACATTTATTTCACTGAGTCCTGAAAACAACCCTATGATGGGGGGATTATCATTATCCCTATTTTCCAGTTAAAAGACTGGAGGCACAAAGAGGCTAAATTACTTGCCCAAGGTCACCCAAGGAGTAAGAAGACAAGCTGGGATTTGAACTTAAGACAGCAAATCTCCAAACCTGCCCTTTGAACTGTTTCACAACATTTTCTGGGCATTCATATATCTCATCAATTCATGTCTGCTGAAAAAAAAAAAAAAAAACACTGAACCCGTTGAGTGATAAAGCCATAGAAAATAGGTTTCATTATGGAAATTGTCCTATGGAGAGAATGCTACAACCAAAGTAATAAACAACACCCAATAACACATGTACAACTTGATGTGGCTGGAAATGTAACCACACCAGTATTGAATTATCCCCAAATTTGAATTATAGAGGCGTAACTCAAATTACCCCCCTTGCCTGGTACCTAGCCTGAAAGACACATTTTTTTAATAAACATTTTGTGCTGCCTTGCCTCCTCATGCTGCACGCTGCCGTGTAAAAGCCACAGCCTTCCTAAGGTGATTCATCAGAAAAATCAAGGGGGAAAAGAGTCGTGATCTGATATACTGAGCACTCTTAAATTACACAGCAGCCACTTCCCATACAGTGCAGGGGAAGACAGAAATGCGATGACTAAGTACGTCTCAACCTGTCACGTCCGTGAACCGGGGAGTGGAGTAGCTCACTGAATCATGTTCTGGTAGCTCTGCATATCCATCGAGACACGAGGTAGCCAAGCCGGCTTGCCCGAGATGAAAGTCTGAGTAATTCAGAGGAGGCTGTAATTCTTTATAAAACATACACTAAGTAGTTTTGTTGCCTCCTACATGACATTTCCAAGGTGGCTGGGAAACCAGACCATTTGTTACACGGAATCTAGATCAATACAGTGTATGGAAGAAGATGAGCAATGTTAAAAAAAAAAAATTTATTTAATTGAACAGGGGCTGAATAATTCCATACCTTACACATCTCCAATTTTATGTTTTAAATTTGAGATTGAGAAGGATACAGCAATACAGCAATATGGCAAAACACCAGAATCCTATTTCTCTTCTTAGATATGATTTTAAAAAGAGAACGCTTTTGTCTCATTTGAAAAATCAAAATATACTAAGAAAACAGTCGATGGCTTTTATCCTTTTTTTAAATTTTTTTTTAAAGTGACTGTCCTCACCATCACTCTGACAGGAGTCTGAAAAATTAACACATCAGTAAGACCATGTGAGATTTAACTTTTGATACACAACAAAGTGGGTTACTGCTGTGCTGGCTATTTTTAACCCACCTTGTGAGTGTGCTTTTTTTATTGCTTTATACAGCATATCTGATTCCCTCTAAAGCACCAACTAAAAAATCTATCCAGCTGTCATTTGCTGCCTGGTAACATCTATCATCACTCAGCCTGGCAAGTCTAGTCTATGAGGCAGAGGGGAGAGGAGACAGGAGGCAGAGTCAAGGACTGTCACATGGGATGGGAAAAAAAACTTGTCACAATTATTTATGACTCTTGCTCAGGCACATAATAGGATACATAAGCCTCTGTTTCGGTTTCAAGCACCTTCGCAAGGCTGCTCCCTTGTCGAAGTTGGGCGCAGGCAGCTCTACTTTACACATACAATTTCCTGAACAATGCTGGGCACTTGTGAAGTGACAGTGACAAATTTGGGAGTTGGTGGCTGTAGCTCTGTGGGCTGTTAGGAGCAGGCGGGTGTCAGTAATCAGGAGAACTACCACGTGAAGCCCCAATGCCTCCACTCCCCAATTCCCTTCTCATGAAAGACTTCCTTCCTCTCCTTGCTTTCAACTGCCAGGACGCCTCTTTGGGGAATAGGAAATGGTGCATTCCAGCTTGTATTTTATTAGTCTAAGCCATATTTATCCTACTCAAGGAGGAGGAGGCTTCTGTGTTCATTTGTTTCTTCCCCTACCCGTCCCCAAACACACAGAGCAAGAAAACAGTTCCAAGCTTTCATCTGTAAGCGTCCTCTGCGTTCACGCCCACTAAATATCCATGTTGCTGAACAATTGGTTCAATTAATTGTCTGCCTCTGGATGTATTCGCAAAAGCAAGTGCTGGATTAGACAGTAATTTTTATCCAGTTCTGGAATCTCAGTCCTGCCACGAAGCCCTTGGCTTCAGTAGCCTCATAAGGGTCTAACCTTTGGCTCCTTGGAGAAACCTAAAGGAAATTCCATCAAAATTCTCTATACCCGACAGACCATGGCAAACAGAAAGGCTGAGCTTGCAACGTTTAAGATAATTAAACATAAAATGAAGGTCTGGCCCAATAAGTGACTCTTGCACACGTTGTGACTCTAGCATGGCCCAACATTAACCGAGGTGCCCACAGAGTCCTCAGGCACCTTGGCATTACCTGCTCAGACTCTGCTGAAGAGAAATGGCAAAGACCTTAATTAAAGATAAGAGGAGCATGATGGCCTGTACATACCCTGGAAGCCAAATCAGAAATTAACGTAAGGAAGAAGAAAATCTGTGAATAAAAGCACCCAGAAACATCAGTATTATTCCAATTATCTGTTTAGAATTTAGTAAGCTGAAAAATCAGCAACCTTCATTTAGAAATATCACAGGAGGCCGTAAGAAAATGTCCTTGTTTCCCTGAATTAGTCCCAACCTATCATACATAGTGCATGAGAATGAAAATTTGATGATGTAATTACCACCAAATAATACCATATTGTGGGTGGAATTCTGCATACTACTGTCTTAAGACTAGAAGGGTGTCTGTGTGAATTCAAGGAATGAAGCCCATAGGGATCATCTGGGATTCACGATCCGCCCAGGAATCATTTCTCTTGTGTCACATCCTCTCCTCTCTGCTGTCCTCGCTCCTTCCCTATCTCCATCTTGTGGGGAATTGCAAAGTTGAATTCCACGGGCAGCCTTGTGCCTGCCTGTGTCTTGTCTTGTCTACAAAGTGACCTGCTTTCACATGTTGAATTTAAATGTCTTTAGGGTGAATACGGATTCTCTAGATCACTAAAGACTTCATCATTCTTTCTTCTTTTTTTAACTTTTATACTCTGCCTTTTCTTTTTCTTTCTGATTTTTATTTATTTATATATTTATTTACTTATCTATTTATTATACCTTAAGTTCTGGGATACATGTGCAGAACATGCAGGTTTGTTACATAGGTATACACACATGCCATGGTGGTTTGCTGCACCCATCAACGTGTCATCTACATTAGATATTTCTCCTAATGCTATCCCTGCCCCAGCCCCCCACCCCCCGACAGGCCCCAGTGTGTGATGTTCCCCTCCCTGTGTCCATGTGTTCTCATTGTTCAACCCCCACTTATGAGTGAGAACATGCGGTGTTTGGTTTTCTGTATCTGTGTTAGTTTGCTGAGAATGATGATATCCAGCTTCATCCATGTCCCTGCAAAGGACATGAACTCATCCTTTTTATGGCTGCATAGTATTCCATGGTGTATATGTGCCACATTTCTTTATCCAGTCTATCATTGATGGGCATTTGAGTTGGTTCCAAGTCTTTGCTATTGTGAACAGTTCTGCAGTAAACATACGTGTGCATGTGTCTTTATAGTAGAATGATTTATAATCCTTTGGGTATATGCCCAGTAGTGGGATTGCTGGGTCAAATGGTATTTCTGGTTCTAGATCCTTGAGGAATCACCACACTGTCTTCCACAATGGTTGAACTAATTTACACTCCCACCAATATAAAAGCATTCCTATTTCTCCGCATCCTTCCCAGCATCTGTTATTTCCTGACTTTTTAATTGTTTCCTGACTTTTTAATTTGCATTCTAACTGGCATGAGATGGTGTTTCACTGTGGTTTGCATCAATATTCTCTTTCTTATATTCAGCCCTCCCCCAAATGTATGTTACCCATTTGGCCTCTGAAGACAATTCATTTTGCAACAACTCTTACCTTTCTTTTCCTTTTTGATTATCTTCCTATGGCCCTTTCATGTACAGTATAAGGAAGTAGCCTTTGTCCACTGTGTTCATGTGCACACACATACACACACACACATACACACACTCTTCACATTTCCAAACAGAAGAGGGACCACCTCTCCCGTACCTGAGCCAAAGTACTGTAACCCGAGCACCACCCCACCTCTGATGCCTCCAGGTTTCTCTATGCAAGAAGAATGACTTGCCTATCTGAGAAGCTGGTGATAGACCTGATGTCTATCACTCCTAGCACTCCCAGACATAGAGTCATTGACTTGGAATTCCTAACAAGCTTCCTGATGGATGGTTCACATGACCAGCTCAACTTACAGTGCGATAAATACGATTACGATGCAAACCACTCAAAAGCATCCAGCTTCCATTCCCGTGACTTTTAGAAACTCACTTATTCAACAGATATTTACTGTTGGGCCAGGGGTGGTAATAGAGTGGCGAGCAAAAACAACATAGTTTCTGTTCTCATGAAGTTTTCTCTAGGATGACACTTAAGTCACAGTAGTGAAGTGTGCATCACAAAGCAAATACAAGGTGTGACAGTAAAAGCATCTGACACAGGAACCTGACTCAGTCTAGGTGATTTGAGAAGTGACAGCTCAGCATGGTCCTTGAGAATAAGTGGGGGTTCTTCAGGTTGATGACTTGAGTGAGTTGCATAGCTTCGCTGCTGTGAAGATTAAATGAGCTAATATTGGTGGAAAGCACTATGAAAACTACAAAAGGGTTAGTTGGTAATGTGGCCAAATAGAGAAAGGTGACTGTCCACTCTCAATGTCACTAGACATACATACAGTTCAAGAGCTTTGGACTCAGATAAAGATGGGTTCAAATCCTGACCCTGACACTCACTCTCAACAGGGGTTAGGCCAGCCAGGCAGGGTGGCTCACGCCTATAATCCCAGCACTTTGGGAGGCCGAGGCGAGTGGATCACCTGAGGTCAGGAGATCAAAACCAGCCTGGCCAACATGGTGAAACCCTGTCTCTACTAAAAATATTTAAAACAAAAAAACAAAAAAAAAAAACTTAGCCAGGCGTGGTGGTGGGAGCCTGTAATCCCAGCTACTCAGGAGGCTGAGGCAGCAGAATTGCTTGAACCCAGGAGACGGAGGTTGCAGTGAGCCGACACGGTGTCGCTGCACTCCAGCCTCGGTGACAGAGCGAGACTCCGTCTCAAGAAGAAAAAAAAACAGGGATTAAAAAACAGGGATTAGGCCATTACTTGTTTTCAGTCTCAGCGTCTTCACCTTTAAAAAGCAAGATAATAATACCTGACTAATTAACCAAATTATGCATATAAAACTCCTTGGTCCTACTGTCCCTGTCATATATGTAGAAGTGGTCAGTGAATGTAAGTTTGCTTTTTATTGTTACATCTGGCACCCCCAAAAAATGGCAAAAGAGGGATAAAAATATAATTAAGAATCATTGCCTGGGAACCACCCAGACTTACAATGTATGGCGGATCATGAATGCCTCGTATTGCAGTAGCAACTGTGGCTCAGTAAACACTTCCATAACCATGGGCTCATCCGGGTCTGCAAAAACCTGGTTAAGCAAGAAGGGTAGGTGCCTCTCTCTTCATCTAATAAATGTGAAACCATGAACCAAAAAGTAAGTGGCCTATTCGAGAGTTTCCAAATGCTAGAGAGATGTGGAATTTGGGTATTCTGAATCCTAATGCTCTGCTTTTCAATCGCAACATACTCAACTCTCCAAGGTAATGATGGCTCCAGGGTCTGCCAGCCCCCTTTGGGAAGGAATTGGATTACCTTATTTAGAGCCTGGGTCAGCAAATTCTGGCCCAAGGGCCAAATCCAGCCCTCTTCCTCTCATTATAATTAAAGTTTTATTGGCACACAGTCACGCCCATTTAATATATTATCTGTGCCTGCTTTTGCACTGCAACAGCAAAGTTGAGTAGTCATGACAGAGACCTTACGGGCAGCAAAGCTGAAAATATCTATTATCTGGCCCTTTACAGAGAAGTTTGCCAAGCCTGATCTATACCATTAGTAATATAATAACTCCAACACATGTTGCCAAACTCAGGGTGCAATAGGATGCTCAAGCTGAACCACCAATGCCAAAGCTAGTAAGAACAGATTCGTGCCTAAGACAAGGTGTTCTGATAGTTTTCAGCACCGCTACTATTTAAAAGAGTTTTATAATTGTTTTTTATATTATTAAGAAATCATTCTTAATTTCTTAAGAATTAAGATACTAAGAAATTATCCTTAATATAGGGCTACATTGTTTTAAAGTCTTACTCTATAAAGATATATATTGAATAACTTACAGTGAAATCATACACTGTCTGGGATTTTGTTTTTTTGAGATGGAGTTTCACTCTTGTCACCCAGGCTGGAGTGCAATGGTGTAATCTTGGCTCACTGCAACCTCCGCCTCCTCCCGGGTTCAAGCGATTCTCCTGCCTCAGCCTCCCAAGTAGCTGAGATTACAGGCGCCCACCACCACGCCCAGCTAATTTTTGTACTTTTAGTAGAGACGGGGATCACCATGTTGGCCAGGCTGGTCTCGAACTCCTGACCTCAGGCAATCCGCCCACCTCGGTCTCCCAAAGTGCTGGGATTATAGGCGTGAGCCACCACAACCAGCCTGTCTGGGATGTTCTTTAAAATATACCAGGAAAAACAAGATGGGGAGTGGGCGGATTAGTGAGTCAAAGATGAAATAAAAGTGGCAACATGTTGAGGCTAGATGATGAGGTACAAGGGGAACTGTTATACTTTTCTTTTTACTTTAGTATGTGTTTGATAATTTCCATAATAAAAAGTTATACTTAAATAGGTTATTTTTAAAGTATTTTGTCAACTCTTTTTTAAAAATCTCATCTGACTGTAACAATGCATATTTTGTATTGTTGCAGAAAAATGTTATGATCTGAAGATATGGCCCAAATCACCAACCACGCAATTTGTTTTCTGAGGAAAGGAAAGACCTAGTGCAACTTTATACAAAGAGCACATCATTCATCCTTGATCGGGCATATTTTCTCCTCCCAGCCACTAATCTGCTCTCTGCTCTTACATTTGCACATTTTTAGAATGATATTAAACATCTGAAGAGTCATTCAGGGAGCTAAAGTTCACTGTGGTTTGAAGTCTTATAACTACAAAATAATGTTGTTCTAACTGATCTTTCACATCAATGCAGACAAAAGCACTTTGGTATGTATGTTTAAGGCTCAACCCTATCAAAGTCAGGAGGTTCTGATTAGAGTACATTAGGCTTGACACGCTCAAATAGAATTAAATCAAAGATGGAGTTGCAGTTTCTATGTTTTAAGTATCATAACCTATACTTGTATATAATAATATTACAAAATAATATGTTATTTTAATTTTGTTGATTAATAGAAAGAATATTGTCTTATGATTGGAATTTTCCTCCTCTTTGTCAGCATGGAAAACCTTACAATAATAAATATTAGTCTAAGGAAGCTGAATGAGGTTGAAGTCTTCAAATCATTACCATTTTCATCATCATCATTCTGGTCAGCTTCATCATCTTCATCATTTTCATCATCTTTATCACCATCATTTATTATTATTATCTTCATTATCATTTTTGTCATCAGTATCAATATTCTCCTTCATTGTCATCATCTCCTCTATCATATATAGATTTAGTAATTTTCCAGTGAGACACAATTTCATTTGTTGCTCATAACAACTCCATGAGGTAGAAAAATTGAAGTTGCATCATATGTAAATTCAACCATGTGAACAGGGCAAAAAATTTTAAAAAGAGCAAGAAATGAATATAGTGACTTAATGGCATACCTAATACAGTTATGTGCCACTTAATGATGGAGATATATTCTAAGAAATGCACCGTTAGGTGATGTCATTGTGTGGACATCATAGGATGACTTACACAAACCTGGATGACATAGCCTACTACACACCTTAACTATATGGTATAGCCTATGGCTTTCTAGACTACAAACATATATAGCATGTCACTATACTCAATACCTTAGGCACTATAACACAATGGTAAGTATTTGTGTATCTAAACATAGGAAAAGTACAGTAAAACTACAATTTTATAATCTTATAGAACTGTCATTACGTACGTGGTCCCACACTCACCAAAGCGTCATTATGTTGCACATGACTATATACTATAAAATTATATTTTGCATATGTACTCTCTATTTTATAGAGTGCATATTATAGATACATTATTATACATTTATAAATACTTGCACTGTATAATTGTATACATAAAACCATGAGTACACTATTTCATAGTGATATAAGCATTCTTCAATGATAATATTAACTATGTCTAATTTACACTTTATTAGTTAATTTAAAATCTGACCTCTGGGCCAGGCGGCTTACACCTGTAATTCCAGCACTTTGGGAGGAGGAGGTGGGTGGATCACTTGAGGCCAGGAGTTCGAGACCAGCCTGGCCAAAATGGTGAAACCCTGTCTCTACTAAAATACAAAAGAAAAAAAAATTTATCCAGGCATGGTGGTATGTGGCCAGCAACTCGGGAGGCTGAGGCACAAGAATTGCTTGAACCCCAGAGGTGGAGGTTGCAATGAGCTGAGATCATGCCACTGCACTTTAGCCTGGGTGACGGAGTGAGACCCTGTCTCAAAACAAACAAACAGAAAAAGATCTTACACATCTCGGTGAAAGAAGGGCACTGTGTATGTTCTTTTTGCCTGATAGTCTTAAATTTAAGCAGGTATTAACCAGAACCTACACACACTTTATAATTCCCCTTTCTCTCCCTTCTTCCCTATGACCCTCCATTTCTTCTTCCTTCTTTGCTTCAATTTTTCCTTCTTTCCTTCTCTTCCTTTCTTCCTCTCTTCCTTCTTGCCTTCCCTCCTTCTACCATATAGCTTTTGAACAGCAAGTTAAAAAAAGGAAACAGATACATAAACAAGATAATTCCAGACAATGATCAATGCCATGAAGTTAGGCAGAATGATCTGATAGAATATGCTCGGGCAGAAAAAGGTTGAAATTATTTTGGACAGTGACTTTACTTCAAACAGGAAAGCGGTGTAAGGAGGTGAGAGTGTGCCCCATAGTGCGAGAGGCCCTTCCTGTTCCACTCGGCCCCCACCAAAGTAATTTCAGGCGAAAAAAGGAATCTTGTATTTGGTTAGTTGCATTATCTATTGTTACATCTTCTTATAAGGCAGGCATATCATATGACATTGACTGATGGCTGGCATGAAGTCTAAGAACCATATACAGATAGATACCCATGCTCCTTACCCATGCTAAGTAGTTAAACTTCGAGAGATTCACCTTTCCTTCAGGTTAAAGTTGAATGACTGCACTGGCAGAGGGCTACGGAACTGCTATTCTTGATGTAGTTAGAGAAAATGAATGTGATTCGTTGTAGACAGTATCTTTTAAACGGTAATATTTCACCTGAAATATGAAGAGTGAGGAAGAGCCGACTATGCGAAGAGCTGAGGGAAACACATGCTGGTCAGAGGGAAAAACTACTGCAGAGGCTTGGTGAGGAAGCGCTGTTGTGTTAGGAAGACAGAAATCAATGTTTACGTAACATATTCACAGGTTCTGGGGACTGGACATGGACATATTTGGCAGGAGCCATTATTCTGTCTACAATTTTATTCTTCATCAAATGGTCAATTTATGCATTTATTTATGATTTCATTGTCATATTTAAGGTATACCACATGAAGGTTTGATATGCTTATCTTGATATACATATCCAAAGTGAAGTGATTACTACAGTCAAGCAAACTAACATACCCGTCATCTTATATAGTTATCTTTCTGTTGTGTGTGTGTGTGTGTGTGTGTGTGTGTGTGGTAAGAGTACCTAAAATCTACTCTCTTGGAAAATTATCAATATGCAATACAACATAATTAATGATGGTCCTCACATTATATATTAAATCTACAGCTTACCCTATATAAATGCAATTTTGTACTTTTTGATCTCATTCCCACCCCCATTCCCCACACCCCACCCTGATAACCACCATTTTATTCTGTTTCTACATGTTCATTTTAAAAAATAAATAAATAAAAAATTATAAATGAATTTTCCTTGTTACTTTTTTTGTGTTTTCCATCAATTTTAATCCTCTGAATGTTATGAGGCAAGAAACAAGTCACTATACAATAAAATCACCTCTTAGATATATGTTACTAAAGTTAATATGTAAGATGAAAGTTGCTTATAGTAAAACTTCAATTTTTTTTTAGTTACACCTCCTGAGAATTCCTCAAATATCCCAAAGATTTCAGTCCTTTATCAGCTTTTAACAAGTAAGTGCAAAACAGCCAGTTCTACCTCCTGCGTTGAAATCAATTACTGTTTCATTATTTGAGCCACAGATAGGCATCTTTAACCAATGTAATGCAGGATTGCTCATATCAAGAGAAAAATAGAGCCTCTCCCTTAATCTTCAAATAAACAGGAGATTCCTGTCTTCCATCTCACATTCTGGGTGTGTGCTCATTTGGTAGTGTATTAGTGGAATGTGTCACATTATTTAAATTATCCCTACTCTTACACTCTGTCTTTTGTTCTGAGCACATATTTGAGATGCATCACCCATGAAAAACCATTATTCCTATTTTAGTTTGGCTGTTTCTACCCTTAGCGTCACCGCAATTACTGTCCTTGGAAGACAGTATACTGGAGTTGTTGTCAGGGTAGCTTTGCTCTCAAATAGGTTTGAGATCACTTCACAATTAGTCCATTTATGTATGTGTCTATGAGATATTTAGCTCTTTAAATCCCACTTTCCTTATCTCTACAGTAGGTGTCATAAAACAGTGGAGTCACAACTTACTCGGAGGTCAGATTTTTTTTTTTTTTTTTGAGACACAGGCTCGCTCTGTCACCCAGGCTAGAGTGTAGTGGCACCATCTCAGCTCACTGCAACCTCCACCTACTGGGTTCAAGCGATTCTCCTGCCTCAGCCTCTCCAGAGTAGCTACGACTACAGGTGTGCACCATGCCCAGCTAATTTTTGTATTTTTAGTGGAGACTGGGTTTCGCCATGTTGGCCAGGCTGGTCTCAAACTCCTGGCCTCAAGCGATCCAGCCACCTCCGCCTCCCAAAGTGCTGGGATTACAGGCATGAGCCACCACGCCCAGCCTAAAATCTTTTTTTTTTTTTTTTTTTTTTTTGCTTTTAAGTATGGGTCTCTTGCATTATTTTACATACATTTAAAAAATAGTTCTTCCTCCTGGAATCTCTATCCACTATTCCAATCGTTTACTGACTTTTTAAAGCCATAGATTCCTGTCTTCACACAAAACCTTGTGCAGGAGTCCAATAAATAAAACAGAATCCCTGGAGCTGTTTTGGATGAAGCCTGGGCTGCAGGGCTGGGGAGCAGAGCTGGCCTGGGTCCTGGACATCCAACCCCACAGCAGCCTCTGCCATCCTGAACCCTGAAGCTCCCTGAGCTGCTTCCTGCATTCTTAGGGAACCATTTAGAAAACATCAAAATACTGAAATTTAGAACTTTACTCTCAAAATACAAAGGAGCGTTAATTAAAAATGCTGTATCAGCAGTTTCACATTAAGCTTCCACTTTACTCCAAATGGTTATGTTTGATTATGAGCCCACTCAATTGGGTGGCTATGTTAGGCTTTTTTATAATTAGATAACAGAAGGTCTGAACACCAACAATATCCATCTTAGACATCGGTTTTGTGCAATCTTTCTAGACAGCCCTCTGGTACTACTGAAGCAGTGACTTTTTAAAACTTTTATGCAAATTGCATGTATAATAATCCATGATATACTTTAACATTAGTTGTTCTCAATTTGAGGAAATTTGATTTCTCAAATTATTCAGTCAAGCATAATAACGACAAAATTCTTTCTCCCATAAAATTTTCAGAGACATTTGGACAAGGACAGCTATAGTAGTAAAATTTGCTGAAAAACCTCTAACTCATATACTTTTTTTATCCTCCAAATATACTATTATGAAGTATAAATGGCCAAGCATATAGACCATCCATTAAAAATAATCATCTAATGCAATCTTTAACAAACTTTTCAGGAGCTACAATTATGTCCTCAAAGCCCACAGCATGAATTTTTTAAAACAAATTTGATGCCATTATAAAGTCATGGATTGACAGTTCTGCAGACTGAAATCTTCCTTTTAACCACTAACCGGGTGTGGCACAGACAGAGGCAATGAAAACCCTTCCCACTTTCCTACCACTTCTCCTCAAACTTACAGCAGAGACACTTTTAGGAAATAATGGAACACTGTGATTTAGGCTTGTGTTCAATCCAGGGCCATTTCACAGGCCATCTTCACTAAGACATAAATTCTTATCCACATGAAAGAAAGCCCATTTATTTCTCTCTCTCAGGACACAGGACAGCTTTCTAACACTGATGCCCTTTTGTTCACCGTGCCAGATCAAAACCAAGTGCTCAGAGACTGATATTGTTTGGCTGTGTCCCCACCCAAATCTCATCTTGAATTCCCATGTGTTGTGGGCAGGACCTGGTGGGAGGTAACTGAACCACGGGGGCAGGTCTTTCCTGTGCTGTTCTCGTGATAGTGAGTAAGTCTCATGAAATCTAATTGTTGTAAAAAGAGGAGTTTCCCTTCACAAGTTCTCTTCTCTTGTCTGTGCCTTCTGAGACATGCCTTTCACCTTCTGCCATGATTGTGAGGCCTTCGCAGCCATGTGGAACTGTAAGTCCATTAAACCTCTTTCTTTTGTAAATTGCCCAGTCTCAGGTATGTGTTTATCAGCAGTGTGAAAATGGACTAATACAGAGACCCATGTCAATTCAGTGGCCTCTCACCAAAAAAAAAGAATACAAAACAGATGAGGACACAATGCATTCACATCCGTTGCATCATCTCCTGAGAAAGACGATGCTAGAATGATATTGGAACTTTGGGCCTTCTAACAAAAACACTTGTGTATAATTCCAAAGACTTTAGATGACTAAGTCATGGGAATCACAGTCAAACCTGCCAACAGTGAGAGTTGAACCCTCTACTTGAAGGCTTCTTGGTCTTGGCATTTGGAGCTAGATAATTCTTTGCCGTGGGGATTGTTATGTGCATTGTAGGATGTTTAGCAGCATCCCTGGCCTCTACCCACTAGATGCCAGTAACACCCACCCATTGTAACAACTAAAAGTCTGCAGACATTGTCATATGTCATATGTCCCCTGGGGGCTCAATTGCCCCCAGTTGAATCTCTACTCTCTAACACCCTAGTTCCAGTTCTCTCTCTTAGACCCCAAGATAGCCACAGTTGCACAAATTTCTTTTTCCCTTTATAGCTTTCTCTTCTTCTATCCCAGGCCTAGAAGGATAATTCTAAACACATCATTTTACAGACATGTTATTATATAGATAGCTGGGCTGCACAGAACTTGGCAAAGAGCCATGGACTGTGTGCTGTCTTCTGCCCTTTATCGAGAGTATCTTCCTGTTTTACAGTTGGTTGAATTATGCTCCAGCTCCCAGGCAGAGCGGCTGGCTGGAGGAGATCTGATGAGAACCACATTGTTTGGTTCATGGAATGTGATTTACACCCCCCAGATACTGAATTTTAATTTGTTATATACATCTATTAAACTCTGCCTTCCTCCTCCCCTTTCTTAGAATGAAAAACAGATTATTTAGTGCACAATCTAAAAATCTGCTGGTTATTAAATTTTCCTTTTCGTTTAGTTTTGAAGCTTTTATGCCTCTGAAACTTATTTACATACTGTATATATTAAATAAAGTGTAATCCATAGTACTCACAGGATTCAAGAAATGATGAGGTACTGTTCCCATGGTCTCAAAGCAGAGTCTATCTGACTCCTCAAAAGAGGGAGGGATTTTTAGCCTTGGTCTACAACTCAAGAACATACTTCTACTGAAGCAGCAACTTACACCAATATTAGGGAAATACATAAGATGCAACAAGTAGAGATGGTTGTATACACTCTGAGTGCTATGTTGACACCTAATATAATAAAATATAGTCTGGCCACGCGCGGTGGCTCAAGCCTATAATCCCAGCACTTTGGGAGGCCAAGGCGGGTAGATCACTTGAGGCCAGGAGTTCGAGAACAGCCTGGCCAATATGGTGAAATCCCCTCTCTACTAAAAATACAAAAATTAGCCAGGCAGGAAGCAGAGGTTGCAGTGAGCTGATACCACGCCACTGCACTCCAGCCTGGGCAACAGAGTGAGGCTCTGTCTCAAAAATAAATAATAAAATAAAATAAAATAGTCTTATGAGGTGCTAAGAAAAAATACAAATACATGTATATTGTTGTATATATTATATATTGTATATTTTATATTTCATTTCACAATATACTTAAGAAGCCAAATCAAAGATAGAAAAAAAAGCCACAATATTATATTTTAAGGCATTTATTCTTGTAAGAATTAAGTTCACCTTTCACATTTGTTAAAAATAAGATGCATTCATTTGTGAAATCATTCATAAAAATACATAATTGCTTTAATAAATCCAGCTTCCATATATTCAGTACCTACTATTATAGGAGGCATGTGACCAAAAAAAATTTTTAATTTAATGGTCAAAACAGCTTGGAAGTGTAGGTCTAATTAATTCCACTTTGCAGATGAGAAAAAACGTTCAGAGAGGTTAAGTAATTGTTCCAAGGTTACATGGCAAGCAAGCAGCAGAACTGGAATTTGACTCCAATCGGGATATCCGACTCTATGTTGCTCATCCTGGAGCCACCTCATTATTTTACCTTCTCTGATCAGTTCTCTAAGGCCTGAAGTTGTCTGAAATTAAGTCAGTATCTTGGGGGAAAACCAAAGTAAATTGCAACCTTTGGAGCTTATTAAAATTCTATCTAAGCAGATTCTTTAGTATTTTTATTATTTTTAAACATTTTTTAGAAAGGCCCTACTTTCAGACTCATGGAGATTAACAGTTAAATATCTCTTTGGTTTGCAAAACAGCAAAACATTCCTGGTAATCCTGTCCCTCTTCTGCCTTCTGGCACTCACCTTTCCATGGCTCTCTCTTGTCCACCATCTGAGTCCAAAATCTATACTATTCCACCCTCATATTTCACTGTCCCACACTCAAATTCCACACCCCAGCCTCTGAGTGACTTGCAGTCCCCTAGCATCTGGGGCCTCTTTTAGTATATATTATGCTTATGCATTCATTGTTGAACATTTTTATCAGGAACCTATGCTGTTGTACCTCCAGCTCCCAGGCAGACCGGCTGGCTGGAGGAGATCTGATGAGAACCACATTGTTTGGTTCATGGAATGTGATTTACACTCCCCTACTATTGTAGGTATGGGAAAGGTAATGGCATATAAGACTAAGTAGCTGCCCTCATGAAACTTCCAGTCTAATATGGAAGGGACAGACAATGAATAAATCATGAACTGAAATATTTAGAATGTTGGGTTGTGATAAAGGCTTTGGTTGAAAAATAAAGCTGGGAAAGGGATTAGTCAGTGCTAAAATGGAGGAAGCTCCATAAGTTTAAAAATGGTGGCCAGAGAAAGCCACACGGACAAGGTGGCTTTTCAGCAATAACTACAAAGAAGTGAGAAGGTGGCATGGATACCATCACAAGGAGGCCCACATGGCTGGCATAGAGTAGGCAATGGAGAAAGCGGTAGACAATTTGGTGAGGATTGGGTGAGGGGCTATGATGTAGGAGCTTCTAATTATTATGACAGCCTCGATGAAGACATTGACATTTACTTTAAGTGGTAAAATGGGTCTCTATTTTCTGTGCCTTTGTAACTTGAAGGCTCTGTCCTAACATAGTGATTCTGTCCGTTTTTGCTGCTATGACAAAATACCTAAAAATGGGTAATAAATAAACAACAGAAATTTATTTCTCACAGTTCTGGGGGCTGGAAAGTCCCAGATCAAGACTCCAGCAGGTTCAGTGTCTGCTGAGGACCCAGTCTCTGCTTCCAAGATGGCACCTTGCATGCTGCTTCCTCCAGAGGAGACGAACACTGTGTCTTCACAGGCAGAAGGGATGCAAGGCGACAAACTCGCTCCCGCAAGACCTTTAATAAAGGCCATAATCAGCTTGTGGGGGGAGGAGTCAAGATGGCCGAATAGGAACAGCTCCGGTCTACAGCTCCCAGCGCGAGCCATGCAGAGACGGGTGATTTCTGCATTTTCATCTGAGGTACCGTGTTCATCTCACTAGGGAGTGCCAGACAGTGGGCGCAGGTCAGTGGGTGAGCGCACCGTGCGCCAGCCGAAGCAGGGGCGAGGCATTGCCTCACTCGGGAAGCGCAAGGGGTCAGGGAGTTCCCCTTCCAGAGGTGACAGACGGCACCTGGAAAATCGGGCCACTCCCACCCGAATACTGTGCTTTTCCGACGGGCTTAGGAAACGGTGCCCCAGGAGAGTATAGCCCGCACCTGGCTCAGAGGGTCCTACGCCCACGGAGTCTCGCTGATTGCTAGCACAGCAGTCTGAGATCAAACAGCAAGTCGGCAGCGAGGCTGGGGGAGGGGCGCCCGCCATTGCCCAGGCTCGCTTAGGTAAACAAAGCAGCCTGGAAGCTTGAGCTGGGTGGAGCCCACCACAGCTCAAGGAGGCCTGCCTGCCTCTGTAGGCTCCACCTCTGGGGGCAGGGCACAGACAAACAAAAAGACAGCAGTAACCTCTGCAGACTTAAATGTCCCTGTCTGACAGCTGTGAGGAGAGCAGTGGTTCTCCCAGCACGCAGCTGGAGATCTGAGAACGGGCTGACTGCCTCCTCAAGTGGGTCCCTGACCCCTGACCCCCGAGCAGCCTAACTGGGAGGCACCCCCCAGCAGGGGCAGACTGACACCTCACACGGCCGGCCAGGTACTCCAACAGACCTGCAGCTGAGGGTTCTGTCTGTTAGAAGGAAAACTAACAGAAAGGACATCCACACCAAAAACCCATCTGTACATCACCATCATCAAAGACCAAAAGTAGATAAAACCACAAAGATGGGGAAAAAACAGAGCAGAAAAACTGGAAACTCTAAAAACCAGAGTACCTCTCCTCCTCCAAAGGAACGCAGTTCCTCACCAGCAACGGAACAAAGCTGGACGGAGAATGACTTTGACGAGCTGAGAGAAGAAGGCTTCAGACGATCAAATTACTCCGAGCTACGGGAGGATATTCAAACCAAAGGCAAAGAAGTTGAAAACTTTGAAAAAAATTTAGAAGAATGTATAACTAGAATAACCAATACAGAGAAGTGCTTAAAGGAGCTGATGGAGCTGAAAACCAAGGCTCGAGAACTACGTGAAGAATGCAGAAGCCTCAGGAGCCGATGCGATCAAATGGAAGAAAGGGTATCAGCCCTGGAAGATGAAATGAATGAAATGAAGCGAGAAGGGAAGTTTAGAGAAAAAAGAATAAAAAGAAACGAGCAAAGCCTCCAAGAAATGTGGGACTATGTGAAAAGACCAAATCTACGTCTGATTGGTGTACCTGAAAGTGATGGGGAGAATGGAAACAAGTTGGAAAACACTCTGCAGGATATTACCCAGGAGAACTTCCCCAATCTAGCAAGGCAGGCCAACATTCAGATTCAGGAAATACAGAGAACGCCACAAAGATACTCTTCGAGAAGAGCAACTCCAAGACACATAATTGTCAGATTCACCAAAGTTGAAATGAAGGAAAAAATGTTAAGGGCAGCCAGAGAGAAAGGATGGGTTACCATCAAAGGGAAGCCCATCAGACTAACAGCAGATCTCTCGGCAGAAACCCTACAAGCCAGAAGAGAGTGGGGGCCAATATTCAACATTCTTAAAGAAAAGAATTTTCAACCCAGAATTTCATATCCTGCCAAACTAAGCTTCATAAGTGAAGGAGAAATAAAATACTTTACAGACAAGCAAATGCTGAGAGATTTTGTCACCACCAGGCCTGCCCTAAAAGAGCTCTTGAAGGAAGCGCTAAACATGGAAAGGCACAACCGGTACCAGCCACTGCAAAATCATACCGAAATGTAAAGACCATTGAGACTAGGAAGAGACTGCATCAACTAACGAGCAAAATATCCAGCTATCATCATAATGACAGGATCAAATTCACACATAACAATATTAACTTTAAATGTAAATGGACTAAATGCTCCAATTAAAAGACACAGACTGGCAAATTGGATAAAGACTCAAGACCCAACAGTGTGCTGTATTCAGGAAACCCATCTCACGTGCAGAGACACACATAGGCTCAAAATAAAAGGATGGAGGAAGATCTACCAAGCAAATGGAAAACAAAAAAAGGCAGGGGTTGCAATCCTAGTCTCTGATAAAACAAACTTTAAACCAACAAAGATCAAAAGAGACAAAGAAGGCCATTACATAATGGTAAAGGGATTAATTCAACAAGAAGAGCTAACTATCCTAAATATATATGCACCCAATACAGGAGCACCCAGATTCATAAAGCAAGTCCTGAGTGACCTACAAAGAGACTTAGACTCCCACACATTAATAATGGGAGACTTTAACACCCCACTGTCAACATTAGACAGATCAACGAGACAGAAAGTCAACAAGGATACCCAGGAATTGAACTCAGTCTGCACCAAGCGGACCTAATAGACATCTACAGAACTCTCCACCCCAAATCAACAGAATATACATTTTTTTCAGCACCACACCACACCTATTCCAAAATTGACCATATCCTTGGAAGTAAAGCTCTCCTCAATAAATATAAAAGAACAGAAATTGTAACAAACTGTCTCTCAGATCACAGTGCAATCAAGCTAGAACTCAGGATTAAGAATCTCACTCAAAACTGCTCAACTACGTGGAAACTGAACAACCTGCTCCTGAATGACTACTGGGTACATAACGAAATGAAGGCAGAAATAAAGATGTTCTTTGAAACCAACGAGAACCAAGACACAACATACCAGAATCTCTGGGATGCATTCAAAGCAGTGTGTAGAGGGAAATTTATAGCACTAAATGCCCACAAGAGAAA
The DNA here is from genome assembly GCF_028885655.2 of Pongo abelii. Classification (NCBI taxonomy): domain Eukaryota; kingdom Metazoa; phylum Chordata; class Mammalia; order Primates; family Hominidae; genus Pongo; species Pongo abelii. The sequence continues at coordinate 56,827,135 of NC_072006.2, read as the reverse complement.
GCAGGAAAGATCCAAAATTGACACCCTAACATCACAATTAAAAGAACTAGAAAAGCAAGAGCAAACACATTCAAAAGCTAGCAGAAGGCAAGAAATAACTAAAATCAGAGCAGAACTGAAGGAAATAGAGACACAAAAAACCCTTCAAAAAATAAATGAATCCAGGAGCTGGTTTTTTGAAAGGATCAACAAAATTGATAGACCACTAGCAAGATTAATAAAGAAAAAAAGAGAGAAGAATCAAATAGATGCAATAAAAAATGATAAAGGGGATATCACCACCGATCCCACAGAAATACAAACTACCATCAGAGAATATTACAAACACCTCTATGCAAATAAACTAGAAAATCTAGAAGAAATGGATAAATTCCTCAACACATACACCCTCCCAAGACTAAACCAGGAAGAAGTTGAATCTCTGAATAGACCAATAACAGGAGCTGAAATTGTGGCAATAATCAATAGCTTACCAACCAAAAAAAGTCCAGGACCAGATGGGTTCACAGCCGAATTCTACCAGAGGTACAAGGAGGAGCTGGTACCATTCCTTCTGAAACTATTCCAATCAATAGAAAAAGAGGGAATCCTCCCTAACTCATTTTATGAGGCCAGCATCATCCTGATACCAAAGCCTGGCAGAGACACAACAAGAAAAGAGAATTTTAGACCAATATCCTTGATGAACATTGATGCAAAAATCCTCAATAAAATACTGGCAAACAGAATCCAGCAGCACATCAAAAAGCTTATCCACCATGATCAAGTGGGCTTCATCCCTGGGATGCAAGGCTGGTTCAATATACACAAATCAATAAATGTAATCCAGCATATAAACAGAACCAAAGACAAAAACCACATGATTATCTCAATAGATGCAGAAAAGGCCTTTGACAAAATTCAACAACCCTTCATGCTAAAAACTCTCAATAAATTAGGAATTGATGGGACATATCTCAAAATAATAAGAGCTATTTATGACAAACCCACAGCCAATATCATACTGAATGGGCAAAAACTGGAAGCATTCCCTTTGAAAACTGGCACAAGACAGGGATGCCCTCTCTCGCCACTTCTATTCAACATAGTGTTGGAAGTTCTGGCCAGGGCAATTAGGCAGGAGAAGGAAATAAAGGGTATTCAATTAGGAAAAGAGGAAGTCAAATTGTCCCTGTTTGCAGATGACATGATAGTATATCTAGAAAACCCCATTGTCTCAGCCCAAAATCTCCTTAAGCTGATAAGCAACTTCAGCAAAGTCTCAGGATACAAAATCAATGTGCAAAAATCACAAGCATTCTTATACATCAATAACAGACAAACAGAGAGCCAAATCATGAGTGAACTCCCATTCACAATTGCTTCAAAGAGAATAAAATACCTAGGAATCCAACTTACAAGGGATGTGAAAGACCTCTTCAAGGAGAACTACAAACCACTGCTCAAGGAAATAAAAGAGGATACAAACAAATGGAAGAACATTCCATGCTCATGGGTAGGAAGAATCAATATCATGAAAATGGCCATCCTTCCCAAGGTAATTTACAGATTCAATGCCATCCCCATCAAGCTACCAATGACTTTCTTCACAGAATTGGAAAAAACTACTTTAAAGTTCATATGGAACCAAAAAAGAGCCCGCATCGCCAAGTCAATCCTAAGCCAAAAGAACAAAGCTGGAGGCATCACGCTACCTGACTTCAAACTATACTACAAGGCTACAGTAACCAAAACAGCATGGTACTGGTACCAAAACAGAGATATAGATCAATGGAACAGAACAGAGCCGTCAGAAATAATGCCACATATCTACAACCATCTGATCTTTGACAAACCTGAGAAAAACAAGAAATGGGGAAAGGATTCCCTATTTAATAAATGGTGCTGGGAAAACTGGCTAGCCATATGTAGAAAGCTGAAACTGGATCCCTTCCTTACACCTTATACAAAAATCAATTCAAGATGGATTAAAGACTTAAATGTTAGACCTAAAACCATAAAAACCCTAGAAGAAAACCTAGGCAATACCATTCAGGACATAGGCATGGGCAAGGACTTCATGTCTAAAACACCAAAAGCAATGGCAACAAAAGCCAAAATTGACAAATGGGATCTAATTAAACTAAAGAGCTTCTGCACAGCAAAGGAAACTACCATCAGAGTGAACAGGCAACCTACAAAATGGGAGAAAATTTTCGCAACCTACTCATCTGACAAAGGGCTAATATCCAGAATCTACAATGAACTCCAACAAATTTACAAGAAAAAAACAAACAACCCCATCAAAAAGTGGGCAAAGGACATGAACAGACACTTCTCAAAAGAAGACATTTATGCAGCCAAAAAACACATGAAAAAATGCTCACCATCACTGGCCATCAGAGAAATGCAAATCAAAACCACAATGAGATACCATCTCACACCAGTTAGAATGGCGATCATTAAAAAGTCAGGAAACAACAGGTGCTGGAGAGGATGTGGAGAAATAGGAACACTTTTACACTGTTGGTGGGACTGTAAACTAGTTCAACCCTTGTGGAAGTCAGTGTGGCGATTCCTCAGGGATCTAGAACTAGAAATTCCATTCGACCCAGCCATCCCATTACTGGGTATATACCCAAAGGACTATAAATCATGCTGCTATAAAGACACATGCACACGTATGTTTATTGCCGCATTATTCACAATAGCAAAGACTTGGAACAAACCCAAATGTCCAACAATGATAGACTGGATTAAGAAAATGTGGCACATATACACCATGGAATACTATGCAGCCATAAAAAATGATGAGTTCATGTCCTTTGTAGGGACATGGATGAAATTGGAAATCATCATTCTCAGTAAACTATCGCAAGAACAAAAAACCAAACACCGCATATTCTCACTCATAGGTGGGAATTGAACAATGAGAACACATGGACACAGGAAGGGGAACATCACACTTCGGGGACTGTTGTGGGTTGCGGGGAGGGGGGAGGGATAGCATTGGGAGATATACCTAATGCTAGATGACGAGTTGGTGGGTGCAGCGCACCAGCATGGCACATGTATACATATGTAACTTACCTGCACATTGGGCACATGTACCATAAAACCTAAAGTATAACAATAATAATAATAATAATAATAATAATAATAATAAAAGAAAAAAAAAAAGAAATTCAAGCCAAAAAAAAAAAAAAGAGAAAAGAAGGAGAGAAAAACAATTTTTAATACATGAATCCACATGCTCGTATCTCATTGGCAATGTTATTTAGACATTTGTCCTAAATGGTGGCTTTCCAGTAAGTAGATCTTTCTTTCAAAACTTTCTAATAACTCCCACTGCTCTTAACATTGTATTTCTATTATACCATTTAAAAAATATGATTCCCAACTGGATCATAGGAATGGAGCTGAGGTGCTGAGAAATTGGCCTGTATGCACCATAAAAAATGGAGATATTTGTTATGCTCATTGTATCCCTGGTGCCTAAAGCAATGTCTACCATGCAGTGTGTGACTAATAAATCACTCTTGATAAAAATAAAAAAAATAATAAAAATTAAAAAAAAAAAAAAAAAAGGCCATAATCCCATCTATAAGTAATTCTGCCCTTACGACTTAATCACCTCGTAAAGGCCCTACTTCTTAATATTGTCACATTGGCAAGTAAGTTTCAACATATTAATGTTGCAGGACACTTCAGACCATAGTACATAGGATCTGAGCTGTAGTACATGCTCTACGCTTTCTTTTTTCTTTTTTTTTTTTTTTTGACAGAGTCTCGCTCTGTTGCCAGGCTGGAGTGCAGTGGCGCAATCTCGGCTCACTGGAATCTCCATCTCCTGGGTTCAAACGATTCTCCTACCTCAGCCTCCCAAGTAGCTGGGACTACAGGCAAGTGCCAACACGCACGGCTAATTTTTTGTATTTTTAGTAGAGACGGGGTTTCACCGTGTTAGCCAGGATGGTCTCGATCTCCTGACCTCGTGATCTGCCCGCCTTGGCCTCCCAAAGCGCTGGGATTACAGGCGTGAGCCACCACGCCCAGCTGCTCTATGCTTTTTATGCAGAGATTCAAAACTCTGTCTGAAGAGCCAAGAAGCTTCTGGAAATATGGAAGGGGACTGGAGAGGGAGGTCTTGTCTAAATGAGGCTCCAGCAACAGTTGCCAAATGGAATATGGTCCCCAGACCCAAACATCACACAGCTCTGGGCCAGCTGTGGCTTCTGGTCCACCAGCGTATGGCTTCTGTTGCCACTCAGTATCTGTCTCTTGAATGAATCAAGAAGATAAAACACTGCAATGTCTCATTTTTAGAAATACTGTGAACAGTAAGAGTGTTCTATGCAGCAGTAAGAACTTCAGTATCAATTTTCATCAAACCTTTCATCTCACTGATGGATTAAAAGTTTGAGTGTATCCTTTCTAATGTATGATCAAACTACCTGTGTTTTTTAAAATGATGCTTCCAAAATTCTGTTTCCCAGAGATTACTGTATCTGCCTAGGGTTAATAAGACACTTCTTGCCACTGTAATTCTTTTCAGGTTTCTTCTGCAAGACCTGCTAATTTCACCAAGCAGGAGTAAACCTATGCATTACATCTATTTAATTGTCCCTAGAAAATATTGCTCTCTTTAAATGCAGATATAAACAAAAACAAAAAAAGAAACTTTGTTTAAAAATGACCCAGAGTTAAGTACAAAAGCAGGGAAGATTTTCTGTTGGCTTTAACGGGGGAAATGCTGAATATGCAGTGAATTTTTTTATATTAATAATAATAGGAAATGGTAGATAGTGGCACCTCAGCACAATTCTAATTTAATGAGAAACAATAAAATAGTTTTCCAAAGGGGCCTATTTAGGTCCAAGAAAGGGGAATATTAAAGTTTCAAGATTTATTCTACTTTCATTAAGGTATGCTGATACACATTTTCTGAGGCTATATTCTACCCACTGATTAGATCTCTCTCTTTATAATTTTCTTACTTGTAAGGGAATTAGATTGGTATTTTCCAGGCTTAATAACTTTTAGACAAAGTATTTAAACTGAATCAATTCATTTCCAGCACGAGGAAGGCTGATCAAAATCCTGTATCATTTAGACAGCCAGATGAGGCAAATTTTTAATATATTTAGATATCATTAAGTGCAAAACCATGGGAATCAACTATTAAGAAATGTTTTTTTAGAAAAGAAGTGGATATACATAAAACTTCTAGCAAAGTGCTATCTTTGATTTAAGCCTCCTTTTCTGGTGTTTTTCAAATTACGTGGACTACTTAACCAATATGTATTACTCACTGCAATGTTCAAACAGTCTGCTATGTGAGGTTAGACTATGACGGTGAGGATGACAATGATGATGTTGACGACAATGAAATGATGGTGGTAGCTGACCCTAATTGAGCCCTATCTACATGCTAGACACTGTACTAAGCCCATTATATTCCTTGCTTAACTTCATCTTAACACTCATTATGTGCTAATCTGTGTTAAATGTGTAAAGTGCCTTCCCAACATTTTGCAAGTTACCTTACACTCTCATTTCACGATGAAGAAACTAATGCTGTGAGGTTGAGCAATCAGGAGTCACCTAACTGGATGGTCCCTAGGGAGAGGTGCTCGCAAGACTGGCAGAAATTGGGAGGGCTCTACTCCTAAGGAATATTGAAGTCTCTGTCACAGGTACAGCTCTTATAACCCCACAACATCACTAGAGAAGTTAAGATTCTTGAATGGTGAAAAAATAAAAAATACATTTATTAAGCATTTACTCTCTGCTAGGCATTATGCTAAATCTTTTATTCTTACTATCCTTTCTAGCCCTCATAATAAATGTGTAAGGAGACAGCATTGATCCCCACGCTTTACAGATGGGGGAAACAGAGGCAAGAGAGTTATTTGTCCATGAGCATATGCCTATAAATGGTGGGGGCTGGGCTTGACCTAGGAAGTTGAAACTCAGAGCTCATATTCTGGCAAAGTGCTATGTTTGATTTAAGCCTCCTTTTCTGGTGTTTTTACATAATAGCCACTGTTATGTTCTGGCTGTTTAGGAACAAACTGAGCCTGAACTAAGCCCTTTGCCCAAGCTTAGAGTTGAAAGAACAGGACTGAGCTCTTCAAAGGACCACATGGGCCAGGGCAACAGGCTGCAAAGAGAGTGACTACACAGCAAAAGACTTCCTTGGCAGACATTCAGAAAAGCCTACCCCTTTTTTGCTCTCCTAGAGAGAGTTAGTAATCTATTTAAAAAAAAAAAATAATAACAGAGTGAGATTTCCCATCAAATCCAAGGAATGGCCTTGGGAGAGATTAGATTTGATTTCGAAGGAAAAAGGAATGAGACATAGTGAGTGGAGTCATGTTGCAAACCCATGCTGTTTACACTGAGATGCCTGGGACAGTCCCTGCCTTCCAGAAACAGAAATTCTAATGTGGATGCTGAGAGATGGGAAGACACAGAGTACCATGAGAGGTGGGCCCCGACAGCAGCCAGCATTCCACAGCGGAACAAAATGCAATGCCCAGTCCCTTGTTGGGCTGAAGTCGAGGCCTCCTCTAGCTCTTGCCAGCATGAAAGGTCTGCTCTTCAGCCAGTAAGGAGCCACTGAGGTTTCTGGGTCAAGGTATAACATGGACCAAGCTGTCCTTTAAAGAGTTCAATTTAAAGCTGTTCATGAGACAGCCTAGAATAGGAGATACTAAAAGTGCAGAGGCCCCTTAGGAAGGTATCATGAAAACCTTAGAGATACTGAACATAAATAGCGGCAGCAGGAAAAGAGGCAAAACCAAGAACCAAGTTGAGAAGACATAGGATGAAAGTTTCCAAAGCTGCGCATTTCCTGCGAAGGCTTTTAGGGTTGGGGGTAGAAGCTATGGAGGGTTTGCAGAAACTGGCGTGGATGTGGGCTCCACTAATAATTAAGCCATGGGCTTTAGTGGGGCAACTGCTCAACCTCACTGAACATCAGTTTCTGTATCTGTAAAATAAAAGGTACAATGTTCTCACCTCACAGTCTGTTGCAATGTTTAAGTATATAAAGCACTGAGCACACTGCACAAATACTTAGTAAAATGCAACAACTGCTACCTCCTAATACCATCAAACTTTTGTTTCTGTCAATACAAGTAATAATAATATTCCTATATTACTATTTTAAAGGATCCCTACTTACTAGTTGATGATGGTAGGAGGGAAGAGAAAGAAATCAACAATAGCAACAAGGAAAACCCCATAACGAATCTTTCTTTCATACCCTTGCACTTAAAATGCCCTATATGAAGGTGTCACGTGGTGGTCTGCTTTGGTGGCTGAATGCCAAGTCCCTGATCAGAGAAAATGAATAAATGAACAAATGCACTACAATTGAAGACTGAAACACAGCTTATAATCTGGCCAACTCTCATCCCTGGGAGAGAAACATCCACCTGATCTCTCTGTAATCTGAACTATGTTTCAAAAGCTGGAGATAGTGACTTCTTTTACCCACATCTTCAGCAACATGTTAGAGTCCACTGCAAGCCCTACACTGTGATGTCCTCACTCTGTGATTCCCGATGATATTGATACATCACCCACCTTCCCAGGACTGATCTCCAAGTTAGTCCAGTGCAAAAACAACGAACATCCAGTGCTATGGTGTGCCAGGCATCACGCTAATCAGTTCATATACAGCTTTGAGGGAATGAAATTCAAAGTCAAAACCTAGACCATAACATCAGCAACGTCAGCTATTTCTGCTTCTCTGTCTTCTGCTACAGAACAACCCTATGCTGACTTCCTTCCATGAAAATGTAAAAACAGCCTCCTGCTAAATAGGTATAGTAGCTCACCTGCTTAAACCTCTTAACAATTTCCCATCACATTTACAATGGAATCTAAATTTCTTAAAATGGCCTTCGAGGACCTACATGAGTTACCCCAACTTATCTCTTTATTTTCTTATACATCAACACCTTCTTTTCCCCTGGAGAACAAAACTTGTTTTACTTCAGGACCTTTGTATTTGTAACATATCCCTTCTGCCTGGCAAGCTCTTCCCCTGAATCTTCCAACTTATGCTAACTTTTTTTTTTTTTTTTGAGATAGAGTCTCGATCTGTTGCCCAGGCTGGAATGCAGTGGCGCAATCTCGGCTCACTGCAAGCTCCACCTCCCGGGTTCACGCCATTCTCCTGCCTCAGCCTCCCGAGTAGCTGGGACTACAGGCGCCCGCCACCACGCCCGGCTAATTTTTTTGTATTTTTAGTAGAGACGGGGCTTCACCGTGTTAGCCAGGATAGTCTCGATCTCCTGACCTCGTGATCCGCCCACCTCAGCCTCCCAGCGTGCTGGGATTACAGGCGTGAGCCACCGCACCCGGTCATCTCATGATTAACTTCTTATTCATATCTCAGCTCACATGTCAATTTTGTCAGAGTCCTTAACCTGACAGTCCTTTCTGAAAGTCATGTAACACCTCCCAGAGGTGTGCAGGAGCTGGCTTCTACTGTGTGCATCTCTTCCCAACTCGTAGTCATGCGGGGCGCTTGAAATCAGCCATGGGGGAGTATTTAAGCCAAAGAAATCGGTAAACACAAAAAAATCAAGGCTTTTTCCCCCAGAGAACCAGGTATTGAACATATTTACCAACACACCACTCCCCACTTCTACTCCCCACCTTTCACTGTCTTAACATTCGGCTTTTTTCACTTTTTTAGCACCTATCATTCTGAAATCATCTTTTCTATATGTTGTTTACTTTATTAACTCTGTCTTCCTGTTGGGATGTAATTTACAGATAGCAAAGACATCCAAACTGTTCATTGCTATATTCCTAACACTCAGAAGCATGTGTATAAGAACTTTAAACATTCTTACTGTAAGAAGGAATTAATTCAATTCACTTTCCCTATATTATTTGCCCCACTCTATTTAAGATTCTGAATTTCCTAATGGAGGTCTTTCATGGTTAAGATATTTTCAGCCTAGAATTTTCTAGTAGTTATAGCTTCAAGCACTATCAAAACTGACAGTATATGTACGCCTTACCAGTCACCAATTAAGAATTGGAATGATGATTTAAAACACCATTTACTAGTTTTCCTACTCCATAATATCTGTTTGAAAATTGTGAAGAGCTCACCCTTGTCTCTTTTCATTCCAGAGTTCTATGTAGAAAAATGTCTCCCTTCTGAAGGGCACTTACTATAAAATCCCTTTGTTAGAATAACAGGACCATCTGGCCCCATCCATCTTGCTGCAATTTGATCCTGGGTTAATTGCACCCTGTCACTGGCCATGATTGACACTGTATGTTTTCTCTCTTCACTAAGACTAGTTCATTATGGAGGCAGCTTTTAGAAGACTCAAATTCTTGAAGACTTTTCCACAGCTGCTCAGATGGAACCAGAGACTTTTGTTAGGCTTTTCCTGGTGGCCCACAGGATCAGGATACCACCGAAAGTAAGACATGAGAGGGGAAGTTGGCCACAACAGGAAAGAAGAGATCAATCCTTTGAAAGGTTGAAAGGCTGACATGCAGAGGAGAAGAGCAATTAAACAATCACTCTGATTGATTACCCAAGCATGCTGGATGATATTGATTAGAAGCACCTCTTAACAAAAGTATGGCATGCCTGTGTCTGTAGATATGGGGTCCCAAACACAAGTGCCTATAGGAACTAAACAGATAAAATATATAGGGAGCCAAATAGAGTACAAAATAATACAGATAGGGAATGATGTGGCAAATCAAAGACCCCATGCTGCCCTTTAAAAGGGGCAACACACATCAAGCTACACCCAATATTTGCCAAGAAGGAATCTGGAACCAGCAATGTCAGATTGTAATGGATGTTGTTGGTTGCCTCCCAATATCCAGTCAGTGTAACCCCCTTCTTTTGTCAATGTAACCCCCTTCTCCTACATAAGTTGGAAAGTTGGTCCTACTTTTATTCTATTCTCTACATTGCCAATTAGAAGAAATCTACTCCCCTCGTCAGTGTGTAGTATAAGAAGGGGCGTGTAACCCATTTCACCATTGAGACATGAAGGAAGGCCACCTGGATGTCAGGACTTCCAAAGAGAAAAACAGGAAAACATCATTTTTCTTCGCTGGACAGCACCGTATCTTCCTGAGATACTGAAAACTGCTGCCGCCATCTTGCTAAGACACAAACACGGATGAGGACAGAGTCCAGGGCACCTGAAGAAGGGGCAGCAGATCCCTGTGACACCACACCTGGAACCAACCTCTGGCCTTTGTGTTACAGAAGAACATCATTTTTCTTATCATTTAAGATGGTCTGAATAAGGTTTTATTCGTTACTTGCCAACAAAAGTACCCCAAGCAATACACCAACCTCCTAACTTGCCAAGTGAAGTGGGAATTCCATTTTTAAAATTGTGGTCACTAATTTTTAATATTGTAGAGAAAAGTCCCCTCTACAGAAAAGGTGGACTTACTGAAACAAACAAACGGCCAGGCGCGGTGGCTCACACCTGTAATCCCAGCACTTTGGGAGGCCAAGGCCAGCAGATCAGGAGTTCGAGACCAGCCTGGCCAACATGGTAAAACCCCATCTCTACTAAAAATACAAAATTAGCTGGGTGTGGTGGTGCATGCCTGTAATCCCAGCTACTCAGGAGGCTGAGGCAGGAGAATCACTTGAACCAGGGAGGTGGAGGTTGCAGTGAGCCAAGATCATGCCACTGCACTCCAGTCTGGGTGACAAAAGCAAAACTCTGTCTCAAACAAACAAACAAACAAACACACTTCAGTGGGGTGGGGGCAGAGGGAACTTTTTTTTTTTTTAAACTCATGGCCCAGCTTGTCACTTTAACTCCCAGTTTGCAGTGGAATCTATCCCAAATTGTGTATCTCAGACAGGTTTTAAGTTCCTGGAACTTGACATGTTGCCTCACCATTAATCAAGAGGACACTTCTCCCTGCCTGCCTTTCAAAGCTTCACTTTCTGCATAATTTAGGTTTGCACATCAATATCCAAATGCACCGAGGTGTGGTGCTCAGCAAGAGAGATGTGGGGCTGTTGGACAGAAGACCTTCAAGAATCGAAGAGGTTTGTTAATTAAGATTTTTTGCAAGAAAAAGGTCATGAAAATGAGAAAATACTTACCTTATTAAAGTCCAGCAAAGCCAATAAACTTGAATTACTATGTATATTAACATGGCTATTTCTGCAAATATGATCCATTCCTGTCTTCTCAGCTTTGCTCATGACTTGACCCCTCTCACAAAATATCCTCTCTTGTCCTCTCTGCCCATCCATACTTTACCCAGATTTTCCTTAAGGCCCAATTCAAAGCCTGCATCTTCCAAGAAGCTGCTTCTGACTGGGAATTCTCAAACTGTTTCTTCATGTGTGGTTGACACATCAACTGTGCAGAGCCTTCTGGAGCCATCTGTCTGTTGAATAGTAGTCTTCTGACTTCAGGATCAGAGCCCGAGCATGGGAATCTTCAATTGATAATTGATATGCTCCAGGGAACCTTCTGCACATTACAGTTGGGAGACATTGTTCCAATGTCTCACCATTTTATCATTATAATGGAGTTTTGAATCATTACCTGGGTTTATTTTTATATCATTCTTTCCAAGAAGGTCATATCATCTCAACTAAATTATGCGCTCCTGGAAAGGAAGGACCTTATTTTCTACTTTCATGTTCTTATTTCTTCTCTCTAGGCTGTAGTTTCCTCATCGGCAAAATGCAGATTTATAGATCCTGCTAAAGGGGTTGTTTTAATGAGGCAATGAGACAATGAAAATATATTTAACCCTAACTATGTACCAAGACACAGTTCCAAGGCTTAGACACATTTTTCACTTAATCTTCAAAACAACTCAGTGGAAAAAGTGAGATCATCTCCTTCTTGCTAAAGAAGAGGCTGATCTCCCTTGAACTCCTTGCCTCCAGTGATCCTCTGGCCTGCTTTAGCCTCCTGAGCAGCTGGGACTGCAGGCACTCACCACCACACCCAGTGGCTAATTTTTTATTTTTGTAGACAGGGTCTTGCTATGTTGCCCAAGCTGGTCTTGAACTCCTAACCTCAAGCAATACTTCCGTTTCAGCCTCCCAAAGTGCTGCGATTATGAGCATAAGCCATGGTGCCAGGCTCCCCAGGGAAGTTAGGAAGTCTAGAGGAGTTCACACAGCTGGTAAGGGTAGAACAGACTTTGAAGCCACATTCTTCTAAGTCCATGTTTTACTCCTATCCAGATATCTATGCAATTATAAATTACTGGTGATCAATACACATCCCTGGACATAGTTGCCAAAAACCCAAAATACACTAGTGCCCAGAAGAAAGGCAGGTTAAAATGTCCTGCCCTAGACCTTGGAGCTGGAGAAAAATCACTCCACTTTTCTTAAAACAAGAATTATCAATTACGTGTTGGAATCAGATTTTATCCTGAGAGTACAGACCTGAGGCCCCCACCTCAAAGGACACTGGGCCCTCAGAGAAGAAAATTGAGGAAAGCAGCAGCTGTCGGAAGCCCCATCAGAAGGCAAGCAACCGCGAGCCTCGTAGCAACAGGCTGGGCTGTAGAAGCAGCTGGCACATGCACTCACCCATGGCTGCATTCTCCGCCTGTGCTGCCTGAAAGAATCACCTGGGAAGGTATCTTTAAACTAAATCCCTGAGCCTCAGCCCCAGCGATTTGGATTTCATGATTCTGGGGCCTTCTGAGAATAGGAAAGATTTAAAGTTGCCCAGGTGATTCTGACACGCACCCGGCCTGAGAAACATCAGACCACAGGCAGCCCTGACCTCTTCATAGCCTGCCCTGCGGACCTTCAGCCTGTTCCTTTTTTCATCATGAATAGGCCCCTAGGTTGGTGCCTGGCATATAGTAGGCATTGCAGAAATATTATTGAAAAAGATAATAAGTGAAGGCTGAAACATGCTCAAGTGACTCATTTAGTCTATTTCCTATCCCCTCGTTACCACTTCACTTGCTCATTATCGTCAGTGGTTCCCTTGTCTCACTCTAGAACGTCCAAACAGTCAGGAAAACTGCAACTCCATTATCTAACCTGGTCCAAAACAGTGTCAACTTGTAAAACCATTAATAGAGTCTAGAGTTCTCTAACTTAACCCCTAGGAGACAGTTCTCCATGGATCTCTCACGTTTCTTTATGTCCTGTGAGCAGAGGCCCTGACGGCTTCCTGACGGCTTTTGTTCCAGGGTTGGAAGATAGAGATAGTGTTTCTCTCTAGAGCAGAGGGCAGATTTGTTTCCTGGTCAACAAAAGAAAGATAATGTCTCCCTCTAGGGCAAAGGTGGGACAGGCTCGCTTGAAGCCCTGTATTAAAGATTGGGTTACTTAATTTCAGGATTCCTCTGCTATGACACAAACCAACGGTGTGCAGCATCTACCTGAGCCATTCCTCTTGGCCCCAAGGGGCCAATGCAAACACGAGGCTCCCACTGCAAGCCGTGATGTGCGGAATGAAGTCCTTTGTCTCTAACCCAGAAGTCTCACATCTTCTGCCAGCGTTTAAAGAACCATAACAGGTAACTTGATAGCCTGCAAGTAGGGTAAAAATATTAGATCCTTCCCAGTTCTTGGCAAGCTGCTATACCACTCCCCAAACTGAATCCCCATGCCTTTCCTTATTTTTGTGGAATAGAGCCTTATCACTAAGCACACTGGTTGAAGCTGCCAGTTTACAGGTTGTTCTTCCTCACGATACTAAAAGTTACTTAAGAATAGGGACTGGCCAGGCACAGCGGCTCATGCCTGTAATCCCAGCACTTTGGGAGGCCAAGGCAGGGGGGATCAACTGAGGTCAGGAGTTTGAGACCAGCCTGGGCAACATGGTAAAACCCCATTTCTACTAAAAGTACAAAAATTAATCAGGCATCATGGCACACCTGTAATCCCAGCTACTTGGGAGGCTGAGGCAGGAGAATCACTTGAACCCGGGAGGCGGAGGTTGCAATGAGCCGAGATTGCGCCACTGCAATCCAGCCTGGGTGACAGAGTGAGACTCTGTCTCAGAAAAAAAAGGGACCAAGTGATATGTATTAATAGATCCGATGCTAGTAAAACAAAGCCCTTCGTGCCCAATCTGCACATCCTCTCCTCCCGTCCCTCTCTGGCTCACCTTGTCTCTGTTGCTCTACTCTGCAGCCACACTGGCCTCCCAGCCTCAGGGCTTTGCCTTTCCTGTTCCCTCAGTACGATGAATGCTCTTCCATCCAATTTTCCCATGACTCCTTCCTGTGTTTCATCTGAGTCTCTGCTTCTGTGATATTGTGATCTATAATAATATATATGTATATGTGTATACATATATATATGTATTTAGTCTTTGTCCAGTTTTATGACACAGAGCTCCTAAAACTCTTGGAATCTCCAGAATGAAAAGAGTGTCTTCTGTATGCTAATGAGAAGACTGGGGACTGGTGGCCCCTAGATAGCCTCAGGGTGGGGGCTGGTCAACAGAAAGACCAAGGCAGGCTTACAGGGTTGGCACTTTCAGCCCCACCTCTCAGCCTCCAAGGAGAGGAGAGGAGCTGAAGGTTGAGTTGATCACCAATGGCCAATGATGTAATCAGTCATGCCTATGTAAGGAAGCCTCCTTACAAACACTGAAGACACATGCACAGATATGTTTATCGTAGCACTATTTACAGAGCAAAGACTTGGAACCAACCCAAATGCCCATCAGTGATTGACTGGATAAAGAAAATGTGGCACATATACACCATGGAGTACTATGCAGCCATAAAAGAATGAGATCATATCCTTTGCAGAGACATGGATGAAGCTGGATGCCATCATTCTCAGCAAACTAACACGGGAACAGAAAATTAAACTGTTCTCACTCATAAATGGGAGAGAACACATGGACACAGGGAGGGGACACACTGGGGCCTGTCGAGGGGTGGGAGTCAAGGGGAGGGAGAGCATTAGGACAAATACCTAATGCATGCAGGGCTTAAAACCTACATGACAGGCTGATAAGTGCAGCAAACCACCATGGCACATGTATACCTATGTAACAAACCTACACATTTTGCACATGTATCCCGGAACTTAAAGTAAAATTAAAACAAACAAACAAACAAAAAAAGAACAGGACAGGGTTCAGATTGCTGCCAGACAGCTGAACCTTTACCTGGAGCACCTAGAGAGGGCAGGGAAGCTCAGCATTCCTTCCCACATGGCTTGCCCTACGCATCTCTTCATTGCCCATCTGCACTTGTTGTAATATCCTTTATACTAAACGGCTACATGTAAGTATGAAAGTAAAGTGCTTCCCAGAGTTTGTGAGCTGCTTTAGCAAATTAATCAAACCTGAAAAGAGAGTCATGGTAACCCCTGATTTATAGCTGATTGGTCAGAAGTATAGGTGACAACCTACCACTTGCGATTGGCATCTGAAGGGGGAGGGTCAGTCTTGTGGAACTGAGCCCTCAACCCATGGGGTCTGATGCTATTTCCAGGTAGACAGTGTCAGAATTGAACTGAATTATAGGATTCCCAACTGAAGAATTGCTTGTTTTATAGAGGAAAAAACCCACACATCTGACATTGGAGGGGCTGTGTTAAGTGGTATGTGACACTAAGAAAAACACTTTGGTTCTTTCCAGTCTCTTACAGCTTCCCACCATAATTTAAACTCCACAAGGGGCTTCATCTGTTTTGTTCACTCTTGTATCCTCAGTGATAAGCACCATTCTAAAAACAGTGCCTAACACAAAATGGGCGCTCAATAAATACGTATTGAATTGGCAAATAAATTAAAGAATAAAAGCACCTAGCACTGTGCCTTGCAAAAGTAGCTGCCATGAATGTAACCATGGTAAATACATAAAGTTTAGCCAGCAACATCCAGTCCATAAAATGTCACATTTCTTTATTTCTCAAGATTAATCAGCTCCAGGCCCCTGGACCACTAGGAAACTCAATCTCAGTCTTGGAGGGGACTCTCTAACCTTCTCTAGCTTCACACATAAACCCCAGGACGTGAATGCAGCTTAGAACATTCAGAAAAAGGATCTTTGATTTTCAGACGATAATCATCACTGCTGATACATGCTGTGTCCCCCAAAACATACACACCACTCCTACAGAATACTGTCGGTGGAGTCCCACACAGACATCCCCTCTAAAGTTCAGCCACCTCCTAGGGCACTAGCAAAGAGGGATCAGACCTATTTTATCAGCCAAAAAAATGCAAAAGCCAATTTTCTTTGCCAGCTATAAGGTTGCTCTCCATCCTCCCTCTATTCTGTCTGCTCTCACCTCCACCTCCCAAAAATGCTCCTCTCCATCCCTCCAGCACAATACCCTTCAAACGACTTTAGATTTTCCAAATTTTAAGCTTGGAAAATCTTGCCTTTGGCCCTACCACACACAAGCTGCTGTAAAATGCTAAATGAGGCATTTAAACAGACTTGTTGAAATTCAACCAGGCAAATTCAAAGTCTCGGTTTCCTTCTTTGCATGGCAGGGGAAATACATCAGGGAGAACAAAATACACAGTGATACCCAATAAATTACCTGCCACTTTAGAATTAGTCTTTGTGTGTGTGTGTGTCCCAGCATTCAACACAGTGCCTGGTCCACAGGTGTGAATAAATGTTGACAGAATTCGTGACACTCATGTCCATGAAACAATGGACACAGTAGAGACCATTTAGTAAATTTGCTTTAGGTGAATTTATTCACTATTCATGCAAATAAATTGAATTTACCTAAAACAAATTTACCAAATGGTCTTTAAAGTGGACATGTCCCTAGAGATGGTTTGCACTTCTAGGTCCTCTCTCCACCCTTCTTCACTGTTCCAGGGCTCCACGAGGATGACTTCTGCCTTCTGGTAGGGTTTGCTGCCTGGGATACACTAGCAGAGTATCTCAGGGAGGGAGGAGAGGAACATCATGGTATGAATTCTCTCCACTCTTGGTCAATTGTAATGGTGTCACCAGCTACTGACTGTGTTCCTTGTTTCAAGGAGTGTTTGTGATGGACTGAATGTTTGTGTCTTCTCAAATTTATTTGTTGAAATTCTTACCCCCAATGTGATAATGTTAGGAGGGTGGGGACTTGGAGAGGGGATTAGGTCATGAGGGTGGAGCCCTCATCAATGAGATTAGTGCCCTCGTGAGAAGAGGCCAGAGAATGCAGACACAGGAGGTCAGTGGTCTGCAACCTGGAAGAGGGCCCTCACCAGAATCTGGCAATGCTGGAACTCTGTTCTTAGACTCCCAGCCCCCAGAACTGGGAGGAATGAATTTCTGTTGTTCAGAAGAAACTCAGGCCATGGCACTTTGTTACAGCAGCCCAAGACAACTTTCATTCAGGGAAGCAGAACCACTAGGAGATCCACAAATGCCCTCACACACGTGAGTGAGTGTGTGTGAATGCATACCTATAGGTATGGCCTTGTGCAGGGATTTGACCAAAAGCACTCATGGGCGGAGGTGACATTAGGCAGTGTCCCATGCTCCAGGCTCATGGGGCAGATGATCAGGGAGGGAAGCTGGATGTAAAGTCAGAGAAAACAGGGACAAGCTGGTGCCTACAAGGAGGAGATGCAGCCCACGGGATGGATGGAAACCCGTGTCAACTCTTGTTGCCCCTGACCATGTCCATGAGGGTGGCCCGCAGTGACCGGACCCTTCATCACTGACATGAACATACACCCAGTCTAAGAGTCAGGAAAGCGGAAAGGAGAAGCCAGGGGAAGAGGAAACAGCAGCAGAGCAGGCCGAGGAGGGGAGTCAGCAGATAGGGACCATGTGTGAGCCACGAAAGGGCTGCAGCTTCACACCCTTTCCTCCAAATCCCACACAAGAGTCTCTCTGTGCCCTTCCCCAGCCACATCACAGAGA
The DNA here is from genome assembly GCF_028885655.2 of Pongo abelii. Taxonomy (NCBI): domain Eukaryota; kingdom Metazoa; phylum Chordata; class Mammalia; order Primates; family Hominidae; genus Pongo; species Pongo abelii. The sequence continues at coordinate 56,809,288 of NC_072006.2, read as the reverse complement.
AGAGGATTCCAGGAAGTATGGTTCAGCCTGACCACATGGACACCTGCAAAGCCAGCACCTCCCTCAAGAGAAGTTCCCAGCTCCCAGCTCCCAGCTCCCAGCCCTGCCAGAGCACTTCCTCTCCTCCCAGTCAGTTCACAGGCTTGCAGGACCTCGCTCAGTCAGTCAGCTCCTCTCCCTTTCCTCCTTCTAGTCAAGGAATGAATGCCAGCATCCTCTTGTCACCAGCCCCAGGGCACTGCATGGTCCCTGGTGGTCTCCCAGCACACTACCCACACCGTTTTTGTATACCCTCCTCAAATTACCCAGGTGGGCTGCACCATCTATTTCCTGCTGGGATCCTGATGAAGTGTACACCTACCCTTGGTGCACAGGAACAAACAATGTGAATTGGTGAGTTTATTTATGGCTTTTCCCTGCTGGAAATATATTTGTTTAAAAATATTAACTGAACAACTATAATTTGAGCACCTATCTGTGCCAAATAAACATGCTAGGGATGCAGAGGTGAACAAAAGGCACAAACTCTCTGCTCTAGTGGATCTTGCAGTCTAGAAGAGACTGATAATAAACATATCTGCTTCCTTCAGTGAAATGTTATAGACACATAAACTTGTGATAGTCATTAAATTTCTAGAATCTTCTGAGGAAGCATTAATGGTGACTTATAAAATATAGTTATTATAATGCTGCATCTCCAAAGATATAGTTTATTTTGTCTCTCTTTTAAGAATATGCCCCTGAATAAAAGAAAAAGGATCTTACAATGAACACATGCCAAGTGACTGGTAGTGTACTAGGCTTTTTATAGATAATAAGATATCTCATTTAATCCTCACACAATGCCACAAGATTAGTGAATAGAAAATATTATCACCACTAAGTAAATGAGGAAACTGAGGCTGAGAAAGGTAATATGACCAGCCTAAGGTCACACAACTGATAAGGGAAGTAGGTAGGATTTTTATTTTGGGTTTTGGCTCCATACGTGTGAAGAATTGTGCTAAATGTTTTATTTTAAAAAAACATTACAACAAACCTAATAAAGTAGGCTTTATGACTGTTCCTCCTCTTACACAAGAAGGAATTTCAGTGTAGAGAAGACACAAAAATATTAAGCAGAGGAGTCAGGAACCGAACCCAACTCAGCCTGATCCCAAGGCTCACCTTCTTCCTACACCGCAGGCAGAACCCATAAAACACAATTGGCAAGGCATTTGTTAAGGCTGCGTTTCAATCCTGAATATCTTTCTCCATAAATACAGAGAGAGATCTACATATCTATAGAGATATAGCCCCACATATTCATTATATTCTATTCAACACATAATACAGATATTCCATCTAATGCTTCAAGCTGTTCTACTCCTAGCATTGAATTATTTGCCTCTCCCAACCTCCAATAACCAAGTTTGGGGAGAAAAGCTAGCTGCCACATAAGTCTTGATGAGAATAAAGTCTCTTTATTACTATTATTATTCCCCTAATGGTCTGTGCAGTATCGTACATAACTTTTTAGTCCTTCATAAAATCCCGTTGATAAACATTTGACAACTTGTTACAGTTTTAAAACTTTCATTGCCAGATCTGTGCCGGCACCACTGGAATCTAACAATGTGATATGAAGGCAGTCATGGTAGCTTTCTGTGATGCTATAAAGAATTTTGCAGCCTCTCTCAGCACCTAATTTATGACATGTACACTGATGAACGATCAAGATTCACTATTTGCCATTATAAGAAACAGTCCAACCAATTCATAATTTTCAGGAAAGCTGGTTTTAACAGCCCTATTAGTTTTACAATTCCGACTTTTGTAAGCTTCAATTTGTTATGTTTAAGTTATTTGCTCTGAGGAATTTGAGTGCTCTTACTGGGGTCTTAAGGTCTATTTTTCCAAACAGAGTTTGCAGAGAAAGACGATGGTGGTGCCGGAAGTTCAATTAAGATAAACTATGAAAGTCAAAGGAAAAAGCTGTGGATGTCCAGTCCAGTCGAAAATACACAGTCTTTTCACCCCTTTCTGTTTTATTAAAATACATATATAATAAAGAAGATGACTTGTATTATCATCTATAGGCTACACTACAGTTTTCAGACTTTTACTAAACCAGATCCTAGTGATCCCTTTGTCTATTGAGGGATAGTTGAAATGTCAAAATGAGTAAGACATCTATAGCGAAAAGGCACATTTAGTTCTGTGCCATATCTTTCCAAATGCACAGGCTTAAACATAGATTATGATATGTGCCTAAAATAGTTATTAATATATACATAGTCTTTACATATTCATTCATGCATGAAACAAATAACTTTTAAGCACAACCACAACCTTCAGACCGAATTCAAGCTCTCAGCCCGTTTTTGTATGGCTCATAAGTTAAGAAGGGTTTTTACATTTTTTAAACCAAAAGAACAATATCCCCTGGCATGTGAAAATTATATGAAATTCAAATTTATGGTGTTCATAAATAAAGTTTTATTGGAATTCGGCTGTGTGCATTTGTTTATGTATTGTCCATGGCTGTTTCACGCGACAGTGTCAGAGCACAGTAGGGTCGACAGAACTTTATGCCCCGTAAAGCCTACAATATTTACCATCTGGTCCTGATCTATTATATGCCAGGTACTGGAGATGGAAGAAATAAGAAAACAATGGAAAACAAAACAGAACAAGCTCTGGCCTCATTCAGGGCAGCAGTAAATATATCAAATGATTATAAGTACTACAGAGAAAAGTAACTCAGGCGGAAAGGGAGGGACTACTATTTTACAGTGAGTGGCTGAGAAGTCCTGCTCAATACCTGTGCAGAGCATTCATGGAAGTGGGAGAAGGAGCCCTGCGGGTAGCTGGGAGTAGGGCAAACGAGGAAGAAAGCAAGTGCGAAGGCCCTGGGGAGACAAGTGTGGCTAAGCAGGAGGGAGAAGGAGATGGAGGGAGATGAAGTTGGCAGGGTCATTGGTAGCCAGAGCACATGGGCTGTGGGAGGTTTGAGCATTCGCTCCAGGGGACATGGAAGCCATCCAAGAGTTTGAGAAGAGAAAGGATGTGAACTGCGAACAGACTGTGTCAGAGCAAAAAGGCTGAAAGCAGGAGACTGTTAAGATGCCCCTACAATAACTCAAGTGTCTTGAAAAGGCTGGTAGCAGTGAAGGATGCGTGAATGTGGTCTACATAAAAGGAAAAAGAAAGCTAACAAAATAGGTACTATTTACGACCCAGAAGAATGACAATTGCCTCAGTAACCATCTCACTTGTTTCACTAAGTAAAATATATACTTTTTGTTTCATGAAGTAGCACTGTCCAAATGCAGGGAGGCTAATGTGGTAATAGCATCAAAATTAAAAGAAGCATCCAATTCCTCTTCTGGGAATTTACCCTAAGGTTACCACTAAAGATGCATGCAATATTATTCACCCCATTATGTAGAACATCAAAAACTTGGAAACAGCCTCAATGTCCATCCATAGGGGATGGAATCAGAGCATTCTATGCACCCATCAATGAGAAGGCAGGAAGGAGAAAATGGAAGGATCTGGATTCGGGAATTTTCTCTGAAGTGGAAGACAAGGTGAAATGAGCATAAGAGAAGGAGGATTCTGGAAGGATCAGAGGTTGCTTATAAAAGATGCCTCTGAGATTCCAAAAATGGGGTTGTCTTGATGTTGAATAGGTCCAGAGCCAGTTCTTAGGAATTACATGGAGGAGAAGCAATCCTCAGAAACCGGGAACTCAAAGCAGCTGAAGGGAATTGTAACAGGTCTCTCAACCCTATCCAATCTAACAGCCTCTTTTATAATATAATGCCCTTTTAGTCACCCTGAAATGAAATAATACAAATTTTCTACCTGTGTAATTTTTTTAAAAAATTCACCATGAAGCTCCAATTCTAGTACAAAGAGGATAATAAATATATATATATAATTTGTAATAATTAATACATATTTAGTATGTCTTGGGTATAACTATATTAGAAGACCTAATGGAATATTCCCTGTTCATACTCATATATAAAATCCCCTGAACTCAATAGCCTCAATACAGAAAAATAAGGTGTGTTGAACAAGTGACTCAAATACCAGGGTGGCATTGCCATTGGGGACATGATTTTTTTCAATGATAAGAAAGCCCTTGGTGAATTTCCAAACAAAATATAATACAATTCACCTTCAATTTATGCAGAGCATATTAAAGTTACACAAAGAATACTTTGTGCTACATATAAAATAGAATTTGGGTTCTAGGTCCAAATAATTATAATAAGGTTTTTTAAACTAGCTGACTTTCCAACAGGTTGCTGGGAAGAAGTGCCAGGATGTGAAACAATCCTTTGTTGTGTTATATTCCCCGTATCCCATGGCAGGATATTGAGTAGCCCTGGCCCTCACTCGCTAATTCAACATAGATGTCAAAATCTCTGAGAGTGTTATCTGACCTGGAGGAAGAAAGAACATTGTGATCCAGGAGCCAAAGTCTTCAACAAATGAGGAGGGTGATCAGAAAGAAGGTAGACAACCACAGAAAAGGAATTAGTGGTGTGCTGGGAAATGTTAAATAATTCACTCTGATTTGTAGCACTGGCCAATTTTCGTGGTGTAAACACTCCCACCATGGCCATTTTCAAGCTACCAACATGATGTAACTGAATGCAGAAGACAGAAAAAGCAGTGCTCAGCTCGCTCTCCAGAGCCAGTACAAGCCATCTCCAGCAAACTACAGGGATGGGTAGAGATGGTTATAGGCAAAAGGCATGGACCTCATGAGTAGAAATTTTACATGAAGTGCAGAAGAAATAATCTGAAACATGAATCAGTGATGAAGATATCACCAGTGGTTTTTCTGCATTAATTCATTTCAGATTATGAACTCCAGCTCCATCCATGTTGCTGCAAAAGACATGATTCAATCTTTTTTAAGGCTGCATAGTATTCCATGGTGTATATGTATTACATTTTCTTTATCCAATACACCACTGATGGGCACCTAGGTGGATTCCATGTCTTTGCTATTGTAAATAGTATCACGATGAACATACAAGTGCATGTGTCTTTTTGGTACAACGATTTATTTCCCTTTGGGTATATACCCAGTAATGGGATGGCTGGATCAAACGGTAGCTCCATGTGGGTAAGAATTCAGCAGAGTTTGTTTACCAGGAAGCAGAATTCTGAAAGAAGAAGAAAAAAAAGGGGATATGTTCTGGAGAGAAGGTAGCAAAGAGAGGCTAGGTAAGGAAATCTCCAGATTTCTGGGTATGACCGAGGTGAGAGAGAGCCTTTCCCCACTCTAAACCAAATCTGATAGCCATTGAGGAGGCAGTACTTTAGCGAATTCATTTTGCACACAGTCATCAAATTATTATAATTTAGCTTCAGCAACTACAGTAGCTGCTCAAAAAACACATTACTACAGTAGAGCTCTGCGAAATATTTTGCACATACAGCAAATGCGGCAGATTTTGCCACTTCATTGACTTTCTAAAACTGAAAGATCTCCCCCTTTGTCTCGCATAGTTTCACTAATTGCATCATTAGCAGAAGGCCATTTGACCAACATGGAGGAGATAAAAACTACTTTTTCTACATTTTAAGAGGAAACTCAAGTTAAAATAGAAAAATGTTCATGCCTGTGTGGTACAGAACTCATAGAAGATAAGGTAGTTAAGTGATTACAGAGATGTCATCTTAAAAAAATCAAAAGAATTGACTTATTTCATGTACAATTGGTGTAATTGTTTGATCAATCTCAGTTTCTCAATCTTCGTAATATAGACAGTCTTTGATGAAGACAGAGAAGCAGGATAAATGCAAAATCTTGGCACAAGAAGAAAGGGTCTCAAGGTAAAAAGATGGAAATGAGAGAGCAAATAAAGATAAAGTCCTCGAGAGTGGATAACATAGAAGTGCAAACCTGTGTTCTCTACCAAAGGTGGATGGCCTCTGGAGGCAGGATCTGCTGAGAGTCAATGGTGATGGGTGGATGTTGGGTCTGAGCACAGTAACAAATGTTACTGTCTTTGAAAAGGGCACATGCTATCAACTAATGCACTATATGACTGCTGAGATCTTCAGTCTACCACTGTATTAGTCCATTTTCATACTCTATGAAGAAATACCCAAGACTGGGTAATTAATAAAGAAAAAGAGGTTTAATAGACTCATGGTTCCACATAGCTGGGGAGGCCTCACAATCATGGTGGAAGGCAAAGGTGGAGCAAAGGCACGTCTTACCTGGTGGCAGGCAAGAGAGCTGTGCAGGGGAACTGCCCTTTATAAAAGCAGCAGATCTCGTGAGTCTTATTCACTATCACGAGAATAGCACAGGAAAAACCCACCCCCATGATTCAATGACCTCCTACCAGGTCCCTCCCATGACACGTGGGGATTATGGGAATTACAATTCAAGATGAGATTTGGGTGGGGACATAGCCAAATCATATCAACCACACTATGGGGAAAAAAGAGTAAACTATGTGGCACAAAAAAAAAAAAAAAAAAAAAAACTTGTCTGGAAGACAGTATGCCTATGTTATAATTAAAAGTACCTATTAATTTACCCTAAGGTTACTGTTAAAGATGTGTTCAGTATTATTCAGCACACTATGCAGAACATCAAAAACTTGCGAATGTCCATCCAAAGGGAAAGAGTTCATAGCACACTATTCAGCCACATAAGAAGACAGAAAGGAGAAAGTGGAATGGTCAAACCGTGAGCTGGCTGAGTTCTGTTCCAGTCAGTGCTATTAGTGTCACTTGATGTTTGGAAATATGACTCAACCAATGCCAGTGAACTTTATGACCAAGTTACAAATGGGGATTCAGCTATAGAGTCATGGCCAGCCACATAGCAAGAAGGCACTTGAAGTGGAACTTCAGCAGTTTGTATGTTCAGAACACAGACTTTGGTGTCAGATCTGGGCTTGAATTCCAGCATCCCATACCACCTCGCGGTGTGATGTGAATTCACTGCACAAGTGAATTAAGTTCTCTTAGCCTCATTTTTCTCACCTGTAAAATGGGGCTAAAATAGTACAGACATTGTAGGATTGATATAAGGATTAAATCAGACAATGCATTGAAGTGGTTAACACAGTGACTGACAACTATTAAGTCTGCAATAAATGTTAGCTGCTAACAACAATTATGATATGAACAAGATTGCCGTAAATGTTTACGCCATGCATGAATCAAATCTGAAACAACAGCCATGAAGGACAGGAAGTGGGTTAATAAACCAGAGGCCTATAAATAATTCTGTTCACTTATTTGGTTCAGGTAAATTTTATCTGTGCCTGAAGTAAATTTGTTCCAAAAATGTAAAATGAGTGCTTACTATGTCCCAATCAGTGACCTCAGTGCTGAGGATACAGCAGCAAATTAAAAAGACTAAAATCCTTGCTGTCCAGCACCTTATATTCCACTGGGGAGAGATCAACAATAAATAAATGAAGGGTGAATTTGCTGTCTCTTCTTGAGCTCTGACATCCATCTTCTCATGCCCACAGGGACTGGAGCTCCTGTTTCTCAGGTCTTCAGACTCCCAGACTTACAGCAGTACCCCATCTCACACCTTGTCAGTCCGTAGCCTCAGACTGAGAGTTACAGCATCGAAGCCCAGGGTTATCAGGCCTTTGAACTCACAGTGAATTACACCACTGGCTTTCCTGGGTCTCCAGCTTGCAGACAGCAGATCATAGGACTTCTTGGCCTTGTAAGCAAGTGAGCCAACTCCCAAAATAAATCTCTCTCTCTCTCTCTCTCTCTCTCTCCATATATATATATATATTTGATTGGTTCTGTTTTTCTACAGACCTTAACTAATACAGCTGGAACTTTCTAGAAATGCCAACTCGGGCTTCCCTCCAGTCCTAATAGATCAGAATCAACTTGAGCTTCCCTCCAGTTCTAATGGATGAGCAACTCCGGGGGTTGGAACTTTCTAGAAATGCCAACTCAGGCTTCCCTCCAGTTCTAATAGATCAGAATCAACTTGAGCTTCCCTCCAGTTCTAATGGAACAGCAACTCCGGGGCTTGGAACTTTCTAGAAATGCCAACTCGGGCTTCCCTCCAGTCCTAATGGATCAGAAACTCCAGGGATTGGAACTTTCTAGAAATGCCAACTCGGGCTTCCCTCCAGTCCTAATGGATCAGAAACTCCGGGGTTGGAACTTTCTAGAAATACCAACTTGGGCTTCCCTCCAGCTCTAATGGGTCAGAAACTCAGGGGGCTGGAACTTTCTACAAATGCCAACTCATGCTTCCTTCCAGTCCTAATGGATCAGAAGAAACTCAGGGGGCTGGAACTTTCTAGAAATGCCAACTCAGGCTTCCCTCCAGCTCTAATGAATCAGAAACTCCAGGGGGCTGGAACTTTCTAGAAATGCCAACTTGGGCTTCCTTCCAGTCCTAATGAATCAGAAAATCAGGGGGGTTGGAACTTTCTAGAAATGCCAACTTGGGCTTCCCTCCAGTCCTAATGGGTCAGAAACTCAGGGGGTGGGGCCCCACCAATCTGGGGTCTAACAAGCCCTCCAGGTGAATCTCACACAAGTAAATTTGAGAATCACTGAGAATTTACATTTCTAACAAGTTTCCAGGTGCTGCTGATGACACAGGTATGGAGACCATACACTTAGAAGTATAATCTATAAATGATGTATATGGTATATACTACATGTAGAAGTATATGATATAAAACAAAGAAAACAAAGATAAAACAAGGAAAACAAAGAAAAGAATAGATATGTTGGGCATCATAAGAAGTATATGATATATATATACTTCTATATATAGTATATATCATATACACCATATATAGACTATATTTCTATAATAGTGTTGTAGTATATATAGTAGTATATCATATACTTCTATATATGATATAGATAATAAAGTATACTTCTATATATAATACTATATATTATATACTTCTATATAATATTAGTTTTAGTATATATAGAAGTAGGCATGTGGGTAAATTCTGCCAGAGGTGGATATATCATACATACATCAAATATACATATAGTATGTATATATATGTATATCGATATTATTATATACAGAAGTATATAACATAGTAATGAGTTCACATGAGATCTGGTTGTTAAAAAGAGCCTGTGGCCTCCCTCTTCTCTCTTTTGCTCCCTCTCTCACCATGTGACATGCCAGCTCCCATTTGCCTTTCACCATGAGACCTCACAACAAGCAGATGCAGGATCCAAGCATCTTGTACAGTCTGCAGGTGAGCCAAATCAACATCTTTTCTGTAAAAATTACCCAGCTTTGGGTATTCCTTTATTGCAATGCAAAATGAACTAACACAGGTACATATTATTCAGAGTGCTTTTTTATAATAAATGGCAAGAACATAAGTCCAAGCAAGCCTAACTAAAAGAAAAGAAAAAAGAAAAAGAAGTAGATTGGCTTATGTATCTGGGGTAAGCCTGGTTTCAGGTACAACAGAATCCAAGTGCTCTAACTGTGTCATCAGGAATCTCTTTCTCTCAGTCTCTCCTCTACTTTCCTCTGTGTTACACTCACTTTTCCATTAGGAGGCAAAAAAACCAGGAGCAACTCCAGGATTACATTCATCCTGTGAAGCAACCCCAGAAGGAAGAGCAATCTCTTCACCGTTAGTCATAGCAAGAACCCAGGACCGAGTCTCTTTGTTCCAGCTTGGGTTGCATGGGCAACTGGAAACCTATCTCAGTTGCCAGGGAGATGTGGTGCATTGAGGTGCCAAGTCTGGTTCACGTGCCCACCTGGGAGCTGGAGGTGGGAACAGCTCTGTACCAAACACATATTCTGAGAGAGTATAGAGTAATTGAGTTTCTAGCGGAACACATGGCCACAAAAAATCCAGATTTCCCAGTCTTGCTTGCAGTTGGGTGGGACTGCATGATTAAAAGATGTGTGAATAAAAGCGATCATGTACAACTTGTATATTTTGTCCTTAAAAGGAAGAGGGTTCTGACCTCTTTCTCCCTTCCCGCTGGCTGGAATGCAAACCACAATGGCAGCAATCCCTGGTCATGAAGGCAAAGGCAACATCATAGTGATAGAAAGAAATGAGATAGCAGCATCCAGGATTCCTAACAGAGTTTCAGAGCAGAGCTGCCAAATCAGTTGGACCTTTATTTCTGTGAGACTGAAATAAAATTATATTGTTTTTAAGTCACCATTTTGGGGGTCTGTGCACAGCATACCATAATCCTAGCTTATCCAGAGTTTGAGCTTTATTATCACAAGGGGGATGGGAAAAAAAGAGCCAATGATGATCATCATCATCGCCACACAATGGAATTGGGGTTTTTCGTTGTTGTTTGTTTGTTTTAGTTTTTTGTTTGTTTTTTGAGGCAGAATCGTGCTCTGTCGCCCAGGCTGGAGTGCAGTGGTGCGATCTCAGCTCATTGCAACCTCCAACTCCCAAGTTCAAGCAATTCTCCTGCCTCAGCCTCGCGAGTAGCTGGGATTACAGGTATGCACCACCACGCCTGGCTAATGTTTATATTTCTAGTCGAGACAGGGTTTCACCATGTTGGCCAGGCTGGTCTTGAACTCCTGACCTCAAATGATTCGCCCACCTCAGCCTCCCAAAGCGCTGGGATTACAGGTGTGAGCCACTGCACTTAACCACAATAGAATTATTCCTATGAGACTTTAACACTCACTGGTTTGGGTTTTGTTTTGTTTTTTTTCTTTTTTTTAGAAACTTCACAGTTCTGCTAGAATTCTGTTCTACCTAAGATCTAAGATCTATTGCATTGATTTGTTCAAACAAAGCTTTGAGCCTTTTACATTTACAAATGTAACCAACCTTGCTTAATCTTGGCATTATGTCTTCACTACTGAACTCCGTGGTGGCATTTGTTGAGCCCTTCTGAGATCTGAAAGATGTCACCAAATCATTGAGTTAAACAGAGCTGACGCAGCTGGAGCACAGCCCAAGATCCCGCAAGGATAGAGACGGGGCAAATTACAAATCTTATCATCATATCATCTCCCGAAAGATCCCATTTAAAGGCAAGAATCAAGGTTCTTGCTGCTCTGACAAGAAGGAAAAATGCACAGACCACAAACAAATGTATCCCGTCTAGTGTGGAAGGAAACAAAGATGGTTCTCACACCCAGAAGAGGAAAATAATATCTCTATTGTCTTTAGTATGGATAAAACTGCTCTTTCTCTAACATTTTATCATCCCAGTTTGTTTCTTCATATAAGCAAAAGAATCTATTTATTTTTATAATAATATGATTTAATATTATAAACTTTTAATTATATATTATGTAAAATATCATTATAATAGGAATGATAACAACTAACCTTAATTAAGTGCCCAATATGTGCCTTAAATCTATTTTTCTCACCATAGTCTCAAATCACTTTATCAGGTGGGTATAATTGATACTATGTTATAGATAAGGAGACTGACCCAGTGTATTAGTCTGTTTTCACACTGCTGTAAAGATATACCCAAGACTGAGTAATTTATAAAAGAAAGAGGTTTAATTGACTCACAGTTCCGCAGGGCTGGGGAGGCCTCAGGGAACTTACAATCAAGGCAGAAAGAGAAGCAGGCACATCTTACATGGCAGCAGGCAAGAGAGAGAGTGAGCAAGAGCAGGGAAAACTGCCTCATAAACCCATCGGATCGCATGAGAACTCACTCACTATCACAAGAACAGTGATAGTGTTCTTGTGGAAACCTCCCCGTGATCTAATCACCTCCCTCCCTCAACACGTGGGGATTACAGGTCCCCCCACTCCACACATGAGGATTACAATTTGAGATGAAATTTGGGTGGGGACACAGAGCCAAACCATATCACCCAGGAAGAAGATAAATAACTGGCCAAAGTCACTCAGCCAGGGAGCGGCAGGTCCAGAAATCAAAGGTAGGCAGTCAAACTCTAGAGCCTGCCTCCTAAAACATGATTCTATTTGACTGTTAACCACTTGTGGTGGACACCAAGATGGGCCACCTAGATCCACCTTCAAAAAACTTGTTGCCCAGCTACGAGAGTAGGGTCAGCAGACAGGCAGGTTTATCTCCTTCAGGGTCTCAACATGCAAAAAGACACTGCCCCAAGGTCATTTGAGCCTTGGGTTTTTGTATAACAATACATTCAATAACTAATTTTTTTTTACTATATTCCAAGCACCTTCCTAGGAAAGAACACAGTAGACAGCATCCCTGCCCTCAGGGTTCTGATGGCATTTCTTGGAGTAAGGTCAGTGGTTCTTAATCTTGATTGTTCATGAGACTCACCCAAGAATTGATTTGTGTTTTTATTCATTTATTTTAACCATACTCAGGTCCCACTGCAATTCAGTTGAATAAGAAAGAAGGAGAAGCTGTGAACTGTAGGTCTAAGGACTTCTCAAATTTTTTCATGTATATGGAGTCACACTGGGCTCTTATCAAAATGCAGATTCTGATTCAGTAGGTCTGGGGAGCTGCTGCTGCTGCTGGTTCCAAACTACGCTGGATTAAAAAGCGGCAAAGAAGCAGAAGATAAGCACAGGTAAGGAGGTGTAGAGCCGCCCACCCATGACATTCAATTATTTGATGTTTTTGCATAACAGACACAGACTGTATACAGGAGGAGGTTATTAGATTTAGAGAAACTTCTCAACTGGGCAAGGTGGCTCAAGCCTATAACTCCAACGCTCTAAGAGGCTTGACTTATGGATTGCTTGAGTCCAGGAGTTTGAGACCAGACTAGGAAACATAGCCAGACCCCATTGCTACAAAAAATAACAACTTAGCTGGGTGTGGTGGTGCACACCTGTAGTCCTAGCTACTTGAGAGGCTAAGGCAAGAGGATTACTTGAGCCTGAGAGGTTGAGACTGCAATGAGCAGTGATCACGCCAATGCAAACCAGCCAGGGTTAGCAAGACCTTGTCTCAAAAAAGAAAAAAAGAAAAGAAACTACTCAATACTCTATCACTGTTGTTTCTTAAAGGATAAAAACAGACATACACACACACAAAAGAACAATATAGAACACAAAGTCATTTCTCCTTATACATTTAAATGTTTAAATAAAGCTTTGTATTACTTACTTTTTGCATTTAGATGTTAATAATAAAGACTGTGTGCGCACGCGTGTGTGGCAATTCTGATGTATCAAGACTTTTCTTCTAGTCTAAACACAGTCATCTTCACAAGTAACTTTGACAATACACTTTCATTTTGCCAGGGTTGCCTGGGATGAAGTTTGCTCAGCCATTAAAAGGTGGGAAAGTCTCCTGCTGCTGTGTATATGAGAGAAAGCCACTGTTACGTCGTGTCAGCTACCCATCAATTGAGGCAGAGGAAGCAATTTCATCAAGGGGTCGGTAAAAAGCCCTCCAAACCTTAATTATCCGAGTGCCCCTCAGTTTCACTGGGCTTGTCACTGACTCCTTACAAGCTCAGAGGCAGACGAAAAGACAAACAGCACATCACCAACTGGTTAATTAGCAGTGAACACAAAGCAACCCCAATTACAAGCTCGAGAAAAGATGCCACAGAGTTCCTTTTCATACACTGGATTCAAACATCACGGGGCAAGGGGAAATGGCGAGTTTTTCATGTTCCAAAAAGTATCTCAACTGCCCCCTGGGCTCTACTTCAGAAATCAGGAAGCCAAATAATTCTTTTCTTCCCCAAAGAGTTACAGAGGACCTACTGCGTCCTGATCCCAAGGCTACGAAGGGGAATACAATGTGGCTGACTGAGTCATTCTTTCATGTATTCCTTCAACAAAGATATATTGTGGTCTCCTAATTCCTACTACATCCAAGTGCTAAGCTAGACACTAGACACATGGTTATAAAAAATAAAGTCATGTGGCCAGGCACAGTGGTTCATGCCTGTAATCCCAGCACTTTGGGAGGCCGAGGCGGGTGGATCATCTGAGGTTGGAAGTTCGAGACCAGCCTGGCCAACATGGTGAAACCTTGTCTGTACTAAAAATACAAAAATTAGCTGGGCATGGTGGTGCATGCCTGTAATCCCAGCTATTCGGGTGGCTAAGGCAGAAGAATCGCTTAAACCCAGGAGGCAGAGGTTGCAGTGATCCAAGATTGCGCCACTGCACTCCAGCCTGGGTGACAGCATGAGACTCTATTTCAAAAATAAATAAATAAATATTAAAAAAATAAAAATAAAGGCAGGTTTTTGACACATGCTACAGCATGGATGAATCTTAAGGAGATTATGCTAAGTGAAATAAGCCGGACACTGAAAGACAAATAGTGTATGATTCCACCTATACAAGACACCTAGCATAGTCAAATTTGGAGAGACAGAGAATTGAATGATGGTTGTCAGCCGGTGGAGGGGGAGGAGAAGGCAAAATTACTATTTAGTGATTATGGAGTTTTCATTTGGGAAGATGAAAAGTCTGAAGATACAGTGATGATAACAGCACAAAAACGTGAATATACTTAATGCCACTGAACCATACACTTAAAAAGTATTAAAGTGGTACATTTTATGTTCTGGATATTTTGCCACACTTTAAAACAATTTTTTTAAAGAGAGAAAATAAAGGCATGATTCCTGTCCTCAGAGAAATTACAATCTAGTGGGAAGGTAGATATGAAATAAACTGAGAAATCAGCACATAACTAACACTGCATGGTACAACTGCTATAAAGAAAGGAAGGTCCCTCTCATTAGAATCAATGTTGCTAATCTATCTAAATACAAAAATAACCGCCATATTATTTGCTTTATTTCATTTACAAATGGGTCCCTTTACATATTGACCTCTTGAGTATGCTGAAGGTTTTTAGATAAATCATTCACTACCTAACAAAGAGGCCTACAGGCAGAGAATTTTCAAGATAAAGTGTTATGGGGTAGTGCCAATTGAAGATCAATTAGAAATTACAGTAAGCATCTTGGTAATTACAACAAAAGCTAATGGAAAAATGATTTAACTCATAAAAGTTTACTATATACCCAGTCTTACACACACATATACCTATAAAATGATGTAATGAAAAAAATCCATATGAGGCTGCATGGTTTGCATATTTAATAGACACAGTTATTGCTTGTGAGCATAATATTCCATATTTACTTGTCTAATATTCCCTCTCCTGCTGATTATTTGAGCATTGCTGTTTTTCAAAAAGTAAAAACAGCATGTCACTTCAATCTCACTGCTATTGTGCAAAGGATTTAAACTTTTGTGCCTTTGTTTAAAAAAAAATTCTTAGCAAAAGCTTCTCATTAAAATGTAGAGAAGATAAGCATCCTCAAATTTAACTTGGAACTTGCATTGGAAAAAAAAAAAAAAAAAACCTACACAAAGCCTTTGGATTGAACACTGTGCTTTTATCCTCTGACAATGTGGCAAACTTTCAGCATTTCCGGGAATATTTTCCAACTCCTTTAAGCACCTGAAGGGTTTCTTGCATGTCGGATTGGTTGGCAAGGAAGATGTGAGTAAAGAGAAAATAGCAGAAGAAGGAAAAAAGAGAAATGATATCCTTTAGATTCACCTACCAAATAATCACATCCTTTAACAGTGACTTTATCAGGTTGAGGGCAAAGAAAATACTGCCAGGATAATTAACAATTCTGGTTTTAACAAGCCGAAGTTGATTATCTAAAGGGCAGGCTGCTCTTTAAATTAAAGATGATATCTGAGGCATTTACAGCAATGTATTTATAGCCACAGATATTATACATAAATATATAGGTCAAGAGTCTACTCCCAATTGTCTAAAAGGGCCATCCAGGTGAAATAATTGAGTGGAGTGAGCTGGGTAGGGACGGGTGTGAGCTAGCCGGCATGCTCTTAATGAAGTGGGCAGATGTTACTCAACCAGATGTGGCCCCATATTGACGGAGCTTCCACATTTCAGAGGAAGGCATAAATATTGATTTTCACGTAAAATCTCATGGTTTGTAAATACTGGCCCATAGAGAATTAATTTTTTTAATACATATAATTTTATAATTGCTGTGTAAGCCAAACAAAATATATCTGCAGGTCGAATTTCCTGGGGACCACTAATGTTGACCTATGTCCTAGTTGACCCCAGTTTCTAAACATTGTGGTGGGAGAAGATTCAGGAATCCTCTGCTGAGCATCAGATTTCATAACCCTGGCCTTGGATGCCCTCGATGAAGTCAAAAAACAACCCTCCAGGAGGGAGAAGTGTGGGCTTCTGCAACTTGGCTTGGAAATATTCTAGAGAGCTCTACCTCCACACCTCAGGCATGAGAGGCAGAAACTCTCAGGGCTTTACCTAAACATTCCTCCTTTTTCTCCTTCTCCTCACCCCCTAACACCCCTCCACCACCCAAACAGTATGCAAGGTTCAGGAAGATGGAAGAGAACTAAAAACAAAATCTCCAGAGTTATCTTTGGCAAAAGAAATAAAGGTATTCCCTCTAGCTAGTTCTTGTCCCAGTTTCAGATAAAAAGATTCTTTTTTTTTTTTTTCACCAAAGAACTACCTAATGATGGAGGGTGAGGCAAAGATATTTGCCACCCTACAAATAGGTTCTCTCTTTTTTTTTTTAACTTTTATTTTAGGTTCAGGGTTACATTTGCAGGTTTGTTATGTAGCTAAACTCGTGTCACTGAGGTTTGATGTACAGATTATTTCTTCACCCAGGCACTAAGCCTAGTACCCAATAGTTACGGAGGTTGAGAGGAGGAAGCAAAACAAAACAAAAACAAAAGCTTTCCTTTGATAAGCCCAAATCTTCCCAACTCTATTACTAGATTCTCAAACTGACAGGTTTCAGGGAGAATCTGCCCTTCAAACAGTTTTATTTGACTAGCACTGGTAGTTTTGTTTTATTTGGCTTCTAATTTGTTTTCTCTTTTTTGAGATGGGGTCTCATTCTGTTACCCAGGCTGGAGTGCAGTGGCATGATCTTGGACCACTGTAACCTCTGCCTCCCGAGTTCCAGTGATCCTCCTGCCTCAGCCTCCCAAGTAGCTGGAATTACAAGCACGTGCCACCGTACCTGGCTAATTTTTTTATTTTTAGTAGAGACAGGGTTTCACCTTGTTGGCCAGGCTGGTCTCAAACTCCTGGCCTCACGTGATCCACTCTCCTCAGCTTCCCAAAGTGCTGGGATTACAAGTATGAGCCACCATGCCCAGGCCTAAAATATCTTTAATTCTACCATGTGGGGGTATGTACTCTGGCTTGGCTAAATGGGCCACCACCCCCATTTGTTTCAAACCCTGTGGAGGCACTATGTGTGTTACCTGCCTGGCTTCTGAATTTGCTAAGGCATCTGAATTTGATAACTCTCTACTTTCTTATCTTTTCTCCATTCCTCCATTTATTCCTTTTAAAAGAAATCAGCCTCTAAATGAATTCTACAAGCTAGGTACATTGCATCTGAACCAATCACATGAAACATGCAGTCCGTGTGTAGGACTGCAGTAGGCACTGATGATGTAATAGTGAATAAAGACACAGGCCAGCTATGAATGAGCTCAAGGTCATCATGGGAGAAATAAATTACCAAAGAGATAGGCTTACTGCCAAGTAGAAGCTGCTCCAGTATAGAGATGCTTGAGTGCTGGAGACATGGGAAGAACTAGTTCTCACTGGATTTGGGGGGCTGAGGCCTCTCATCTTCTTTGGAGGCTGTTGCATGGTCATTCTGGATCTACTTATTTGTTTTTAACTGATCGAGATGACAACCAGGCTTGAATGAAGGCAGTGTCATGCCATTTGAGGGGGGTGTGTAGTTCCCCCCTTATCATGGTTGGACTCAGCCATGTGCTTTGGCCAACGGAATGTAAGCTGATATGTACAGGCAGAAGTCGGCAGAGGAGGGAAGCACTGGGGCAGAGCTGAGCTGAGTCATAACTATCCTGTATTTTTGGTTTCCTAAAAATGAATGTTTGTTATTGTAAGCCACTGAAATTTGAGGGTCATTTGTTATGCAGCAAAGTTAATTAATGCACTAGCAAAGTGTACTGACAACCATTGTTTTGTTAAGGAAGAAAAATGTTGACAATTTTCTGTTCAAATAACATCTGCACATCAGCGACCCACTTAGCAAAAATAAGAGGTATAGTTGCCAATATAAATTGAAAAAGGGACACATTGGGAGAGCCAATACTGAGCTCCTTATTTTTCCCCTGAAAATAGCCCACCTCCACTGATTTTGCCCTTCAGTAAATGGTAACTCCGTCCTGCCTGTGGTTCAGGCCATAAACACTACGTCATCCTTGACTTTTCTTTCTCTCACACCTCACACCCAAATCAACAAGCGAATTCTGTTGACTCGACTGTTGAAATATATCATACATCTGGCTCCTTCTCACCAACTTCACTGCCAGGACTCTGACGCCAGCCACCATGATGTCTGCCTGAATCACCGAATCACCACTGGCCTCCCAACTTCCTGCTTCCACTCTTCCCCAACAGTCTACCTTTTAACCAACATCCAGAATAATGGTAATAAAACCAAACTTACAATATGGCCCTCTTCTCTTCCATTGACTCTCATCTCACTCAGAGTAAAAGCCAAAGACCTCACCACAGCCCACCCAGTCTCATATTCTCTCCCTTGTTCACCTGAATACAGCCACTGATATCCTTGCTGTTTCTCCATCACGCCATACTTATGCCCACTTTGAAAGTTTTCATTTGCTACTTGTTATACCTGGACTGCTCTGCAAGGGAAACCTGTTGGCTTGTTTTCATTTCCTTCATTTCTTGGCTCAAATATCTCCTTATCAATGATATCTTTTCTGAAATTCTTGTGCAAAAGAGCAGCCCCATCCCCACTATCTCCCCTCCTGCCTTCTTTTCCCTCATTTGTCTCTCTCCATAGTACTTCTCACAACCTGATAAACTATACAGTTAGTTCTTTCCTGGTTCCTTCTACTGGAAGTAAGCCTCATGAGAATACAAATTTTATTTTGCCCATTACCTTATCTTCACCTCCTACCAAGGGCCAGGCACATTATAGGTACTCAAAATATATTTAATGGACAAATATTGGAATCAGGCAAATCTACATTTGAATTCTAGCTCTGACATTTATTGGCTGTGTGACCTGGAACAAACCACATTACCTCTCCGAACTTCTATTTAATCATCTGCTAAATGTGAAAACAATCACCTCCCTTCAAGGCTTCTGCAAGGTATAGAGGTAATGTCTTTTCAGGGCTCACACTGATACGTGGTAGCTGTTATTAGAGACACTGCTTATTTCCCATCTCTCTGACATCCTTGTTCATCCTGCTCCACCAGCCCACGTTGGTCTGCCCGCACCAAGCTTGCTTCCACCTGGCCTTTGCACCCACTGCTCCATCTGCCTGGAATACTTGTCCCCAGATCTCTGTATCATGGGTTTCTTCTCATCACTCAAATTCCCACTATGATGAGACCTCCTTACAGATGACATCCCAGCCATGCTGCCTCAACTCTCCATCAGTCACACTCCAACACATCATCGGTTTCTTTCCTCCATAGACTTATCGCCTTGTTAGTCATTCGCTTGCTTGCCCTTTGCATAGCTACCCTAACTAGAAGACAAACTCCAGAAGGAGCGAGCTCATATGTCATGTTCGCCAACACTTCTGCAATACCTGGCACACAATACCCACTAAGCAAAGATAAGAGGTATAGATGACAATATAAATAGAGAAAAGGGATAAAATGGGAGGGCCAATGCTGAGCTCCTCATGTAAATATCTCTTGAATAAACAAAAAACTTAATGGAGAAAATGTACACAGCAAATAATGTATATGCATAATAATCTGTTTTATAATTATCACAGTGAAATCCTAGTACCATATGGATTGAGAATCAGGTGATGTTGTGGGAAGAGGGAACAGAAGAATGGCAACAAAACATTGAAGGACTCTGCCTCCAAGGGATCTGGAAAGCATTTTATTTAAAAAATAAAAATAAAAAAGTAAGAGTGTAAAGTATTTACTAAAATAGAAAATCATCAGTCACACCCAGATGACACCAAAGACCTAAGAAAGCGAGGAACCTTTGGCCAGAATCGCCACTCTAGTATTTACAAACAGCAGACTGCACCGCAAAGAGGAAGCAAAGAAACCTTGCTTAATTCATGTTAGAGCAGAAATATTTCAATATAGAGAGTTGGGAAATAATTATGACTAGATAACACAGGCCCCGGTCATCTTCATTTCAATCCTAAATGGAGACAGTTTTGCCCTTTGGGCATAGAGACTGAAAGGCCTCCTCCCCTTTGGAATTCAAAACAGAAATGAAAAACATCGCTCTAAAAAAGGTCAAGATTCAGGTTTCGGAGATTTGCCAGTGCAACTGGGAACCAGACATCAAAAAAAAAATTAAAATACTACTTTCATTTCTGGAACCACTTGACACATCTGTAAGTGTCTAAATGTAGCCTGTATCATAGACTAACCCACTGATGAGATCGTAAAAGTTTTGTGAGCGGATACAGCCAAACTCTATCTCCCAGGATTCAAGGAAATCCTTTTGTTTTCTAAAGTCATTTCAAAGATGCTATTTATTATCCATTGGGAGAATGAATATTGAAGCATCAGTGTTTTGCTTTCGGTCAGCTGTACAAGTCTACAAAGAGGATGCTAATCAAACTGGTGAGTACCTTGTCTTCACACTTGTTCAAATTAAAGACAGATATTGAGGTGAATTTCCCATCTAGAACAAGCAATGAAAATTCATTTCTTTCTACCCCTTTAGTGTTTCCTGTAATTCATGCTGATCACAGTGTATAGGCAGCAAGAAATGCCTGTAAAAAGGGCTTTTAAACTCTTAGTTGTTTGCAGAATATTAGTAACACTATAAAAAGTTTATGTTAATTAATGCTGCATTTTAATAGATTTCCTGGAAGTTTGTAACTGTGTACTATAAAGGCTTTCAAGATAATGTATTATACAGTGGTTATCATAAACTCCAAAGCAGTTCAAATATTCCTTTTATGTCTCAATAACTTTCCCCCAAAAGTTACAGTATTTAAAAGATTCAAATGCAGAATAAAAAGAAAAATTTTTTCCACCAGGGGATACTTTAAATTTTTATATCTCTCATCATGCTTAATCTAATTTCTCGGCAACACTGTACTTATGCTTGCTTGTAAGCAAAAAGCCATCTGTACATCCTATCGGTTATACTGGGATAGACTGTCCTCTATAAAGTACAGGGCGGGTTTTACAGAGGGTAGCCAGTTCAGATAACTCACAACTTTCATATGCCTCTGGACCAAGCCTCTCTATAGATGAACATCGCTTATCATTGTTTATTTCTCTAAATTAGGCAAAAAGAAGCATTTGCAGTTCAAAGAAGCCCCGTTTTTCATATTCGGCAGACAGATTAAAGGGAGAGTTTGATTGTGAGAGTTTCAAGAGAGATCGCATCCAAATTCAACTTCAACATTTGGTTTTAGGATGTTAAACCCCAAAATGCAAGATCTCTGGGGATTTTTCTGGCAAAATAAATGCTTGGTTTCTCTTCTGTCCTAAAGGTTTTGGACATCGCATTCCAATATAAATCACCATTTCACAGGAAGGTAAACAATAAAGATTTTCTTGTAACTTTAAAGAAGGAAAATAACAAGTATCAACCAAAAATAGAATTTTTAGAAAATGCAAATGACTTAAATTGTGACTACAAGTGAAAAAACTTAAAGAACAGAAAGCTGAAATTATACAGATTAGGTTCGATTTCAGTCTTTTGATATGGCCAGTAAATCACAAACATGGCCGCCCATAAATCCAGCTGTACTCTAAAAAGTACACAATAGTAATACACGCACAAATATCTCACCTTTCTCCTGCCAAATTATACATACAGTATTATGGGTGCTTCGCGGCTCTCAACTAAGGTCTTGGAAGCTATGTATCTCTTACTTTTCTTCATTCCCTAAGTCCCAGTTATAAAACATTTGTCATTTGGGTTCTGTATCCAACAGCATCTGCATTATATTATGTTTAATCTCAACTCCAGGAAAAAAAATACGTTTCCTGAACTTCTGAGCACTTATTATGATTTTTCCTTCAGAATTCTAAGCCCTCACAGTGACCTTAATCGAAGACTTTACTAGAATCCCAAAATGATCAAACTACATGTTTATGTATGTGTGTAGTATGTGTGTGTACACATTCACTTTGCCAGTTAACAGAGACCAAACGTGAATAATTCAAGGTTGCAAATATTTAGGAAAGTTAACAGCTGCCAAAACTCAAGTAACTTACCTGAGAATTACAATCATCAGTGGTAGGGTGACCAACCATCCCAATTCACCCAGGACCAAAGGATTTCCGAGATGTGAGCTTTAAGTGCTGCAGCCAATACAGTCTTGGTCAAACTGGTATGGTTGGTCACTCTGAAAGCTGCACAATGAAATTAGCAACAGAGATGTTTTAAAAGGAGAAAAACTCCAAGTTGCCTTAGCATCTATAATCCTACAAGGAAAAAAATACATGTGCTTTGCTATTATTAATCCTGTATTGTAATCATCCTGAAATGCTTATTTGCACCACAAACTTTCTTAGACCATTCCGTTCTCTCTGCCTCCCCTCTTTCTCTTTCTGCATTTCTTTCAAAGTCCAATTTTACAATTTGAATCCATACCTCAGAGACTTCACTTCCATGTTTGCCAATAAGAATCTTCTCGTCCCCAAGTGACACCCCCATCCCCCAATGGGGGATGTAATGTAATGTGCTTTCAATGTAATGTAATGTGTGTAATGTGCTTTCAATCAACTAATGTAAATACAATTAGTTGATTGAAAGCACATTTCATGTTTTGTTTCTCTCCTAAGTGTCTTGGTCATGAGGCCCACACTGTGTGAGGCATTCATGCCTGGTCCTCAAGGAAGAGCCCAGAGATGGAAGGGAAATACAGCCTGAGGAAAAAGTCTATAAAGATTTCTCGCTTTCCTAATCCCTTCTCTCTAATGTTTCTTTGTAAATTTGTCAGATGGGAATGAAATTGCCTCATAACTCTCCAGACATGAAGAGCATCTCTGAAGAAAATTACGTACTTGTCAAAGCAAGGGGGAATTTATGTTGGTGTTCCTGAGATGTGATTTTATTCCGTCTATTTCCTTTGTGCACATCAGAACAACTAGAGACAAAAAACAACGAGTTTATGGATATTTTTTTCACTCTGGTGCATTTTTTGCTTCTATTTTTCCCTTTTGTTTTCTTATTCCCCCCTCCTTTCATCTATGTTTATTGCCAGTGACAGTAAACTTCCATACAACAATGCTGTGATGATAGTAGCAATGATTTCTACCAGGATAAGGCAGTTCAAACAAGCACAAAGATGATTTCCCCATGGACAATTCCAGAAGGTGTGGGTTACATTTTTGAGTCCTATCCGATGCTGGCCAGGGACGATTTGGGTACAAAAGTCTTGTTAATGTTCCTTCCAGGCAGTGGCATGCTTCCTGAAATTAAATTCTTTTCCCCAGATTGCACATTATGGCTTGCACTTCTTGCATTTTGTTTTCTGAATTTAGAAGCTGCAGAATCCTGTTTGCTTGGTACGTTCTCTGTAAATGACACAGTAAAACTAGCGGAAAATTGGAGACAGCCATACCTGGGTTCAAATCCCAGCTCTTTGCCTACCTGGCTGGGCAAGATGTGCAACTTTTCTAAGCTTCACTTTTCTTATTGGTTCAACAGGACTGCCCACTTCATGTCACTATTTTAAGGATGAGATGAGAGAGCTTCCAAACTGAAAAGCTATGTAGCTCTGCAGTTAGGAGCCGGGATTCCTGAATCACCAAGGAGTTTCAAGGTCACCTGGCTGTCCCCTCTCCTCTATTCCAAGCCAAGGGATCTTGGCAAATTAATCAACCTCTCTGTTGCCTCAATTTCCTAATCTATAAAGTGGGGACGGTAACAACACTGCTTCATAGAGTTCTTATGAAGATCCCATTAGTCAATGAAGCACTTGGGAATCTGCTTAGCATTTTATGGCTGTTTGCTATTTCATTATAACATATGCCAAGCATCTGGCACAAAGAATCCATTCAATAAATATTTTCCTTGTCCTCCTTTCCATAAGCTCTTTCCTTGAAAGCCTGTTATACTCCCTGTGTTTCTGCAACATCCTACACAAGGCCCATCTCGCCACAGGTGTTCCAAAATGAAGAATTAATTAATGTCCAGATGCCTTGTTATTGATGATAGTCTATATATTTGGTTCATTTCCCTCGTGCTTTGCAGTACTTTTTAAATATTGAAGAAAATGAGGAAAACATTTTTCTTTTAATATTTAAGTTCATCAAAAAAATGGTTCATTGAAAATTTTAAATAAAATGCATTAGGGAAAGGAGAGGACAAAACAAACACACACACACACACACAGCCTACTCTCAAACAAGCAAAGATTCTACAAGGCCACCATAAGTGCTGTTTTGAATTTTTCTGGGAGCTGATTCTCACTAAATGAAAAATAAGACAAATATTGATGGGTGGGTCTAGAAGGATTGGTAAGATTTTTCCAGGGGGGGTCCTTGAGGAAGCATTAATTGGGAATCAGGACAACTGTACTAACTTCATCTATGTAAGTCATGGCTAAGGAGCCCCAGAGCTGAGATGATGAGCTTTGAGAACTTCCCCAGAATGACCCCATTTCATGGGAGAGCAGTAATGTGCCTTCTCCTCCACCTCCGAAGAAGCTCTCTCTATGGCACATCTGAAATTCAACTGGAACGCAGAGGTTAAAAACATCCCAAGAGGAAGTTCTCACTGCAACCCAGACCTTACACCTGGAGAATCTTAAAAATCAGTTATCATCATTGCACGTGCTTTAATTAAGCTGACATGAATAAACTTCAGAAATTTCAGGATGCAGTAAGCATGGTTAAGTGCCATAGGGAATAGTTCCAGGCCTTCTAAATGCCAACATAAGGGGAAAGTGGGTCTCCCAAAGATTGGGATACAAAAGCAATTTTGTTTTTCTTCGGTGAGATAATGTTCAA
Organism: Pongo abelii; assembly: GCF_028885655.2. Classification (NCBI taxonomy): domain Eukaryota; kingdom Metazoa; phylum Chordata; class Mammalia; order Primates; family Hominidae; genus Pongo; species Pongo abelii. The sequence goes on along the minus strand of NC_072006.2, from coordinate 56,784,346 downwards.
CCATTAAAGTAATTATAAGGCTCAGGGAAGACCTACCTTCCCTCCAAGACTATTTCCTCAGTTGTTCTGATCAGAACATATATTGTTTATTACTCCCTCGTTTACCAGCCCCCAAATATCATTACAATGTCTGTGCTGTGATATATGTATGGTTGTTACCCTTTTAATGGATAAAAAAAGATTTAAGTACTTCATTCTGTTGCATTTTGACAGCTGTTAGCCATCATTTTTCCATTCACCTGCATTTAGCAATCCCATAAAGGAAGGCAATCTCGGAAGGAACATGAGCCGGGCACTGCAAGGTGATAATTCTGTATCACTCTGGCCTATAAATACCTGCCAAGCTTTGTGCTGAGTCAGCAGTCTGTGACGGAGCGGCAGCAGTGCCCTTTTATCTGTGTGAGTGTCTCACAGCAATTGGACCACCAGCCCCTGCAGTGAAAATCCATAGTATTGATCAGGCCATTTCTCCACTGTAATTCTTTTGTAGGAAATCCCTGATGACAAATTTTATCTGCACCACTTTTTGATCGCTGGTTTGATGTAAAGGATCTCTAAGGGCAGAGTTAAGCGCTGGGCCGTTCCACGTTATCAAGCAGCCGTTTTATTTACTGAAACTACAATTGTGGTCACGTGCACACACAAAAAAAATGAAGAGAGACAGAGGGTACCAGGAGAAAAAAAAAAATACAACCAAATAATATTTCAAAGGGACCAGAAGGCAAAAGGGGGATAAGAAAATACTGCATCAGCTACTTTATTGGTTATCAAAGGCTGGTCCACATTTATAATTGCATAAAGAGGGGAAATGGTGTTTGGAAAATAATGCTGAGATGATGTAGGGTTGTATATTGAAATTTAGTTGGGTCTATTTTTCTCCCCATGCTGCCCCTAGAGTTCTCATCTCCCAGACTTGCTAAACTTCCTTAGTCTATGGCCCCAACATGTTAGAAGAATCTCTTTATCTGATGGTGTTAATCAGAGATTAGGATCAGGTGCAAATCTGAAGCCCAGGTGAACTGTAGAATATCCAAATCCTCATCAAAAGAAAGGAAAGGTTATATAAGAACCTGTATCCTTACAAAACTGCTGGTCTTGCTGTTTCTGGGCACAAATGCAAAACGAAAAGAAAAGAAAATGTCCCTCCCTGAAGTCCACAGACTGATTCTTCCCCAGCTACAGACCCAAGACAAGTTCTTTGAACCCCCAGGTGCTCAGAGTGCTGAGGAAAAGCTCTTCACTTGGCGTGCTGAGGTGAGCCACACATTCCTACCTGCTGTAGCTGGGTTTCTCAGCTTCAGCACTGGGAATATTTGGGGCGGGAAAATCCTTTGTTGCAGGAACTGTCTTGTGCACTGTAGGATGTTTAGCAGCGTCCCCGGCATCTACCACTAGATGCGAGTAGCACTCCCATCCCCCAGTTGTGACAACCAAAACTGTCCCCAGAGATTGCCATGTGTCCCCTAGAGAGAGGGGCAAAATCGCCCCACTGTGAGAAGCAGCACTTGTCAGGACTGGGGAGTGGAAATGAGTAGAGACAGAGAGAGGTGTTCACAAAGCAAGAGATACCTTGAGCCTTCCCATTCGGTTACACACAAACAGGAGTGAAACAAATCACTTGCACCAAAGAATAGCTAAGTGAATGTCTCCATTTCAAGAGTTGCAAGCTGGATTCTCTTAGCCCAAATTCTGCCTACAGAAAAGTTTTATTTGGCCAACAACTTTGGGAATTGGATTTAAGGACTTTTGGTGAGACCTCCAGTCTGCAGCTCTGGGGACACACTGCCACCCCAGTAACTTAAAACTGACTCACACAATTAAGTTACTGCAGCCCTTAAAACCTACGTATGCCTAGTGTTCCATTATTGGAACGCTAAGCTTGTGGGAGTTATTTATATCTTACTGCTCAAGATCATCACCAAGGTCTGATTTTTCACACACAAAAAAATTTGCAACCTCCGGCATAAATGGATTAAGGTGTGTGTGGTCTACTCCATTCTCATGGTGATATTTCTAGTACAGTGGTTCTCAAGTGAGAATGAGTCTGCCTCCCAGTAAACATCTAACAACGTGTGGAGATGATTTTGGTTGACACAACTATGGCAAGGAGATGGGGGCTGAGGGGATGTGCTACTGGCATCTGGTAGGTGGAGGTCAGGGATGCTGTTGAACACCCTACAATGCACAAGACGATCCCCACTACAAAGAAGTACTCCATAGTGCCGAAGTGGAGAGATGCTGCTTGAGCTGATCCTGATCTGCCTGCTAAGATCTGTGTTTCCATCTGATAGAAGCCAGAAAGAGAATCTTCAGTCTATACACAGAGCAACCATGCTAATGGTATCTACCTCTCTCTCTGATCAAGCAGGGACATGGGTGGCTCTTAAAAGCACCTACCCTCCTTGGCAGGATCCCTCAGCGTGAGGTAGGAAAACATCACCATCCTTCATGCCCTGGCCCTAAGAGATGCTACTTCAATGGGAATGTTCTCAGACCTGGTTCCCTATCTGAAAGCAGCAGCGAGAGAATGTGGAAAGCTCCACTTTCTTCTAACTTCATGTCCACGCATGAGCATTTGCTCAAGGAACTCACTCAATGGTGCTGAGGTGGTGTTAGATGATTTGATTCCTTCCCCCAGTTTTATCATGGAAAGGCCGCCAGACTTGAGGGAAGTTTATTAAATAGCTTAAAACTGCACTGCAGTGATGACACACAGTGCTACTTATGGAAGATGACCTCTGCTGGGATTTTTATATGTGATCCCAAGGTCCTCAATGCTGATGTCTACAGAGAAGGCCAATGAAGCTGTAAGGTATAGGCGGAGGGGGAGGGTTGAAAGAGAGAAATAAAGGATGCTTGGTGACATTTGAGTTTCAGATAAACAAATGATTTTTAGCATATGTCTCATAATTTCAGAAAAACAATAAATCAGTCTTTTAGTATAAGTATATCCCAAATATTGCATGGGATATACTTATGCTAAAAAAAATTGTCAAATTTATCCAGATGTCATATCTTTTCTATTTGCTAACTCTGGCAACCCTAGTTCAGGGTAAACTGGAGAGAACTTCCATCTTCTGGTTTGCAGATTTGACTAAATGTTACCACTAGGGAAGACACAGTTAGCCCCAGGTTTGCCAGGTCTTCTGATTTTTGTAAGGGGAAAAACAATCAGATTTTTTACATGAAATCTAGCGATGTTAGAATGTTGGCAACTAATTTTTTTAAAAAAAATCTAACAATGCCAAATGGAGTAAAGCAAGCAGGTCTGCAGGCTGCCTTCAGCTCGGGGGCAGGCTCACAGTGCAGCAGTAGAACACGAAACATTTACTGAGTCTTTATACAAGCCAGACACTGCTCTAAGGGACTCGCTAAGTCCTTCATCCACTGGGAGGCATAAATGATTATCATCATCTCCATGCAGTACATCAGGAAAGTGAGGTCCAGAGAGTGGAATTATTTTGACAAAGGTCCCACAGTTCGTAAGTGGCATGGTTGGGGTTTAAAACCAAGCAGTCTTTGCCAGAGTCTTGTTTTTGGACCCTCACACTGAACCTTTTCAGAAGAAAGATTCCCATAGGGCATAATAATTATAATAAATTATAATAAAGGTGGTTCTGAGTTTCTCCTTCCAGATACCAATTATGTCCTCCCCACGGCCTGAACGGAGTCAGTAACAGCGCTGTGCATAGCCAGCTCAGAGCCTAAGGCTAAAGGAAAAACTCAATAATACTGACCTGCCTTTATTTAAAATGTTGATATTTTCTTCTTCATGGATTTAGAGATTTTAATATTAATTTAATGTTTTAATGTTATACTATTATATGCTAATAACGAAGACTTTTTGGTGCCCCCTTAAATTTTTCGTCCAAAGTGAATGATTCACTTATGTCACCTGCCTCTCTCAAAGAATAGCATTTCCGTGTTTCTGGATAGCTTTTCAGATTATTGAAGGTTCATAAGGGAAAGTTTTTTCATACTCAAAGGTATCCATTGCCTCTTTATTCAAAACAGTGAAAAAACTAGCAATAACCGCAATGCTCAGCAGAGAGGAGTTGGTTAAGTAAATTACAATATACCTATATGAAGAAATAGTATACCATTAAGAGGATACTTACAAAGAGGTTTTAAAATGATACTTAAATAATAAAGTGAAAAAAGCAAGATAATAAAATTATATTTGCTACATGATCTAAAAAATGCTTTAACAAACAGAAGAAAAAAAAATGAAAACACTGGAGGAAAATACCACAAAAGGTGGCAGCTTTTTCCTCTGAGGGACAGTACGGGTGATTGTTTTCTCTCTCTTTTTTTTTTTTTTTTTTTTTTTTTGAGACGGAGTCTTGCTCTTGTCGCCCAGGCTGGAGTGCAGTGGCATGGTCTCAGCTCACTGCAACCTCCGGCCTCCCAGGTTCAAGTGATTCTCTTCCTCAGCCTCCCGAGTAGCTGGGATTACAGGCACCCACCACCATGCCTGGCAAATTTTTGTAATTTTAGTAGAGATGAGGGTCTCACCATGTTGACCAGGCTGGTCTCGAACTCTTGACCTCGTGATCCACCCGCCTTGGCCTCCCAAAGTGCTGGGATTACAGGCGTGAGACACTGCACCCGGCCGATAGTTTTTTCTTTCTTCTTAAAGATAGACTACTATCCTAAAAAAGCTGAATATGAGTTTTGGAATCAGGCAAGGCTGTGTTTAAAATCTTACTACAGTATCCACTTTGGGCAAGCTTGCTTAATTTCTACCTGCTTAAAACTAGCTACCTCAAAGATTTGTTAGGAGTCCTTAAAATTAGGTGACTGGCTGAGTGCCTCTATGTGTGTGTGTGTGTGTGTGTTATGTAGATGGACACACACATGCTCATATTTAATAATTTGCACATTTCTGAGTAAAAGTGATGCTCAAACATATGTTTTCATTAGTTGCCAAATTTTGATGAAAAACCAATATAAGTATTAGAATCAGAAGAAAATAAACCACAGAAAAGACTCTGAAAGCCCCTAACAAAAAGCAAATCCCCTTGGTAGAGTTAGCTATCACTGGGCACTTCCCAGGATGCATATCCCATGAGGAATGGACACATTTGAGATGCCTGCGGAGATGGATGAAGAGAAGGATGCAAGGATGGGAGGATTCCAGGACTTGGGGAACCTCGAGCAGACTCAGCTCCTCAGCTGCAAGCAGCCACCAGTCTTCCTTTCCTTACAAGAGATGTTACGTTGTCATGTTTCAGGAGCCGGCAGGTGTTTCCTCGCCTCACTCCCCTCGAATCTAGGTGGCACTCCCTTTCTACTGAACTAGCCTCATAATCCACAGTAGAATTCACCTGCTCATCTCACGCCAGCTCTTCCCTCAACAGCAGGCCCCCGAGCCACTGGATGGAGGAAGGAAAGAAGACGAAGCATTTGCAAATAAAAAGTGAGGATGGAAAATGAGAAATCACCCAGAAAATGCCATTTTCCATTATTCAGTAGCTCTGCTACCTCCACTCCCAATTATGACTGAGGCGTCCCCAGATTTGGAGTCAGAAATTACAGGCTGTGGGCCAAATCCAGCTCACCGCCTATTTTTGTAAATAAAGTTTTATTGCAACACAGCCACTACCATGGTTTGATTGACTGCCTCCAACTGCTCTCGTTCTACCCAGACAGGGTTGAGTAGCTGCAATGGAGATTAGCCAGCCCTCAGAGCCAAAAATATTTACTATCTGGCCCTTTACTGAAAATGTTAGCTGACCCCTGAACTAAACCAATGAATAAATGAACAAAGCTTAGTTGAAACATTTGTATTATGTGGTGGTTAAGCAATAAACTGAATAGGTCAAGAAATCTATTTCCCGTTTCTCATTTCTTCTGAGGCAGACGATCTAACAAACAGCCCAGAGCAGGTGGCATTTTGTGGACAAAATACAAGGGCACATGTTGAGCCAATCATAATGGGAGTAAATGTGTCACTGACAACAGGAGAGAAGAGTTAGATTGTGTTAACTTTTAGCCTTGCCTGTATTCCATTCAGAAAGCTAATCATGTTTCAATTGAGAATCCTGTGTTTTCTTACAATGATCAATATATGAAAAATGTTGACTGAGCCTGGGCTCCCCTAACTGAAATCCACATTGGTTTATGTGATTAAACACACTGTCATTTCTTGTCTATACTGACAATTATGCCAACAGGAAGCCTCAGTTCAAAGACTAACACTAATAATCAACAGACTCAACAGATTAGGGCAAGAATCAGCAGACGTTTCTGTAAAGTGCCAGAGTGTAAATATTTTTGGCTTTGCAAGCCACACAGTACATTTTGCAACTATTCAACATAGCACAAAAGCAGCCACAAAAGCATGCTTATAGAAATAAGTGAGTGTGACTGGGTTCCAATAAAACTTTATTTATAAACAGAGGTGGCAGGCCAGATTTGGCCCATGGTTCATAATGTAACAACCCTAGAACGCAGAGGGTTGCAAACTCAATTTACTACAAGGGCCAGGAAAGTAATATGAGTTAATGAAGTGAGTTTTGTATATTGCAATACTCCATTGTCAGCACTATATTTCAAACACTGCATCCAGATGAACTACTTTAATTTTCACAGTGGTTGGCTAAAACCAAGTAGCTTCCCCCTTCTTTCTGGACCCTGAATTTGCCTTATACAGCTAGAAGGAGAGGCTATGATGCACTGCAGAGCACAGGCCCTCTCTCAGAAGGTGGCTTTTAATCACTTGCCTGATTAATTAAAAAAAAGAATCTAGATTTTCTGCTTTATATGTAAAATGCTGGCAATACATTCCTTTTTTTTTTTTTAATTTGGAGAGGATAAAGAAAAACACATGTGTGATTCAGGATTTCTCAATCTTGGAAATTCTGACATTTTGGGCTGGATTATTCTTTGTTCTGGAGTCAGGCGCTGATCCTCCCCATAAGCTGTGACGAGACATTTTCAAATGTCCCCTAGGAGGCAAAGTCACCTCCTGTTGAGAAACACGGCTACAGTTGTTGGAAACTTTGATAATTATTCATCTCTTCTTGGTCTACATGTCTCAGTATTTGCCTACACACATCCTTTATTTTTAAAATATATTTTGCTTGGCTTTTCCTTCATTCCCTTTTTGAAAAGAAAGAAAATAAGAAAAGAGTGGAAAGACCAACCAAAAAAAAAAAAAAAAGCAACATTGAGAGACATTAAGAAGATGTGAAGAAACACAGAAGTGGGCCAAATGACAATGGAAAATGAAGATTCAGGGGGAAAACGAGAAATCAGATGTTGAACACACTAATCTCAACATATAAGACCCAAGTGATCAGAAGGAGAAAACCATCCCAGAGAGTGAAATTGATTTTTTTCTTTAAAATAATTCCAAAACCCTCATGTTTAACTTGGACACACATTCTTCATGTAGTGATTCACAACTAATGAAATTGGGAACAACCAGTATTCAGATACTGCCTTTATGAGGTTTTGGACAAATGCTATAGATCATTCTCCATTCATTCTTCTTTATATCAATCACAAATTCATTTCTGCATTCAAAATGCTTTTACTTTGCTTGGGAGCATTCATAATATTTGTGTGATATCAGTGTTGCTCTTATATTGCAATACTCTATTTCAACACAGTATTTCAAACTCTGCATCCAGAGGAACTACTTTAATTTTCACAATGGTTGGCTAAAACCAAGTAACTCTCCCCCTCTTTCTGGACCCTGAATATGGCTTATAAACCAAAGCTTTTCAGTTATCACCATGAAAACTAAATTCTTTCAAGATGTAATTTATAGTCTTCTTTGTTGGTGTCAGAAGAAGAAATCCTAATAGGCAAACATGTGCATTCTAATGGAGGAGGGAAGTATTTTTATATAAGTGAGGTGTGTTTAATTCCTGGTAATTTATTCCCACCTCATGGTGGGAATCTTCTGCATTCAGACTAGAGACTGGTGTATCTTACCCCAGCTAGGTTTATTGCAGAGGAGCTGGAGGACAAAAGTGTCAAAGTTTCAGCTTTTGAATTTCAAAGCCAAGATCGAAGAAAAAATTTTTAAATGTATATAACAAGACCAGATGCAGTAACTCATGCCATAATCCCAGCATTTTGGGAGGCGGAGGTGGGAGGATTGCTTGAGCCCAGGAGTTTGGGACCAGCCTGGGCAACACAGCAAGATTCCATCTCTACAAAAATAAAATAAGATAAATAATACGGTTTGGCTCTGTGTCTCCACCCGAATCTCATCTCAAATTGTAATCCCCACCTGTTGAAGGAGGGAGGTGACTAGATCATGAGGGCAGTTCCCCCATACTGTTCTCATGATAGTGAGTGAGTTCTAAAGAGATCTGATGGCTTTATAAGGTGCTTTCCCCGACTCTTGCTCAGCACTTCTCCTTGCTGCCACCACGTGAAGAAGGACGTGTTTGCTTCCCCTCCCGCCATGATTACAAGGTTCCTGAGGCCTCCCTAGCCATGTGGAACTGTGAATCAATTAAACCTCTTTCCTTTATAAATTACCCAGTCTCAGGCATTTCTTTATAGCAGTGTGAAAACAGACTAATACAACAAATAAGCTGAGCATGGTGGTATGTGCCTGTAGTCCAAGGTACTTGGGAGGCTGAGGCGGGAAGATTGCTTGAGCCCAAAATTTTGAGGTTTTATTTATATATATATATATATATATGAACATATGATAAGGTAGAGCAAGATTTTTTCCCATCCCATAAGAGACTGGGACAGGAAGAGGCAAAGCAAGTAGATTTAGATGCTGGTGGAACTGTAGGTCCCTGGAGTGCCAGGAATGGGTCCCTGAATGTTAGACCCCCATCTACACAGACATATTCACAGAACTTATACACATACATATGCTGAATAGCCCCCAAACAGAGAGGAGCGACAGACACCCCAGAGAATTTCAAAGAATACAAAAGGAAAGGATGCTGGAACTTGCTCCCTGGGTGGAACTCAAAGAGGTGGTGAGGTTTGTGGACACATTCTTAGTTACAGAACTTGGCCTGGGGAAGTTCCCAATACAAAGGCTTGTCCAGACTAGTGCGCCCAGAGTGGCCTTTTTCTCTCTTTCTCTCCTTCTCTGTGTGGCCAGAAATAATGCAACATGACCAAGACAGCAGGTAGATGAACTGGGTCAGGACATGCAGAATGCAGGAGCCATACATGTGAAATGTGCAGCCAGAGACCCAGTAGCAATATTCAAGACCGCCCTCCACTGGAAGCCAGTACACACGACAGACATTCAAGTCACTGCTATTCCTGTCCCAACAGTAGTCCTACCTGTACCCCTTTAGAACATGCATGCCTTTCCATGGTGTTATGAGCTGAACTGTGTTCCCCAAAATTTACATGTTGAAACCTTAGCCCCTAGTACCTCAGAATGTGACTATATTCAGAGATAGGGTCTTTTAAAAATGATTATATTAAAATGAAATTCTTAGAGTGGGCCCTAATCCAATTTGACTATTAGACTTATTAGAAAAAGAAATTATTTGGGAGTTTTTTGGAAATTTCTTCTTTTTTCTTAAATTTTATTTTATTTTAGGTTCAGGGGCACGTGTGCAGATTTGTTACATAGGTAATTTGCATGTCACGGGTGTTTGGTGTACATATTATTTCATCACCCAGTTTTTTGATCCTCTCCCTCTTCCCATCCTCCACCCTCAAGTAGGCCCCAGTGTCTGTTGTTCCCTTCTTTGTACCCATATGTACTCCGTGTTTAGCTCCCTAAGTGAGAACATGTGGTGTTTTGTTTTCTGTTCCTGTGTTAGTGTGCTTAGGATGATAGCCTCCAGCTCTACCCATGTTGCTGCAAAGGACATGATCTCATTCTTTTTTATGGCTGCATAGTATTCCATGGTATATATGTGAGATATATATATATATGTGATATATATATGTGATATATATATATATATATATATATATATATATCACATTTTCTTTATCCAGTCTACTGTTGATGGGTATTTAGGTTGAGTTCATGTCTTTGCTATGGTGAATAGTGCTGCAATAAACATACACATGTGTGTGTCTTTATGGCAGAACAATTTATATTCCTTTAGGTATATACCCAGTAATGAGATTGCTAAGTCGAATGATAATTCTACTTTGAGTTTTTTGAAAAACTGCCAAAATGCTTTCCACAGTGGCTAAACTAATTTCCACTTTCACCAGCAGTGTATAAGCATTCTCTTTTCTCCACAACCTCACCAGTATCTGTTATTTTTTGACATTTTAATAATAGCCATTCAGACTGGTGTGAGATATTATCTCATTACAGTTTTGAATTGCATTTCCCTTATGATTGGTGATGTTGAGCAGTTAAGAAAAAGAAATATGGAGATACAGAGAGAAACCAGGCTGTGGTGCATGCACAGACAAAAGACCATATGAGGACACAGGGAAAAGGCAGCCATCTGCCAGCCAAGGAGAGAGGCCTCAGAGGAAACCAAGCTGGTAACACCTTGATCTTGGACTTCTAGCCTCCAGAACGATGAGAAAATAAATTTCTGTTGTTTAAACCCTCTGTCTCTGGCATTTGATTATGGCAGCCCTAGCAAACTAATACATTAGGAGAAAGAATTTGAAGCAGGGGAGAAAGACCCTTAGTTAACTGAGAAAAGTTGGTGTATCAGTCAGGATAAGCTAGGCTATGCTGTGGTAACAAACAGTCCCAAACTTTAATGGCTGGAAATGAAGGCTTATTCTTGTTCATAAAAAGCCATCTCTAGGCCCAGAAAACTCTCTGGGGAATCTGTCATTCATGTGGCAGCACAGCATCTGAGGCTACTTCAATTTTGAGGTATTTGTCTGTCAATACATCCTTCCACAACCGAAGGTAAAGGAAGAGAGAACACGGACAATTGCATACAAATCTTCAGTGCTTCCACCCAAAAGTGACTCATTTCTGTTCACGTTGCATTGGGGAAAACTGTCATATGGTCACACTTAACTTCAAGGAGATGAGGAAGTGCCATCTTCTCACGCACCCAGAGGGAGAGAAGAACAGGAGTTATTGATGAAAATTTACATAAAGATAACATAAACATATCGATCTAGATTACCTGGAGTTAACTGGAAATTAAATAACTAACTTCTGGCAGGTCATGGTGGCTCATGCCTGTATTCCCAGCTCTTTGGGATGCCAAGGTAGGAGGATCACTTGAGCCCAGAAGTTTGAGAACAGCCTGAGCATCATAGTGAGACCCATCTCTACAAAAAAAATTAAAAATTAGCCAGGCATGGTGGCATGCATCTGTAGTCTCAGCTACTTGGGAGGCTAAGGTGGAAGAATGCTTGAGCCCAGGAGGTTGACACTACAGTGAGCTGTGATTGTGCCACTGCACTCCAGCGTGGGCGACAGAGCAAGACTTCGTCTTAAAAACAAACAAACAAATAATTTCCCACCTCCTAATAGAATAGGGGCTCAGAAGATAAAACACATTTGGTTGAAGAAAAATAAAGTTACATTGCTTTATGTGATTTTGAGATTCCTAACACAAATCTAAGGTCAGGACACTTAGATTTTCAGAATTGTAGCATTTCCATCACGTACCAGTTATCTATTACTATAATAATTCTATATCACAAACCACCACAGAACTCAGTGGTTTAAAGCAATGTCCATTTGTTTTAGTTCACAAGTCTGTAGGTTGGCTTAGTATGTCCTCTGGACTAAGGCCCAACTTCTATCAGGCAGAGCTGACCTATGCACCTTGGTCAACTAGCAGGCTGGCTGGAGGTGGCTGGTCTAGTATGTCCTGTGTAGGAAGGACTCGGCTCTCTTTCACACCCATTCTCATCTTCTAGCAAGTTGGTCCAGGCTCATTCTCAGGACTGTACAAGGTTCTGAAAAATTGAGCGCAAGAGAGACAGAAACAGAAACAAAGAGCAAGAGAACTGAGTGGCTTCAAAACAGCACCCCATCACTTCTGCCACAGTCTATCGGCCAAAGCAAGATGCAAGGGCAGTAAATATTCAAGAATGTTCAATATTCGAGACTATTCAAGAATTCAAATTTCAAATATTCAAGAATATCCAAGATCTCTACCTCCTAACAGGAGTAGCTTCCAAAAGGTATAGATACAAAGAGGGATGGAGAATTGGGGCCATTTTTATATCAATCTAGCACACACATAGAAGGAGACTTAACTCTAAGGCCCAATAGTTCTTAAACTTGAGCATACATCAGAATCACTGAGAGTGCTTGTTAAGAAACAAACTGCTTAGGCCAGGTGCGGTGGCTCATACCTGTAATCAAGAAACAAATCACTGAGGGACATTCCCAGAGTTTATGACTCAGTAGATCTGGGGCCCAAGAATTTGCATTTTTTATTTTGTTCCCTGCTGATACCAATGCTGCTGGCCAAAAGCTGACAGTTGGAGAACCACTACAATAGCCTCTCTTGCAAATCAGAAAAATGGGAGACGTAAAAGAATCGCCTGTATATACCATGTTTAAGCCAATGCCAGAAATAGACCCCACATTTCCACAACACCTCACTCCACTCTACAAGTCATTGCCTTTTCTTTGTTCGCCTCTGCCTTGAATATTGTCATTATTTTTATTATCATCATTAGCAACGATTAAAAAGATCGATGCATAACAAAAGGTAACATTCTGTCTAAGGCATATTAAAAGTTCTGCCTGAGAGGCCTAGTCTCAATCACAGCCAGACACGTAGTACTCTGCCTGGGTAACCCCCGTGATATCACTCTTAAATTAAGCAGTCCCTGTCAACTAAGCCATTAATCTACTCAAGAGGTTAAATGTGTCCCTATGAGTCACATGTGAGCTCAGTGTTCCCAGGTGAGAATGCAGCAACTCCACCTACATTTTCCCCATCTAAACAGATGGTTTTCATTACGTCTTTTGTCAGTCACCACAAGGGACAGTCTCTATAGAAGTAATATGACATTTCCCTATGTAACCATGAGGTATATCAGATTCTCCTAATTATTCCCTCTACCAATATGCCTTGTTCTTGGACCACAATGTCCGCATGGAGTCCTCCTCACTGAGTTGTTTTAATGTCACGTGCTTGGATTTTCTTGAACAATGCTACCAAGTACTATCCCATGAAAATCACCATTCTGTTTGATGTTTAATTTAGCTATTCCCCTTGCCCCTGTGTGAGATGCTGCTCAAAATTCAGGTTTATAAAATATTCTTCGTCAAAAGGATTAGAAATACTTTGGATTTTCTTTGAGAAAATAAGAATTACGGAACCAGTTGTTCCATTCACCCCTTTTTCTCTTTGGCTAGCAGGAAGCTCAGAGAAAACTATGAAGCTTGATAGTAGTCAAGCTTGGTTACATACTTACTGGATTATTTTGTTATTCATTTTTTATTTCGTACTTTAATTTCTACCTTTCCTGACCCCAAATTTCCATTTTTATTGTTTTACATTTCTTGCTGCTTTTGTGTGTGTGTACTACCTCATTTCCCTTTAGGAAAAAGTAGGTTACAAATAGTATAAACACATTATCCATATTCCCAAGTCAAAGAAAACATTGATTAGCTATTAGCTAACAAGCTTAAACCCTCAATTAAGTGTCTTGGTATGTGGGGAAGGGAGGAGGAGAATGAGAGGAAATAAGAGACATTTTCACTGGAGGGAAATAAAAAATGAATCTTAAAAAAGCTCATTTTTATTTCACAGGACCAAGAAAATTTAGAAAAGCAAGAAGTCAGAGCGGGAAGTAACTCCACGTGACTTTGAAACCCCTTCTCTGTACCATCACAGGACAAAGAATTCACCTGCGATGCTCCAGAAACTCCAGAATGCGGCCTGGCAGGCTCTGTCCCAGCCACGGCTCAGCGGTTTCCACCTTCCACAGCACTCAAAAAACAAAATATTCCAGTTAAAATGCACTGTACAGTGTTATATTACCCAGATGCAAGATTTATGAAGTGTTTATGAGGTTAATTGAGAAAAGACGCAGACAAAAAAGTAAAAAACACCTTTAGTCTTACTTTATTTTAATGAAATCCAGATAAGAGGGAAAGTTTGTTTTTGTTTTGTTTTGTTTTGTTTTGTTTTGTTTGGTCAATTTGTCTTTAGATAATTTCACATGAAAAAGCAAATATTTTAGGCATCAGATACTCTTCTGATGGTTCCCCTTTATATGAAAAGACTGACCACATATCCAGAAAATCCAATAGCCCATGATTTTGGATCATTTAAAAATACTGATATTCTTCTTGGACCATTGAATATGTGATCCTTTCAGACATATTTCTTTCTAAACCTCACTCTGTCATTTCCCCCAAAGACGGACAGATGATGACAGCCAAGGAGTGATGTAACCAGCGTGGAGCATCTCTCAAGGCGATGGAAACAACGTGAACACTGCAAGGGTGAGTAAACAGGAGACGCCATCATTTCATCAGGCAAAGTAAGCACAAACCTGCAGGAGGGGTCCTCGTGGAAACTTCTTCCTTGTCGTGTTACAATTTCTGTTGACTCATCCCAGCTCAGGGGATGCAGAGCCACAGGAGTACACAAAATGATAAGGTTTTCCTTTTGATTTAAAAGTCATGTTTGAAGCATTTCATTAAGAAATTGTAGAGAAAAACTCATCTCTCATTAAACATGATAGGAAGGGCTTCAGACATACTTTTTCCATTCACCTTCTCATTATGGGAAATGCTGCTGCCTGTGTCACTCAGGTATAAACTAAAAGGTCAGTTCTTTAGCAAGGAAGCTTTGTAATCTGTTAGAAAACACGGTGACAACACCCCCAGTACATCCTCCTGATTGTCGCTTCAGCTGGCCTATGACTTCTCTCTCCCTGCTCCATACAATGCAGTTGCATTTTTGGGGAAAACAGTTTCTTTTTTCTCACTGTTTAGATTCTCCTAAGCTTAATATTTTTAAAACGTTAGCTCCATCTCACCCCTAATCCAAGAGATCCTCATCTACATCCCAGAGTACGGGTTGATGATGATTCCCAGTATCATCTCCAAGCACATCACCTCCAGAAAACTTTCTCAAATGTTCCCTTGACCCCTCCCTATAGGCCATCAAGGCCCACTGCTCCTGCCTCTGCATGTTTTAACCCCCAACTTGTCTATAACACTCATTTTCTATGACAGTATATTATGGGCATATGCATGTGCAGACGAGTAAAGGTGGGTGCAGGTAGGCACAGGTGAGTGAAGGTGGGCACGGGTAGGCACAGGTGAGTGAAGGTGGGTGTGGGTAGGCACAGGTGAGTGAAGGTGGGCGCAGGTAGGTGCAGGTGAGTGAAGGCGGGTGCAGGTAGGCACAGGTGAGTGAAGGTGGGCGCAGGTAGGCACAGGTGAGTGAAGGTGGGTGCAGGTAGGTTCAGGTGAGTGAAGGTGGGCGCAGGTAGGTGCAGGTGAGTGAAGGTAAGTGCAGGTAGGCACAGGTGAGTGAAGGCGGGTGCAGTTAGGCACAGGTGAGTGAAGGTGGGTGTGGGTAGGCACAGGTGAGTGAAGGTGGGTGTGGGTAGGCACAGGTGAGTGAAGGTGGGCGCAGGTAGGTTCAGGTGAGTGAAGGTAAGTGCAGGTAGGCACAGGTGAGTGAAGGCGGGTGCAGTTAGGCACAGGTGAGTGAAGGTGGGCACGGGTAGGCACAGGTGAGTGAAGGTGGGCGTGGGTAGGCACAGGTGAGTGAAGGTGGGCGCAGGTAGGTTCAGGTGAGTGAAGGTAAGTGCAGGTAGGCACAGGTGAGTGAAGGCGGGTGCAGTTAGGCACAGGTGAGTGAAGGTGGGCACGGGTAGGCACAGGTGAGTGAAGGTGGGTGTGGGTAGGCACAGGTAAGTGAAGGTGGGCGCAGGTAGGCACAGGTGAGTGAAGGTGGGTGCAGGTAGGTACAGGTGAGTGAAGGTGGGCGCAGGTAGGTGCAGGTGAGTGAAGGTAGGTGCAGGTAGGCACAGGTGAGTGAAGGTGGGTGCAGGTAGGCAAAGGTGAGTGAAGGTGGGTGCAGGCAGGTGCAGGTGAGTGAAGGTGGGTGCAGGTAGGTACTGGTGAGCAAGGGTGGGTGCAGGTAGGTACTGGTGAGTGAGGGTGGGTGCAGGTAGGTTCAGGTGAGTGAAGGTGGGTGCAGGTAGGTACTGGTGAGCAAGGGTGGGTGCAAGTAGGTACTGGTGAGTGAGGGTGGGTGCAGGTAGGTACTGGTGAGTGAGGGTGGGTGCAGGTAGGTGCAGGTGAGTGAAGGTGAGCGCAGGTAGGTGCAGGTGAGTGAAGGTGGGCGCTGGTAGGTGCAGGTGAGTGAGGTAGGTGCAGGTGGTAGAGAAGGGTCCTGCCTCAGAATGCCTATCCATTGATTCCATAAATGAACACTTCTTGAGTGCTGTTTGCTAAAACTTTCCCAAGACCCCAGGACACTGCTAAATAATCTATACAGGAAGTCTGATCTTGGAAAGGTTACAAACTGTCAGAAGGGGTAGGCATTAAATCAAGTGCTCAATTTATTAGCTATTTGCAGTGGTTAAAAGTGCCTCAAGGAAGAAAAACAAAATTCTTGAAAATGTTTCACAACCAAACCCGATCACATCTCAGGACAAGGGTCAAGGGAGGCTCTCTGAGGACATATCAGAGAAGTGGGCGTTGGATGGTCAAGGAAAAGAATGTCAGAACAGCATGTACACGGCCCTGAGGCAGCATGGAGATGGGTTCTTTTCTGCAAAACTTTCAAAACCAGCATTGCTGAACCAAAAAGAAAGTGAGTCTCGTAGAGGCTACACAGAGGTTCTAAATCCTTGCAACCTAAGTGTTCACCAACGAATAAGTGGATAGAGAAAATGCCATCCATATACACAATGGAGTACTATTCAGCCATAAAAAAGAATGAGATCCAGTCATCTGCAACAACATGGATGGAACTGAAGATCATTAAGTTAAATAAGCCAGGCACAGAAAGACAAACATCACATGTTCTCACTTACCTGCGGGATCAAAAAATTAATACAATTGAACTCATAGACGTACAGAGTAGAAGGATGGTTACCAGAGGCTGGGAAGGGAGGTAGGGAGCTGTTGGGAAGGTGGAGATGGTTAATGGGCACAAAAAATAGTTAGAAAGAATTAATAAGATGTACTATTTTACTATTTGATAGCACAACAGGGTGACTATAGTCAATAATAACTGTACATTTTAAAATAAATAGTATAATCGGATTGTTTGCAACTCAATGGATAAATGCTTGGGAGGATGGATAGATACCGCATTCTTCATGACATGCTTATTTCACATTGCATGCTTGTATCCAAACATCTCATGTACCCTATAAATATATACAACTCTATGTGCCCACAAAAATTAAAAATTAACAATAAAGAATTTTTTTTAATCCATGCAAGACTTTACTTGAAGAGCAATTGGAAGTCACAGAAAGTTGTGACTACTGATGTGATGTGATTACTAATGTGAAAATCAAATGCAGGATTTTAAAAACACATTTCTAAAATATGAAGAATTGCCTTTTCGACGTCATCTCTCCAACCACACTCGCTAAGCTCAGTTACACTGGCCCCTGGCCATTCCTTAAACACGGCAAGCAAGCTCCAGCCCCAATGCCTTTGCATTTGCTTTTCCTTCCCACCCCCCATCTCCAGCAGACCACATTGCTTCATTCACCCAGTAATTTCATTCAGATTTCTGCTCAAATGTCCCCTCTTCCAATAAGTCTTCTCTGAGGAACTGATCTAAAGAAACATCTACTGCCACCTTCTATCCTGTATCTTGGTCTATGTTTCTCCAGAGTCCTCATCCCTTCCTGCTACTATAATATATATTCATTTGTTCATCCATCTTTTTTACTAGACTCTGAGCCCCACAAAGGTGGATTGACTGTCTTGTCCGCTGCTGGTGACTATCTTGTCCACTTGTCTATGTGCCTGGCCCCTAGTGGACACTCAGTGATCAAGTGCTCACAAATGAATTCACAGTGAATGGGCCAAAGGCAGGGGCAGGGCTGGATGCAGGGCACCCAGTCAGGAGGTTATCTGTAGACCTTGAGTCAAAAAGGATTTGATAAAGAAAAAAGGTTGGTACAGAAAACCTCAATCATATTTTATTCTGTGCCAAGCACTGAGCTGGGATCTAGAGATAAATGAAAAAAATACAGATAAGATTTTTGTTACAAGACAGTCCGCAAGCTAGGAATTTATATTATGAGGTAATATAATATGATCAATGATATTTTTAAAACTTTTATGGGAAGTGATGGCTTCCTTTAATTGGCAACTTGCTCAATACCAGACACTGGGCTCATTAACACACACATTCACCCCTTTAACTTCAAACAGGTATCATCTTTATCTCACAGAAGAGGAAACAGAGGCATAGAGGTGAAATTTGCTGACTTAAATCACACAGCTAATGAGTGATGGAAGGAGAATCTGGAGCTTATATGGCTCCAGGATCCATGCTGTTAGCCACGGCTTCCCCCTGCCTACCCTATAACAGCCTCAGGGTAGGCCTGTAACTTGCTATGTCCCCCATAGCAAAAGCCCTGAAAAACAGGGGTCCACCGATGTGGCAGGTCTACAAATCTATGTAGTCATCATAAACCCTTTTAAAGTAAGTTTCAATGCCCAAAACGTAACATGAGTCTACATTTTCTCTTTCCACTAGTAAGAACGAGAATAGCTAGCATTAATCAGACACTATCTTGGCACTGTGTTAAGGGTTTCACATGAATCATCTCATTTAATTTTCCCAACAATCCCCAATCACAAAGTGTAAGAACTATTATGATATCAGAAACGAATTTTTTTTTTCAGATTCAAGGGACTGGACTTCCATATAAACTAGTTTACTTAAAATAAATAAATAAATAAATGCTTTTAAAAATTACTTTTAAGGGCACAGAAATTATTATCTCACAAAAATGAAAAGTCCCAGTGTACAACGGGCTTTGGCAGGGATGAAGGGGGAGCCTCAGACAATAGTGTGAGATCTCTTTCTGTCCCTCTCGTAGTTCTGTTTCATCAATATCACCTTCCCTCTCAGCCACATTCTAGCCACATGGTATACCCAGCAGTTCTTGGGTTATACATAGTCCAACCACTGTAGGCTCAGCAGGAAGGTAGCCACTTTTCTCTTCCCAATGTTGTGATGAAAGTTCCAAAGTTGTGTTCCACTGGCCTAGATTTAGGGTCATCTACACATACGCCTGAACCAGTCACTGAGACAGGGAGAAATGGGATACTCAACTGGTCAGGCCTGGGTGGACGTGATATGGGCACATCACAATGACCAGGAAGAAGCTGATGATCTGACTGACCAGGCTACAGGTCCCTGGAGCAAGGATGTAATCAGTCCCAGCCACATTACGTAAAGAGGAAGAAAGGGCAGCTCAAAGACAGAAGACTAGAGGAAATGCCTTCACCCTTTAAAGATCTGATTATCACTTCTTCTCACATTCTGTTGCCCAGCTCCAGCTCAAAAGAGGCTGGAAAATGCAGTCTTCAGCTGGGCCATCATGTTTCCAAATACAATTACAGGCCTTATTAGTAAAGGATCAAGGGAATGATGGATGTTGAGGACAACTACATATCTCTATCTCAGGCAGCCCAACTGGCAGTGGACAGCATAGTCATAAGACTGGACACTGAGGAAGAACAAGAACAATGCTTTATACTCACCTAGTAGCCTCAAGGGCTGATGCTTAGGGATGCCTCTTACATTGTAGGTGCCTAACTCAAACCATGAGGGCTGCTATAACAAAATCCCTTAAACTGGGTGATTTATAAACAACAGAAATTTATTGCTCACAGTTCTGGAGGCTGGGAAGATCAAGGTGCCAGAAGACTCAGTGTCTGCCAAGGACTGGTTCTCTCTCCTTAAAAGATGGTACCTTCTAGCTATATCCTCACATAGTAGAAGGGTATACTGAGGAGGCTCCTTCAAGCCTCTTTTACAAGGGCACTAATCCCATTCATGAGGGCTCCACCCTCATAACCCAACCACCTACTAAAGTCCCTACCTCTCAATACTATCACATTGGGTAAACAGGTTCCAACATATAAATTTTGGGGGACACATATATTCAGACCATAACAGCATCCCATCGTGTAAGGAAAAGAAACAAATAATGAATTTTCACACTTATTTAAGAAAGAAACTTATCTTTCCCCAAAAATGGGGGAAAGATACTGTTACTATAATATAATACCAGAGACTAGGTAGTTCGTAAAGAAAAGAGGTTTATTTGGCTCATGGTTCTGGAGGCTGGGAAGTTCAAGGACATGGCAGCAGCTTCTGGTGAGAGCCTCATACTACATCATAACATGGTGGAAAAGTAGAAGAGCAAGTGAGTGCTTGTGAAAAAGATTGCAAAAGTGAGCCAACCTCACTTTTACAACAACCCACTTTTGAAAACTAACTCACTCGTTAAATAATGGCATTAATCTCAACATTTAATCTTGAGATTAACTTCTCTAGAACTCACTCCTTTGATAATGGCATTAATCCATATTTGAGAGGTGTGCCCTCATTACTCAATCACCTTTTAAATGCCCCACCTCTTACTATTGTTGCATTAACAAATAAGTTTCTAACATATCACCTTTGGGGGACCCATTCAAACCATAGCAACTACATAATGTCTTTCCCCCTAAAGTTTAGCATGTCAGTCATTAACTGGTAGGACTATCATACTTCTATTCCTTGTTGCCTATGTCAAGGACTCCTAAGTAATGGCAAAAAAAAAAATCTTACAAGATAGTGAGAAAATGTCCATATTAAACATAAGCTAATACATAATGGTTAAAAAAAGTCTAAATCTAGAGACTAATAACACGGATTTTAATCCTAACTTAGCCATTTATAAGCAGTATGATCTTGGGCAATCTTCTGGGTTTGTTGTTTATGAACACTGGTTTAGTCAATTATAGGAAGGGTGAAATTAATAAATTAGCCACCACCTCACATGGTTGTCATTAAGGTTAAATTTGAAAGCATATGTAAAATATTTGGCATAATATCTTGCATATATATCTACTGAGCTCTTTGTCTGTGTAATTATTGTCATTAACAACAATAATAGTAATCAGCAGGGTGATGCTAAAAACGCCAAATATAACAAGAGCAGCACAACTAACATTTTTGAACACTTAGTACAGACCAGGAACAATTCAAAGGGCTTTATGAGAAATCATCTCATTTAAACCACACATTTAATTCAATCTTTACAAAGTGGGTTTTATTATTTCTCCCATTTTGTAAATAAGAAAATGGAGACACAGAGAGGTGTGGCAGACAGACTCTAGGACAGCCTCAATGATAACTGCTTCCTGGTATTCATGGCATTGTGGGATTCCCCCTCATACAGTAACTTGCTTCTACCAATAGAATATGACAGCACTAAAGAGACATGACTGACTGTTGTGATTTGATTTAAAAAGCTGTAACTTCTATCTTGCTTACTGACTCTCTCCCTTGCTGACTTTCATAAAACAAGCTACCATGTTGAAGGGGTTCACCTAGCAAGAAACTGAGGGTGGCTTCTGGCCAGCAACCAGCCAGCCAGTGAAGAAATGAGGCCTTAGTGTCACAAGTCTTGAGGAACTGACTCCTGCCAAAAGCCATGAGACTGAGCTTGGAAGGGGGCCTTCCCAGCTGAGCCTTCAGAAGAGACCCCATCTCTGGCTAACACCTTGACTGCAGTCTCAGGAAAGACCATGAAGCAGACAATCCAACTAAGAGGTGCCCAGATCCCTGACCCATAATAAATATGAGATAATAAATATGCGTTATTTTAAGCTGCTACATTTCGGGGGTAATCTGTTACACAGTAATAGATAACCAACACAAAGAGCTACGATACTTACCTAAGAATAAAAGAAAAAGCACTGACTTGCAAGTCAAGAGGCCCACTAGACATTAAATCCTTCAACAGCGGGAGTGAACTTGCAGCATCTAGATTCCGGCACAAAGCAAAGGATGCTAGATAAGTGTTTTCAGGGAAAAGGAACAGCATCAGAAAAGGCCCCAAATAAAAGAACAAGGCTTAGTCTACTTAAGCACTTTTTTGTGTGTGTGTGTTTTTTTTTTTGAGACTGAGTCTTGCTCTGTTGCCAGGCTGGAGTGCAGTGGCGCGATCTTGCCTCACTGCAACTTCCACCTCCCGGGTTCAAGCAATTCTCCTGCCTTAGCCTCCCAAGGAGCTGGGACTACAGGCGTGTGCCACCACGCCCAGCTAATTTTTTTGTATTTTTAGTAGAGATAGGGTTTCACCATGTTGGCCAGGATGGTCCCAATCTCTTGACCTCGTGATCTGCCCACCTTCGCCTCCCAAAGTGCTGGGATTACAGGTGTGAGCCACCACGCCCAGACCACTTCTCATATTTTAATGTGCACATGTTTGACCTGGGATGATTGTTAAGATGGTGATTCTGATTCAACAGGTCTGGGGTGGAGCCTAAGAGTCTGCATTTCTAACAGGCTCCCAGGGAATATCAATGCAGCTGATCCAAGAACCACACTTTGAATAGCACAAGTATAAAACATAAGGACATTTATTGCTTACTCAACAAAAAATTGGAATTTTTTTGTTGGGTGGTCCAGAGTTGGTCAAGCCCTTTGGCCACAGTCTGACATTTGGAAGGACATGGGACATGTTTAGATATGTACAATATGACATAATATAATGTTGTATAATATAATGTAATACATACAATTTATATACTCACATATAAGTATACAGTAACATAGCTAATTATTCTCTATACGTGTATACACAAATTCTAACAACTGGCATTGCATGGTCCTTGGTCGAGCAAAGCAGGTAAAAGCTGTGAATGGTACAGCCATAATGGTGTACACTAAAAGTATAACACATTTACATATATGTGTACATGTACGTGCATATATGTATAAGTATACACATAAACATATGCATAACTGGCTGGAGTTGGCACTCATCCCCTTTAGAGGGGATAGGTCACAGCTCGTCTTGCCTTCCTCTGGCCTCCCTCCCTCAGGAGTTCACAACCAGCATGGTCCATTTGGAAACCATACTTCTATAAGGTTTCTTGGCTATATTGCTCTTTCACAGTCTATGCATGGGACAGAAAAGTTCCAGCTACTTTAGTCTGACTTTGGGTGGTGACTATACTTTGTACCTCCCACAAAAAGGACCCATTTCTTGCAGACTTATTTCCACCCCTTTATGTCTACCTGGGAGTACAGTCAGACACAGCACTCAGCAACCCAGATCCAAATACTCTGCTGTTTCGTACAAGGCTGAGACCCTACCATTTCTCGGTTCATCCCTGATGTCACCTAATACACTGCTGACCTTCCGGGCCACCACCACGCAGTGGTCCAAGGTCTTTGAGAGCAACCTGTGCACACAGAATAACTACTGATGGATAGAAGCATTGCTCCTTCTCTTCCCCCCAGTCTCTCTAACATTGACAGCAGTTGCCCAAAGACATAACCTCCAGGGGCCTGGTTGTCTTGCTTTACCTTGGTGTCTTTATGATACTAGGCTTGGATGTCAAAACTCCCAAATACCCTGGGTTCCATTTTCATTGCACTGAAATAGATCTTTACTGTGACCTGCAAACACACAGATGATTGAGATGAAGTAGCTCTAGTTAAAATACTTATAAATTACAACTGAGGTTAAGCCAGGTTCTACAGGTAAGTGATAGATATGGATACAAGTTAGATGTTTAGGGATGCTTCTAGGTCCTAGTGTGTCATTTATAAAGAGTTGAGTTTTCCAAACTTACTGCCTAAGAAGGGTCATCTGGAGCGCCTATTAAAAATATGTATTCCCAGGACCCTCCTTCAGAGAGTCTGATGCAGAGATTGGGGCAGAGAGCCTGGGAGCTCCTGCTGTTATAAACTTGCCTCAGGTTTCTGATCATCAGGTAAGGCTGGGAAACATCCATATGGGACTATGGATCCCAGAAGTGGCTGAGCTCCAGAATTGCCTGGGATGCCTTTTAAGCATCCAATCATCTGGTCCATTTGGAAGCCGTCTTTTGGGCTATGCTTCTCAAAATTTTATGTGCACAGGAATCACCTGGGGATCCTGGAAAAAATGCAGATTCTGATTCAGCAGGTCTGGGGTGCAGCCTGAGATTCTGCATTTTTAACAAGCTTCCAGGTAATACTGCTGTTGAGAGTCAGCCAGGACCGACTACAAAATTTGTGAGGCTCAGTATAGACTAAAAAATGCTGGCCCCTTTATTCAAAAAGCAATTTTTAGAAATGTTTCTTTGTAGTCTCTCTCTCCATCTGCCTTGGTGTTTTCAAATTTGCTTTTTAATGTTGTTCTTTCTTGGACACAGGGATGCTCATGAGGTAAGTTCACTGGAGTGAGGCCCCATCAAGACAGAGGGCAACAGCCGTCACTGGATAGTGCTAGGAAGTGGGGAGCCAAGAAGCCATCCAGGGAGTGGACGGGGGCAGAAGGCAGGAACTAACGTGAGCTGAGGCTCCAAGTTCCGGGCACAAGTAATGTCCCTTTCGATGTCACTTACAAAACACAAATAAACATAGAATTACGAATCTCAAGGTGGCAATCACAGAGCATTAAACCCCAAACATGCAGCCACTTCCAAGTGCAGGACTCTGAGCTGGTTGCAAGCTCACAAAAGCTGACCACATTTTGAGTGGCAGGGATTTGGGGGACTCAAGTACCCATTCATTGAAAAATAGTGACCCCAACCCATTAGTATCCATAAAGATAGAGTGTTCTCTCTTTTGGTTACAAACACAACTAGGGATGGGAGAAATTGTTTTAAAACTGTCTTCCATAAAGGAGCCCTTACAGGCACACAAACGAAATTTAAAAGCAAGGACAATTTTCGGCTGGGCACGGTGGCTCACGCCTGTAATCCCAACACTTTGGGAGGCTGAGGCGGGCGGATCACGAGATCAGGAGATAGAGACCATCCTGGTTAACACGGTGAAACCCTGTCTCTACTAAAAATACAAAAAAAATTAGCCAGGCATGGTGGCGGGCGCCTGTAGTCCCAGCTACTCGGGAGGCTGAGGCAGGAGAATGGCGTGAACCCGGAAGGCGGAGCTTGCAGTGTGCCGAGATCGCGCCACTGCACTCCAGCCTGGGTGACAGAGCGAGACTTCATCTCAAAAAACAAAACAAAAAAAAAGCAACGACAATTTTCATATAAAGAATGGCACTATGTACACTAAGACTAAAGGAAACAGTATAGAATGGTGCCTCAATGTACTAGCTCTGGGACCAGATAGGCTGAGTTCAAGCTCTGTTGATCTTGGGCAAATTATTTAACCTCCTTATCCCTCAACTTTTCACCTATAAAAGCCAATGATGAAGCTATCAACATACCTACCACCTAAGATCCTTGTTGGGATTAATAAATTAATACCCATAAGGAACTGAGGACAAGTACTAAATGTGAGCTTTTAAAGATAGAGGTGGTAGAGCAAGATTGGCTGATTGGGCCAACAGCCCATCACCTGTTTTGTAAGCAAAGTTTTATAGGAACACTCATTTGCTGTGGTTTAGATGTGGTCTGATCCCCACCAAAACTCATGATGACATGTGATCCCCAATGCAGCAGTGCTGGGAGGTGGGAAGTAGTGAGAGGTGTTGGGGTTATGTCAATGGAGCTCACATGATGCCCTCCCATAGGGGTGAGTGAGCTCTCGCTCTCACAGGAATGGACTAGTTTCTCCAAGACTGGGTTGTTAAAAAGAGCCTGGCTTGGCCAGGTGTGGTGGCTCATGCCTGTAATCCCAGCACTTTGGGAGGCTGAGACGGGCGGATCACAAGGTCAGGAGATCGAGACCATCCTGGCTAACATGGTGAAACCCCGTCTCTACTAAAAATACAAAAAAATTAGCCGGGTGTGGTGGCGGGTGCTGGTAGTCCCAGCTACTTGGGAGGCTGAGGCAGGAGAATGGCGTGAACCCGGGAGGCAAAGCTTACAGTGAGCCCAGATCGTGCCACTGCACTCCAGCCTGGGCGACAGAGTGAGACTCCGTCTCAAAAAAAAAGAGCCTTGCTCTCTCTCTAGCTTCTTCTCTTACCGTGTCATCTCTTTGCACACACCTGCTCCCCTACCTCTTTCCACCATGAGTGGAAGCAGTAAGAGTCTTCACCAGATGCAGCTGCCCAATCTTGAAGCTTCCAGTCACCAGAATTGTGTGCCAAATAAACCTCTTTTCTTTATAAATTACCCAGCCTCAGATATTCTGTTACAGCAACACTAAACCACTTGTGTGCATATTGTCTATGGCTGATTTGTGCTACAGTGTCAGAGTTGAACAGATGCAAGTCTAAAACAGGTACTCTCTGGCCCTATACAGAAAAATGTTGTGACTCCTATGATAGAGTATAAAATCATGGATTTCAAAATCCAGTTTTCAGAAGTTGAAGGTTTCACATAGGCGACTTAACCTTCAATTTTTTAAAACTAGGTCTAAGCCCTCTTAAAATTGTAAAGAGCAAATATGTACCCTCAAATATGTTGTAAATCATCCTGTAACACCACTGAGGCCACTATCATTCTAATTTGAACAGCCAGACTAAGAGGATTTTGTGCAGACTTTGGAATGAACCCTTCAACTAACATTGGGAATATATTCAAAGTACCTGTAAAAGCATCATGGTTTGTGAAGCCTGTAACTCTGCCCTGATCTTTCTCAAATGTTCTGGGCTGCACATGTCCACTCCCATAAATTCATGTAAGCAAATGCACAGGTGCAAAACATGCAAGACATCAGCACCTAAATGCCAGGCGAAGAAGAGATGTATCTGCTCAGAGAGGGCACAAGAGAACAAATAATAGGATGTTCAGAGAGAATATTGTTACCAGTTGAGTTATGGCTAACGTATTTGTCTTAGTCCATTTTCTGTTGCTATAACAGAATACTACAGAGTGGGTGATTTATAAAGAATAGAAGTCTATATGGCTTATGTTTCTGGAGGCTGGGAAGTGTAAGAGCATGTCACCGGCATCTAGTGAGGCCCTTCTTACTGTGTCATAACATGGTGGAGGGCATCGCACAACAAGAGGGCAAGAGTATGTCAGCCCAGGTCTCTCTTCCTCTTCTTATAAAGCTGCTAGTCCTCTCAGTGGGGCCCCACCCTGATAACCTCATCTAATCCTAATTACCTTCCAAAGGCCCTGCCTCCAAATACTATCAACATAAATTTGGGGATTAGGTTTCCAACGCACGAACTTCTGAGAGACACATTCAAACCACAGCAGTGCTCGTTATACCAACAACAACTCAATGAGATAAACATTATTTTTATTCATTTATTTATTTATTTATTTATTTTGGAGACAGGGGTCTCACTCTGTCACCCAGGTTGGAGTGCAGTGGTGCAATCTCAGCTCACTGCAACCTCCGCCACCCAGGTTCAAGTGATTCTCCTGTCTCAGCCTCCTCAGTAACGGGGATTACAGGCACACACCATTACACCTGGCTAGTTTTTTGTATTTTAGCAGAGACAGTTTCACCATGTTGCCCAGGCTGGTCTCGAACTGCTGAGCTCAGGCAATCTGTCCACCTCAGCCTCCCAAAGTGCTAGGATTACAGGCGTGAGCCACCGTGCCTGGCCAACATTATTATAATCTCCATTTTACATGAAAGAAAACCAAGGTTTAAAGAGGTTATGTCGCTTGCCCAATGTCTCACAGCTGTTAAGTGGTAAAGCCACGGTTTCAACAGGCAATCTGGCACCAAAGCAATCCTCTAACTCAAGTGTCAACAAGAAATGTTTTTTTAAATGGTCGCCAGATAGTAAGTATTTTCACCTTTGCAGGCCACACAGTCTCTGTTACAAATATTCAATTCTGCTGTTGTAGGGAAAAGCAGTCATAGATGATATCTAAATAAATGAGTGTGGATGTGTTCTAATAAAACTTTACTGACAAAAACAGGTGGCTGGCTGGATTTGGCCCACTGGCTGTGGTTTGCCTACTTGTGCTCTAACCACTAATGTAGACTGTTTCTAATAATGTCTATCAGGTGACTGAAATATGTCTGAGCACACAATAGGAGTGGAATAAATAATCATTAAATTATTGACTGCCGTTATGAAAATAAGAACAACTGCATGCCTTTGATTGCACTAAACAGTCAACTTAAGCTGTCTATTTTTTATTTTTTTTAGAGCTACATTCATTTCTGAGCTGAAAGGCTCCTTCATGTAATTTCATCTTGCCGCCATCCAAGAGGGGGATGCTACAACACAATCCTCCTCTCCGATGGGATTTTAGTCAATCACATCTACAATACAGCTTGACCTCTGCTTTCAACTGGGGCAGGCGTGGACGCTGGGGATGGCTCCTGGGTCACAGCACAGCAAGCTGCTGCCACGCTCAAGGCAGTAATCAGCTCACGGATTTCAGCCCAACTCCTGGGGGCTGGAGATGCCAAAATGTGCCCCAAACTACCTGTCAGCAATTAGGAGCCCAGGAAACAGGGACTAGGCTTGCCTGATGGGAAGACATTTAAAGCATCAGAAAGGCTGACAATCCTCGCGTAAGGGTGGGCCTGGTGTGGGGGTGGCAAAAGGGCGACTCATAAACCACCAAATGACAGAGTCCAAATTGCTCCATAATGATGATGCGATGCATCCCTTGACACCAGGGATGAAGTCGGACCACATGTAACAGAAGCCAACAGAAATTGAGGAAAGCTCGGTGTCAGATGAAAAGCAGTGATCAGTCTCGACAGGATCTGTTCTACTCCATTTTACCTGCTGCACGTTCTGGAGGCAAACACTCGCCAGCAGTGTATTCTTTTTCCCCCAAAGTTCAAGGGGTAAGATGTGAACACAGATGTGAACAGGGCTTTTTACTAAAAGCCCTGAATGTCTGTGGCTTGTAGGGGTCGTAATTCTTTCTCACAAAGTTACCTTTCCTGTTTGTATGAATTACTCTTACATTCTTGTAAGAGATATGGTTTGAGGTATTTATGGTGCATTCAATTCTGCTATCATTGATTTATTGAACGAAACCAGCTCGGGGATATGATGGAAAGGCCCTAATTCCAAAAACTCTTACATCTCCGCATGAAGAGCATTTTCTGCCCTGTTGGCCTCCTGCAGATGACCAGCCGAGATAAACAGAGAGCACCCACTCTCTGTTGCAATGTGCATGGTGATGTGAAGGAATCAATCAGACAAAAGCAGATTATTACAGTGTCTGCGAGAGATCAAACAGTGCTGGCATTTGCACCCACACACGCCTGATTTACAGGCAAGCTGATAAAGTGCTGCAGCTCACTGTCAGGAGAACATGACAACTCCTTGAGCTTGTGGATAAATTATTGCTGAAGCCCATGATAACATTTCTCCACCTAGCAACCAAACATAACAGGATGTGGCTTTTAGTACGAGGAGCCAAATCATACAAAGACAAGACGCCCAGGAGCTCTCAGAGCTCTGAAGGCACATTCTAAGATGCAATCGTGAAATCGCAGCCTCATGAAAACACATGTGAAATCTATGTGTAATTAGTAACCCTGCAGAGGATACCCAGACCTTTCCTATCCATGCAGATGCAAAGAAGAATGTGCCCTCTTTTATGATGAATATTGCTGGAGCCAAAAGTTATCTCCCTCTGAGCTCTGTGCCTGGGACTGTGCTAACTGCTTTATGTGAATCCAAGTGGGGACCCCAAAGTGTGGAACCTGTCCTGTATACCTGCTGATAAGTGCAGTCAACTTGGAGTCAACTGGGCCCATAGAATAAAACACTGAATCCCACAGTGAAAAAAATTGCCCCCTTTCTGGTTCTTTATTGACTTTCCCAATAACATCAAGGAGGGCTGCAGTGTGGCACTAGTATGTCTCAAACACCCTCTAAAAGTGAAAAATCTATTTTTCAAACAAAGAAAGGGAGACTGTGTCTAGCTAGAATTTGTAAAAACCAACATTGTTTTGCTTTCACAATTTTCATTCAAGTCACCGTCTTTTCCATGTGACATTGTTTTCCAAGTAATGGAGGTGATATCCAGTGTCTGTTTAAAACGAATTTACTTGAGACATGAGCCGTATGAGGGCAGGAACTTTTGCCCTATTTGGAAACTGCTATACCCTCAAAACCTCAACAGTTTCTAGAAAATAGACTGTCAATAAATATTTATCTAATGAAATTCATTAAATGAAAATATCAGGTAAGTGATAGTAGAAATGGTGCCAACGTAGCAGGATTTGTGATGAGCGCACAAGATGAGATAGAAACATAGCAAAATACGTGAGAGTGGTACTCAAACAATTAGTGTTGAAGAACGAGACAAATGCTCCTTTGATGTTCTTTGTAATCCTATGAGGCAGGAAGTATTATTTACTTTTCAGGTAAGGAAAATGATACTTAAAGATATTAGGTAACTCATTCAGAACCACAAGCCTCTATGTGGCAGAATTTGAATTCAGCCTGAGCACCTAGTCTTAGAGGTAAGCTCTGAGCTGCTCCATTCAACTTCTTCCCTCTCACCTAAAGAACTACATTGTGAAGTAGCTGCTATTGCCCCCTCTTCACATGAAAGAAAACTGACTTTAATGAACCTGCCCAACATCATTTGGTGATCACGGGCTGGGATTCAAACCCAGGACTGCCTGGCTGACGGCTTCCACTAGGCTATTCTGTCCTCAAAGAAACTTGCCCCAAATGATCATACAAGCTGCTAGAAATTAGATTTTAACTAGTATCTAATTAAAACTCTGGGTCACACCTACCTTGAGTGCTCTAAATGTGTTCCAGAGAACAGAAACATCATTTGATCAATAAAACAGAAAATTAGCTCAGCACCTAAATGCATTTGAGACACTGTTTATAATTGCCAAGAACAGTGGCCAAAGGTAAAAGCAACCTCAGTCATGCTTGTTTTAGAAACACACAAATAGCCACTGGTACAAAAGGGAAAACTTAGTCCTTTCCTTACCTTTTATCTGCAGGTAACAAGATAAGTAGCTATTATTGGTAATGAGGAAGGAACCATGCCACAGCTCCTTGGGAGGGGAAAAATGAGCAAAGGAACTAAGAATCCCATTAAAGTATAATCTTCAATTTTAAAAAAGCATGACTCTCCTACAAACATAGAATGAATACATGTCAAAAATTTTATTTAATTCATTAATTAATGAAGAAACAAATATAATGGTAAGGTTGGTTAAAAGAAGAAATTGAGGAATGAGGATTTATATCATAAGTTGGCCAAAAGGATGCAGAAATAAATAGGCTAACAGAGTCAAAACTGGGTAATGTTCTAGAGGGTCACTAAACTATCACCATAAGGAGTTATTTTTCTTCAAGACAGAAAACATAGTTAACATAACAACTTAAAGTATCTGGTTCTAACCAAATAGCAAATTGCAGCTAAACACAGGTGCATTCTTCTATATAATCAATCTTGGGTGAATTTTTTCAACACTCACCCTGAAAGGACAGGGACTCATTCTCAGCTTTATTTGCAAGTTTTGGATAATTTTTTTAATCATTTCATCAAGTTTTCACTATTATTTCTGCTGTCTTTGTGTGTATAGGAATGTAGTGCCCCACTAAAATTCTGATTCAATAGATTTGCAATGGGGCCTCAGAAAGTGTATTTTAAGAAGCTCCCAATGTGATTCTATTGCTGATAGTCTATAATCATATTAAGAAATAACCAGTTAAGGCCGGGCACAGTGGCTCATGCCTGTAACCCCCAGCACCCCAGCACTTTGGGAGGCTGAGGAGGGTGGCTCACGAGGTCAAGAGATCAAGACCATCCTAGCCAACATGGTGAAACCCCGTCTCTACTAAAAATACAAAAAATTGGCCAGACATGGTGGCATGTGCCTGTAGTCCCAGCTACTCAGGAGGCTGAGGCAGGAAAATTGCTTGAACCCGGGAGGCAGAGGTTGCAGTAAGCTGAGATCGTGCCACTGCACTCCAGCCTGGGAGACAGAGCAAGACTCCGTCTCAAAAAAAAAAAAGAAAAAAAGAAAGAAATAAAGAACCGTTAAAGTGATTTAAATTATAACTTTTGGCAAGTGATTCAATGAAAGATGCTTTCGTTTGCAAGAAATGAAAACTTAGACAAACTGGTTTCAAGAAGGAAAAACTTTAACATCACAAAGATAAGAGGTAATGGGGGCTCTGGGGTAGTAGATTCAGTAGCTTAGGGATGTCTATATTAGCGAGGTAGACTCTGTCCTCCCCCTACATCCTCCTGGAGCTATTGGCAAGATGGCTGTAGCAACTGCATGCATCACTTCCTGGCCCAATACATAGGGAAAGAAGGGAGACTTCCTCTTACTGTGCAGTCTCTCTTCTCAACACTTTCCCAGAAAACCCCAATCCCAGCAGATCTCCCTCCACAACTCATTAGCCAGGATTTACCAAGTGGTCATTTCCCCAAGCCAGTCACTGGCAAGGGGAATCTGAATGGGAATTCTTAACACCAATCAGGGTGTACTGAAAAACTGGAGTGGGGTTGGCTTCCCTTGAGGCAACTGAGCAAATGTGGAAGGCATGGACATCTGAACAAAATTAGCATTGTTTTAGAAGGGAAGTAGAGGTGGGTGTGGGGAGGAAATTAGTCCAGTAACTGACAGAGTCCAGAATTAGTGCATTTAAAAAAAAAAAAAAAGTTACAAGCATGATCTTAAAATTAGGTTGCATCTCAGATGTGTGGACAACAGCAAAGACATGGAATCAACCTAAATGTCCATCAATGGTAGACTGGATAAAGACAACGTAGTACATATACACCATGGAATACTACATAGCCATAAAAAAAACAAGATCATGTCCTTTGCAACAACATGGATGGAGCTGGAGGCCATTATCCTAAGCGAACTAATGCAGGAACAGAAAACCAAATACTGCTTGTTCTCACTTACAAGTCAGAGCTAAACACTGAATACACGTGTACACAAAGAAGAGAACAACAGACACTAGGGCCTACTTGAAGGTGGAGGGTGGGAGGAGGGAGAGGATCAAATAACTACCTATTAGGTACTATGCTATTACCTGGGTGATGAAATAATCTGTACACCAAACTTCCATGACATGCGATGTACCTATATGACAAACCTGCACATGTACCCTTGAATCTAAAAGTTAAAAAAACAAAAAAAGAAGAAGATGTGTGGGCAATTACCGTGATGCAAGAGAAACCTCCAAGAAAACTGCCAGGCAAGCTAACCCAGAGGTCACAGAATACAATGGTTCACAGGCCAAAGTAAGATGCTTGAATCACAGTTTAATAATTCAATTTAGAACATATATCAAGAAACAAGGAGAAAACAACAAAAATAACCCAATTTAAAAATGGGTCAAGGACATAAATAGACAATTCTCCAAAGATACAGAAATGGCCAATAAGCATAGGAAAACATGTTCCACGTCATTAATCATAAGAGGAACGCAAATCAAAATCACAGTGAGACATCACCTCACATCCATTAGGATGGTCACTGTCAAAAGAACAGAACATAAGTGTTGGCGATGTTGCAGAGAAACTGAAACCCTTGTGCATTGTGAGTGGAAATGGAAAATGGTGTAGTCATCATGGAGAACAGTAAAGAGGTTCCTCAAAAAATTAAAAACAGAATTACCATATGATCCAGTAATCCCACTTCTGGTGATATACTCAAAAGAATTCAAAAGAGGATCTTGAAAAGATATTTGTACACCCGTGTTCACGGCAGCAGCATTCACAACAGCCAAGAAATGGAAGCAACCCAAATGTCCATCAATAGATGAATAAAGAAAATGTGCTATAAACATACAATGGAATATTATGCAACCTTAAATATGAAGGAAATCCGGTCACATGCTGCAACATGGATGAAACTCAAGGACATTATTCTAAGTGAAATCCCAGTCACAAAAGGACAAATGCTACATGATTCCACTGATATGAAATATTTAAAGTAGTCAAAATCATAGAACCAGAAAGTAGAAAAGTAGTTGCCAAGGGCTAGGGGAGGGGAAGGGGAAGTAGTGGTTAATGTGTATAGAGTTTCAGTTTTGCAAAACGAAAAGCTCTAAAAATCTGTTGCATAACAATGTTAATACATTTAACACTATTGAGTATAGATAAAATTACATAATGTCTGAGATTTGCTGCAAAATAAGCCAATGTTTTTGCAATTCAGATTAACAAACAGTACTTGAGCTTATGTTAAGTAGAATTTTGCAAACTGAGAATCATGACTCATTAGTAGGTAAACTGATTTGGTGAACTGTGACCAGAACATTTTTAATGACAAATAGAATAGAAAATATGAGTGCATGACATCCTGTCATGGCAAATTTTATTCCATGAAACTTTTGTTGTGTGTGTGTGTGTGTGTGTGTGTTAAACATACATAACATATCATGATGTAAAATGTGTTTCTTACTGTGGGTTGCAGCTAATAAAGACTGAAGATCACAATTGAAAGCAAAGTCCTAATCACTGATGGGCACATCAGAGACAAGAAAAAATAAGACATAGTTCATGTTTTCTAGAAGAGACAGACATGAATAGATATACAGTATGGAATTCTAAGAGCTCTGCTAACTGAGAGCCAAGAACTGTGAGAAGACAATGGAGCTATTGACTAACTTTAGCCTGGGCTTCACAGAAAAGATAATACATGAAATGAGTGTTGAAAGATGAAAAGGATGAAAAAGAGTGAAAAAGCTATCTCTCAGAGGTGGAATAAAGTAGCACAGAGGTCTAAACACATACATGGTATATTTGGGCAAAAGAAAGCAAGTTAGTGGGCTAGGGCCTATCGATTCGGGGTCTGTAAGCTCAATGTGGTAACCAAGGATGGGAAGAAGTTGATGATACTGAGGAAATGCCCTTAATTTGAGAGGTTACAAATACGTCATTTCTCCTTTGATGATCTCCACTGTTGATAATCTCTTCACCATCTTATTTGCCTAATCTACAATTGCACATCAAAGTCAAAGAATTTCCCCTTTGAATCCTCTGATACAGCAATTTCACCTCTGGGATGCATACAAGGAATTATACTGAATGGGCACAATTACTTAACTATAAACATATTCATTTCCAACATTACACTAAATGGCAAAATACTGAAAAGAACCAAATGTTTAATGACAGATATTGGGTAAATAAAATTATGGCCCATCTATAATACACATTCAATTTTAAAATTTGATAAAAAAGAATATTTTAACCTGGAAACATGTTCACAATATATTGTTAAGTTAAAGATACAGGATGCTAAAAAAGATGTACAAACAATCCCTGTTTTACAGAAGAAAATAAAAATAATGCTAAAAAAATTACTCTCTATACTTCCAAGTGATTTATTTGTATGATGGAATTATAGGTGATTTTTACCTTTGTCCTTGTTCTTTTCTCTCAATTCCATGTATAAAATTTTCTTCCATATACAAAAAGACCTAAAACATTTTTAAAACAGCAAAATCATTACAAAATAGAAAGTAACCTAGAAGTATGTTCTCTATTATTAATCAGAAAAGGCAAGTTAAAAATAGTATTACATTATGGTATTTTTCAAGAGCTAGAGATTAGGTCGATTATTTTTCTTCTTTTTACTAATCAAAATTTTGTGTATTTTCCACAGAAAATATATTCTTTTATTATTTTATTATTTTAAAAATAATTGCTTCTTTAATTCTAACAAGGAATCTTTGTCTCCTTAGAGCTTTAGGGAAGGGAGTTGTTATGGTCTATACCCCAAAATCAATCACTTGTGTTTAGATCAGCTTACGTGGATATTGTCTTATAAATTCAAACACATTCTGAGACTAATTTAAGACTTACAAAAACACTGATTAAAGAAAAAAGCTAACACTGAATTTAAAAATAAAGCAAGAAGACTTTTTTAGAGTCTATTATTAAATCTTCAATCTAATGATCATGATTTTGCTCATTTTATTTTTAAAATCCATCACTCAAGATTGTTCATTGCATAAAAGGAGAAAAAAAGTGTGCAAAATGGTAGAATGATCAAATCATTCTAACTAGGATATGAGTTTCTTTTAAGACTGGGTCCAGTGATAGAATTCTCAAAGATAAAAGCTCACTGGCATAGCCCTCAGAAAACACAAGGCATACAAGTTACTTTTTCTACCAGTGACCAATATGGTGCTCAATATTTCAGTACTGCAGTATTTTTCAGCACAAATTTGGGTAATTACATAATCGAGCTTCCTTAGCCCTTCTACTGCCTCTTCAGCTGTTACCTTTCCCCTGGCTTCTTATGTTTTTCCTAAAAACAGACACAAGTATCTCCTAGAGCAGAGCTTCTCAACTTTGCCTGAACATTGCAGTCACTTTTAAAATTCCTGATGCCCAGGCTGCACTCCAGACCAATGTAATCACGATCCGTGGGAATGGGATGCAGACCGGAATGTTATGAAAAACCCTTGGGCTATTCCAATGTACAACCTGGTTTGAGAATCACTGTCTTCACTGATCCTATTTCTTCCTTTGGTTTCTATCTGAAATTTCTCTTCCTTTCTTCAACTGCACATCTTGGCTTTCAGTTTCCATTTTCTCACCACTCATTCTCACACCTGTGATGAGCTGATTGTGTCCTACGTATGTTGGGTTACACTGTAAAAACTAAGGTTGACTGCTTAAGCAGTGTATCACTTAGGAATTCTTTGGTTGCAAATAACAGAAACTCAACCCAACTGGCTTCAATATAATGGGAATTTATCGGTCCATATTACTGCAAAGTCCAGAAGTAGGAACTTCAGGCATGATTTGATCAAGACATAAATAATGGTACCAAGTGCCGATACCTCTCTCTCTACCTTTAGATGGCGAGAGAATGAGCTTAGAATGAGCTGCAAAAGGAAAGGTCTGCCTTGGGGCTCCACTCTGAGGCAAGGTCTCTTCTCATGTCTACAAGATGACTACAGCCGCGCATGTCGTCACAAGTGCATAGCTGAGGGAATAACAAAGTCCCTTTCCCAGAAGTATCCAGATAGGCTTTATCACACCATAATTCATTGTCTC
The DNA here is from genome assembly GCF_028885655.2 of Pongo abelii. Lineage (NCBI taxonomy): Eukaryota > Metazoa > Chordata > Mammalia > Primates > Hominidae > Pongo > Pongo abelii. Next base: position 56,747,418 of record NC_072006.2, on the reverse strand, counting down.
TGATCAGGAGCAGCAGATGCCCATGTTTACAGCAATTGTTGTGGCCAGAGGAGTATGATGATCTGAGAGACTTGAACCAAGTTGCATGCATGTGGCAACATGTCGAGACTCCATCTCTACAAAAAAAACTTTTTTTAATTAGCCAGGAATGATGGTGCATGCCTGTGGTCCCAGTTACTCAAGAGGCTGAGGCAGGAGGATTGCTTGAGCTCAGGAGGTTAAGGCTGCAGTGAGTTACGAACACAGCACTGCACTCCAACCTGGGTGACAGAGGAAGACCCTGTCTCCTCCACCAAAAAAAGAAAATAGAAAATAGAAGCAATGTGAACTGAAGGTGGTTCCCCAAAGAAAAATCAAAGTATAGTTACAATAATTAAGGGGAGACAATGAGTGGATATTGGTTTGAAAATATTACAGAAAGACATGCTGATAGGGTATGATGCTTCTGAAGAGAACTAAAAAAGTAGGATTGCTCAGGAAAAACCAGCATACAGAGCTTTAGAGGAAAGACTTCAATGAAAGACATATAAGTGTTTAATAGAGGCAGACTGCTTTGAGAAACAGGGAAAAGTTAGACCAGATATGTTAAAAGCTGATTGCAAATAGCAACTAAAACATTGCTCCTAATTATTATTATTTTTTTAGATGGAGTCTCAGTCTCACTCTGTCACCCAGGCTGGAGTACAGTGGTGCAATTTCGGCTCACTGCAACCTCCGCCTCCTGGGTCCAAGTTATTCTCTTGCCTCAGCCTCCCAAGCAGCTGGGATTACAGGTGCGCACCACCACACTTCGCTAATTTTTGTATTTTTAGTAGAGACGGGGGTTTCACCATGTTGGCTAGGCTGGTCTCGAACTCCTGACCTCAAGTGATCTGCCCACTTCAGCCTCCTAAAATGCTGGGATTACAGGTGTGAGCCACCGCACCCAGCCTGTTTGTAATTCATAGTGAAGAAGTATTCTTGGGTACTTGAATACTAGCCAATAAAGTATTTATCGGCTTACAATGAGCTGCAAAAGGAAAGGTCAAAACATGAGAAACTCCATAACAAACCTGGCAATATGCCTGGGGGGTAATATTATCCTTGCTTTTCGGACTTAGAAATTATTTCTGTTTTTTATCATGGCCATATTTGGTGCTACGTGGATTTTGTAGTACTATTTTAAAATTAACTTCTTCAGTTTTATCATAAAAGTAAACAATTGTGTAAAACTCTTTGAGTTTGGAAGGTTAAAGCTTGAAATGTTTAGTTTTCCATCATCAATTTGGCAATGCTTGTTTTCTGGAGAGAAAAATCAGGTTCACAGACACTCATGGTGGCAGGCTTCTATACAGAAGCTGAAGCATTCCTTAAAAGAGTTCCTAAGTCCTCTGATCATGTCTGCAACTTGAAAGTCACAACAATCCCCATGGTTTTCATTGTCACCTCCATTTGCATAATTTGTGCATCTACATCTCTAGCCTTTCTGTTTTTCCTCAAGTTAATTTCAACAAAGATGAGATCCTTCTATGTAGAAGGAATCAGACATCCACTGGAGACAGGCTCCAGCATTTAAAGAGCTCATGTTTCAACAGAGACAGACAAACAGAACATCCCATTATGTACAAGGGAAAAGCACAGACCATTCTAGATTCATTCATTCACCCCACAAATATTTATTGAGCACCTGTTAGAAACCAGGTACTATCCTAGGGACTGGGGATGCAACAGTGAGTAAGACACATCAGTCCCTATCCTCATGGAGCCTACTGAAGAGAAGAAGACATTTTTTTTAAAAAGCAAACAAATAAGTAAGATAATTTTGGATAGTAATAAGTAAGTAGTAAGAAAGAAAGAAGCTGCTTGGCATAGTCTAGACCAACTTGAGAGGATGATACACTTCTTTACATACAATGCCCAGGAAAGATGTAATAGTCAGAATTGCCAGGTTATCCTGTGGTAACAAACAGCCCCCTGGTATGAGAGGCTGAAAACAGCAAAGGTTGGTCTTTCCTTCATGCTACATGCCCATCCGAAGTTGTTAGGGAAACTCTACTCATTGTAGTCACTCGAGACTATCGTAGTTTTGTACTCTGCAAATTATTTTATCTGGAACTACATTTCTTAGAGTTTTTTTGTGTGTGTAGTTGCAGATTACAGCTGGCCACAGGCAAACATGTGAAATCTAGACAGCAGATGTGAGGAACCCACTGAGTGTCCTTATTCAGCATTTTTAGGGTCCTGAACCAGATGCACCTGCAGCGCCACGGCACTGGAGACCAGCTCCTTCTGCAGGTCACCAGTATCACTGAGCATGGAGGTGGTGAGAGACAGACATGGGTTCCAGGCCATCCTCAGAGCATCCAATTATCTCTGTTCTTCCCCACTTTACATCCAGCTTTTCTTCATGCACCTACAACAAACTTCAGGCCCAAACCCATTCACAGAAGCAACCATCTTCCAGAGATGTCTTGACCAACTTCCACAACTGTGTAAGCTCTAATCCCTCTAATAAATCCCTTACTCCACATGACCCAACTGGTTCTACTTCCCAGATCAAACTCTTGACTGATACAGTGACCCAGGCTGGCACAGTAGCTATTACAGGACCTCACAGTATTGTCCTGAGGCAGAAGCAAAAAACTCTGGAGGGTCTCACACAAGCAGTTAAATGCTCTAACCTGAAACTAATACATGTCACTTGCACTCAGAGCTCATTGGCCAGAAGCAGACATCCAGCCCCACCCGGACACAAGGGAGCCAGCAGGTCTACCCCACTGTATGCCCAGACGATGCAGAAAAGAAGCATGGTGAGCAGCACTGACAACCCCCATAAAAAGCCTCTCCAAGAAGAGAAGGTTTGAGCGAAGGATGTGCAGAGACCAGGCATTTGCGAGGCTAACAGGAAAGCATTCCAGTCAGAGGGAAAAGCAAGTACAAAGACCCTGGCACAGAGATGAACTTGGCCTCTTTTGGGAGCAGAAAGAAAGCCAGTGAGGCTAGAACCGAGTGGAAGAGGCTGATGGTGACTCGGGATCTTCAAGGTGAAACTGGAAGTTGCTGAAGGATTTCAAAGCAAGGAAGTAATATCATGTGATTGGAGGTTTAAGAAGATGATTCTAGCTGTAGTGTACAGACAAGGCAGGAGGGCCCAACAACATCAAAGCTGAGGAAAACACAGGAAGCTGTTACTGTGATCTGGCTAACACAGGAGGGCAGCTTGAAGACGAGCTGCAGCCATGGAGATAGATCCAGAGGATGTTTCACTCCCCGAAAAAAATCCAAAGGCTGTGACTCTCCATCTCCTTCCCAAATCCCCTCTCAAATTCCTTTCTTCTTCTTTTTTCTAATTTCCATAGGTTTTGGGGGAACAGGTCGTGTTTGGTTACATGAGTAAGTTCTTCAGTAGTGATTCGTGGGATTATGGTGCACCCATCACCTGAGCAGTGTACGCTGAACCTAATTTGTAGCCTTTTATCCCTCACCCCCTCCTGCCCTTTTCCCCGAGTCCCCAAAGTCCATTGTATCATTCTTATGCCTCTGCATCCTCATAGCTTAGCTTCCACTTATGAGTGAGAACATACGATGTTTGGTTTTCCATTCCTGAATTACTTCGCCTAGAATAATAGTCTCCAATCCCATCCAGGTTGCTGCGAATGCCATTAATTCCCTTTTATGGCTGAGTAGTATTCCATCATGTATATATACCACAGTTTTTTATCCACTCATTGTTTGATAGGCATTTGGGCTGGTTCCATATTTTTGCAATTGCAAATTGTACTGCTATAAACATGCACGTGCAAGTATCTTTTTCATATAACGATTTCTTTTCCTCTGGGTAGAGACCCAGGAGTGGGATTGCTGGATCAAATGGTACGTCTACTTTTAGTTCTTTAAAGAATCTCCACACTGTTTTCCATAGTGGTTGTACTAGTTTACATTCCCACCAGCAGTGTAGAAGTGTTCCCTTTTTACCACATCCATGCCAACATCTATTTTTTTTTTATTTTTTATTATGGCCATTCTTGGGGGGATAAGATGGTATTATGTTGTGGTTTTGATCAAATTCCTTTCTTCTGTTAATGGAGACATCCACTGGCCACATCACAGGTCAGAGCCCTCAAATCACCTTCGACTGCTTAGTTTTGATGGTCAACACTGTTGTGTCTCCATACTCCATACCACTCCATACTCCATACTGCTGCTTTTATCATTCCTGTGCACGCTTCCCCCAGCTTATGGGTGCTTCTGCTGCTAGGCTGTCACCTGCTACTCTCTCTCTGTAAGACTGCTCTCTGACTACAGAAAGCTGGAAGCCCTGGAAGTTTGTACCTCACATGGCAGCCCTTGGCCAGTGACTGGCTGGTGCAGGGGTAGGAAAGCCCAGCTCCCTTGGCTCAAGCTGGGATCGACTTGGAGGTATCACCTCCATTTGAGTTTCTCTGCAGGATTAGGCTTAAGCTACTCTCTGGGAACTTTGCCTAAAATCACACCTTTGCTTGGCCTCCTCCCCCTCCCTGTCTGCTTCACTCACTTGTTGTTGTTTTGTTGTTGTTGTTGTTGTTGTTTAGAGAAAGAGTCTCACTCTGTTGCCTAGGCTGGAGTGCAATAGCACCATCATCGCTCACTGCAGCTTTGAATTCCTGGGCTGAAGCAATCCTTCAGCCTCAGCCTACAGGTGTGTGCCACCATTTCCAGCTAACTTTTTAAATTTTTTGTAGAGGCAGTGTCTCGCTACATTGCCCAAGCTGGCCTTGAACTCCTGGGCTCAAGCAATCCTTCTACCTCAGCCTCCCAAAGTGCCAGGATTACAGGAATGAGCCACCACACCTGGCTGACATTTTATCGGTTTCTCCTGGAGTCACATGCCTAATAAGTTACTTGTACATGAACCCTTGTCTCAGAGTTCTGCTTTGACAGAGCTGGAAACAATGCATGTCCCGTATATAATCACAAGGTTCTCTAAGTCTCTGTTTTCTAATTCCAGCACTCTAGGTTACATACGTATGTTCTATTTTATAGTTTGCTGCAACAGAATTCTAACTCAGTTTACTTTTATTTAATTCATTTATTCAGCAAATAGTATTGTCTGTCTACTATATTCTAAGATCTTGATTTAAATTCATTTTCCATTAATTTGTCCTGAAACACCACTTTCATGAGGTCACCTCAGTGACGGAAACCTTTCAGTGTCTCCCAGTCACCTAAAGAAGTTTTTCTTTAGGCCTGAGGAGTTTCTCTTATTAAAGAGGTTAAAAGATATATATGTGTGTGTGTGTGCATATATGTATATGTGTGTGTGTATATATGTGTAAATATATATATTTGTATATAGATACATACACACACACACACACACACGTATATTTTATGGACCCTCAATGTAATGTTAAAAATTCATTGTAATTTAATTTCAATATGTATAAATATAAAACTAGTCATAAACTCTTTATTCTGACAGCTTTGATATAACTATAAATCTAGAATAAATTTTTAAATTATATCCAAGGACAACTACAGAACCAATAAAATTTAAATTCCCAACATTAATTTAATGTGACAGATGATGTTATTTTGCTGGAACAAAATCACTGATATTTGGCTTAATAGAGGAAGAATATAGTCTCAAGTTTGTTTGAATACTCAATCTGGTTCTGTATTTCAGTTTTAATAATGCTAATGTAAGGAATAGCCACTCTCACAAGCATGCTGTATAAGATTGTATTAATCACTGCATTTTTTCTAATTCAGGATCATCAGAACCAAAAGTCTGTCTGGGAATAATCCTTGCATGCCAGTTGTATTGAGGCATCCATTGATAACACTGCACAACTGTTTTGTTCACATAAAGATAAGGCTGGCATTGTGTTATACAAATCTTTACCAAATGAATATTTGGAAGGCTTTTAGGCTAGGTTTCCTCAAAAGCAAACCTGAGACAAATACTTGGATAGAGGGTTTTATCTGGGAAATAATGTTCATACTGCTAAGCAATGTGAGGAAGCAATATCAAGAAAGAAAGGCCAATGCAGCATGCATTAATAAGCAAGTGACAGCTCCAGGCCACTGGGACTCAGTGCTCCTGAGAACTTTGGAAGACAATGTGAGCATGCCGCAGAATTCACCCACCCAAGAGGCGAGGAAGCTGGGGTATTTTTTCTCCAACTCCCATTTGTCATTGGTGAATGGATGCTCCCAAAATTAACACATCTGGCCTGCCCCAAACACATGCCTACCAAGAGAAAGCCCCTAGGTGAAGAATCAGAGGGGCTTGCAGGTGGATGCAGAGCCACATACAAGAATAGTTGGTGCCAGTAGGGTGGGGTGGAGGGGACACGAACAGTATCTGTCCCAGAAGCAGATTATTTCTCTATTGGGCACTAACAGCTACCCTTTCTGACACTGCAGGGCTTCAAGTCACGAGATCCACTCACATGGATGGACATTCACTGTACAGAGGAGGTCTAGTATATCCAGCCTAATGGATGATATGAGCAGGTTCAATTTGCACACGTTTTCTCTGTGTAAACAATGGTGAGATCTTTATGCATTCATCTGCCGGGATATCATTTAGCCTTCACTTGGTAAGACCACCACACGATACTGCACAGTTACAGGGTTGATTTCCATAGTATGCTCATAATGTTTTCTAATTTTTATCAAAAATTTTAAAGCAAAGTTTCATAGAGAACTTAGGAGTCCTGACAATAAGTGCTAGGACCCCCAAGATGTTAGGAAGGGCAGTCCACTGACCTCAGTAAGAGTAACACTGACCTACTGAATGAGGGTCTAGAGAGCCTGAAATTCAAGGCTGAAGTCTACCTTTGAGCTCCGTCATAAACTTTTTAAAGCCAAACTGATCCACTAACAATACATTGATCACATATTTTCCTTACTATATGCAGGATTCACACCTTTATGACTGTCTGGTTTTCATTTTAACCTATCTAAGTCCTACACAGAGGCCAGGCCTTTCTAGGTTACTGTAGTTCATGACAAACTCACAATTCCTAACACTCATTTGCCAATTAATCACATGCTGCAACATAATATCCTTGTTTTTATGTTGTTATTTGACATTTCATATGTTTATATGCATATCTCCAACTAGGCTGCGATGTCTACAATGAGACTAAGCCAAGAAGGCTTGATGGAAGAATGTGATTTTGTAATCACACCCACCTTTGGACATGAACTCAGCTGTGTACTAGCTGTGACCCTGAGCTTCCATGTTGCCATTATTTTTTTTTTTTTTTTTTTTTTTTGAGACGGAGTCTCATTCTATCGCCCAGGCTGGAGTGCAGTGGCATGATCTCGGCTCACTGCAAGCTCCCAGGTTCACACCATTCTCCTGCCTCAGCCTCCCAAGTAGCTGTGACTACAGGCACCTGCCACCACGCCCAGCTAATTTTTTGTATTTTTTAGTAGAGACGGGGTTTCACCGTGTTAGCCAGGATGGTCTCGATCTCCTAACCTCATGATCCACCTGGCTCGGCCTCCCAGAGTGTTGGGATTACAGGCATGAGCCACCATGCCCGGCCCATGTTGCCATTATTAAAGAGTGACACCTTACCTTTTTCACAGTGTTGTTGTGTGGATAAATAGCTGAAAGCATGTTACTGAGTGCCTATAACAGGGCAAGTGCCCAACAACTAGGAGTTCCCTTTCTTACTTTGTAAACCTTTATTTTCACTGAATGCTTTTCTTGCCAATAACATTGAGAAATTCCCAGTATCATCCTGAAGGTCTGGCCCTTGTGATGAGTTAAGAGATTTTTAGTTCCACTACGACATGCTAATAATCTAAACAGCCTGAAAACTCATTTTTATAAGACACTATTCTGGGGAGAGAACATCTGGATCTCTTTCATCTTTCTTGTAAAAATTATCCTGTCTCTGCCCATAGAAAGATAAAGAACTGCTAAGGAGATTCTCATGGCCATGGTTACATTTTGTTTATAAGAAACTTTTTAATTTGACTGAAAGAGATGTTCAGCTAAGACATTTTTTGCTGGTGCTCACTCTATCCTAGATGCATGCTATGGACAGAATGGCCATGTAGCCCAGGACTGAGCAAACTGTCAGTCTCCTCTTCATAGGAAGGAAGAATTAAGGAAGTCGGGAGCCTGAGGCAGGAGAACGGCATGAACCCAGGAGGCAGAGCTTGCAGTGAGCCGAGATGGCGCCACTACACTCCAGTCTGGGCGACAGAGTGAGACTCCGTCTAAAAAAAAAAAAAAAAAAAAGGAAAGAAAGTCGGTTTCATGACCATGAAAACCAAGAGCAATTGTTAAGAATTATAAGAAGCTGACTTAGTAATTGTATTAGTCCATTCTTGCACTACTATGAAGAAATACCTGGCCAGGCACAGTGGCTCACGCCTATAATTGCAGCACTTTGGGAGGCCGAGGCGGGTGGATCACCTGAGGTCAGGAGTTCAAGACCAGCCTGGCCAACATGGTGAAACCCCATCTCTACTAAAAATGCAAAAGTTAGCCAGGTGTGGTGGTAGGCACCTGTAATCCCAGCTACTCGGGAGGCTGATGTGGAAGAATTGCTTGAACTCAGGAGGTGGAGGCTACAGTGAGCCAAGATCACACCACTGCACTCCAACCTAGGCAACAGAGTGAGATCCCGTCTCAAAAAAAAAAAAAAAAAAAGCAAAGGAAAGAAATACCTGAGGCTAGGTAATTTGTAAATAAAAGTGGTTTTATCAGCTCATAGTTCTACAGGTTGTACAGGAAACATAGTGCCAGCATCTGTTCACCTTCTGGTGAGGGCCTCAGGAAGCTTACAATCATGGCAGAAGGTGACTGGGAGCCAATGTATCACATGGTGAGACCTGGAACAAGAGAAACACATGGGAGGCCCCACTCTTTTCAGACTCATTGAAACAACCAGGTCTCACACGAACTGAGCGAGAACTCACTTATCACCAAGGGGATGGCACTAAACCATTCATGAGGGATCCACCCCCATCATCCAATCACTTCCCACCAGGTCCCACCTCCAACACTGGGAACCACATTTCAACATGAGATTTGGAGGGGACAAACATCCAAATCAGCAATAATTCATGATTTGTTTGATTTTTGTCTAAGGCAGACTGTTGAATTTTGTCACAAAAGACAGTTTCATCTTGGCCTGATTTCTACAAGGCCAAGACTTAAGGTTCTACCTGTGATATCCCAGACAATACAGCCTTCCACCCATTGAGGTGCACTGAAAGAGAACATTTAAAACTCATTTGTGTTCCTTAAAGGATCAATTATAAAACTGCAATTAATAACAGTCACCTTTTAAAAGGAAGATTCTCCTTTCACAAATGAATTTTTAGATCTACAATGCATAATACTGTCTCCTGCTTTTTTTAAGATGAAAGTCAAAAGCAGCAGGAGGTGTCTACAGTTCAGTGAGTATTTACTTCATTTGAATTGCAGAGGCGGGGAAATTCCTTTTCAATGGGACGAGCCTTTGAAGCTGGGGTTATTAGGACTTACAGGTGAACTGCTCGTATGATCAGCAGTAGAAGTTTATTCATAAGGCACTAAGTACAAAGCATCATGTTAACCTTGCCCCTTCATCTCGGGCCAGATGAGTTTCTGTTTTCAAATAATGGCATAGATCCCTAGGGTTCCTTCTATTTCCTCCCAATATTCCTCAAAACGTTACAAAGAGTGCCAGGAGCATGCACTTTGAAAATCTGTGCTCTTAAACAGCAGTTCCCCTTCATCCCTAGTTTTACTTTCCACGGTTTCAGTTATCTGTGATCAACCTTGACCCAAAAATATTAAATGGAAAATTCCAGAAATAAATAATTCATCAATTTTAAGTTGTATGTCATGCTCAATAGCATGATGAAATCTCTGACCTTCCCATTCTGTTCCACCTGTGATGTGAACCATCCCTTTGTCCAGTGTATTCCACCCTTTAGTCACTTCGTAGCCATCTCAGTTATCAGATCAAAAACCATAGACTCTCTAGGCTTTAGTACTACCTGTGGTCTCACACATCCACTTGGGGTCTTGGAATGTATCCTCTTTGGATAAGGAAGGACTGCTGTACTGTCAATTTAGTTAACAAAATTTGTCCTGATGGAGCTAGTTCCATCCTGTGGCAGGACATTTTTCTTCCTTTTATTTTTAAACACTACCTGTGTGTTGGTTAAGACATGTTTGGCTTCAAGTATCAAAAAGCTCAAATAACATATGGGTCCACCTTTTTCGAGTAACAAGAAATCCAGAGATAAGCAATTCTGAGCTGCTTTAGCTGCATATGTGAATCGGCAAAGATCAAGGTTCTTCTACACCCCAGTTTTTCATTAGTAGAGTGAATGTTTTATTCTTAGGATCACAATATGGCTGCTGAACCTCTGAGCATAGTGTTTTGTCTTCTAGGAAAAGAAAGAAAACAACGGGAAAGGCAAGCGGCCAAAATGATGTGCCATCCAAGTCTAAATATTTTCTTCAAAATTTTTCTTAGAAGCCCTTCTGCTTACAGCTCATTAGATAAAACTGGGTTAATTGGCCATCCCTAGCTGCAAGGAAGTATTAGATTTGAGTATTTTAGTTGAGTATATTTCCTCTCCAAAGACAATTAGAATTTTATTAGTATATAAGAAGGAAACATGGGTAATGTCCAGGCAACCATCAGTGTCTGTCATAGTAGGATCTAGGAATGAGAGTCATATCTTAATGGAAAAATCACTTGCATTAAAAATACTAAAACCTCTTTTTCTTGAGATATGTCTACTTTCAACAGGATCATAAGCAGAGTTAGCCAAAGCATCAAAACAGGAATGCTAACTTGGTTGAAATCAATGAGCCTTGAACATCATTGAAATAATGAGCTTTGGATTGCATTGCCTTTCCTAGAGTCATAAATATGTTTCTGAAAATGTTTAATTTAAATTTAAATAGGTATTTTCCATCATAAGATGAGTTCATTCCTAAAACCACTTGCTTTAAAAGCAAGATTCTCTGCGTTAAATCTTATCAGCCCCACTGTCTCCCATTTTAAAATTAGAACTCTATTCTTAAAAGAATTTTGACCACCGGAAATCATGTCTAAGAAAGCAGCAAACTCAAAAATTATACCTTTATTCCCCTGTTTTCCCCTCTAGATTATTAAATCCATTAGGGAAGGAATAATGTTTACTTCATTCACTATTGTATTCTAGGTACTCACCACAAGGTCTGAAGTGTAAAACATAGTCAATTAATATTTTACAAATAAATTTATGTACTTAAAATAAAAATTATTACTTTCCAAAAAGCCTTCTTATTGGAGCTCAAAATAAATCTAAAATATGACTGTAAACCAGAAAAACATCATAATCTTACTCATCTTAATCTGAAAAGTATTAGATAAAATTCAAGATAAATCTCTGATTTAATAATAACAAAACACTCCTAATAAGCTTGAGATAAAAGTCAACTTCTAAAACATAAGAATATCTATCTCAAATCAACAGACAAGACCATACTTTTAAAACTCTAACAGCAGTTCCATTAAAACCAGAAGCAGGACCCCAAAAAAAGGATCTCTTCTTAATAATATTATTAAACATTTTTTTCTGAAATGTGGCTACTAAAGTTAGATTAGAAAATAATGATAAGCATAATTATTTGAAAGTAGAAGATGAAAGTATTGGCAGATTATATGACTATTCTCTAGAAAATTCAAAAGGATCAATTAAAAAAGTTAGAAATGAAAGTTTAGTAAATTGACTGGATACAGAATAAATGTTGAGAATATGCCAGAAACGATCAGTTAGAAAATATCTGTGATATAATATTGATGAGAAATGCTGGCTAGAAAATACTTGTGATATAATGTTGATGAGAAATGCTGGCTTTAACACACACATACACACACACACACACATGCACACACAATTATATTAATATTGAAATAGAAATGTATAGAAAGATACAGAGATAGATGTAAGTAAATTACTTAACCTCATTAGTGTTAGCCAAACAACATTAAATTAAGAAATCCTTCACGCCTGTAATCCCAGCACTTTGGGAGGCTGAGGTGGGAGGATTATGAGGTCAGGAGATCGAGACCATCCTGGCTAACACGTGAAACCCCGTCTCTACTAAAAAGACAAAAAATTAGCCCGGCATGGAGGCATGCACCTGTAGTCACAGCTACTTGGGAGGCTGAGGCAAGAGAATCACTTGAACTCGGGAGGCGGAGGTTGCAGTGAGCTGAGATCACGCCACTGCACTCCACCCTGGGTGACAGAGCGAGACTCTGTCTCAACAAAAAAAAAAAAAAAAAAAAGAAATCCTGGTTGCCATTCACTTGTGAGCTTTCTATAGAGCAGCCCAGGTAAGAAAAGTTTCATCAAAACAATCAACACAGGGCATAGGTGCATATACAACTGAAACCTTCAACCATGGATCCATATTTGAAAACTCATTTCTTCTGGCCACAGTATCTTCATAAGTACATAGATCTCTCCTGGTGCACCTTTAGCTCCACATTCTACCTTAGTTTCAACCTCTTACAGAATGATCACCTGCTTTTTCAAGTTGTCTTTCAAAAGTGGGTTTTGTAAATGGTATGTATCTTGTATTGTAAGGGAAGTCACCCTAAATCCACCCTCCATATTTGGTTTAAATTAATCCAGGCCAAGAGGTAGAAAGGTAATTCTATTTCCATTGATATATCAAAGCTTGAGACGTTTATAATGGGATTAGAGATTTATAAAAATTTTGTGCTTTCATTATATTTTCCAATTTTCTACAATGAATAGACATTACTTTTAGAATTTTTAAAGATCTTAATCCATCCCTTTCCCTCAACCTCCATGTAGTATCTCTCAGCAAGCCTCGCCAGGATATGCCTCAAGTTTCAAATTTCAAAATACATCTCAAATCCTGCCAGCACTTCTCTCTATGGCTGCCATCTGGTCCAACGCATGGTCATCTCCTTCCAGAAGCTGTAATAAACTCCTGATACATCTCACCACTCCCTCTCCTGTTGCTATCAGTTCTCCAATCCAATATAGGTCAAGATGGTGCCTCTTTATAAGCTGAGAAACAGCAAATATTGTGAGTGAGCAGGCAAACCATAGGCAGAGGTAAGGGCTATGGAGTCAAAAGATGGACCACGATCCCACAAGAGAAACAGAAGAGTGGTCCAGACCCATTCAGTTCCAACATCAAACCATATTCATTCTGCTAATAAATTCCTCCTTTCTGGCTTAATCTGAGTAGGTCTCTGAGCCCAGTGAAAACAGACTAAAAGAATAAGCAAATAAGCAAAGACTGGACATTTTTTTAAATAGAAAACTGATAAGTGAGCACAAAGACTAATTCAAGGTAACAGTTTATGGGGTACAATGAGGCAACAATTAAGTCCATGTGAAATTATAAATCATTCAATAAATGGGTCTGGAGGAGTTGGGAAGAAGAGACAATTTCAAGTTAGATCCATGCAACAAAATAAAGTTGAATTTTTTTACTTATAATTTAATTAAGTTATGTTTATTTTTAGATATACAATTGTATAACTTAGTTAAACATGTTTAATTACATATATGTCAAAAATACCATAAGTAAAAATAAAAGGCAAGTGGCCAGGTATTACCTGATATTGCAATATATGTGATAAAAGTTATGATCTTATCAAAAAAGATATTCTTATTAATCATTAATAAGTAAAAGAATGCCTCCCTTTGAAAAATGAGCAAAGAACATGAGCAGACGCTTTATAATAGAAAAAATATGTGGCCAATAAAAATGAAAAAAAAGTTCAACTTTATACTCAATAATTGTGAAGTAAAAGAATGTGAATAAAATTGGCAAGTATGAAGATAAAAGATGATATTTATTATTGGTGAGGGTGTCACTATGAGACAGGCACTCATGCTCTGCTGATGGAAGTATAAATTGGAATCAGAATTATCACTGTTCTTAAAACATATTAAAATATTAATATCCACTCCTAGAAACTTATGTGTGTCCAACACAAGCAAGGATTACTTCCAAAAACATTTATTGCAGTATTACTTATAACAGTGAGGACCTGGCAACAACCAACAAAATTAGCGAATGAGAACATTTAAAATATCCTAAGTCTATTTAATGACACTGGAGAATTATCATGGCTATTGATTTTAAAAACAGCTCACGAAGTAATAAATTTAGTATGATGCCAATTTCATTAAATGTTATGCATTTCTATGGAGATAGAAAAAACCTGTAATAGAGATAAAATAAAATGTTAACAATGGCTATATGGTGATATTATGGGTAAATATTCTTGTAGTCTTTCTAATTTTTTTCTATTTTTCTAATATTTCACAAAACTAATGCATGCATGCTCACGGCAATCTGGAAGAGACACTATAAACACACACACTTGTATGTATGTAGGTAGGTTTGCATTTTCCTAAAAACTAATAGAAAGAATTATCAGGAGTGGGTTCATGTTGAACCAAATAATGTCAAGCAGTTTAAAAGAAAAGAGTTTTGTTACAGCTCTCTTCCATACTCCTGCTACCCTCTTATTTTAAAATAAATTTTGTCCCAATTATTCTAATTATATGAAGTTATTTTAGGACTCTGTATGCATACTTGTATTAGTCTGTTCTTGCACTGCTATAAAGAAACACCTGAAACTGGATAATTTGTAAGGAAAAGAGGTTTAATTGGCCCACAGTTTTGTAGGCTATGTATAGGAAGCATGGCTGGGGAGGCCTCAGGAAACTTACAAACATGGCAGAAGACAAATGGGAATCAGGCACATCTTACGTGGCCAGAGCAGAAGGAAGAGAGAGTAGGGGAAGGTGCCACACACTTTCAACAAGCAGATCTTGTGAGAACTCACTGTCACGGTAACAGCAAGGGGGAAATCCACCCCCATGATCCAATCACCTTTCACCAGGCCCCTCCTCCAACACTGGGGATGGCAAGTCAACCTGAGCTTTGGGAGGGGACACAACTCCAGACCATATCAATACTCCTGTGTGCAATGCCTGACACGTGGTGAGTCCTCAATAAATATTGGTTGGAAGAATGAATAAATGCTACAGTACAGATGAGGACAAGGGTCTTCTAAACCCTTTGATGGTAATTTCTTGACACAAGTTTGAATCCATCTAAATAGACTATTAGTCCAGCTGTTTAGCTACTTTTAGAAATGCCTCAATATTAACTACTTTGAAAAGAAAAATCATTATTTGTAGCAGATGCTCTCTAAACTTTAATTGGTTTAACACCTATAATCCCATGCAGCAAGTTAATTTACTTAGCTACTTGGGGGCACATTTTGCAATTAATATTTTCCCGTGAGTTCACTGTGATGCTCATTGCTTAAACCCAAATGATTCACAAATGCATCATTGAGATTTTTTACAACTGCTGCACTGGGTGACAGTAACACCTGTGGTGAAAATTTTTCAAGATAAATTACCTGGGCCCAGCTCTATAATATGGGAATTTCAGGAGTTAATTGATCAATCATTTATTTGTAGAGATGGTGCCAGAAATTATGATGAGCAGGGTTCTGTCTTTGCTTATAGATTCTAAGGCCCATATTTATAAAATAGTGAGATAGTCTGATAGAATAAGCTCTGAAAATACATAAACACGATGCAAAATGTATCCTTGCTTACCTAGCAAAATATATGAATCCAGTCATCACAAAAACATACAGAACTTTCACAGCAGAATCTCATTAGAAGACGTACTCACTGTCTAATTATCTATAACCCAGCTCTCATCCCAAGCCTATTGAGAGATATTCATTATATAAACCTTACAATAGCAGATATAAATGTAATTTTCTTTATTTTCTTATATTGAACTTAACCAAGAGCAATAAGAGAAAACCCTAATCTAGTTGTTTGTGGTAACCAGCTGCCATGATGGCCTCAGTGATCTTTGCCTTCTTGTATTCCTAGCTTAGGTAGTCCCCTCTCATACTGAATAGGGCTGACCTGTGTGACCTAGAACAGTGTTCCCAACCTTTTTGGCACCAGGGACCAGTGTTATGGAAAACAATTTTTCCACGGACCAGGGGATGGAGGAGGTGATGATTTCAGGATGATGCAAGCGCATTACATTTATTGTGCACTTTATTTCTATTATTATTACACTGTAACATATAATAAAATAATTATACAACTCACCATATTGTGGAATCAGTGGGAGCCCTGTGCTTGTTTTCCTGCAACTAGACAGTCCCATCTGAGGGTGATGGAAGACAGTGACAGATCATCAGGCATTAGATTCTCATGAGGAGCAGGCAACCTAGATCCCTAACATGTGCAGTTCACGTGAGTGATGGGGAGTGGTTATAAGTACAGATGAAGCTTCTCTCTCTCATCCACCACTCACCTCCTGCTCTGCAGCCCAGTTCCCAACAGGCCACGGGGCCAGTATCAGTCTGTGGCCCTGGGGTTGGGGACCCCTGACCTAGAAGATATTGTTTAAATGAAGGTGTGTGACTTCTGAGACTAGGTCCTAAGATGCTTGCAATTTCTGCTTTGTCTGTCCTGGAAGCCAGATAGCATGTTATGTGGACACTCAAGTAGCATATGGCTTGATGGGGGGAGTCGGGGAGTCCACATTCTAGGAACTGAGAGATTGCACCACAGCCACATGAGTGAGCCATCATGGAAGCAGGTCCTCTGTCCCCACGTCCCTGTCACACTGGCAGATGACTACAGTCCTGGCCAGCATTTTTACTACAACCTCATGAGAATCACTAAGCCAGAACCATTCCACTGAGCCACTACTCAATTCCTGATTCTCAGAAACTGAGTGATAATAAATATTTTTTGTTTCAAGCTGCTAACTTTGGAAGTAATTTGTGAATAACCAACAGATTCCTTCTAAGAAAACGCATTTAAATTGGTGACTAATCTGCCATTTTAGTGTTGAACCTCGGTTACTTCCGAATTCTCTATTTTTTCTCCTTTCTCTCTAGGGGAGAGCAGGAATCTAAGTTCCAGGGACTTTATTTACTCTCCTACTATTGGAGAAAGGGTCTCCCGGCCATTCATTTCTGTATCAATTAGGATGCTTTGGGCTGTAAATAACACAATGGCAGAATCAAAATCGTTCACATAAAATGCATTTTTATCTCATAACAATAAGTTTCGAAGTAAGTACTTCCAAAGCCAGGTAATTCAGTGGCTCAACCACCTCAGGGCTTTTGTTGGTTTCTGTTCTCTTGGTTTCTCCTTTATGGTTCCCCTTCCTGTGGATCATCTGTTATTATCCTTTAACTGTTTTCTTTTTAGATTTTTGGTCATTTTCTTATCAAATTCTAGGAGGCCTTTGCACAGTAAAAGGTTAACTTCTTGTCTGTGATATAAGTTGCACTATTACCCAGTTTATCATTTGACATTTTGTTTTGCTTTTGGTATTTTTGATCACACATATTTTTAATAATATGCTTGAATTTATTGGGGTTGTTTTATGGTTTCTAGATTTTGAGTCACATGGAAAATGTCGGCTCTCAGGCCAAGGTTACCAAGAAATGATCTCATGGTTTCTTCTAGTGCTTTTATGGCTTTATTTTCTTAACATTTAAAAGTTAATTCAGTTTTTTGTTTTGTTTTGTTTTGTTTGCGTGTGTGTGTGCGTGTGTGTGTGTGTGTGTGTGTGTTTGAGACGGAGTCTCGCTCTGTCCCCAGACTGGAGTGCAGTAGCGCGATCTCACCTCATTGTGACTTCTGCCTCCCACGATCAAGCAATTCTCCCTGCCTCAGCTTCTCGAGTAGCTGGGATTACAGGCACCATCACACCCAGATAACTTTTGTATTTTTTAGTACAGATGGTGTTTCACCATGTTGGTCAGGCTGGTCTCGAACTCCTGACCTCAGGTTATCCGCCTGCCTTGGCCTCCCAAAGTGCTGGGATTACAGGCATGAGCCACCGCACCTGGCCATTAATTCAGTTTTGATTCATTCCTTCACTCATTCGTTCATTCCTTTGTAATTTCATTATCCATTCATTTGTAATTTCATTATTCATTCATTCATTTGTAATTTCTCTTGGTATACAGATTTGAGGTATGGAGGCCACTAAATTTTTCCTTCAGAGCCTCCACACTGCTTATGGCGCAGTTCACACTTCCCACCATTTTGACATCACACACCACTAGCTCATAATCACCACCCCATTTTCTCTGTGGCAACCTGAGAGGCTAAATGCAGAACAGTAGTTACAGACAGCCTTCAAACCCACTATGACAATTCGATGAAACTGCATCAAATGCTTCAGAACAGGAGCCAGCAAACTGTGGCAGGTGAGGCCAGATCCGGTCTGCCACTCGTTTTGTGAATCAAGTTTTATTGGAACACAGCCACACCGACTCATTTATGTATTGTCTGTGGCTTCTTTTGTACTGCAGTGGTAGAATTAAACAGTTGCAACAGAAACATACAGCCTTCAAGGCCTCAAACATTTAGTATTTATATTCAGAAAGTTTCCCAACTCTTGCTTAGAGTTTACAGAACACTTGAGCTTACATTAACTGTAAAAGCCACAGCAGCCTCATGAGAAGGTATCCTCCCTGTTTCACCTGTAAAGAATACGACACTGGGCCGGGCACGGTGGCTCCCAACACTTTGGGAGGCCGAGGCAGGTGGATCACCTCAGGTCAGGAGTTTGAGACCAGCCTGACCAACATGGTGAAACCCCACCTCTACTAAAAATACAAAAAAAAAAAAAAATTAGCTGGGCATGGTGGTGGATACCTGTAATCCCAGCTACTCAGGGAGCTGAGGCAAGAGAATTACTTGAACCTGGGAGGCAGAGGTTGCAGTGAGCCAAGATCATGCCATTGCACTCCAGCCTGGGCAACAAAGTGAGACTCCATCTCAAAAAAAAAAAAAAAAAAAGAAGAAGAAGAAGAAGAAGAAGAATACGAGACTGGCAGAAATTAAGTAGGTCATGAGGGGGCAGACCCAGGAAACAACCCAAGTCCTATCACTTAAATTCCACAAACGCTTCTTCTATCATTTATTCTGTACAGGTAATTAATGGTTTTCAAAGTCTTTTCACACACCTTAATTCTCTTGACATTTCTAATAATCCCATGAATAAAGTCAACTGAGTTACAGAGAGGGTAAGTAAAGTCTCTAAATGCTCACAGCTTTTAAGTGGTAGAGCTGGCATCAGAAACCAGGTCTCTAGCAAAAATATGTTTTAAATCTCCTGTTCTTTCTACATCTCATTGCCAGTATCTTAATGCAAATTATAGTCCAGTCCAGCTCAGAACGCTCTCAGCACCTCAGCTATTCTCTAGTTAAAGTTAATACAGAGATCTTTTTTTTTTAATTCGGACTATTTGTCAAAAGAAAACAAAATTAAGCTGAGAAAAGGAAGGAAATAGTAGGAGGGAAAGGGAGAGCCTGAAAGCAGAATTTTAAATACGATTAGAGTAAATATATATACCTTCTCTTCAAAGCAAGTAAGAAGGAAGGAGTGGAAAAGTGGCACTGAATTTCTTCTGTCCTGGGACGCCCACCAGCACAGATGTAAAATCCTTCCCCAGCTACTTCCAGCCAAATTAAGAAAGAGTGCTGCGCCATTGTTTGCTAACTTTCTCAAGGCAATGTTTGTCTTTTGCAAGAACCAGGAAGGTTCACACTGGGACCAGAAAGAGGGATATTAAGCGCATTTTTTAAAGCTATCTTTTTAATAAACTGTATCCATAATATCTAAGCAATTCACACTATTCCCCCACAGACTCTATGTTTCCACTCCACTGGCCCAATGGCTCAATAAAGTCACATCTTTCTGTTATTAATAAGGCAGTTCACCTCAGGTACTTCTTTAATTTCCTGTGTTTTTTTTCTCCAACGCAAAGTTAATTTACTTTATCCCTTATCCCAAGAATGATAACAGGGTTTCTATAAAAGTGAACATTCATGATCAAAGGGAAGTTTGTATTATAAACAAATTATTACAACTGGGCTCCCTTTGAAATATTTTAACTTAATTAAGCTCAAACACTTTTGGCAAAGGTTTAAAAACTTGAGAGTAATTGAAGAGCCATTTCAGTTTGGCTGGATTTTTCTTTTAACGTTGGAGTAGAGGGAGGGTAGTTTACATGGTTATAGCCTACAATGTTGCGCTGATATTGTTCTGTAGTTGCTACCTTTTTAAAACAAAAGATATTAAACAAAATTGAATTTGGGGATGATGGAATTGTTACATAGCTTGATGACAGTGGTAGTCTATATGACTGTGTACATTTGTCAAAACACATAGAACTGTACACTTTTAAAAGACCTGAATTTTACTGTGTGTAAATCATACCTCTATAAACCTTACTTTAAAAAGTTGAATTGGGACTACTCAGCTGAGTTGAAAATATTCTCACAACAGTTTTTGCAGTATTGTCTAAAGTGACCAAAACAAAGAAAAAAATAACTGGAATAATGAGAAAGAAAAAAAAACTAAAAAAAAACCATAAATGCTGATCAGTAAGGAATTTGACTGATTTTTTAAATGACTAAAATCTATATCTACATTGACCTGGAAGACTCTGTAAAATACTAGTAAATGGGGTTGGGGGGGTTGTGGGGGAAAGCAAGTTGCAGAATAATGTGTTGGTAAGTGATAATACCAAAAACCAAAGAAGTGGTACAATCTCATTTAATAAATCAATAGAAAAAAATCTTGGTAAGATTAAAAGTAACTAATATTTATTGACTACTACAATGTACCATGCATGATTTTAAGCAATTAACAAGTATTGCCCTATGAAGTAGGTACTACAGAGCCATCTGAGTCTTGGGGCCAGATATGTTTTGTAAGTCAGATGCTTTGAATTTTAGAAAGTAATATAGTGCTGTATTAGTTATCTATTGCTATAACAAAATGCCCAAAACTTAGCAGCTTAAAATAACAACAAAAAAAAAAATGTGTTATCTCACAGTTCCTAAGGGTCAGGAATCTGGACAAGGCTTAGCAGCTTAGCTAGCTGCCTCCATCTCAAGAGTTCTTGACCTTGGTTACAGTCAGGATGCCACCGAGGGCTGTGGTCTCATCTGAAGGCTTGACTGGGGCTGGGAGCATCTGCTTTCAATCTCACTGAGCTGTAGCTCACCTTAATTCTTCACCACTTGAACTTTTCTACAGAGTTACCTCAGAATATGGCAGCCAGCTTCCCCCAGGGCAAGCAATTCAAGAGAGGATGAGAGAAGGCATCCAAGATGGAAATTACATCCCATCTAATCTAATCTTCAAAGTGCCATTCCATCACTTCTGCCATATTCTGTTCATTGGGAGAAAGCCAACACGTCCAGCCCACATTCACAGGGAGAGTTATGTACAAGGGCATAAATACCAGGAAGAGGGGATCATCAGGGGTCATCTTGGAGGCTGCTTACCCCAGAAGCACTTACCATGGATTATCTAATCCTGCAGTGGGGTCTGGAATAGCAAAAGCATATCAAAAACATTACTATTTCTGCATTAAAAGATCTGAACATTCTCACTAGCTGCCATAAATAATGACTATAAATAGCCTTATGTCAGTTTAGGCAGGTTTTGCTTCCAAATGAGTTATAAAAAACTTGATTTTCAGAGATTTTTAGGTTTCAAAAGTATGAAAAAAGATTGGAGATCTATATTATTATCCCTCACTCTCAGGTGAGGGATCTATATTATTATCCCTCACTCTCAGATCTATATTATTATCCCTCACAGGTGCCAGGGCACAGAGAGGTTAAATGTGTGTATATATGCTGTGTGTCTTTGTATGGGCACAGGCAACAATAGAGACCCACATACATTAAGCTCTTAACACTGGTGTTCCCATATCATTGGAAGTGGAAGGACAGAGGTTTCTATACATGTCTTCATGAAGTATTACAAAATCATGCAGTAGCCCTCTTTGTAATTGTTACATTAATAAAATAAATTAATATTGAAGGGTTAAGAGGTATTTCTGCCATAAGACAAGCAGTTTACACTTATGTTACAAGAGCCAAAGACTGCACACAGAGTAATGTTCGCTTCTAACATGCAGGATTGTTTGAACCTTGTGATATCATAAAATGGAAAAAAAGAGTAAGAATAACAAAAAAAATAAGAGAAACAAAAGTGTGGTAAATTAGAGGCATTTCCTCAGCTTACATATGGTTGGGAGTAGTCAAGACAGGATAGAAATGAGCCTGCTGTTTTATAAAACACCAAAGAATGTGTTGGGGTGTAGTGGGGGAAGAATTCTGATTTGATATGATTTTCATGTGAGTTAACGAAAAACACTGCATCATTTATAGGTTGGCCGGCCTTAATTAGAACACAAATAGTGGTTAAACTGAAACTTTACTTCTGCCTTTTAAGCTATTCTCTCTCTTCTGGTTTGCACTGATTCTTAATCGGAATTTTGAATATGTATTAAATATTATAGGAAGGAGGGAGTTAGTCTTTTATTTCAGATTTTACTTTTTTATGACCTGTTTAAACAGATAAAAACTGACTTTCATAACTGCAAGCGATATTAGCTACAGTGAATGGCCCTACTTCTGATTCTGTATATGTTTAACAAATTAAGCATTTCGCCTTTATGATTAAAGGTAAAGTGCTTAGCCAGGCACGCCAAGAAATTCACACAATCTCCTTTAAGGGACACTGATAAGCCAAATGTCACTGGCTTCTATTGTAATACTGGAACTTTAATGTAACACCTCAATTCCAAATACATTCCCTTCAGACGGTGAAGTGGCTTTGAGACTGTGACATGGCAGACATCTTTTTTCAAAGCACATTTTCGGGGCCCGGATAGAAAAGGAAATTTGCAGGAATGCCAACAGGGCAGCCAAGGCTGTCTTGTCATGCCTCAGCCTGCCACGAGGTGGCGATAAGCCCCAATGGCAACTACATATTTTTTATTAATAAGCAAAATGGGCATTCTCTTAAATTTGTGATATGACTATTGTAGGCCTCAAGGAACTCATTCATTCTACCACCCAAGAACCACCTTTTTCCCCGAGAGAAAAGTATTCCTGAGTGGATTTGCTTTAGCAATGTATTTTTAAGGCATAATGAGGGATGATACTAATAATAAGAGCCAACAGTTTACGCACTTTAGATGGTACAGTGTGGGTGTAAAGATCAACCACCCAACTAGGTTCAACTCCCAACTCTGCTACTTAATGGCTGTGGTGTCTTGGGCAAATTATTTGTCCTCTCTGTGTCTTAGTTTCCTCATCTATAAAACATACAATAACAGAACCTAACTCAGAAGGTTGATGGAAGGCAGTAAAGTCCTTGGAATACCGCATGGCACATAGCAAACATTTCTTAAGAGGTAACTATCATCCCTATATGCACCCTGAGAACGGGTCCTTTTCTAGCTATTACAGTGCATCCTGCCAAGAACCCTGAGAGTAAGGACCAGCATTAGACCCATTTAACAGATGAGGAAGCCAAAGCTAAATAAGTGAAATGAATTACCCAGGGTCCAAGTCTATGGTAGAGCTAAAATGTGAAATCATATCTACCCAACTCTAAATCGTGTTCTTAACCACTATAATATATCCTACAGGCCCAATATTACAAGCAATAAAAATCAAGAACTGCAGAATTCAAACTGAGAGAATAGCAATCGCACTCCTCTCCTCCCTCCAATAAAATGGGTCTTCGTCTCTCAAACATAATTCTATTTCCCTTCCTTTACATGGTTTAGCTCCCCTAAATTAAATTTTTGCCCTAACATGTATTCCTGAAACCCACAGGAGGTTATCTATAACCTACAATAATCTAAATCTTTAAAAATTTCTGAGATACAGTTTTGAGATGAATTTAAGAATCTCCCACTAAAACAAGGTTAGATTATTTAAAAGAAAAGAAAAGATGATTCCACAATTCTGCACAAGATAAAAATAGAATTCCAAGTCCTCTATCCAAAAAAACTGCACCACCTTCCAACGGCTGGGTTTTTTTTCCTCCTGTCAGTCCTTGAAATGACCTTGGTTTAATTACCTGCATCTCAATGAGTGAATCTACATAGAAAGTGAAGGTTAATTAATGAAGGATCGTTTCTTTCTCTAAGCCCACCAGGCAGTGGCAGACAGCAAGTCTTGTCCACGCAGTATTATCCTATACCTCATTAGAAATGGTCAGATTGATGTACTCGCTTTGGACCAGGCGAAAGAAAGAAAATAGTTTACTAATGATGGCCACTTGCAGTGAGCGGTCACAAAGCTTCCCACCTGGCACCTCTAACCTTGAATGACACTGCCCCTGAATTCACAGACTCCAAAATGTTAGTCCCAGGTAGAAATGCAGAATCAATTCTAATGAGGTTCAGACACTTGTATAGCAGCTGCAGTATAGTCCCACAACTCCTATATTATTATTCTCTTAACATCCCTTGTGTTTATATTATTTTTAAAAAATATATTTGTTCTAGAACAGTTGTTCTAGAATAATTTGTCAATCTCAGCATTGATATTTGAGCCCGATGGTTCTTTGTTGTTGGGGGCACCCAGTGCACCGTAGGATGTGTAGCAGCATCCCTAGCCTCTACCCACTAGTTGCAATGGCCAGAGATTTCTCCAGACATTGCCAAATGTCCCCCAAAAGGCATAATTGATCCACATGGGAACCATTGGTCTAGGAAGAAATGAAATTTTTACAGTTTGTTTTAGTTTTTCATGTTGAAATAATTTCAGACTTAGAGGGAAAAAAGTTGCAAAACTAGTATACCTGTACACTCTTCACCCAGATTCCAGATTCCCAAAATGCTTCCATTTCACATAACTATAGTCCAATTATTAAAAAGCAGGAAATTAACATAAATATAATACTGTTCAGTAATTTACAGATGTTACTCAAATATAACCAAATGCCCATCAATGTCATTTCCGGTCTAAGACTCAATCCAGGATCCAAACCAAGACCCAACCCAGGACCCAAACCAAGACTCAACCAGGGATCCAAACCAAGACCCAACCCAGGATCAAAACCAACACCCAACCCAGGATCCACACCAAGACCCCACCCAGGATCCAAACCAAGACCCAACCCAGGATCAAAACCAACACCCAACCCAGGATCCACACCAAGACCCCACCCAGGACCCAAACCAAGACCCAACCCAGGACCTAAACCAAGACCCAACCCAGGACCCAAACCAAGACCCAACCCAGGACCTAAACCAAGACCCAACCCAGGACCTAAACCAAGACCCAACCCAGGACCCAAACCAAGACCCAACCCAGGACCTAAACCAAGACCCAACCCAGGACCTAAACCAAGACCCAACCCAGGATCCAAACCAAGACCCCACCCAGGATTCAAAACACATCCACGCCAGGATTGTGTGCAGTTGTCATGCCTCCTTAGTCTCCTCCAATCTGTGACAGATTCTCAGTCTTCCTTTGTCTCTCAGGACCTCAACATGATCAAAGAGCACTGACCAGCTACTTTGTAAAATATCTCTCAGTTTATGTTTGTCTGATGTTTACTCATGATTAGCCTGAAGTCAACAATTTTTGACAGTGGTGCTGCGCCTTCTCAGTGCCTCATATCAGGGGTGTTTAACGTACTATTAACTTTGGTCTCTTGGTGAAAGCAGTGTCAGCCTCTTCTCCACTGTAAAGGTATTATTTCTTCCTTTGTACTAAATAGTGCCTTGTGGGGAGATTCTTTTAGACTATGAGACTATGCAAATATCCTGTTTCTCACCTTAATTTTACCCACTAATTTTAGTATTCACTGATGATCCTTGCCTGCAATAATAATTACTGTGGTGTTGGCCAAATGGTGATTTCCTATTTCTGTCATTCAGAATTTATAATTGGAATTCCACTGTAAGGAATAGCTGGTTTTTCTCTCCCCATCTTAAAGTTATTTTTAAAGGAAGTTGTATCTCACTACCATAAATGAAAAACCAGAATTAAAACAATTTTATGATAAATAATAACAGTAAAAAATGAATTCCATGAAAAAAATTCCAATTTCTAACTGGCTATTATAGCCTTTAAAACTCCCGATCTGAAGTCTCATTTCTCTTTGTTAAAAGGAGAAAAAGCAATAGAAAAGCATTTAAGAAAACCTACTAGAATAAAACTGAACTTCTCCTTGACATATAATCAGAAGGACTGAAAGACATTTAGAAATGGAATCACTATGCAATTCAATAATATTTGGCGTTGGACCTAAATATCACCTAAAATCTTCTCAATTTACTCCAGTGGTGTGTGACCTGCCTTTCGGGAAAACTAGCTAGCTTCTGCCATTTCCAGATGAAGTAACTGAGGTCCACAGAAGGTAAGTTACCTGTTTGATAGTCATTGATAATGGATTTTTTCTGCAAGGAACAGTAGTGACTCAAAGAAGCCTAAGAGGCAAGTGCTGGGGGTGAAGTGCGTTGGTAGGTGGAGATTTGTTATCAGCATGGTAGTGTGTCTCAGAAAACCCAATGGTAAGATTGCAGCCAGACGAGGGAGGAACTCGAATCTGGAAAAGAACTGTGACCAGGGCCTCTGCCTGTCATTTCTGCTTTTCTCTGTGCATCTGTTTTATTTCTCTTTCCCTGTATCCCTCTCTCCCTTCTATATCTCATAGCTGTCTAAGCTTCTCAGTTCACATAGCAAAATATGGCAACCACAGGACAACCAAGTCACCACACCATACTCAGAATTCTCATCAGGTCTCCCTGGGTCCCAAAGCTAAACTCCTGAAAAGGAGAATCAGATTGGCCCAACTTAGGCCAGGAGAACACCCTTGATCCAATCAGCTACGATGAAGGAGCAGCATCACTTAATTCAAACATTCCTCAACAGGAACAGCAAAGCAAGTATGTGTATCCAAAGGGCATGAAAACTGGTTTCTCAATCACCAGTCCAGTTTCTTAAAATATTTTCCCAGCATCAGTCACTGGTATATCAGCCACCTACATACCACCTATCCTAATTTTTCTTTATACTTTTTTCTTTGACCTGAATCAAACAAAAGCATTGAGTCAGGAAACTTATGACGGTGTGACCATAAATAGGAAAATCCAATTTTTTTTCTAATACTCATTAAAATACATACATATTACTAAAACCAAGAATGCACATCCTGGTACTGGATAAAAGCTCCAATGTTACACATCCCCTGCTTCTGTGAATGCTCGGCACTCTATCCTTTGGAGTCTCTGTCCTCTGTTTATTACGTCCCCTGGAGCCAAAACATTCCATTTTCAAATCATTCCATTTTCAATCCATCCTGGCCTTATTCTTCCTAAAATTAAATTTTTCTGACTTGAAGAGTTGCACATCGTTGAAAAATTGACTTTTGATGTTTCTTTGAGCTCTTCACACCAACTATTTTTTTTTTTTTTTTAAATAAACCCTGCTCCGTTTTTTACTTGTTTTTACTGGTGTTGCCTCCAAGTCCTTAAGGCAGCGGGAGGGGGGGTTCTTAAGGGTGGATTTGGTGTATGTTTTCAGCTTCAGTTTTAAAGGTCCATGCAGATAATTACCTAATACGTACTTTGGAAGGTCCAAAGTTCTGAGGATAAATGAGAAGACCTTGAGCTTGCCCTCAAGGAGGAGCCCTCAGGATCCTGAGCAGGGACAGAAACCAAAGTAGACGGTCACAGGGAGCACGGTGAGTGCTCCGCAGAGGTCCAACTGCCCCACTCCCCGCCAGGGAGTGAAAGCAAAGGGGCACTTAGTCCATCCGAGAAATCTGGGCAGGCTTCATGGAGGACAGGGCACCCAAGCTGAACTGAAGGAACTGCAGAAGGCTGGAAAAACCAAGATGAGAAGAGAGCACCCTAAAGAGGAAAGATCTGTCTGTGTGAAATAAAACAGGAAAGAACCGCGCAGCCAAGGGAGCAGCTGGTGCTGCCAGAGGATCGATTCAAGGGCGAAGTGAAGTGGGGTGAGGCTGGAGATGTCTCCAGGCTCAGCTCGAAAGCTATACTGGAAGAGATATCTTTAAATTTAAATTAAAAAAAAAAAAATCAACACGGCACCTAGAGGCCAGGAGAGGAGACCCGGGAATAAAGAACGGGAAGAGGATTCTCAAAACCTGTGCTCAGAAACACTGGTCCTCATGATGTTCACTGATGTCACCAAATATGTTTGGGAAACACTAGACTAGTTTTTTTTCTTTTTCTTTCTTTTTTTTTTGAGATGGAGTTTCGCTCGTGTTGCCCAAGCTGGAGTGCAATCGTGCAATCTCGGCTCACTGCAACCTCCACCTCCTCCCAGGTTCAAGCGATTCTCCTGCCTCAGCCTCCTGAGTAGCTGAGATTACAGACGCCTGCCACCATGCCTGGCTAATTTTTGTATTTTTAGTAGAGACAGGGTTTCACCATGTTAGCCAGGCTGGTCTCAAACTCCTGATCTCAGGTGATCCGCCTACCTCTGCCTCCCAAAGTGCTGGGATTACAGGCGTGAGCCACTGCACCTGGCCAACTAGATTTTTTTCTAATGCCACGAATGCAGGACTTCTCAGAGCCCAAGACATGGACACACCCTGTGAATGTCTAAGTGCGGGTAAAGCTTTTCCCAGACTCTCAAGCCCTCGCTGCTCAGAGTGCACTCAGAGGCAGCTGCGATAGGCTCACCTGGGAAACAGTCGGTAAGAAATGCAGAATCTGCATTTTCATCAGATCCCCAGGTGATTCCTGTGGATACGAACGTGAAGGGAGCAGGCACTGGCCTCCATCATGTTAAAATGCAGATTCAAATGTCACTGGTCTGGGATGAGGCCTGAGAATCTGTATTTCTAACTTTGCATAACAAGATTCTAAGCCATAGACACTTTGGTTTAAAGACAATCTCTGGTGACGAATGTTCTGCAAGAAGAGTCAACCCTCTTGGAAAAGTGGAAGACATCACCCAACTATCAGCAATCTATTCCCTGACAATTTTGCATTTGGAAACAAAGAGAATTACAAGGAATCCATGTTAGTCTCTGCTGAAAAGACGCTGTAGTTTAGTTGGAAAACTAATACTTAATGACGAGAAATAACTCATGAACAATAAAATTACATATTATATTTTTTTTTCAGCAAGTCTTTATTGAGCTTCTACTACGGGCTATCTCTATTTGATGGCTGGGAGAAAGCATTGAAATAAATGATCAAAGCCCAGCCCGCACTATTTTTACATTCTAGAAAGGGCATGGGGGGCATTGTATAAATAAACAAGTAAATACACAGGTGTTACGGAGAAAGAGAGAGCAATGTGAAGGAGACAGGACATGTTTGTGAGAGGGGGGAAAGGGTTGCCCCATAGGTAGGCGGGTCTGGGCAGGCCTCAGTGTCAAGGTGACATTTGAGCAGAGACTTAGAGGCATGGGCAGAAGGAGAGATGTGGCTCTCCGAAGGGAAACCATTTAAGTCAGAGGAAACAGCAAACACAAAAGTCTTAAAGCTGTAGCAGGGCTGGAATGTTCACAGAAGGTTCACATAAACCCTAAGAGGTTTCCATAGTTGGGACAGAGTGTGTGAGGGGAAGACGGAGACACGGGATGGTAGGAGCAGTTGGGGGCATGGGATGCAAACCACGTAGGCCCTTATCGGCCACTGGAGGACTTTGACTTTTCCATGGCTTGACAAACAGAGGGCACTGGGGAGTTTTGAGCAGAGAAGTGACTTCATTTCAAAAGGCTTCCTTTGGATGCTACACGGAAGTTGAGTGCAAGGGCCAGTGGTAGAAACAGAATGCCCGTTTCAACTGCTACAAACAAACCAGGTAAGCAATCAAGGCAAGGTGGCTTCTGGTGGTGTCAGTGGAGATGGTAAAAGGCGACTGGAGTCTGAATATATTTTGAAGGTGGCACCAACAATATTTCAGAAGATTAGATATGGGGCATGAGAGAAGGCACAAAGTCAAAGCTATATGTAAGGTCTGTGACATGGGCAGTAAAATGGATGGAGTTTGCAGTTTCTGAAATGGGAAAAGACTTCGGGAGCTGTGAGGTAGGAGGCTGGAAATTAAAGGCTCTGTTTTGGACACATTAAGTTTGCAGTGTTAATGAGATACATCCCCGTGGAAATATGGAGAGGGCAGTTGGAGAAACAGGCTGAGGTTCAGGAGAAGGATCCAGGGCTGGATATATTGAGTACTATAGACTTAAAGTGTTAGTTCATTACCTGGATAGAGTAGGAATTCACTAAATGGGCATGAATGTCATGGCTTAGGCCAGCAGAAATATTTGCTTAACATTGGGAAAGAACTGGGCCTTCACACCCTCTAATGGTGGGTAAATAACATTTCCACATGAGAAGAAAAGCACTTTTTCTTGTTCCAAGTGATCTGTAAAATAAGTTAGGGTGGTTTCACTTAGCTTGTTTTCTATCTCCAAGATAACATTAATAAACAAATTTGAAATCACATAAGTATGAACATAAATTATTTACAGTGTGCTCAAAGAGCTCAGAAGGGCTTTGTAAGGTAAATAATTTATAAACTCATAGAAAGAGTTTCTTTTTTCACTAATTAAGGGTGAAAATTTTACCAATAAATCATGAGAGGTTTCGGGAAGTACGTGGAATGGAGATCAATTCAGTACAACAAACATTTACTGAAAACCTCCTATGTGCCAAGCCCTTGGCTGAACGGGGTGATTGAGGAGCTGTATGAGGGGTTTCTGCTTCAAGGAGCTGCCTGTGCAGTGGGAGACTGGCATCCTTGGGGTTAAGTGCACACACCGCTATAGACATTGGTGCGGCTCAACAATGAATTCTGACGCTCTGCTTGGCAGGTACGTGGTACGATGGTAACCCCTGCCCACTCCAAGGGAAGGCATGGCCATGTGGTTTGCGTTAGCCAATGAAATGTAAACAAAAGTTACAGGTGTTCCTTCCAGGTGGAAGCTTTAAGAGGCGTTGAGTGATTTACCATATTCTGGTCCTCTGTTGCAGTGATGAGGGTCACTGTTGAAGTGCTGCTTCTTTCAACTTAGGTACATGGGTGACTGCTATCAGCAGAGTGTTTCCCCCACTCCACCTAGATAGCCTGCTGCATTTATGGCACAACCAAGAAATAAGCTTTAGTGTGTTAAGGCACTGATACTTGGGGTCGTTAGTTACTGCTGCTTCCTAGCCCATCCTGAAGGATATCCATCCTATGTTGATAAAGGGTATGTCCTTTGTGAACTTCCACCTTCCAGATGCCCCATGGATCCTCCATTCTTTGAGTCTTTAGTTATCTATCTCTGTTTTAAAATCTAATGTCTTCCCTGACTGGGCTGGGTTTTCCAAATATTTTATCTATATTCATTTATAGAAACAAAGTCATAGACGCAAGACATCATTTGAATACTTTCTTCCACTCCTCAATTTATTTAAAAGCTCTATTTTCTAACTAAAAACCACCTTTTTTAAATCTCCACTTGTCCTTCAACTTTCATCACCTGTAGGTTTTTCTTGTTCATATCATATTTGTCACCACAAGCAAATTTGTAGTTGTTTTGTTATTGTTGTTGTTACTTTCACAAGCATTTCCAGGTATATGAGAGGAATAAGGTCAAGGATCATGTAAAATCTGGATTCGAGTTGACAAAGGGGCTCCCCTTCTGCATCCTGACCTCATTTTAATATATTAAAATTAAACCTTAGCTAAAGTCATAAATGACTCTTCCTTAAGGGCATTCGAGGGCCAAAACTTAGTGAAACTAGGAAGGAACATACTGTTTTAATGTGTCTTGTTGCCAGCCATCTTTCTAGTGCTTAGAAAATGCCTAAATAAATATTGTAGACACTAAGTAAATATTGTAGAAGGAAAGAAGAAAGAAAGGGAGGGAGCGTGGAAGGGAGGGACTGGAATGCAGACCGGTGCATGCAAAGACAGAGGTAAGCATTAGTCAAGAGTGTGCTATGAACACCCAGAGCAGGTGCAGGGGTTGCAGAGGGTGAGGTACAATGTATGATGGCTTCTTAGAGAACACATGAAAAGAAAAGCCAAAAGATACTTTTCCTAACAGCCCTGAGAAAGTTTCACCATTATTAATTTCAGACCATAAGAATTTCTATACAGGTCAGCAGTTGTTCTAATGGTTTGGCAATCTACTCTGGATCAAGGGCAAATGCTACCTATAGCAAAGGTATGGGGTGTTTCCTTAAGAGCAACGAAGTGCCATTTCAACTGTTCTGCTAGGTTGACTTGGGAAAGGTCAAGGCAAAGAGGAAAAATGCTTATAGTTGTGGAGGGGTCAAGATGTGGGGTGGGTGGAGTTCATGGAGGGCTTGAGCCTGCCTCCACCACATAAAATCCATTATTCTTCCTCAAAAGTCACCACAAATAAGCAGTAGTAAAGCATCTCTGTTTTCATTAATTGACATTTTCTCGATCTTAAGAAAATGTGATGAAAAGCAACCTTTCCAAATAGCTGTTTATATTGATCTGCAATGCAACCTAAATTCTTTGTTCTATCAATGTAAATTCAGCTTTGAAACAAATGCCATCACCACCACCAGGTTGCTCTCTCTCAGTATCTCTTGTTCTGAATTTTGGAGCAGACCCTGATTTATAGTGGAATACTAATTTCCAGCATCAGCACCAATCAACACAGTGGTCACATCCTCAGAGCCCCTCCTCCAACACCAACCCTGACATGGGAGCTGGTATTGTTATATCCTGTGTTTCGCTGCAGGTCTGGAGATGGTAGAAGTCCACTCTGTCTTTATTAAGATTAGTATTTCACTGCAAGGATAGAAAACCCAAAATAACAGTGGGTGATGTTTCCTAAGTCTGGCACTAGGAGGCCCAAGTTGACATGGTGGACAGAGGGGCAGGGTTCCAGGCTCCCTCTGCCTTGTTGCTTCCCCATGTACAGCTCCCATCCCTATGATCACCTCATAGTCCAAAATTACTGCTGGAGTACCATACATTATATCGACATTCCAGCCATCAGAAAGGAAGAGCCAGAGACAAAAAAGCACCCACGACCTCCTTTTGAACATATTTCCCGGAAGCTGTCACTTCCTCTTAAGACTAACTGAATGAGAACTTAGATTCATGGTCTCACTTATGAACAGGAGAGATGGGAAAAATTGCTTTGTTTGGGGCTGCCATGTGCCGCTTAACAAGCAAAGGTCAATCACGGGGAATACGCAGGGAATAACACTGGGGGATAATTGGCGCTTCCACTCACTTCAATATGGTTTATGCCAAATTTTAATTTGTCTTACCCTGCTTCTTCTTAAGTGCTAAGAAAAATAATGAGATATATAAAGTTTTCTGAAACCATGAAACCGAATTCATTTACCTTTATAATTTTCTATTAATCTACCACCAGAATTCATTTTGCATTTAATTCCAGCCTCTAACACTTTAATACCATCTCTTTAGTCTTTACACATTAGTGGTCTCACTCATGTCAGACTTTTTCATCTCCTTTATGTTCATTTATTTTAACTTTTAGTAGTCTTCTGGCCAATCCTTTATCCTTTTTATTACAAGAGCATGAAATTTTATAATCCCCTAGAGCTTTGTTAGTCAGCTGCTACAAGGTTCTTAACCTTCACTAATTTATTCCCTCATTTTTGACTTTCAGATCTGAAGCATGCCTTAATATTTTGTTTTTGAATATGAAAGTAACTTTTATTAAGTAGGTTTATTGCATTAATAGATTTTTATTTCAGTTTTTACAGTTATATGTAAGTTCCCTGCTAGTTACGCTGCAGATCATTTTAATAACAATTTATAATGCTATGTAATATAATTTATATTTTAATACAATAAAAATGTACATAATATAATAAAGCAAGAGTAATTTTATAAAACTTTACCTGGAAATCATTTCAAGTAAGCACGTATTTTTTGAACTCCCAAACAAACCATTTTGTTGATATTTATTATAATAGAAACTCCCTAAACAATAATAGCTTCTCTTTTTAAGGAAAAAAATATAAGGACAGTGCCTCTTAAAATACCACACATGTTTTGATTTTTTATTTGCCTCATCCTTTCTCCTCACTGTTTTGATTTCTCAAAGGCAGAGAGGGAATTGTATTTCCTTCATCATACAATTACATGAATGATCAATACCCGACTGTGAAAATTCCTAATTCAGGTTACAACAGCAAGAACAATCATGTCGGCATTAACTGAGATATATATGTGACAATAAAATAATACTAATAATTATAAAACACTCTCGTGAAAATCTGGCAAGGAAATATAGAAAGACTGATAAAAATGCAAATGTTAGGCATATATTTGCACACCAAGGGAAGGAAAAACCGAGGCATGAACTTGAGGACTTTAAAACCTCCGGGCTTGAAAGTAAGAATGATAACAAGGAAAAAACTGTTCATCAGAGAATTGGACTCTGACAGTATTTCTCTTCAGGCAAGAACCTAAGTACCTATATCAGTTAGCATGTGTTGCATAACAAATCTCCCTCAAAATTCGGTGGTTTAAAACATTAACTACTATTTAGTTCATGTGTCTGCAAACTGGCAATTGGGGTTGGGAGATGCTGCTTATCATGGCCAGGGTTGTCTGACCTTGACTGAGACTCACTAGTGAGTTTGTGATTGGTTTCTGGATTAGCTGGGAGGCTGGGTGGCTGTTGGCTTGGGTGCCTCAGCTCTCTTCTACACAGTCCCTCATCCTCCAGCAGGCTAGTTCTGGCTCATTCAAATGGTGGCAGAGATCCAAGAGCTGCAGGAGGACAAGCCTGGCATGTCCTGCATGCATGAGTGAGTCTCAAGCTTCTGCTCCAGTGATGTTTGCTAATGTCTCATTGTCCAAAGTTGGTTGTTCCCAACTCAGATGCAAGGATGGGGAAATAGACTCCACTTCTTTATAGAAAGAGTGAACAATTGTGGGCATTTTATAATCTACCATATCACCCCCAGGATATTCATGATATTTTCTATTAAATCCTGAATTCCCATGGTCCATCTGAATATTTCATTCACTCAATTCATGAGTGTTTACTTTGTGCCAAGCCCTATTTTAGAAGTAGTGAATAAATGAAAACTCTGGCCTCATGAAGCTTGCATTCTAGTGTGGTCCCCTATTTCCCAAATTGATATTCTTTCTGCCCCAAGCCAATGTCTCTGCCTCCTAAATCTGTGAACAGACCTTTGATATCCCTTCCTTTTTCTTCAGACAATACATTCTTCTTTTCTCTTTTAGGAACCTCCCCTTCTAGCTCCTGGGGGACTGTCAAACATGAAATGTCCCTTGCTGGTCACACATCTGATCATGACATCCAATCTGGCCAATCAGAATACCTCACCCTGGACATAGGGAATGCTCCAGTGTTGGACAAATGAGCCAGGCAGGACCAAGCAAAGACATTCTTGGGAACTAATAGAAGGCTGTTTAAGAAAATCTGGGATCTCTACCTATAGAAACAATGTAAGCTAGCAATGCCAATAACCTTAGACACTCCATGAAAATAAATCAACTGGAGGAAGTGAGAATAAAACAATAAAGAGAAACAAAGTTTTGGTGATGTCATTTGAACTCCTGGAAACGGCCATGTCTGGAGCTACATCCACTGTTGCTCTTGTTATACAAGTCAATTACTTATCAAATTTGAATTGGATTTTTGTCATCCACAACCAAATAAGTTGTGAGTAATATAATCTCCCAGCACTGAACACTGCTGTTCCAACCTCCCAAAGCCAGCGAGAGCCCCTGGAAACCCTGTGTGCTATATGCAGAGTATCACGAAATACATGATACATAATTTTACCATACATACAAAGAGCAACCCATTCAGCAGAAAATAACTACATGACACATGTACCATGTAGCAACCATAAATGCACCTTTTTAAAAAAATTATCAAACTAAATAAGGTCTGTCATTTCCAATTTTTTATTAATAATCATTTGATTCTTGTTTATCCACCGGTCACCTATAGCTGGTACTCACAGACAGGCTCAAGAAAAATGTACGGGGAGGAAAATAAAATGAACAAAATTCTATCTGGTGGGTTATTTTTGCCTACAAAGTCAAAAGAGATTAGCTTCTGCCCAGGTCATAGAAAATCCCAGTGATCCTTTGGACCACAGACTGAGAACCTTTTTCTAAGGTAATATTAGAGATTACATTAAATTAATCAATCTGATATTACAAATGGAAAATTCTACTCTTCTCTAGCTACCTTCCCAAGGAAGACTTAGGAATTCAAATGCCACCCTTTAGGAAGTATATTCCCCAAATTATTACCCAATCCAGGCTTTCCCAAATGTGTCTTATAAATCATTACTTACACCACGTACATACACACACACACACACATACACACACACACAGAGTTCTGGGTTCAAGTTACGCAAAATCTCTTCATCTTCTCGAAGAGAAACTGCACCTATCAATATAGTAAAGGCTCTGGGGAGGGGTCTCTTTAACTTCATTTGAACCAGCACTTCCTTAACTTATTAGATCACAGAACACCCTTTTAAAAAATCATGTCATGCCTGTTAATATTCATGAGCCCAGTTGTTCATGAAGTACATACTAATCTATCATCTACAATAGGGGTCTGCAAACTGTTCTCTGGTAAAGGGCCAGAGAATAAAGTTTAGGCTTTGTGGGCCATGCAGTCTTTGTCACAACTAATCAACTTCGCCACTGTAGTGAGAAGGCGGCTGTAGAGTGCATGTAAACAAATAAGCGTGGCTGTGTTCCAATAAAACTTTATTGATAAGAACAGATGGAGGACTAGATTTG
The DNA here is from genome assembly GCF_028885655.2 of Pongo abelii. Lineage (NCBI taxonomy): Eukaryota > Metazoa > Chordata > Mammalia > Primates > Hominidae > Pongo > Pongo abelii. The sequence continues at coordinate 56,710,812 of NC_072006.2, read as the reverse complement.
GCCTTGTGGCATAGTTTGCTGGCCTCTGTCTATACCAACAGGGGATTTCAAGCCTAGGACAGAAGAGTAGAGAAGACGAGGGACTTAGAGTCAGTCGTCTATGTTGGAGGCCCAACTCCATGCGCAAGGCTCCAGAGCCTCAAGCAAGTTACTAAAATTCTCAAAGCCTCCGTCCCATAGCTGTGAAATGAGGATTACATGTACAATTTTACACCAACTGAACTTACATGTCTACACGACTTCTCTGAGTGAAGGGTGTGAGTGTGTGTATAAGAGAGAGACAGAATATGTATAATTCAAGAAAGGGTTCAATTCAACACATGGGCCATCATAGGTCAAAACAAAGTGGAATAGTGAAAAGATTCATAAACCAAACTAATGCAGCAAACATAGCACTCAGATCCAAGGATGATAGGTAACAAAAGCATTTTAGCCTCATGAGAATTTTCGCAATTTGAGGACAGCGTTCAGGGCTTCCATAGTGCATGGAGCCAGGTTTGAGCCAATCTTACGGAGCTCCCAAGGGCCACAGAAAACTAGCTAACATCGTGTTTCCATAAACCTATCAGGAACTATGCTTAGATTTATATGGGATCTACGGAGAAAAAAGAGAAATGCCTTCCAACTCACTTACAAACACATATTTTCACTATTTAATTTTCAGCCAGAGCCTCTGATTACCAAGTAGACCAGAAAGATTCTATTTTCCTTTTATCAGTGGAATAAAACGGACATCAAGCCAAGAACAGAGTTAAGCTATTAACTGCACTGTGGCTCTAAGTTGGATTTTTTTAATGCCAATATTTGCTTTCATAAACTTTTCTTTACTCTCATCCTGGCAAAATTATCTTTTTATTTTGCCACACTAACTGTGTTCATGTTTTCCATTTTTACTACATTATGTAGATAGATCTTCTCTTCCACTCATTCTATTTTTTGCATGCAGAAATGATGGAAGGAAAGAGATAAGGAAACACTCAAATCCCTCTAGAATTCCCCTTTTGCTCCATAGGGACCTAACATTTAACATGATTAATTTTTTTTAAAAAAAAAAAAGAAGAAGAAGAAGAAATGAACATTTCTTTGTCAGGGAGAAGCTTTTAGTCATCCTGACACCAGGCTTTCACGCAGCAAAAATATTACTAATACTATTTTCTCTCTGAAGTGCATTTGTTATCAATATGCACTTAAACTGGTGATCAAGTCTTGCTAGGAGAGACACCTGCTCTGCATTTTCTATCTGTTTAATACCTTAGGGATACATCACTTAATAATTTAGTGCTAAACCATTTAGCATTTTATCCCATCATCCCTTATATTACACACAGGATTTCAGTAATGTCTGATAAAATTATGTGTTAGCTGCCTTATGTGTGTGTAAAACTTAATAAGTCTTCTTTCCCCCCTCAAGTTTAATAACTGATTTTCTTACATTTATGGATGTGAAATTTTATTGCTCATGGATATAGTTTGAACCTAAATCTTCATATCTTATAAATTGATTTTTAGTTTCCTTTTTGACCTTATGAATTTCAATCAGACATTGACCTCTTGTTGCTCATGAATCTGACTGATTTAATGCCTTATAACAATAATAGTGGAGAAAAGCATTATCATAAGAGCCCACAGGGTTTGCAGAAACCCATAACTAGATCTCGAAGGCCTTGAGCAATAATAATTCTTGACCTAAGACCATTCTCTAAAGCCAGCATTCTTTACTGTACTGGGATAGCCCATCCTTGTTACAGACTAACCAGGGTAAGCGACGGGAAAGTCCCCAGAGGAGATTGGTTAAAACTGTTTCAAAGACACAACGTTGAATGTAAACCAGTAATGGGAAAGATGCAAAAAAGCTAATTTTATCTCAATTGTATTGTGAATGAAAAGAAAAGAGAAATAATATACGAGAGCTGTCTTTTGGGGGGGCAGGGAAGCATTTTAAGTATGTTAGCTGGAGAAAAAAATGAAAAATTAATATTAATTGCCTTTACAGACTGTATTGTTACTCCTCTTTCTTGTATTGTGACTGCTGAGTCTATGGTATAAATGGAAGAGTTGAAGGATTGTTCCTTTGTTTCCTGGCTGTGCTAATTTAATTTAATTGGTTTACTGAATAACTGGGTGTTGATGTTCATTGTTCCTTATTAAGAAAGACTCTTAAACCAAAAGCAAAAGCAGCTCCTTTTAACTTGTTCTTTCTTTTTTTGTGAACACAAGAGTCCAACTTTTTACTGCACAGCAATCAACATTTCTCAAAAGATAAACAGCTAAAACCTGGGCTTACCCAAGGGCTTTCCCTCCATGATTCATTCTCTCAAAAAATCTAAAAAATCCCTAAATTTCTACAATATCATGCTGGCATTGAAATGCTTGACTTAAACTGAAATTACCTGGGGGAGAGAATAAATTTTTTCTGCTGAGAACTGAAGTTGATGTCCTATTTAACACAGTTGCTTTGTAGGTAAGTGCTTAAAAAGAAAAGGAAAGCAGGCCTTCAAAAATCCTCCTCTGAATGAATTCCACTTCAAGTCCCACGTAGAGTTCAACTATTGAGAGTCCAAAGTACCTAAAACACAATACTCATATCCCATTTCAACCAACCATAATGCAAGAGACTCAGAACCATAGCCATTGGTTCTGTTCCCCAATATTTCAATTTCGCTTCCTTCCAAACATCTGATAGGATGAATACTTTCCTGCCACCTGGAAACTAAGTGTGCCCATTTGACTGCTTTGACCAGTGAAATGTGAGCAAACGCATTTAAAGGGCAGCACACAAGGTACAGCATCCTCTTCTCCAGCCCGTACGAGTGAGGAAGCACCCACTGATTGAGAGGCGTAATGCAGAGTGATGAAATGCTGCCTTGAATACACCCATGTAACAAACCTGCACATGTACCCCCAACTCTAAAATAAAAGTTGGAATTTAAAAAAAAAAAAAAAAAAAAAAGTCATGCAAACCATGGAAGACTTTATATGAGCAAGAAATAAATGTTGTTTTAAGCCAATGAGATCTTAGGGCTATTTTTTTACCACAACATAAGGAAAACTCATGTGTCTGATTCATCTATCTTTTTTAACTTTATTTTTGGGAGATTTCCTGTGGATGAGGAAATTAAGGAATGAAATATGTAAAACTGAAGCAAAGTAGAGCCCCTGATCCCAAAGAGCAACCCTATCAATGAGAAATCATTACATCTTAAAGATGTAACCTGGGGCCAGGCACGGCGGCTCGCACCTGTAATCCCAGCACTTTGGGAGGCCAAGGCAAGTGGATCACTTGAGGTCAGGAGTTCAAAACCAGCCTGGCCAACATGGCGAAACCCCATCTCTACTAAAAATACAAAAAAGTTAGCCAGGGGTGGTAGTGGGTGCCTGTAATCCCATCCCAGCTACTCAGGAGGCTGAGGCAGAAGAATCACTTGAACCCAGGAGGTGGAGGTTGCAGTAAGTGGAGATCACACCACTACACTCTAGCCTAGGCAACAGAGCAAGACTCCATCTCAAAAAAAAAAAAAAAAAAAAAAAAGGTGTAACCTGGGTGTCACATCTTTAAGCTAATGCATTGCCACAAAAGAATCCTACTGTAGTAAAATACAAAGATAAATACACTTATTGATGAGCAGTCATTAATACATCAGAATGTCAGAACGTATTAGCAAATCTTGTATAAAAGAGTAAGTGTCCTAAGATATAAAGGGCAAAAGAAAGTATATTGTCTTTCAGTTCAGAAGTCAAGAAAACATATTTCTAAGAAAGCAAGAAGCCATCAAAAGAAAAATGAGTAGGAATGGCAAATGAAAGGTGAAGGAAATCATCATTTTATAAACCTAATTTTTGAGTTGTTTGACCAGTAATTTTTTTAGATTTTTTGTGGTGAATGCAGACTTAGAGTTACAATATGCCCACTAGAAGAGCTAAGAGCAGTCAATCATTCATTTATTCCTTGGACAAATATTTATTAAACAATCGCTGAGAAAAGCAAACTGTTTAGGAGGTTGGTGGCATGGCAGTTCGCCAATATTTGGCAAATTAGGCAAAGTCTCTGCATTCAGTGAGATTACAGTTTATCAGGCAAACCAAAAAACAAATAGATCACAGAAACGATTTGTCCTATGAAAGTACATAGAAAGGAGAACCTGAATTAATAGGCATAAGTAATAGCCTTTAACCCGAGGCCTGATGGACGAGTGATAGTGTTCTATGTGGATTAGCCAGGTTTCTTCAGATTGTAAGTCATAAGAAGCCAACTTGAAATTGTCTAAGCATTAAAAGGGAACGTATTGACTCAAAACTGGAAAAACTTGAAAAAAAACAAGTAAAACATTACGATGTCCAAAACATTACGAAGTCCAAAACATTACAATGGACTTACACAAATGAGTACATGCTGATTGATTCCATTTATGTGAAGTTCTAGAAGAAACTAAACTAATCTATGGTTGAAAAAAAAATTCAGGGCTGGGCATGGTGTCTCATGCCTGTAATCCCAGCACTTTAGGAGGCCAAGGCAGGTGGATCACTTGAGCCCAGGAGTTCGAGACCAGCCTAGGCAACATGGTAAAACCCCGTATCTATTTTTAAAAAATACAAAAACTAGCCAGGCATGGTGGCATGTGCCTGTAGTCCCAGCTACCCAGGAAGCTGAGGTGTGAGGATTCCTTGAGCCCAGGAGTTCAAGGTTGCAGTGAGCCATGATCATGCCACTACACTCCACCCTCAGCAACAGAGAAAGACACTATCTCAAAAAAAAAAAAAAAAAAAAATCAGAATAGTGAGTGGTGTCTCTAGGTAGAAATGAGGGCAAGAATTGATTGGGGAGGGGCAAGAGGAGACATTTGGAGCTGATGGCAATGTCCTCCATGTCTCCATAGTGGTTTGTGTTGAAAACTTGTCAAAAGTTTAGCCAGTGGTACACTTAAGATTTGTGCATTTTACTGTATGTAAAGTTTGCTCCTCAAAACCATAAACAAATATTGAATTATAGTTCATAAGATCCATGCTGAACTGCTTAGGAGTGAAGTTTACCAATGACTGCAGCTTCCTTGGAAATGCATACCAAAAAATAGGATGGATTGATTGATGGATAACAGAGGAGTGAACGGACAGGTAGTGGAAACGGTATGTGATAAAGCAAGTAGAACAAAAGTTAATGGTAGAATCTAGATAATGGAAATTCACATTTTTCAATTTCTCTGTAAAGTTGACTTTTTTTCATCATAAAATCTTTGTAAAGGCTATGATTTGTCCAGCTTAGGTCACATGTCCCAACCCCTTAACGAACTACCAGGGTTAATGGGATGAGTGACTATGAACTGACAGGAACTGAGGGCAGGAAGGCAGGGAACTGCCATTGAAAGCCCGACAGAATCGTGTGGGGAATAGAGAGGTAGTGCACACGTGGAGGACGGACTGATGTCACCAGAGGAAAAAAAGAGACACTGGGCCCACAAAAGCAACGGTCAACCTCTATATCAGGTGAAGGCATGGGATGGAGTCAATAAAGTGCTCCAGGTGGAGGAAACTATACCTGAAAGTTCAAAAGCAACTTAGAATGGTGCATTTGAGGAACAGTACCATAGAATGACAATGTAGAAGAAGCAAACCTGGAGATCATGAAGAGTTAAGGTATTTGCTTTATGTACCATGGGATTTGTAGATTCATGATCTATGATCATGGATCCACCCAGGAATTTTAAGCAGAAGAGTGACATGAAGCCTTATGTAAAAGAGTACATTATTATTTCATTTATGGGAAGTTCTTGAGCAGACAAAACTCATCCATGATGAAAAAAAAGTCAGAAACATCTTTGCCTCTGGAAAAGTGGGGGTGGCATTGACTAGGAAAGACCTGCAGAAAAATTTTCTGGGATGATGGCAGTGTTCTATAACTTCATAGAGGCTTGGGTTACCCAGATGTACTCATCTGTCAAAACTTATCAAATATACATTTAAAATGTGTGCATCTCATTTGCTGAATTTTACAGCAAAAGTAAAATTGTAAAGAAATTGTAAACTTTAATAATATGAAGATTGAAGTATTTAGGCAGAAGTATACTGGCTACAATTTAATGTGAGTCAAAAACATAAGATGGACAAATGGATGGCTGGATAGATATATGATATAAACAATTATAGTATATTAAATGGTGGAATCTAAGGGTGAGTATACAGGTTTTCATGGAAAACTGTTTTAACTTTGCTTTGTGTTTGAAATTTTTTTTAAATGTTGAGATTTTAAAAAATAAAAAATTATTTAAAAAGTGATTCTAGAACTAATATGCTCATGTAAGTTTAATTTTCATCTCTACTATGATTGAACTTGAATATAGCTCTTGCGACATACTGAATTTTGCTCAGGACACTACCTTCAGGAGTCCAACAGCCCAAGTGAAGCACAAAACGAACTCCTAGTTAAACAGAGGAAGCTTCAGAGCCAGCTAGCCCTGGCCTTATTCAATCATCAATCAATTTTGGAGCAATATGTATTGTGCCAAGCATTGTGCTAAAAGTGTCAAGAATACACTGAGGAGCAAAAGATCTTACTGCTATAGAATTCATAGTCTTGTGGGAGAGAGAGACAGACTTTAATCAAATGAGCAAACAAATACATTTATAATTACAATCCATTAATATGCACTCCAAAGAAACGTATAGGATGCTATATCAGTTCTCCTATGAGAAGCAGATGCCACGAATGAAATTAGACATGCAAGAGATTTATTGACGGAAATTCCTGGGAAAGACTAAGGGAGAGGAGGCAAGAATAGGCATGGACAGACTTCAGAATGCAATGCAGGTCTAACAATGACAAAGGAGGACAGAAAGAGGATTTGGTAGGAAGAACCACAAACAACATTGTTGTTCTGACAAAGTCTTGGCAAGATTGACAGGAATTCCCTGAGCAAAGATTGCCCATAAAGCCATCCTGCACTGGGCAGAAATAACCCTGCTCTAGTGTCCTCACCATGTTTGGTCATTGCCAAGGGCAGCCTGGGAAAAGCATAGGTTCACTGCTGTGTGAATGCAGCAACGAATCTGAAGGTTCAGTTAGCTACACTCTTCACGGCAGTTTTCTTTAAGGGAGCTCTAAGGGCACATCTCCATGGCCATTACCGTGACTAGAAAGGCAGTGTAATGGAGTAGGGGGAGTATGCACTTCAGAATCCAGCAGATTCCTCACCGAAAAGTGAGGTCTTCTTGAGCAAGTAACAACATCTGTGAAGTTGAGCTAATAGTGCACACCTCCTGGGACTGTTGTAAAATGTAACTGAACTGATACATTTAGAGTGTTTATAAAGCTGGCTGCACATACGAAGTGCTCAATAAATATTAGCTATTATTATTGTGGAGCCATGACAGTAAATGAACCTGATATAATCTAGGAGGTAGAATACTGACTTTTGATCTGAGGCACAAGTCTAGAAACTGGGCTGTGCAAAGACTCTTAGGCAAGAGGTAGCATGCGATGTTTGAGAAAATGAGAAAAAGAAATCTTGTGACATTCAAAAAGGAGACTTTAAGCAGCACCAAAGCAAACTAAAGAAAAATGAGAAGGCGTCGGCAGGTTTTAAAGGAAGGTATGGCATATTTAGACGTGCAGTTTTAAAACATCCCTCTGCCTGCAGGATGGAGAATGAATTTGAGAAGGCTTCCTAGAGCCCAGCTAGAATCCATGGCAGAAGGGACAAGATGGTAGTGGCTTGGAAATAGAAAGAAGTTGATGGAATCAAGAAATATTTAGGAGATTTAATATCTACTCCAACCTGACTTAGTAGCCACATGACCCAAGGATAGGGCAAGTTTCTCAATCATTCTGAAACTCAGTTTCTTTATCTGTAGCATGAAACTTTTTATACACAATTTACAGACAAGCTGTGAGGATTCAATAGACAATCTAAGTAAAATAATGTACCAGAGGTGACCTTGGCAATATTTGTTCTTTCACATCTCATCCCTACTTTCATCCTCATGGATAGAGTTTATTCCCTGCTTCTTTCTTCAATCTGTCTGATATTTACATATTGTCACTGTCACACTCATGCAGCTGTGACCTTTTATGGGGGACTTGGGAGGCTCACCTGTCTCTTTCCATCACACAGTGAGATCCCTAAAGGCAATGACTGAGATTTGTTTTGCCCTTGCATCTATTTGAGGGTCTGGCGCCTAGTTAGCCATTAACAAGTATTTGCCAAAATGAATTAAACTAATTTGAGATTGTCTGTAACGGATTTCCTCCAAACACCTGCATGCATCAGAAATGGAGATGGGTGAGGTCAAACATCCTTATCAACAATGCCACAAATCCGTTCTTCAGTTGATCGCCATCTCCAACCATTCCACAAATGACTGAAACCACAATAGGGGTTTATGACATGATGTCAACATCCATTCCTGAGCCTTCCCAGACATGTGCACCTTCATGAAGCAGCAAAACACTCTTCCAGGGAGGTAAAAGGAAATGAAAGCCTTTTTTCAGATATTCTGGTTGTGGAGAGATACTTTTAAACACATTCATGATCAACACAAATGTTCTGTAGAAGATGCTGATTACAGAGTGATGGGGACAAGCACAAGGGTTATGCATTTCTAGAGGGAGCCTGTAACAGTTCACAAAACCTTTTCAAATTGCTGAGCACACAAACGCATGAAAAAGGCTTCACATCAGCTCTTCTCAATGCTGGGATGGCTCAGCCATCCTAATTTGGCAATCAGGGAAATGGCTCTAGATCTCAATCCAAAAGGCTACTTATTCAGCACCCTAGGAAAGGTTGAAAAAATGAAGGAGCTGTTTGTGGCCATGTCTCAGCAAAAGATAAAGAATAGAAATGCATTATTCCTTCAAAAGAATCTCTCCATTCTTGCTTGTGTAGCCAATTGACATTGCAAATGGCAGACGCTAATCACAGACTTCCGTTGCTGCCTAAAGCCCAGCCAGTAGGGGACTGCACCACCCCAACCTGCTATCAAATGGAACAGCAATTGAATCATCTGATTTGACTGCCTAATTAATAATAGATAGTTTTGAGTGACTGCCTTTCAATTCTAGAGGAACTACAGAACTCACCCAAATACATCGTTTGGAACTTCAAATGTCAAAGGCTATACATTCACACTACGCACTCACATGTTTGTATGAACGTATGGTCCTGTGAATTATGAAAGCATCAGTCTGTGGATTTATTTGTTGTCTGAATTCTGGTGATATAATGCTGAACAATGAATAATGTGCAGGCAATGGCTAGAAGAATGTAGGGTAAGGTGGAACACTGACAGTTTCCAAAACCCTATCATTTGTAGTTCATCTTCACAATTTTTGTCATATATACGTACTATCTGTTCTGTCACTTACTTAATATTTTTGTTTAAATCAACTATAAATTATTCCTTTTTAAAAATTTAGCCTTGTCCTGAGCAACAATACACATGAAGTTATGGATGGGCAGCACTACCTGTATTATTTTTCAACACACATTAAAATAAACACATAGTTGCAAAACGTTTTTAAAATGTTCATCTTCCATGTAAAATGCTATTCTTAACCTGGAGTAAACAAATCACTAAGGGGTCTGAGGATAGAATCCATAGGGTTCATGAACATGGAAGGAAAAAGTTTACAGCTTTATTTTCAGAAAACCATAATAGAAATCTAACACTTTCTTCAATTATGAACGTAGATCATAAACCACAGTACCTCCGACTGTCACCAACAGAAATCGTAGATATTCCCATTTTATTATAAAGATACGTGCACGTGTATGTTCACTGCAGCCCTGTTCACAATAGCAAAAACATGTAATCAACCCAAATGACCATCAATGATAGACTTGATAAAGAAAATGTGGTACATATACACCATGGAATACTATGCAGCCATAAAAAGGAATGAGATCATGTCCTTTGCAGGGGCATGGATGGAGCTGGAAGCCATTATCCTTAGCAAACTAATGCAGGAACAGAAAACCAAATACCATAGGTTCTCACTTATAAGTGGGAGCTAAATAATGAGAACACATGGATACACGAGAGGAACCACACACACTGGGGCCTGTCGGAGGGTGGAGTGTGGGAAGAGGAAGAGGATCAGGAAAAACAACCAATGGGTACTAGGCTTAATACCCAGGTGATAAAATAATTTGCACAACAAACCCCCATGATGCACGTTTATCTAGTAACAAACCTACACATGTATCCCTGAATTTAAAATAAGTTAAAAAAATAAGAAATAATAGATATTTCTTATTTTTTAGGATGGTAATTCCTAAAAACCAGAAGAAAAGTGAGGTAAGCTCTATGATTTCCCAGCTTACTACTTTGAGAGAAGTTCCAGGCTTTGGTATAGGAAAAGGCAATTGAAGTCGAGGCTGGCAGACTCTCAGATGAAAAGATAGAGCTGCAAGTTTTGAGGACAGCAAAGAAGCTTAATTTTGTGGGACAGCCTGAAGAAATTCCCACCCAAAAGGAGTAGAGGAAACAGTATCTAGTACTCACACAAAGGCTGGGAACAGGGCCTCTTCCAACCAGTCAGACTGAAAAAAAAAAAAAAAAAAAAACTCATAATTCACCAGACTAAGATGCGCCTGGCCTCAATCGTGGGAAATAATTAGCCCTAGACTAAATTCTGCTCTGGTGTTGCTTAACAAACCTTAAAAGCAAGAGTTAGAAGAATCAAGTAGTTTTCATGTAAATAAACTGAGTCCCAGAATAAAGCTCAAAAATGTTTTGTAGAAATACAAAAACATTCAGGCCACAAAAAGGTAAAATTCATAACGTCTGGCATCCAAGCAAAAATTGCCAGGTGTATAAAGAAGCAAGAATGGGCTGGGCACAGTGGCTCATGCCTGTAATCGCAACACTTTGGGAGGCTGAGGTGGGTGGATCACCTGAGGTCAGGAGTTCAAGACCAGCCTGGCCAACATGGCAAAACTCCATCTCTACCAAAAATACAAAAATTACCCAGGCATGGTGGTGCATGCCTGTAGTCCCAGCTATTCAGGAGGCTGAGGCAGAAGAATTGCTTAAGCCCAGGAGGCAGAGGTTATAGTGAGCTGAGACTGTGCCACTGCACTCCAGCCTGGGTGACATGAGACTCTGTCTCAAAACAATAAAATAAAATAAAATAAAATAAAATAGAATAGCAAGAATGTAAGATTCAAAATTAGAAGGAAAGTCAATCAATTGAAATGACCCAGAACTGACATATATGTTGGAATTTGCTGACAAAAGCATTGAAACACAGATTTCATAACTGTATTCTATATATCCAAAAAGTTTAATAGAAATATGAAAGATTTTTTTAAAAGCAGAGAAAATTTAATATAAAAGATAAAAAATACAGTAACTCACATGAAAAATACACTGAATAGGATTATTGGCAGATTAGACATTGCATAAGAAAACATTAGTGAATATAAAGTAACAGGAATATTAACTATGCTAAATATTTCTTTAAAAATAAACAGAATATCAGTAAGCTGTGGGAAACTTCAAGAGTCCTAAATAGATATGCAATTGGAGTTCCTAAAAGCAAAGGCAGTAAAGGTAAAAAAAAAATAATAATATTTAAAAAAAGAATGGCAGATAATTTTCCAAATTTTATGAAAATTATAAACACACATATCCAAGAAGCTCAATGAACCCCAAGCATCAGAAACACGAGAAAATGAGACCAAAGCGTATCATAATCAAATTACTTAAAACCAATGTAAAGATAATATCTTAAATGTAAAATAGAAAAAAGGTATGTTTACACAATGTATATACACACAATGTGTATAAAACAAAAATAAGAATAGTCGTAATTTCTTATCAAAAACAGTGCAAGTAAGAAGACAGTAAAACAGCATCTTTAAAGAAATGAGAAAAAAAAAGTTTGTCAACCTAGAATGTTATACCCAGTGAAAATACATTTCAAAAATGAAGGCAAAATTAACACTTAGGATTTTATAATCAACAGAACCACACTAAGAAAAATGTTAAAGGTTTTTTTCAGGCCAGGGAAAATGATACCAGATGAAAACTGGAATCTATACAGAAGAATGCAAAGTGCTAGAAATGGTAACTATTGGAAAACATATAATAAATTTTTCTTATTATTTAATTTCTTCAAAAGATAAATTACTGAATGACAAAAACAGTAACAATGTAGTGTGCGGTTTATAATATGTGTAAAAGTCAAATATATGACAACAATTATTTCTCTCAAAAGGGGAGAAATGGAAGTTTACAATTGTCAGGTTCTTATACTGTATATGAAGTAGTGTAATATAACTTGAAGGAAGACTGTGATAAGTTAAAGATCTATACTATGTACCCAAAGTAATCAGTAAAATAGCAAAAGAGTTATAGCTAATAAGCTAATGAAGGAGATAAAATAGAACCATAAAAAATTTTAACTAATCTAAAAAAGACAATAAATGCAACAAAGAATAAATGGAGCAAATAGAAATCAAGCCACAAAATAATACATTTAAACATGATCATGTCAATATTCACATTAAATGTAAATGGTTTAAGACAAAGATTGAGAGATTTCATTTAAAAAAGACCATCTTAATTCTGTCTACAAGACACCCACTGTAAATACAAAGACACAAATAGGTTAAAAAAAAAAGATAAGTAAACATACACAGTGCTAATGCTAATCAAAAGAAACCTGGAGTGACTATATTCATCAAAATGTAGAATGTCTGCTCTTAGAAAGATGATGTTAAAAGAATGGAAAGATATGCCACAGAATGGGAGAAAATATTGGCAAATCATGGATCTGCTAAAGGTCTTGTATTCAGAACATGTAGAGAACTCTCAAAACTCAATAATAAAAAAGCAAATAAACCCAAAAAGATGTGAACAAACACTTCACAAAAAAAATATGGATAGCAAGTAAGCACATGAAAAGATGTCCAGTGTCATTAGTCATCAAGAAAATTCAAATGAAAATCACAGTGAGATACCAATACACACGTTCTGACAGAATCACTAAAAGTAAAAAGACTGACATAACAAGTGTTGGTGAGGATGTGGAGAAACTGGTAATCTCATACAATGCTGTTGAAAATGTAAACTTGCACAACCACTTTGGAAAATAGCAGTTTCTTTAAAAATTAGACATAAACCTACTATGTGATCCAGCCATTTTACTCCTCAGCATTCACCCAAAAGAAATGAAAGCACATGTTCATGCAACGACTTGTACATGAATGCTCATAATGGCTTCATTTATGATCGCCCAAAACTCGAAACAACTCACACGTCCATCAACAGGAGAATGGATGAACAAATTGTAATATATTCATACCATGGAGTGCCACTAAACAAGAAAAAGGAATGAACTACTGAGATGTAACATGGATAAACCTCAAAATAATTATGCCTAGAGAAAAAAGTCAGAGCAAAAAAAACCAGTACATAGTACATACTACATGAATTCATTTGTTAAAACTACTACACTAGGAGGCTGAGACAGGCAGATTACTTGAGGTCAGAAGTTCGAGACCAGCCTGGCCAACATGGTGAAAACCCATCTCTACTAAAAATACAGATATTAGCCAGTTGTGGGGGTGCATGCCTGTAATCCCAGCTACTTGGGAGGCTGAGGAAGGAGAATTGCTTGAACTCGGGAGGCAGAGCTTGCAGTGAGCCGAGATTGCCACTGCACTCCAGCCTGGGTGGCAGAGTGAGACCCTGTCTCAAAAAAAAAAAAAAAAAAAAAAAAAAAAACTTCTGGAAAAAAATAAATGAATATATCCTAACATCAAGCAGATCAGTATTTGCCTGGCCTTGGGAAGGGCAGGGAGAGAAAGAAGGAGTGGGTTACAAAGGGGCAGAGAGGAAACTTCTGGGGTTGATGGATTTGTTCATTACCTGAATGGTAAGGATTGTTTCCCAGGTGTATACATATGTCAAAATTTGTCAAATTGTACACCTTAAATATGTGTGGTTTATACTGTGTTAATTATACCTCAATAAAGCTGCATAAAAAGCAAGAGGAGGAGGAGAGAGCGAAGGGAAAGGGCCAAGGGAGGAGAAGCAGCAGCTAATGCAATAGCGGAAGCAACAGCAGCTGCCCCCAAACAAACGTCCCCTCAGGTTCCCTTAGCAGAAATAAGTCACATGGCTTTGCTCTATTTACAAGGGAGGCTATAAAGTAAACGTCCAGGGAGCTCACCCTTATTGTAGAAAGTGGGCTCTGGCATCAAGGGAGAAAGGAAGAAACCAGGAAGATGGAGTTTCAATCAGTAGCCAACAGTGTCTGCTACTTAAATGCTGGACGATAGATGATCCTTTAGCTCTGCTTTAACAAAAACTGTTTTACTAAAAGTAACTAATTTCCTCATAAGAGGCATTTCGGATTGTTATATTTGTTTGCCTCAGGAAAACTCATAAAAGCAAAAGTGGATATACATGGTCTAACGACAAGAGAAAAAGTCAAATCCTCAATTCTGGTCCTGTTAGAGACTCTCTCAGAAATAGGATCCAGACTGAGCTTCCCCTCTGTTCACTGCCAGCTTTGCAAGATGTCCACTATGTGGGTATGGCCAGCAGAGGCCTGGTGAAGTGAGGAATATCCTTGGACAGAAGTCAAGATCTTAAGGAGAAAAGCTTGCCATTCTAAGCATAGCTTGGTCAGTGAGGGCAGGGGAAATTCCAAATACATAATGACACTGACATTCCCAGTTTCTCCAAAGCCAAACCCCTACACACTCATGTCTGGAGTCAAGAGAAAGCTATAAGGAAAAAAAAAAAAAAAAAAAAAAAAAAAAAAAAGAGTTGTTTGGCTAAGAACTCAATTAGATTTGATCACAAGCAAAACAGACTGGTACCAACAGAGACATACAGGAAAGAGGGGTATGGAGTGGCTTATTCTCCCAATTTGTAGTTGAGTATTAACAAATCACCAGCATTTCAGGATGGAAGTGCATGTAAAACAGGGCCCAGTGAGAGGTGGTGGTCCCCAAGAAAAGCAGTGATGAAACCAGGGCAGGGGAAGGAGGACAAAATGGCCGAGAGACTGAAAAACAACCACATCTGTTCATGAGCAGATGAAAAACACCCACCCAGGGAACATGGAGGGCTATGCACCAGTGACTGTGGGAGAGAGCTGGGTTCTGCAATTACAGGGGATGGAGTCTATTAGCCAGGCTCTTCTGGTTGAATATAATAGAAACACAACTCAAAATGTCTTAGCAGAAAATAAAAACAACAAAAAAGGAAATGTCCTGACTCATGTCATCAAGTTTAAGGGCTACAACTTCCAGACGCTGCTGGTGCTCAAATAACACCGTCAAGCAGCTCTGCTGGTGATCCCTGGTCTTGGCTGCATTCTCTAAGTTAGCACTGAATGTGAGCATTTATATTTTCAAAGCTATCAAACAAACCCAGCACAATTAAAAAGAGCACTTTTGGCTGGGTAATTCCAAAATCCATAATAGAATTGAGTGTTACTGGGTTGAGGGATGTCATGTGTCTGTTTCTGAAGTAACCCCTGTGGCCAAGAGAGTAGAACTGACTAATTGGCTAGACCTGGATTATGCACCCATCCCTGGAGTCAGGCACAGGAGGTCAGCCCCATCATTTAGACACAGACAGAAAGTGGGGAAAAAGGGGTTCCCAGAGGAAAGCTGAGCAGCTGATATCAGAAGAAGGGAAAACAGATGCTGGCCAGGCAGCAACAACAGATTTCCTCTCTGGAGTAAGAGCTAGTTTAACCCAACAGGAGTTCAAGCTCATTCCTCCAAACAGGACTGGTCGTCAGGCTAACAATGGCTGGCAGTCTGCCCTCCACAGCCTCTCAACTCTCCTTTCCTTTGTTTCCCTGCACAACTTCACACCATGCTTTCAGGGTCTCTCATGCTGACTTTGGCCTACAGCCTCATATCAAGTAAATATATCAGGTAAAAGCATTTGCTCTATGATGTTAATAGTAATATGTAAACTCATCCCAGGGTGTCTTGTACAACATGGAAGCATCTCCAACGTCCATTCCAACTTTACCTGTGATGCACAGTCCGAGGAGTTTCGGGATGACCCCAGCTACTAATATAAAGGTTAAATTAGGGGGAGAACACTTCCCCAAAAGGAAACTGTGGCATTTTTAGAAAGGGGAAATGGGCACAGAGTTGTCCAGAAATTATGAATCTTACTCTATATTCAAAGCTATTAACAATGTGGTGGCTCACACCTGTAATCCCAGCACTTTGGGAGGCCAAGGCAGATGGATCACTAGAGCCCAGGAGTTCAAGACCAGCCTGGGTAACATGGTGAAACTCATCTCTGAAAAAAATACAAAAATTAGCCAGGTATGGTGTTGCACGCCTATAGTCTCAGCTACTTGAGAGGCTGAGGCAGGAGGATTGTTTGAGCCCAGAAGGTCAAGTCTGCAGTGAGCCATCATCGTACTACTGCACTTCAGCCTGGGTGACAGAGCAAGACCTTGTCTCAAAAAAATTAAAAAATGAACAAACAAACTATTAACAGTGTTTATAGTAATAAAGGATGACTTATTTCTACATTTTACTTTTACTTAATTTTTTTTAATTTTTCAAAAACATGCATTCATTCCAATATTGTATAAAAGGAGAAACATAGTACATTTTAGATAACATTATCCTCTTTCAGCACTGATTGTTTTCATCAGTAAGGCTGTATTCTAAGCAAAAATTTTCAAGTTCAGAGGAAATGATACCACTGGCTTGACATCCTGGAATTTGACCATCTATTCCAAAGTTATTTGAATGCCTCTGGCAATAATATCTTGCAAAAAAAAAAAGATTCTACGACATTTCTTTTTTCTAAACCACATCAGATTTTTACAGAAGATGGGACACGAATTATGAATAAATCAATCAATATTTGTTTCTCCTGTTCTTCTGAGAGCCTGTCCTGGTTCTATTTTCTAGGGTTCATTGGAAATAAGTTCTTTAGGGGAAATCTCATGGTGTCTGGGATCTTTTTTTATTTCTTCATTTCCTTTCTTGTTAAGCCATATTACTCATAATGGCAGAGTGCTAGCTGACTATATAAATTTGCCCCTTTCTGTTTATCCTGTAGTTGCCTGTCAAAGCAAATAAGCCTGCTTTGCATTAGAGCTTGGAAATTAAATTGTGGGAGAGTAAGACCCTCTAGTTAAGGTAAACCAGAGTGGTGTGAGTTCATACCCAAAGGAACAAGAAGCAGAACATCTGTATCTGTGGCAATTAGGTGACCTCGGAGTAGGAAGTGAAAATTTTTCCAAAGCACACTTATATACCCAGTGTAGCCAATCAGTTTTCTTAAATATAAAAGCATCTGTTTTTAACCATCTTACCTTATCAAGACTGTGGCTGTAAAAGTTAATTCTCACTGATGCCATTCTCATAACTAAGAAGAAAATCTCACTTCCTACTTAACTTCCTCTACCACTGTGTCATAACTTTAAATGGAATCCAAATCACTAAGAGATTCTCTCTTAAAATACAGAAGCGCAGAAAAAAGTGCTTCTGATTATGGCTCTATGTTCTTAACCCTGAACACCACTTGCATATTTTCTGGAACACTTTACATTTATCACGAGTTAATAGTAGTAAATATTATTGAGTGCTTGCTATGAACTTTCAATTGCTAGGCCCTTGATATACATTACCTTTTTTAATCCATACAACTCTAAGCAGTTAGCATTTTATGCTCATCTTACAAACACCAAAATTGAGTTTCAGTTAAGTAACTTTTCAAGTGGAATTCATCCATTTTTTCCAAATATACATTAAAATAAATATATAACTCTGAAAATAAAAAAGCACTTCATCCATGTACTGTGTGAAACTTATCTCTTACTACTTGTTGTATATGTACCTCAGATTTTGAAAATTTTAAGGGAAAAGATTTTTTTGATCTACTGAATGCCTTGCTATGCCCACTCCTGCATGTGTGCATTCCAAACTGTTAATTGCATTTGAGCTACACAAATGGAATGATTAAGTTGTATTACTAAGACCAAGCGCAAGCAATGGGCAGTGCTCGAACTTGGACCTCGGTCTCTCTGAGGAAGATATGGAAGCCAGCGTTAATCCATAGGTTGGAACTCAGGTGTATACATTACAATCCCAGCTCCACTGCTCACTAGCTGTGTGACCTTAGACAAATTAGTGAAACTCACCTTTGATTTCTTATAGCAGTAGATCCTACCTTGTATTGCCACCGTTCCTCTAAAGATTCAATGAGGTAAAGCACATAGAGGCAGTGTCTGGTGCATGGTTGGTTCTTATGGTAGTCAGCCTCCAAGATGGCCCAGGTGATTCTAGCCTCCCAGTACTCATATTCTTGTATACACCCCTCTCCCACTAAATAGGACTGAACTGTGTAGAAAACTGTGGAGGTGACAGTGGTGTGATTTCTGAGACCAGTTCATAAAACATTTTTTAGCTTATGCCATGGTCTCTTAGCTCACTCTGGAGGAAGCCATCCATTATGCCACGAAGATACTCAAGCAGACTTCTGAAAAGGCCCATGTGGAGAAGAACTGAGGCCTCCTGCCAAGAGCCAGCACCAGCATGCTGGCCATGTGAGTGAGCCTTCTTGGAACTGGATCCCCCAATCCACCATAATCGAGCCTTCAGATGACAGTGACCCCAGTTGACACTTGGACCACAATCTCATGAGAGACCTCAAACCTGAACTACCAGCTAAGCCACTTCTGAATCCTAGACTCACACAAACTGTGAGGTAATAAATGTTTATTGTTGTTTTAAGCCATGAAGGTTTGAAGTGATTTGTTCCACAACAACAGACAACTAATGCAGTGCTCCAACAAACAGCATGTTCTTTACCAAAAAGCATCTTTCCACAAAGCAAAGACCTTTACAATAAACTTTAAGCTTTCTAGAACAGAGTAGGAGATGCAAATAATGGTTTTGTTTTGTTTTTTTAGGTTTGGGGGTTTTGAGTGGTGCTATTCAGGTGACCACATGCCTGCACGCAGGATCATATCCATTGAGAAGTTCCAAATTCCATTACTAACACCACCAGTTTGGACACCCACCCTAATACAACTACAAATCAGCAAACTAGTTTGCATTTTCAACATCCATCTGCAGATCCCAAATATGCCATCTTTCCCCCATGATTTCCGCCATTCACTGCCTTGTTTCTTTTCTTCTGATTTCTCCCAGAAGCCTAAAGCAATGAAAGAAAAGCATGCAAAGCAGTATTTCCAGTGAAGAATCTGGTTTTTCCTGTATGTTATATCTTCCCCACTGGCAGCACGCAGCAACAGGCACAGAGGGAACAAGAACAGGATTAATATTTTCGTATTAACAAGACTTACAGTAGTAGCAGTGTTAGCAGTCACATCAAAATAAATCACTATCTTATCAACCCATCCAAACACCCCAGTTTCTGTTGCCCTGTACAAAACGCCTCATCTACCATTCCAGAAAAAGTTTTGGAACCGCAGAGAAGTCCTTAGCTTTTTCCCCAGGTTCTAGTGATAAGTGGATCTACTTCTCTCCTACCCTGTCTTAAATTGGGGAAACATATACGAGTAAATGATAAAACTTCTAGATACTCTCTCCTAGATACTCTCTCTGCAGTCTATGCTATTGATGGGAATGTAGCTGGATACAACCATGTTAGAGATGATTTAGTGACATAATTATACTGTATTAACTACTCATTTCACACTGACTTTGAACTCAAGCATTTGTCAGATGCAATCCCACCGTAGCGTCAGGGATCATGAGAGCAATACCAGGGACACAAAAATGATGGGGCTGAGCAATAAGTGCCAACTTAGAAAAACAGGTCGCCACATTCTATTTTAAAGGACAGTGTGTCAAACTTAAACAAAGCAAATACATGTTGAGCACCTACTGTATGCCAGGCTTTGTGCTCAGTTGCATTTGCATACATTATTATCCTTGCAGTCCTCAGAGCAAACAAATCTATTGGCACGTGTTATACTTATGCAGAACAGCATAAACTAAGGGTTGGAAAACCCTTTCGCCCAGGAACCAAATCTCCTGCTTCCTGTGTTTTAAATCAGTTATACTGGAATGCAGCCACATCCACACATTACATATTGTCTATGGATGCATTTGCACTACAACAGCAGAGTTGAGTTTGCAACAGAGCCAGTATGGCCCATGCTATGAACTAAATTTTGTTCGCCAAAAATTCTTAGGTTGAAGCCCTAACTCCCACCCTAAATATGACCATATCTGCAGACAGGGTCTTTAGGCAAATTAAGATTTAATGAGGTCATAAGGGTAAGGCCCTAATCCAATAGGACCATGGCCTTATATTTTTAAAAAAGAAAATGATCGATCTCTCTCTCTCTTTCTCTCTCCACCCACCCACCCCCTCAACACCACCCCTGCCAGGAGAATACACAGCAAGAAGGCTGCTGTCTGCAAGCCCAGAAGAGAGCCCTCACCAAAACCCCACCATAATGGTCCCCTGATCTCAGACTTCCAGACTCCAAAACTGTGAGAAAAGGAATCTCTGTTGCTTAAGCCACCCAGTCTATGGTATTCTGTTATGGCAGCCCTAGCTGATTAATATAGCCCACAAAACCTCCAATATTTACCATTGAGTCCTTTACTGAACAAGTTTGCAGAGCTTGGAAGCTTTTCAAGCAAGCCGGAAGCCCTTGAGAATTCTCCACTCACTCTCTGCTCACCATTGGGAAACCTATAGTTCTCTTAACATAGGGTGGTTTGATTTGAAAATGCCTAAATATATAACTACTCATTTTCCTTTTGCTTTTTTCTTTAGTCCATAGCAGTTCCAAAAAATATGGTGAGCATAACAGGGATCTTGAATGGAACGTTGAACTTCTGGTTCCCAAGCCTACCATCCCGTTTCAGCCAGTTACTTCATCTTTCCAGATCTCAAGCAAAATTCCCTGGTGTCTTCCTTGACCCCACTTTCTCTCTCAACCTACCCTCACCCCTCCAATCCATCTGCAATCAAATCTCCCTCCAAAGTAGATTTGTAATTTAAACTCTTCTCACACTGCTGCTGCTACCTCCCATTCCATCCCCAGCAGGGCTCCCTGATGCTACTCTTGACCCTTTTGGTCCATTCTTTACAGGGAACTGGTGTTTTCTGTTCAGCTTTAAGTCAGATCATGCCACTCCTCTTCTCAAAGCCTCCCATGGGCCCCACAGCACACTCAGTAAAAAGTAAAGTCCTACACCACCTGCCCCATCCGCTCCTCCCTGACTTCATCTCCAGCTAATCTCCCTCATGCTCCATCAGCTGACCTCTAACTGTTCCTCAAACACACAAGGCACCTTCCTTCTACCAATTCTGGTCCCTCAGCTATCCACATGGGTCTCTTCATTCTGCCTTCACATCTCTGTCACCTTCCTGATGAGTTCTTCCATGACAACGCTATTTATAATTGCAGTCTCCCCAGCAGCACAGCAACCACCTGGAACTGCTAACTAAGTGA
Source organism: Pongo abelii (assembly GCF_028885655.2). NCBI lineage: Eukaryota > Metazoa > Chordata > Mammalia > Primates > Hominidae > Pongo > Pongo abelii. Next base: position 56,689,382 of record NC_072006.2, on the reverse strand, counting down.
ACCGGAGCAAGTCATCCCCTCACTCAGACTCTGACCCATAAAACAAGAGGGAAAACAACTATATCAGAGGATTACTTCGAGGAACAAACAAGATAATGCAAGGATACATATTCTATGAACTATAAATCTCTAAGCCAGGGGTCAGCAAATGTCTTCTGCAAAGGGCCAGATAGTAAATATTTTAGGTTTTATGGGTCGTAGGGTCTCTTTTACAACTAAATTCAGCCACTGTCACCACTGCAGAATGGAAGAAGCCATAGACAAAACTTCATGAATGGACATGGCTGTGTGCCAATAAAACTTTATCAAGTAGTGGGCCAGATTTGGCCACGGGCTATACGTAGCATACAGATCCCTGCTCTAAATCATTACTTACTGTTATTATTGGTAATGATAAAAATATACATGAAGATCTTAAATGCCCAGGAATACAAAACGTACTCTGTATCAGTTGCGTGTGTGTGTGTGTGTATTTATAGTGTGTGTATGTATATATATAGTTTGTTTTCTCCTGGTAGAACATAAACTGCAGGGGGAGCAGGTATCTTATTTCCTGTGTGCCTTGCATACTGTTCCAACTTTAGCACCAAAAACAGCACATAACACATAGCTGCCCTTCAGGAAATACTTCTGAAGGAATGAATGAATCCTGTATTTTATCAATGATTTTAATAGATCTTCTGATGTATTTTTGACTACATGTAATGGTTGCCTTACATTCTGATTTTGCAGCAGTAGCTCTCAACCAAGAAACATTCAGTCATGTCTGGAGACATGCTTGTCACAACTGGGAAGGGGTGGTGATAATGGCATCTTGTGGGTAAAGACCAGGGGTTCTCTAAACACCCTACAATGCACAGGAAAGCCCCCCAAAACCAAGAATTCTCCAGCCCCAAATATCAACCGTGCTGAGGTTGAGAGACCCTGCTTTGGAGCCTAATGTCCCATGAAATCTTACTCCACTGTGTGTACCAACATTTAAATGCACATACTCCATATCCATTAGAATCTTAAACTAATAAGGCATTTTCCCCCTCACATAAATAGAAGCCATCATTAGGAAATCCAACATGCTAAACAGCTCGCAGAATGTTCCATAATGTCTCTTGCTTAGACAGCTGAGGACCTGTCAACTCACAATCACAAGATGGCTACGCCCCCTTCAGTATCACATCCCCATTCTGGGCAAGAAAAAGCTGAGGATCAAGTGCATAAAGAATATGTCCCAGATGAGTGTGACGGCCACTGCCTCCTACCCCCCTGGAGCCTTCCTGGAAGCTATAGCCAATTATTTCACTTTTATTGGTCAAAACTATGTCTCTAACATCAAAGAAGGCTGGGAAGTATAATTTTTAAAACTAGGCATGTTGACACAGCCAACAAATTGTTGTTGTGTCAGTAAGGAGGAAGGAACACTGGACATTGTATGAGTATCTGGCATTGCTACCACATCCTTCAGTTTAGAATTATCACATCTAAGAATTTTTCACAGCACACAAAGATGTGAATAGTATGAGAATGTTCATCCCAAAATGATTAATATAGAAAACTGGAAACCATCTAAATACATGTAGCTGGTGCTGATGGTGTCCCACCAAGATCTCTTTAATGAACTGGCATTCCTCCCGTTAAATAGCAGTGAGAGTTGGCTGTTAAGAGCTCAAGCCACAGCATCATCTCAAGAGGACAAGAGGATTGCCAGGATTCTTCCTCTGTCCTCTCCTGCTTCATCCACTCCCTTGATAAATCACGTTTATAAAAATGCCCATCTCAGGCAATGGTTCTAGGAAACCAGTACTTAAGACAACATACATCAATAGGAGGCTGACCATTTAGATTAAAATATAAGCACAAAATAATGAATGCCAGTTAGAATTAAGCAAAGCTATTTACAACAATATTGACAAGATGTCTGAGATATTTCATTGAATGCAAGATAAAAAAGCAAGTTAAAAAACATTATGTATAATATCCCTTGATTTGTATTTTAAAAACACTATACTTCAACCTGCTTAAATATGTGTATTTCAAAAATTTCCATAAAAATGCAAAAGAAAGTGTTAGCATTTGTTTCCTCCGGTTACTTTTCCATCTTCTATTATTCTGTATTGTTTGAATTAAGAAAAAATTATTTTTATTTTGTGACTTAAAGTTTTTACTTAAATCATCTCCATTATTCAATAAGGTGAGATGTTTAGATTTTTGGTTAACATAGTATTTGCTTCCAAAAGATTTCAACGTTTAAAAAATTAAATAGAAAGCTTAGGTTCCGGCCGGGCATGTAGGCTCACACCTGGAATCCCAGCACTTTGGGAGGCCAAGGCGGGCGGATCACCAGGTCAGCAGTTCGAGATCAGCCTGGCCAATATGGTGAAACCCCATCTCTACTAAAAATACAAAAAATTAGCCGGGCGTGGTGGCATGCACCTGTAGTCCCAGCTACCAGGAGACTGAGGCAGAACTGCTTGAATCCGGGGGGCGGAGGTTGCAGTGAGCTGAGATCACACCACTCACTCGGGCCTGGGTGACACAGCCAGACTCCATCTCAAAAAAAAAAAAAGAAAGCAAGCATGGGTTCCAGTCCAGTTCTGCCATTTACTGAGTCAGCTTAGGCAGGTTATTCCACCTCTCAGGTGCTAACTTACAAAATAAGGGTTAAAACAAATATACTAACCTACAGTGTTATATGAGGAACAAATCAAGTAATGCATATGTAGGCATTCTGTGAACTATAAATCCTCAAATGATACTTACCATTGTTATCAATAATGATATAGAAAATATATCAAGACTTTAAATTAAACAGTATTACATAGTAGGCCGCAGACATGGTTCTGTGATGCAAATAAGAAAACCTGACTGCACTCAGAATCATTTAGGAAGGCTAGAGGACAAGGCACGGACAGGGAGCTGCGCAAAAGATGGCTTTTCATCCCTAAGCGCAGAAAAAGCACATTACGGCCCAGTCTGGTGGGGATGTGCTGTGGCCCCCATGGAGAGCACTGGAAGCTGCAGCTTGTCTGGCCAGCACCCCCAACCCTGCAGCCTGCAGGCCCTGGAGAGAGGCTGCTCCTGTAAACCATCCCTGCTAGAGTTCGCACTGCTGCCCCCAAAACCTCAGTGCAGCTGCAGCATCGCGAAAACTTAACCTCTGCCACTATTTCTTAACCAGCATTGGTTACTCAGTCTTGAATCAAAGAATCGGACTCTAGGCCGGGCGCGGTGGCTGACGCCTGTAATCCCAGCACTTTGGGAGGCCAAGGCGGGCAGATCACAAGGTCAGCAGAAACCCCGCCTCTACTAAAAATATAAAAAATTAGCCGGGCTTGGTGCCGGGCGCCTGTAGTCCCAGCTACTTGGCAGACTGAGGCAGGAGAAGGGCGTGAACCTGGGAGGCAGAGCTTGCAGTGAGCCGAGATCGCGCCACTGCACTCCAGCCTGGGCGACAGAGTGAGACTCCGTCTCAAAAAAAAAAAAAAAAAAGAATTGGACTCTATATTAAGAGGCAGGAAAATTTCTTCCAACTATTAGAAGGGGATTTAGACACCAGAAACAGCAACAACGAAAGATAAATGTTACCTGTTTTATGCAGGCATAGAAGTCCTTGCGCGTAGACAAAATCCAAGTCACTTTACTTATACATTCACAAATATATTTTTATAAATTGGATTCTCAGAGAAGCTGACTTGAGACAGAAATGAACATGCAGGACTTGACTAGAAAGTGCTCTCAGCATCTGCACCTACGAAGGGAGGGAAGGAGAGGATTGGATAGAGGCAGAGCTTGGGTTGCAGGGCAGCCCCAATGAAGGATTTGTGACACTGTTATAACCAGAGGGCTGCCACATCCTGGCCATCACAGCCACAGGAAAAATCGGGAAGTTGGAGATATAAACAAAGAAGGGACGAAGGGCTTTTCCTCAACTGGCTCTTTCCTTTCCCAGATCGTAGATTTTTTTTTCCCAGAAGTCCCTGGAACAGTGGGACTCACATCTCATTGGCCAGAACTGGTCACATGGCTGTCCCTAGCTGAAAGGGAGACTGGGAAAGTGAGTTTCTGGGAAAGAAGAGAGAAGCAGCCATGTTTGGATTACACGAACTGGCAAATGACAGACAAAACATGTAAGTGCCAGTCCTCACTTTGCTTACAACCCTGTGAACCTCTCAGTGAGCACTTGCTGGGTACCAGCCATAGAGCTAAGACTTTTTACACTAAGCACCCGTCTGAGTCTTACAATGACCCATTGTGTGGCTTTTATTATGAGGCCCATTTGACAGATGAGGAAACTGAAGTTCAGAGAAGTTATTGGTCCACAGGTCCAAAGTCACAGAATTAATAAGTAGCAGAGATTCAACTGAAACCCAAGTCTGCATAACCCCAGAGTCTGTATTCATAGCTACTTCCCACCAATGCTTCCCGGCAGATAGCTATCTAATTATGGTGGCTGTGAGGAAGGAATGAGATCATCTTTGTAAGGAACGTAATATAGTACCTAGTACTTAATATACAGGAACCACGAGGAGAAAGTACCTGACAGACTTTAATGAGATTTGAGCCAGTAAACTCTCAGCTACCCAAATGTGGCTATTTGCTGAAAACTTCTAGTACTAAAAAAACTTCTGTACTAGAAATGTGGGAAAGGGACATTCGAGGTATCTGAGAAACGAAGATTTCCTGCAAGTCTAGCACCTGAGTTGGACCTTGCATGGCAAAGAAAGGCAGACAGAAAGCCTTGCTTCTTCTCTGAACCTGCTGTGGATACAAAGAAAACTAAAGTGAAATTAAAATGTTTGACCAAAATTATCCAGTGCCTCGCCACTCCATGAGTGCTCCACAAGTCAGTACCATGAGCACCCTCCCAGAGCTTATTAGGAATGCAGAATCTCAGGTCCTGTTCCAGACTTACTAAATCAGAGTTGCTTTTCAACAAGGTCCCCAGGTGATCTGGATGCACTTAAAAGCTTAAGGAGCACTGTTCCAGAGGGCTCATTGAGAGCACAGGCTGAGGATAAGCAGAACACCAACTTTGAGACTAACCCAGTCTGTAACGGAACTGGACATCATAAGCCAGTCACTGTGCTTTAGATAGATTCTCTTATTTAGTCACTGTGGGCTGTCAACAACTTTATGGCTTACCACTACTATTATTGGCAGATTAAAAAACTCATCTGATTTAGTAACTTGACCAATTTCACATAACTAATAACTTGGCAGAAACACAACTTGATACTAGAAGTATCATTCTTCTCCACTACAAAACATCCCCTAATTATGGTGGCTGTGAGGAAAGAATGAGATCATCTGTGTAAAGAACTTAATACAGTGCCTGGTACTTAATATACATGAACAATGAGGAGAAATCATCTGACTTTAATGAGATTTGAGCCAGTAAATTCTCAATTACCTAAATGTGGCTATCTGTTGAAAACTTCTAATGCCAGCTTCTACCAACAAGCAGAACACATTTCAACAACTTTCTTCTTCCATCAACCCATGTTTTACCAAATGAAAATAATTCTTATTACTAGCCTAAACAAAATATAATTAGAAAGGTGAATCTGTAGCCCTGAGTCAAAAATGGGCCAAAGAAGTTTTACATAAATGATTTTGGGTTTTCCACTGTTTCGAATTATCCATGTCACTGCTTCCCTTATTGGCACTGATAACCGAGTGTTAACTATATTACATGCAATTAAATTCAAAATATTTGTGCAGCAATTATATGGATTCATCAGACCTAATGGTGCAGTCACGATGTCGTGTGTACTCATCAGTAGTACTCAAAAAAAAATGGCATATAGAAATATATTCCCACTAGCTGATAAATATGAAACAAATATTGTGTCTAGTGCCATCATATTAGCTGATATCTATCAATAGTAAACAAATTAGGAGATTCTAACAATATTGATCCTACCATCAGTACTTTTTTGCATTCTTCATTAGAGAGCTGATATATCCAGAAGGCATTTGTTCAGCAATCAATCACTAAGCCATACTTGTGTTTACTCTTTTTTTTATTCACTTATTTATTTTCTGTCTTCTTTTGAGATCCTCTCAGCTTCTCATTTTCGGTCACCCAGTATATGAACCCCTTGTAGCAAGCACTGGTGATGCCCACCCCTGATTCTCGTGGCCCACCTCCACATTTTCCAGGAATCAACGTGGACATTCTCCACGCACACTGATGCTTCCCACCTCCAGCTTTCGTGACTCTTTCTCTAACCGGGGGCTCCTTCTGGTGCCAGGAGAGCTTGCTCAGCCGGGGATGTAAGGCCTCTATGAACAAACCTCAACCAACGAAGAATGAGAGTTGGAGGATACATATTCTAGCTTTCCCACTAAAAAGCTAGTGGGTCAGTTCTGAGGTGAGTCCTACATGATGCTTCAGAGGCTCCTCAGTGGGATGGAGTCCCGGATGCCCACAATGGAAAGCCACTCACTAATGCATCTTTCATTGACTTTCCTTCCTTTTGTGTCTCATTTTGCCCACTCCTCCATTCAGTGCTTTCTGGGATCATCTTCCAACACACTCCCTATACCCAAAGCCTTGACACATTATCTGCTTTTGGGAGAAACCCAACCAACCAACACAGCCCCCTGTTAAGGACCTGACCCCTTTAAGTAATGCAGTGGAGTCAGAGAAAAACTGTCACTGTAGAGGTTTTATTCTCACTTTCCTGGACTCCCTTGTAGTTACAACACATAACATATGATATAGGAGTTAAGAAAGAATAACTTAAGCAGTTAGTAAGGGTATGAGAGTCCTCCATAAGGCTTTTCTTTTTTTAATGAAAAGCAGCCCTAAATCATTCTTTCTTTTTTTTTTTTTTTTTTGAGATGGAGTTTTGCTCTTGTCACCCAGGCTGGAGTGCAATGGCACGATCTTGGCTCACTGCAACCTCTGCCTCCTGGGTTCAAGCGATTCTCCTACCTCAGCCTGCTGAGTACCTGGGATTACAGGCGCCCACCACTGCCTGGCTAATTTTTTTCTATTTTTAGTAGAGACGGGGTTTCGCCATGTCGGCCAGGCTGGTCTTGAACTCCTGACCTCAGATGATCCACTCGCCTTGGCCTCCCAAAGTGCTGGGATTACAGGCATGAGCCACTGCACCTGGTCCCCCAAATAATGATTTCTAACAAAGAGCAGCCCATAAAGTTGAGCTGCAGACACAGACAAGCAAGCTGGGAGCTTGCACGGGTGAATGCTGGCAGGAACTAAGGACTAGACATTTTCAAGATGGCGGCTCCATCTTCCCTTCTCTGCCAGCCACATGTACTGTTAACAAGCGGACAAGATGGTGTGGATCAACTAGAAAGCCCATTTGCATAACAAGATTAGGGTGGAACAACCAGCCTTCCCCACGTGCTATGTAAACCTCATACCTGATGGAACCAATCTATGAGCTCTATGTAAATCAGACACCACCTGCCCAAACTGGACTATAAAATTTGGCACATTTGCCACCAGCCAGTCCTTTCTGCTGGGAGATACCTTTGTCTATAGAGGAAGCTGTTCCTCTTTCTCTTATCTTCTACATATTAAAACTCCGCTCCTAAACTCCTTGTGTGTGTCAATGTCCTAAATTTTCCTGGCACATGACCACGAACCCCAGGGTATATACCCCAGACAACGGAGCCACTTCAATAGGCTCCAACAATCAAGTGAATCTTGGAGAGTTTACAACACAAAAAAGCAGAGCTTGTGCACAATCTACTGTGGCAAAGTTACCGGCAGTGGTGCCAGAACTACATCCAGTTTGTACAAATGGTGGTGTCAGTGATGGTAGCTGGAGTTCCTGTTTCCAGTGAGGCTGGTATCCCTGGCCCAGGCAGCAGCATTAGGACCCAGCGATGATGACAGCAGTGTCTTCATGACACCAGTTCCTTCTACAGACCAATTTTGACCCTTTTCCTGGTTTCTCTGATTCCCTGGCCCTTTTGTAGATCCTCTAATTAATTCCTTCTCTGTTTAAATAAGCCAGAGTTCATTTTCTATGGCTTGAAACTAAAAGGGCCAACTTACATAATGTGTTACAGTCTCCTTATATATCGAAATAACAGGGATATTGATTATGAGATTGTCTGTCAGAGGCACATGTTGAAGACAACCTAAATATCCATCAGTAGGAGTCTGATCAATGATGAACTATCAAGTCAACAGCTAAGAACAATATAGCTCTGAATGTGAATATGTGCAATTATTCCAAGATTAAGTTTTCAAAAAGCAAAACCATATAAATGGTTTGCTACTATTTCTGTTTTAAACATATACACATGTAGATATATATGTGTATACATGTATATGAATTATAGTTAGATATATATACATACACACACACACACACACATATATAAAAGAGTCCCATATGCTTGCACAAGCAATAAATGTCTCCAGAAGGGTCTGGTAACAGGGTTCCCCTGGAGAGGAGAACAAGTATCCTAAAAATCAGATGGGAGACCAAGTCTTATGTTTCCCTATATATTCATTTAAATCTTTTCAGTTTATACTTATGAACATGTCATCTATTCAAAAATAAATAAAATTTAGATGTAAATGTGTAAAAGAACTTTGAAATTTGAAGGAAAAAAAAAAAAGAACAGTGATATGGTTTGGCTGTGTCCCCACCCAAATCTCATCTTGAATTCCCACATGTTGTGGCAGAGACCCGGTGGGAGGTAATTGAATCATGGCAGCAAGTCTTTCCCATGCTGTTCTCATGATAGTGAATAAGTCTCATGAGATCTGATGGTTTTAAAAAAAGGAGTTCCCCTGCACAAGCTCTCTCTCTTTGCCTGCCACCATCCATGTAAGACGTGACTTACTCCTCCTTGCTTTCTGCCATGATTGAAAGGCCACTCCAGCCATGTGGAACTGTAAGTCCATTAAACTTCTTTCTTTTGTAAATTGCACAGTTTCAAGTATGTCTTTATCAGCAACATGAAAATGGACTAATACAAACAGATTCCCAGACCCTGACACACTCAGTCTATGGTGAGATCAAGACTGTATTTTCAGCAAATGGCACAAGTGGCTCTGATGCCAAGGCATGCTTTGGAAACCTGGTATAGATTCTCATAGATCAGGAATGTTTTGTGCATTGTGCTGCTTCCATATTGTCCCAATCTCTGCACTGAGCCCAAATTAATATTGTATTTTTAAAGTCAATATTTTAAAAAAAAAGAGAGAGAGTTCATCCTGGGAAGAGGCACACTCACTGGCATCCTAAGATTTCACCAGATGTGCAAAGGGAAGCATCAATATATTGACACCAGCACTTTCCTAGACTGGTACTAACTGCCCAAAAGGCAAAGGTTCTTATTTTTACCACCTTTCCTGTGTTTCCTTGAATATTAATTGGAGACAATCATATATGCTCATGATGTGCTTTTTATTTCTACATCAGCTCACACACAGGCACACATGCACACATACACTACTTTTAGTTCTCATAACCCAGTGTTTTCCACTGGAGTATATTTTGGTCATGAGGACAAAGATGACTGTTGGAAAGTTGAAAGGTCGCTATTCTCATTGAATATTAGTGTGGCTCCTTTCTCAGCTCAAATGCCCTCTGCCCTATCCCAACTTTTGTCTCTTTCTTACTTTTTTACTTTCTTTCTCTGGGCTTCATGCCAAAGATGTAAAGAGGTGACCCACTTTATCAATCTATTATAATCTTTTAAAACCTCTGCCATTTCAAACCAATTTATTTTTATGTGGCATCTCCCATAAAAAATCATCTCAAAATACTCTGTTGAGAAGAAAGCAAAGTTATGATAAAATGGTTTAAGCATTTTAAAATTTCTTGGAGGTGAGGATCAAGAGTTAAGCACATTTCAATAACTTCCTGTAAGTTCACAGCTCTTAATGTAAGAGTTTTATTATTCTTAGCAATTCCTGTTTTAGAGAACCGTGACTGTCAAAAACTTACACCTAGGACCAGATTATTCAGAGTGTGAGAAAAGTATAAGAGCTGGATTCAGGAAGCACAACTGCTTCTGTTCCAGATCTGCAACCAATGCTTTAAGCCAGGGTCCTGCTCAGCTCCCCGCCGCGCATTTCTGTCCTGTTCATTCGTCTCTGGTCCTCTCAGGGGCATTTAACTCCGTTGATAGTTCCTCTCTTATCTCTTCCTTGCTCTGGCCTCTGTGGCTCCAACCTCTACAACTTCTCCTCCTAACATTCTGGTCGTTTCTTTTACCTCATTTTTTCTAGAATCTTCCACCTGTCCCTCAGATGTCCCTCAGGCTTGGTTTTGAGGAATTTGTGGAGATCTAACTTGACACCAATGCTGTCCCTGACTCTCTGCACTCTCCTTCTTGCTCTTGCATCTTCTTTCCCCCAATGAAGCCTTCTACTCTGCTGACCAGCATACTCTTAGTGAACTACTCTTTTTTTGTTCTCAAAACGTTCATTGCTCAGCATCCCTTCTCCCTTATTTTGGTATTTTCTCCCAAGATCTCTTTTGGAAAACAAGCCCTCCCTCTTCTGTGATCTACATGTTTTAAGTGGGGTTGACCCCAGGTCCAGGTTACGGAGGTGGGCACAGGATTCTGGTTGGTCCAACCAGAGCTTTGCATTCCCATGGACATCGTGATTGGTTCAAGGATGAGCATGTGGTCCAAGCTAAGCCAATATATGTAAATTATGGAATTTTCCACTGGAGTTGCTAAGCTGGTAAAACATCACTCTAGAGCAGACATCAGCAAGCTTTTTCTGTAAATGGCGTAAGCGAAAATATTTGAGTCTTTGTGGGTTGTAAGCTCTGTGTTGCAACTACTCCATTCATGAAAGTAGTCATAGACAATAGGTAGCAAATGGGCATGGCTGTGCTCCAGTAAAACTTTATTCTCAGGAACAGGCAGCCTGCATTTGGCCTTAAAATCACAGTTTTCTTATTCCTTGTCTAGAGTTTCTAGTAACAGTCTTTACCATTTCATGAGAAGAACCTATCTGAGAGTGATAGTCTGAATAATGGCCCTCCAAAAGATATGTACATCCCAATCACTGAAACCTGTAAATATTACCTTATATGGTAAAAAGGAACTTTGTGGATATGATTAAGTATCTTGACTGAGATGGAGAGACAGAGAGAAATTTGACACATACAGAGAAGGAGAAAACAATGCATATAGAAAAGGAGAAGGCAGAGATTGGAGTGATGTGGCCACAAGCCAAGAAATGCTGCCAACCACCAGAAGCTGGAAGAGGAAAGGAATTAAATTTTCCCTAGAGCCTCCTGAGGGAGCACAGCCCAGCCAACACCTTGATTTTGGCCCAGTGACACTAATTTCAGATATCCCACCTCCAAAACTGTGAGCAAATAAATTTCCATGGCTTTAAACCACAAAGCTTATGGTATTTTGTTACAGCATCACAGGAAAACAGTACAACCAGCAAAAACTTAAAATCTGATTTTTACTTAAAGTAGTTTAAATTGGGTTTATGTCATTTTCAACCAAAAGATTCTTATTCAATATTCAAATCTTTCTTATGAGAACATCCTTTCTTCATTTCAGCTTCTGCTCAAGCTACTCTTTCTTTACACAGCCAGATTTTTTGAAAGAACAGATTACAATAAGCCCATAGCTCCTTATCTGAAATTCTAAGAACCAGGTATCTTTTGAATTCAGGTTTTAAAAAGATCTGAAGGTATGGTAGACTGCATCTGTTATACAAAATATTCACTGCCCTCCCTAGGTTGGCCCTCCCTGCAGGAGGAATATACGTCTTCATTCTACTGAGCTCCAATGGTCATGTGACTTGGCTTGCCATGTGAAGGGTTAGCAATAGTGACATGTGCCACTTCCAAGAAGCTCTGAGAGCCAGCATGTGTTTGCATCACATTCTCACTTCCCTCTGGCATAATATTGGCAATATCCCAGGTAATGGAGGCTCCACCAGCCTGGGTCCTTAATAAAAATGTCAGGAAGCAAAGTCCCAACTGACCCACAATGGGCATGTAACACTGCGTAAGCCCCTGCTATTTGGGGCTTGTTTGTTACTGCAGCATAAGCTACCCTATCCTGATCTATACTTGAGCATCTACTGCATATTATGTAATACCTCAGGATGCCCAAGACACCACCCTAAAACAAATCACATTAGTACTTTCAAGAGCATGTAAATACCTGCACTAAAGGGGGTGGATTAAAATATGTAAATAGCCTCATATTAGTTCAGAGATTTGGGGGGGTTACGAGTTTGGGATTTCAGGCTCTATTTGCTCTATCATGTCTTTACCCACTCATCTACCATTTCCAGTTGTCTTTCATCCCTATCACTCTACTGCACCTACTCTCTCACAACCACTGAGCTTCTTACTCCCAATTCCCTCACTTTGTTTTAACTCCAAACCTCCCTAAGCCCAAACCAGTAGAGCCATTAACATTCGATGCTACCATTCACTACTTCTTCAAAACCTTTCCCTCCTCTGACTTCAATGACCCCATGCAACCCATATTGTTTGTCTTTTCTATCCCTTTTCCATCTAATTACCTAACTGATTTCTCTTTTCTCCTCATTACCCAAGCATTGCTACAGAGTTGATTGTCAATTCTTGTCTATCCTCTTCTATTCCTATTGCTTTACCCCAGGCGATCCTTTCATCCCCCATGGCTTCAACTCTCACCTCTACATGGATGGCTTCCAAATAAATATTTCTAGACCATATCAACAGCTCCAGACATAACCTTTTTCCTGAGTTTTACCTCATGCACAGACAAGGGTAATGTTCTTCCTACCCCAGCATATAAGTAAACCAACAAGTATCTCTTGAGCGTCAGGTGGCTAACGATGTACCATTTCAGTAATACTCATTAGAGGGGCAAATCCCTTAGGATAGTAAGTTTAAATCATAGAGGAAATGATTTGAAATAACACATTCAATATTATGGGTTTATATTTGAAAACCTCTTTAGGTGAGATTTGGTTTGGTTTTGCTTCCTGATACAAATTACAAAAAATAAAGCTTAATAACATCTTCCTACATAGGTCTTAGTTTGGGATCCCCCTGAAGTATACTTTGAGACAAGGATTAGAGAGCAACTAGTTCATTTTGTACATAATCCCCAAAAATACAAGCAGGGGAATGGAGAAGTGAAACCCAGGATGGAAGGCAGCCAATATAAGGTTTGTTATTAATGCTGTTTCCATTTTGGGTACTTGGAGATCAATTCTTCTCAGAAGCTCTGGCATTCAGTGCAAAACATGCCTCAGAGTTATCCCACCCAAGGGATCAAGGAGAAGGGTTATTTATATGCCAGTGACTCCCATTGGTCATTGATTAATGGCTAATCCCAGGGATATTAATTTCCCAGTATTTCTGGCTTGCTTTGCAGGTGATAAAGCAGGCTCTGGCTGCAAGAGAAAGTCATTTGGCAAAACAATGCAAACCTTGGAGGTTGAATTTGGGCCAGCATGCAATGAATTGGTGATGGCTCAGGATACAAGCAGGACATAGGGAACACCTACTACAGCTCATAAGACTTAATGGACATTGCCATGCTTTCTTGCCTGCCCTAAATATGAATCCTCTTTCATATGCTCAGGTAAATTCCTGGTTATGAGTCTTGATGGGAGGTCATGGCCATTTATAACTACGGAGACAAAAATCCAGCTGCTCACATCACAAGTTACCCTTGCAACTAGGATGCAGGCATGTGACCCATCTTCAGCCAATCAAATGCATCCAGGCCATATTTAAATAGGGAACTACTGGCACTCCATAGCAGGAGTCTGTTCTGGTGAGGTTGTCTAGGTTGCTGTAAGTAGTCAACAAATGTCTGCTGTTATTATGATTAAAGGAATATTTCCAAATATTTTCTTAAAATATGGGACCTTTCCCTTTGACAAAAAAAAAATCCTATGCCCTAAAAAATGTTATTTGATCTTCAAGAAGAAACAAAGTATCATTGTGGAAAATAAACCAAAGCAATGGAATAAAGCACTGCACTATTGGCAAACATGCCCAGCCCAATCTCCCCACATGTGCTGATGTGCCCACCTTGGACACCTTCCCCTCACTGAAAAATAGAAGTGTTTGAAAGATAATTTATTACACTGACTACAATAGCTAGCTGAGATTCACCTTGTTCTAGGTTCTGCTCAGTGCTGGGAGTAACAAAATGAAAGACAAATTGCCCACCCTTAAGAAGAACACAGACTAGGTAGGGAGAGACACTGGTAGAGTAAAAATTACCAATGCATAACCACAAAGATATTTGAAGAGGGCAATGAGAATGCCAAGGTGGGTGCCTAAAAGAGACAAGGTCACCCAATGCTAGTTGCTTAACCTGTATTTTGAAGTTCAAGTAGGATTTTTAAGAAAGAGAGAACAGAAACATATACCAAAGAAAGGGAATGGCATGGGCAAAGGCAAGGAGATTTAAGAGTCTGTGAGAACTCTGGCTAGAACCAGGGCAGAAAACTCCAGTTAGCCACTGCATCCATTCCATGCTAGACAAATCCTATCAAGGCTTGCATTTTCCAGAAATAGAGGAAGAAAAGGAAGGAAAAAAACATTGAATGAACAAACAAAGGAAAAAAGGAAGGACTGATTTTTCAGAGAATAAATCAAGGCTGTTGCTTGCTATCCTCTTTTGAACAAACATTATTAAATACAGGCATACCTCAAATATATATAGCAGGTTTCATTTCAGACCATTGCAATAAGGTGCATATTGCCATAATGCAAATCACACTAATTGTTTAGTTTTCCAGTGCATATATAAAAGTTATGTTTACACTATACTGTAGTCTCTTGAGTGTGCAAATAGCATTAGGTCTGAAAAAGGAATGTACATACTTTAATTTTAAAATACTTCAATCCTAAAAAACGCTAATGATCATCTGAGCCTTCAGCAAGTCATAATCTTTTTGCTGATGGAGGGTCTTGCCTTGACATTGATGGCTGCTGACTGATTAGGGTAGTGGCTGCTGAAGGCTGGGGTGGCTGCGGCATTATTATTTTACTATTCTTAAAATAAGACAATAATGAAGTGTGCCTCATCAATTGACTCTTCCTTTCATGAAAGATTTCTCTATAGCATGCAATGCTATCTGATAGTATTTTACCCACAGTAGAATTTTTCATAATTGGAATCAATCCTCTGAAACCCTCCTGCTGCTTTCTAAGTTTATGTAATATTTAAAACCTTTTTTGTCATATCATCAATGTTCATGGCATCTTCACCAGGAATAGAGTCCATCTCAAGAAACCACTTTCTTTGCTCAGCCATAAGAAGCAAGTTCTATCTGTTCAAGTTTTCTCATGAGATTGCAGCAATTACGTCACATCTTCAGGCTCCACTAATTCTGTTTGGTTTGCCACTTCTACCATGTCTGACGGTATTTCCTCCACTGAAGTCTTACGCACGCTCCTCTAAGTCATCCATAAGGGGTGGAATCAACGTCTTCCTAACTCCTGTTACTGTTGATATTTTGACCTCCTCCCATAAATCACGAATGTTCTTCATGGCATCTAGAATGGTGAATGCTTTCCAGAAGGTTTTCTATGTACTTTGCCTCCATCCATCAAAGGAATGACTATCTATAGAGCTATAGCCTTATAAAATGTATTTCTGAAATAATAAGACTTAAATGTCAAAATTACTCCTTTACCCAGGGGCTACAGAATGGCTGTTCGGTCAGCTGGCATGAAACAGTATTCATCTCCTTGTACATCTCCATCAGAAGTCTTGGATGACCAGCTGCATTGTCAATGAGCAGTAATATTTTGAAAGGAATCTTTTTTTTTTGGAGCAGTAGTTCCCAACAGTGGGCTTAAAATAATCAGTAAACCATCCAGTAAACAGAGGTGCTGTCATCCAGGTGTTACCACTACATTTCTAGAGCACAGGCAGAGTAGGCTTAGCATCATTCTTAAGGGCCTTACAATTTTCACAATGGTAAAGGAGGACTGGCTTCAAATTTAAGTAACCAACTGCATTAGCTGCTAACAAGAGAGTCAGCCTGCCTTCGGAAGCTTTGAAGCAAGGCATTGACTTCTCTCTAGCTACAGAAGTCCTAAATGGCATCTTCTTCCACCTTAATGCTGTTTTGTCTACATTAAATATCCATTATTTAGTGTAACCTCCTTCATCGATGGTCTTAGCTAGATCTGGATAAGTTGCTGCAGCTTCATCAGCACCTGCTGCTTCACCTTGCATTTTTATGTTACGGAGATTGCTTCTTTCTTTAAACTTCATGAACCAACCTCTACTAGCTTCCAACTTTTCTTCTGCCCCTTCCTCATTTCTCCCAGCTTTCATGGAATTGAAGAGAGCTGAGCCTTGCTCTGGATTAGGCAGATGAGGCTTTACTTAACGGAATGTTGTGGTTGGTTTGATATTCTATCTAGACCACTAAAACTTTCTCTATATCAGCGGTGAGGCTCTCTAGCTTCTTATCATTTGTGTGTTCACTGGAGTCATACTTTTGATTTTCTTCAAGAAGTTTTCCTTTGCATTCACAACTTGGCTAACTGTTTGGCACAAGAGGCATGGCTTTCAGCCTGTCTCGGCTTTCGACATGCCTCCCTCACTAAGCATCATCATGTCTAGCTTTTGATTTAGTGAGAAACCTGTGACTCTTTCTTTCACTTGAACATTTAAGAGGCCATTTTAGGGTTATTAATTGGCCTAATTTCAATACTCTTGTGTCTCTGGGAATAGGGAGGCCCAAGGAAAGGGAAAGAGGTGGGAGAAAGGCTGGCGAGTAGAACAGTCAGAACACACACAACACTTATCCATTACATTTGCCATCTTATATGGGTACAGCTTGTGATGCACCAAAACAATTACAGTTGTAACATCAAAGATCACTGATCACAGATCACAGTAACAAATATAATAAAGAAAAAGCTTGAATTATTCCAAGAATTGCCAAGATATGACACAGAGATATGAAGTGAACAAATGTTATTGGAAAAAATACCAGTAGACCTGCGTGATGCAGCATTGCCACAAACCTTCATTTGTAAAAAATGTGATATCTACAAAGTGCAATAAAGCCAAGTACCATAAAATGAGGTACGCCTGTGCTAAAAACTGTCCCTACATGTGCAGCATGTAATGTTTAAATGTTATTATTAAAGGGATTAGGTAACAATTTATGTATTATAGATGTGTAGTCCATGTATTATATTTGCAACATTGCTGGTCCCATTACTTTACAATACATACATACAACTGTCTTTGAAAGTTTGACTTTTATCCAACTTCATGGAAAAATTTTATTTTGGTCTTCATATATGTCACCAATACAAGAAATGCCAATTATTCATTTCTCTTTTTAATTTAAATCAAATCAACATGCCTTATTGAATACTGGTTATAGTACACCACTTAGTATTGAGAACCTAAATTTATTCTTGTCTCTTTGCAATTACTACTATGTTTTTGCCATGAAATACGTTTAGGAGACAAGAGAAGGAATTTTATCCAATTTCTTATCATGTAGGTAAATAATAAATAATTTTTAACTCTGAAAGGCACAATATTGGTCAGCAAACAGAGCATACATATGACTTTGTTTTTTAATACATTCTGTTTGGAGTCTAGGATCTAAAATTTAGATGGGATACTAGTTTTAAAATCAAATAAAAGATTAATGCTTATTTACCTATAGCCCTTCTTCTGCAACTTTAACAAAATCATTCTTCTCCTTCCAGGTCTGTAAGACAATTTATCTGGATGAGACTCTAATTCAAACTCCTACATAATTTTGGATTTTTTTTTTTTTTGGCAAGTGGAAAACCCAGATGTTAAGGGACTAAGAGGTGTATTTGGAAGATGTGAAATGGATGATTCAGATGTCGAACACACTTCTATATTATTTCTACTCTATGGACACAATGCTAGAAATCCTTTGAAATATAAGATTATCTGGGCTTACTATAGTGTAAAGAGATGAAATGATAAAATGTGGGGCTTACTGGGCCTAGAAATCTCTAGAAATAAATGGTGACTTTAAGAAGGGGATCCTTTTGCATGGTTTTACTTTGACTTTCATCTTCCTAGAAGGCGGCTTTATGATACTCTCTAAATCGAAGGTGTACTGGTTGGCTAGGTACAAGATGCAAACATAGTGAAGTGGCAACTTACACAGGAGTTGAGCTCTAAAGGCGGCACATGAAGTGCAATTTACAAATGGCCAAAATTATCTTTTTAGAGTGTCATGTCAGCTACTCACAAGCCATCTCCCAGTAAACCCATCACAGACCATTTTTACTACAAAATTGAAACAGATGGTTGCTTTTCAAGTTCACATTATAGCTTACTTACATTTAACGACCATGTTAGAAAACCAATATACCTCTTTCAGTGTTAGAACCGCAGCAGATAGGGGGAACTGCTCAGTCTTTGAGTGAAATGCAGGAACAAAGACCAACTGAAGAAACAACAAATTCTCCTTTCCCATCCTACATTCCCTCTGGAGCACAGAGTTAAATAGACTGGGGAGTATATTCACTAGCTTTATTAAATTGTTTCTCTTGTTCTCCTTTGCTTTATATATGCTTAATTGATAGACATTAAAAGCATATATGATGGACTCGACTAGTCCCCATCTAAGACAACTACGTGACTAAAAGCACACCAAATGCACTAGCAGCATGAGTGCATTCAAGGCCACATTCAACTGCTACGCTCTGGCAAGACGATGCCAGTGGTTCACTTCCAGCATGTGTTCTGACAGCCTGGGTTTCTCTCCTGACTGGCTGGTGCTTGTGGTTTAACAGTTTTAATATCCCTCACTGGACACAATTTCCTAAATCCAAGGATACAGAAAAAAAAAAAAGTACATTAACAGAGTTTTCAGGAAAAGTCTAGATGTTTCAGCCTAACCAGGATGCAAACTTTTGAAACCTAAGGGAGTCAAGATTTCCAAGAACAAAAAGAGTTTTCTCCTGTCTCTCCATGCCATCAAGGTGTGGTCAAGTGGGCTCATATTTTCCAGTTCTCCCACCTGCCCTCCCCACTCCCCATAAAAACCAGCTTCTATGGGTACCTCCTGCTGGTCATGTGGGCCTCGTGGCATAGTGATGTGATGGTGGGAGGGGAGATTCCTGTCATACGCCTCTAATGGGCTCCTCTGTCAAGAAACTCAGCACAGACATCCCCATTTAAGGCAGCGGGTCGCCCTCCTCTTGCATGGAAAACTCAAGTCTTCCTCTTCGCAGCCACACAAAGGCAGCTCAAGAGGAAAAAGTAAGAGAGAAGGGAACTCAAAAGGTAAAAGAAAAAGGTTGGAGTAACATGAGAGAATAGATAGAAAGAGGTAGAATGCAGGAAAAACTTCCCAGTTACCTCCCAACCACTCACATCAAATTTGGCAGGAAAACAATGGGTCACCCCAATGGCTTTGCCGATGAAGAGCACATTTCACCCATTCATCCCTAGGTTCTGAGAGCCAGCTCAGTCCCTCTTTCTCCGTGGTCATGCAGAGGTTTTGCAGTTTCCTGAATGTCACATACCTGTGCCAGGAGAGCAAGGTACACGATTTGGTCTCCAACTTCAACCTGAGCGTGGGGGAGGAGGTAGGAGAGTGTCCTTTATCATATTCAACAGGCTTCTGGTAGAACAGCAATCTTGTTTACTTGTTCTTGCTAATGAGAAATTATTAGCTGGCTTCCAGAGAGAGGGTACACGTATAGTGCCTCAGCATCTGTAGCGCTGTCTGCATCCCACGGCTGTATTTATTGAGAATCTAGGAACCAGTACCAGGAGTACAGAATATATGCAAATTCCAGGTAAGTTCTCTCCCCTAACCACCAAAATCAATCCGTGTGCTCTTCTCCTTGCTAACCAGATAGGCTGTGGGCAGCCTGCAGTGAGGACTTCCTGACCCCATCCCAAGTCACAGTCCCATGAAACCATACCTGTGTGTTCATGATACTGCCACACCATGGAGTGACATGCATAAATCAATGATAGTCTGAGAGAGTGGCAGAAAGGGAAAAAAACACAGCATGCTGGTAATTTTGCTCCCATTTCTCCTCTGTGAAGCACGTGCCCCAGAACAGGTGCAAACGGTAAGGCATAAATCTGTGCTTCCCTCCGTACTCCTCCGTCCTCACATCCCTCCCACAGGGTGAGCATCTCACCTTGCAGAGCATAGATTTTGTGTTAAAAGATGCAAATTTTTCATACAACACAGCCCCTAAATGCAAGCCAACTCTTTCATCTGGAGTTCCACCAAGGAAGCTGTGAACCACACTAACACTGGAGGAAAACCTGCTTCATGTGGACTTACTAAGAGCTGTTGCATTTTTATGTTATGGTTTGGGGACTTGGTGAGGGCATTGTTTGATTCCATGAGAATGTTCCCCTCAGTGATGACTTTAGAACCCAACTCCTGTATAGGACGAGTCTTCCTATGGGTTGATGAGAAACTAAAGCATGACCCAAGGCAACTTCCACGAGGAACATTTACAAAGCTGCGACCCAGGACCAGTCCTGTAAAGTCCCTGTCTGTATCACAATTAAAGGAACATGTTGGGCCAGGCACAGTGGCTGACGCCTGTAATCCTAGCACTTTGGGAGGCTGAGGTGGGTGGATCACTTGAGCCCAGGAGTTTGAGACCAGTCTGGGCAACATGGCAAAATCCCGTTTCTACAAAATAAAAAATAAAAAAACTTAGGTGGGCATGGTGGCATGAGCCTGTAGTCCCCAGCTACTTGGTATGCTGAGGTGGGAGGCTCACCTGAGCCCAGAGGTCAAGGCTGCAGGAAGCTGTGATTGTGCCACTGCCCTTCAGCCTAGGTGACAGAGTGAGATCCTGTATCAAACACAAAAACAAAAAACAGAGTGGGAGGGACTGTTTCACACAAGCAAGTAAGTGATTTCAGAATTTCTCCAATTCTTTATTTGGACCTGTTTTTTCCCTCTCTCCACCACTGCCTCACATAGGTCAGTGTCTTACCTCAAAGCGCCCTGAAATGCTCAATCTACCCAAACACCTCTTCTTACCTGCCTCCTCTTTTCTTCTCTTTATTCACCACTGCAAAGATCTGAGGGACACAGATCCTCTTTGAATGGCAGAAAAAGGGAAGAGATAGCCACAAGCCAAGCCAGAGTCTTTCTAGCAGGCAAGAAATGTGGGAAGGGTGAGGAACACTCTATCATTCATATTTCTACCTTGTCACCCATCTGGAAGCTCTTGAAAATCACAATTTTGTTTAGGCTCTGAGGACTTCAGCTATGATGGGATGTCAGGTGGTCGAGGCGCCTATCTGGTGCCTTTTCAAGCTGCACTATAGAAGCAACTAAGCTCCATATGGTCAGGTGGTTAAGTCCAAGTTCTTTATTTTGTCAGTTGCAGCCCACGGGAGGACACCCCAGTGGGTATCATTCAATCTCAGTCTTCTCTCTCCCTAGGCTTTCTAGTACATTTCGCTCCTGCAAAATCTACCTCCTTGCTATGCCTCCAAATCACTCATGCTTTCCAGCTACCACTCCTTAGCCTGTGCTGTTCCCTCCACCCTGATGTTATTTCCCTCGTCCCCACATGTTCAAAATCCTTACAGTCTCCAATACCCCATTCAAATGCCACATCCTTCATGAACCCATTCTTAACCCCCCAGTTCCTCCACATATTTAGTGGCACTTACCACTGTCTAACTTGTGTTCTTTGGAGACCCATTTTATTATAGTTCAATGAATATGACTAAACCCCAACACAAATCGAGACAACTAATGGTCAATTATTAAGTGAAAAAATAAATATTAGGTGAGAAAACAAAATATGCATATGTCAAAGACAACCAGGGAATTTTCTTAAGCCATCACTGTAACCATGATTCTAAATCAGGGATTGCAAATGTGTAGCATGTGTGCCATCCTGCATAACTCCAAAATCCATGGCAGACATTACCAATCAACCATGTCTCTCTCTCTCTCTCTCTCTCTCTCTCTCTCTCAACTCCAGCACAACCATGCCTCTAAATCAGGGATTGCAAATATGTAGCATGTGTACTGTCCTGCATAGCTCCCACACTCATGGCAGACATTACCAATCAATCATGACTTCCTGCCTCCCCAGCCCCTGGCACAGTCCAGAAGCCCTCCAACACACAGCTCTTGGCAGACACTACTAAGTAATTTGGATTACCATGAGATGAAACCCATTGCTTTGCCAGCTTTCCTCCAGTCAGAATTGCTTACTCCTATTATTTTATATAACTTATTCTAGTCTTCCCTTATTCCTACTGGCTTCCAGACTTAATGCTTATCCTGGCCTCAACCTTTGAACCTAGCACTAGGCATTGCTTCCCATACAACAAGCTCTGCTAGCCATTGACCACAGTTAGGGCCTTTCACTCACCCAAACTGCCTTGGGTAAACTGGCCACTAAGTTCAACCCATGTATATGACCTCTGCCCTTCCTTTGACACTGTTCCTAGCCCAAGAAAAGAAACTCCCATTACGTGCCCATCCAAGAAGCAAGAAACAGACACTTAGGTCAGGATGGTCAAATACATATTGTATAAACGGCCTCTACCTCTTCGCAAGCCCATGGCAAACATTGCTGGTTGACTAAAGTCATCTCTTACATGAATCCAGAGGCATCCTCAGAAGTTTTCTTAGCATAAGACCCCAGAAAACCATTAAAAACCAATCTCATTTGCATTTGAGATAAAATTTGCCAGTCATTCTACATAAACCAATGGAAACTCTAGTTCCAAAATCATATAGCCCAGCAGAGTGAATTAGGTTGCAAAGAATCCTCTTGATCCCTGGGAGATTCTTAGAATAAACATAGAATCCAAATGAACCCTAGGAGGGTCATAGCTAACAAGACTAAGGACCCAGCAGAGACTGCTGCCTGATGTACCAAGCACCAACACTGTGGCAGCCTGGAAATGTGGTCCTGATTCAGAGGTCCTGGGTACTGCAAACCTTCTCAAATCCACTTCCTGCTTTACACTGAGGAAGTCTTACAAAAATAAAAATTACAATCTGTCACATTACATTACCTCAAAGCATGATGTAACATCATAATTTTTTAAAGCATATGTTTTAATTTATGATGTTGTGTGATGCCACAAAAAGCCTGATTTTCCCTTGAGTACCAATAAATTTTGACAGTGATGGTTTATCACAAAACTTTGGCAGACTGAAACACAAGGAAGGTTGGCCAAAGACAGGTATTTAGCCACCACTGAAGAAATGCTTATGAGTCAGTCACCAGTACGTCAATCTGTCCTTGTCCTTTAAAAGCTCAAACTCTATAGTCCTGCGCTGTCCAATATGGTAGCCACCATGGCCAGTGACTAGTCCAAAAATCTAGAAACACTGCAAGTACAGAATACACATCAGATTTGAAAGGCTTAGTACATAAAATATATAATATTTTGTTAATAGTTTTTTTTTTTTTTTGAGATGGAGTCTCATTCTGTCACCCAGGATGGAGTGCAGTGGTGCAATCTTAGCTCACTGCAACCTCCCAGGTTCAAGCAACTCTGCTGCCTCAGCCTCCTGAGTAGCTGGGATTACAGGTGCACACCACCATGCACAGCTAATTGTTCTGTGTATTTTTAGTAGAGACCAAGTTTCACCATGTTGGCTAGGCTGGTCTCAAACTCCTGACCTCAGGTGACCCACCCGCCTTGGCCTTCCAAAGTGCTGGGATTACAGGCATGAGCCACCACGCCCGGCCTTCAGTATTTCTTTATAGCAATGCAAGAATGGACTAATACAAGGTGGAAGATGACACTAGAAGGGGGAATGAACATATTTTGATTTTGTACAGCAGTAGTCAGCAAACTAGGACCGGTGGGCCACATCTGCCTTGTTTTATAAGTAAAGTTTTATTGGAACAGAGCCACACCCATTCATTTATGCCTTGTTCATGGCTGCTTTCAAACAGCAGGGCTGAGGTGTAGCAACAGAGATGGTGTGGTCAAGAAGTTCAGAGTTTGGCAGATTAATTCCCATAGTGTCAACCAAACCAAGTCCTAAATGCCTAGCATGGTGTCCTTCATCTTAAAGACAGAAAAGTGGGAGTTTATGGGGATTTTTGGAGAGGATGGGGTTTTTTGTTTTGTTTTGTTTTTTCTTTTTTGACAGAGTCTTGCTCTGTTGCCCAGGCTGGAGTGCAGTGGTACGATCCCGTCTCACTACAACCTCCGCCTTCTGGGTTCAAGTGATTCTCCTGCCTCAGCCTCCCAAGTAGCTGGGATTACAGGCATGCACCAAAATGCCCAGCTAATTTTTGTATTTTTAGTAGAGACAGGGTTTCACCATGTTGGTCAGGCTGGTCTCGAACTCCTGAACTCAAGTGATCCACGTGCCTCAGCCTCCCAAAGTGCTGGGATTACAGGCATGAGCCACTGCGCCTGGCCCCCACTTTTGTCATGTTCTATATGAGGGCAGAGAGGGCAAATGCAGCCTGCTGCCTGTTTTTGTGTGGCCCAGGAGCTAAGCATGATGTTTACATTTTTTAATGTTTTTTTTAAATCTCCCAAAAAGAGTAGTATTTTATTACACAAAAATATGTGAAAGTTAAATTTCACCATCCATAAATAAAGTTTAATTGGAACACGACCATGCTTATCTATTTATATATCATCCATGGCTGCTTTCAAATTATAACGGCAGAGATGAGTAGTTGCGAGAGAGACTTCACGGCCTCCAAAGCAGGAAATAGTTACTCTCCGGCCCTTTACAGGAAAAAGTTGCCACCCTCTGGGTTGGGCCTTATAAAGTATAGTGTGGACCTGGGTATTTGCTCGAAGTGAGAAGAGGAGCCAAGAGGGTTTTGTGCAGATGTGGCATGACCAGACACATGGCTTAAAGGGAGTACTGATAATAAATAGCAGGAAGACGTGCTTGACACGTGGACACTCCTGGGTCAGCCCATACATCCACAGTCTTCTTAAAGACAAAGTTCCTGTGTGATTAACCTCCAAGCCTAGGCAAACGCTTCTTTGTGAGAGGCCCTCAGTGAAGGTTTGTTGAATGGCTGACTGAATGAATGGGAAGCTAGCCCCTGCCTTTATCCACCACACATCATGAGCTGGGACACAGTGTGGGTTTTCTTAGGTCAGAAATACTCTGCCTGTGTGCCCATAAGAAAGTTGCTCTGCCTCTCCACGTAGATGGTTCCTAGGGTGCATGCAGTTTTTGTCCTATATGCCTGCTACCTGCATTGGCCTAGGAACTTCGTCTTATCCATATTAAAGTTGGCTCTCTATCACCTGATACAAACAAGAGGCTGCTTCCTTTGCTACATCAGGCTTGGACTGTGGCATAAAAAAAAAAAAAAAAAAGTAAAGTAGCTTAGAATATGAGCAGTCAGGACTGACCCAGTACAGCTGCCCCGATGATGTTCCTACAGCAATGCCAGGGACACGCCTCTGTCCTGTATCCTGCCAGCAGCCTTTCTGATTGTACAGGGCCCCTGCAACATGACCCCTAAGTATTTTTTTAACATCACCCTGAACAAGCCCTTGCTGTTCAGTCCTTTTCCCTTCCCCTGGCTCCTCAAAAACAGAAGCTTCAGTGTTTCCTCCTGCCAGGATTCCACAGACACCTCCTTGCTGGCCCTTGGCTTCTGCACTTAGATCCCTTACTGAACCCATGCAGACCAACCCATGCTGGAGTGTGGCTCTTGAACTCAAAACTCTCTCAGGTCTCTCACTGCACTCAGGCTAAAAAGCAAGTCCTCATGAGGCTCCTACAGCCATGGTTCTCAACTGGCTGTGACTGTACTCCCCAGAGGACATTTGGCACTGTCTGGAGACATTTTGGTTGTCGTCACTTGGGGGCAGGAGGAGCAGTGCCACTCACATCTAGCGGGTATAGCCATAATGATGTTAAACATCTTTCAATGCACGACAAAGCCCCTCCAACAAAGAATGGACTGGCCCCAAAAGTCAACAGTGTCAAGGTTGGGAAACCCTGCCCCACGGGGCCCCAGGGATGTTCCCCTTCTCACCCACAGTTTGTCTGACCTCATTGCCTTTGGCTGATCTTCTCTCTCACCCCACTCTAGCCACACTGGTTTCCCAGCTGATTCTTGAATATGGCAGGTGCATGCTGCCTCAGGACCTTTGCACCTGCCACTTCCTCTGCCTGGAAGACCCTTTCCCCAGGTATTTGCATGGCCCTTCTGTCACCTTCTTTAAATCTCTTCTTAGAAGTCCCCTGATCACTAAGGCATCCTTGGCCACCCAGTTTGAAATGGTATCCTGCCCAGAACTCTCTCTCCCCTTTCCTGCTTTATTTTCTCTTTTCTTCACAGCATGCATTGCCATCTCACATACTACCTATTTGATTTTTCATTTTATTGTTGCCTATCCCTGAGTTAGAACTATTTCTCTTTTGGTTTTGTTTTTTAATTCCCAGCACCTAGAACAGTAGCTGATACACAGTAGCCATGTAATAAATTGGGGCTGAATGAATGAATGTAGTCGCATAGTGATTTGTTCAAAGAATCAGTAAGTGATTAATACAAAAAAAATTTTAAGATGGAAGAGTATGTTGATGAATTCTTTTTGCATAAAAATAAAGACAACACATGCCCACCAATTACAGTCTGGGACAAATAAATAAAAGAACACGGATTTTAAATCCTAATAGTCAGATTGGATTACTGAAAATATTATATCATTTACATTTACACCTCAGTTTCCCAATCTTTTTACCCCAATGACCCATTTTTAAGTGACCCCAATATTCTCAAAAGTTTGTATCTACTAAAATATATTTCTAAAATAATTATTTATATTCTCACTTTTAAAATTAACTATAATAGCAGCTCTGCACACAGGATCTTCTGATTAGCAGTAACTGAGTAGTACTTCCTCAATGAGTTGTAAGTCCCAAGAAAAAAAGTGAAGAAATGTAATATTCCAGTTAATTTGGAGTAGCCATACTACAGAAATCTAGAGTTTCAATTCAGGAGTTTGGAAAATTAAAATTGTCTTAGGGTTCACATTTTTAATTGCAAGAAACCTGAAAGTCTGAATACTTCAGGCTGGGAACAACCGATTTACTCCCAACCTTCCCATTTTACAGATGAGAAAAGTGAATCTAAGCTCTCTTATCTCCTAATGTCATAGAATAACTGCCTTGAAGTCAGGTAGACTAGACTTCGGAGTCAGACCTGAGTTGTTCTTACCTGTGTGTT
This sequence comes from Pongo abelii, assembly GCF_028885655.2. NCBI lineage: Eukaryota > Metazoa > Chordata > Mammalia > Primates > Hominidae > Pongo > Pongo abelii. The sequence continues at coordinate 56,662,245 of NC_072006.2, read as the reverse complement.
TATTAGCCGGGGTCCTCTTTATATTACAGGTATTCCTTTGGTTGCCAGTGACAGAAATACCAACTCAAACAGGCTTACCCACAAAAGATAACTGGCCTATGTAAACGCAAGGCCTTAGGTAGATGGGCTCTGGGTTCAACCAATGTCATCTAGGAGTTCAACCAATGTCATCAGGACTTAGTCTTTCCCCAGCTCTGAGTTCTGCTTTCTCCTGAGTTAGCTCCATTCTCATTCAGGTTCATGCCTCATGGTGACAAAATGGCTGCCAGAAGCTCCAGATAAACATCCTTACAGCTCCTGTCCAGCAGAGAGAACATTATGCTCCCACTGGCTCCAGTAAACGTCCCAGAATTCTCACTAACTGGCTCTGCACACTCATCCCACAGTCCTCCTTTGAAGCTGGGGGTATGCTCTCCTCTGATTGGCCAGGCCTGTGTCACATGTCTATCCTTAGCCCTGCCCCACCTTCTCCCTCCACCTTTTCCCTCTCATCTGCCCACCCTCCTTTCCCAAATCAAATAAGCAAACTCTTCTCTTTGTCTCACGCAGAAAACTTTTGCTTTTTCCTGTAACCCTCTTTTCTCAACAACTTTAAGATTTCTGGGGTCTCACATTCTGCTCCAAGTACATCTAAAACTTTGTATTTCCCCAAATAAAGATAATTTTCATGTCTTTAAAAACTCCTAGTGCCACCTGTCAGAAAAATTTTTTCTCGTTCCTACATTATTAAATTCCTGATCACTTTAACCTAAACAGCAAAAAAAAATATATCTTTTTATATTTGCATAGGCAAATAATCAAAACAATTATATTTTGCCTAATGTTTTAAAATGTTTCCATTATGTAGACTAAACTTCAGAATATGAGAAAAGCTACACCAGACACTAGGGAAAAACTCATACAATTAAAATTCTACTTTCTCAGATTTAAAAAAAAGGGGGGGCGAGGAATAAGGTAAGCCTTTGGACACATAAACCCTTGATTCTGCACCACTGGAGATTCTGAAACATAGAAAATAATAATGGCAACAGTGGTGATTATGATAATAATAATAAAGTATCTAGTATTTATTGAGCACTTACTATATACCAAGAACTCTGAAGAGCTATTTAATACATTATTACATTTGTTGTCCTAATTTAATTGAAATTAAAGAGTACGATTATCCCCATTTTACAGATGCAAAAGCTATAGTTGAGAGAAGTGAAGTGGCTTGCCCCAAATCCTGGAGCTAGTAAATAATGGAGCTGAGACTCAAACCCCCTTCATTCCAACTTCAGACTCCAAGATTTGCAATCCTCACCCACGCTGCCTTTATTTTACCTGCCTGATCCTGATAGTTTATCACATCCACCCTTTTCTAGATATTTCTATGAAACCTTCCAGGTCTTGCAAAGACTGGCCCTGTGCCTGGGCCTTCGAGAAATTAATTGAGTTTCCAAGATCATTTTACACCTGCTCACTTCAGTTCACTGAGGAAAAAAAAAAATCATATCCACATGAAGCAACTGCATGTCCTCAACCTGCTTTCACTGCCTAAATGTCTGCTTCTGGGCACAGAGATGTTCCTTTCAGTGCGAATGAATACACGACTCTGCCTTACAAACACAGTGGATGCAATTCTCACTCTTTGCTCCTACCAGCAAGTCATCTGCGGAATATTGGAGAACAGGAAATTTTCATAACTGTGGACACTTTTGATCCTAGAGTTGGTAGGGAATAAGAATGTATTATGCAAAGCCAAAAACCATAGAGTAAGCTTTCTTAACCTTGGCACTATTGAGATTGCTGGCCTCATAGTTCTGTACCGGGGCACGGGGACAGGCTGTCCTGTGCATTGCAGGATCTATAGCAGAATCCCTGGCTTCTACCCACTAGATGCCAGTAGCACTCCCACTCAGTCGTGACAACCAAAATTGTCCCCCTGGGGACAAAATCACCCCTGGTTGAGAACCAGAGCCACAGAGCTTCAAAATACCCAACCAAAGTCTGCTATTTGCAAAAGACCCCATTTTGATCCCAATCTGTTTCCTGAAAGAATGATTTTACATTAGCATATCAGCATTTCCATGCTGAACCTGCAGAAGAAAGAAAGAAAGAAAGAAAGAAAGAAAGAAAGAAAGAAAGAAAGAAAGAAAGAAAGAAAGAAAGAAAGAAAGAAAGAAAGAAAGAAAAAGAAATTCTCATTGTTCAATTCCCACCTATGAGTGAGAACATGCGGTGTTTGGTAAATGACGAGTTAATGGGTGCAGCACATGAACATGGTACATGTATACATGTGTAACAAACCTGCACGTTGTGCACATGTATCCTAGAACTTAAAAGTATAATAAAATATATATATATATAAAAAGAAAGAGAGAGAGAAAGAAAAAAGAAAAAGGAAGGAAGGAAGGAAGGAAGGAAGGAAGGAAGGAAGGAAGGAAGGAAGGAAGGAAGGAAGGAAGGAAGGAAGGAAGGAAGGAAGGAAGGAAGGAAGGAAGGAAGGAAGGAAGGAAGGAAGGAAGGAAGGAAGGAAGGAAGGAAGGAAGGAAGGAAGGAAGGAAGGAAGGAAGGAAGGAAGGAAGGAAGGAAGGAAGGAAGGAAGGAAGGAAGGAAGGAAGGAAGGAAGGAGAAAGGGAAAGAAAGAAAGTCAGGCAGGCAGGCATCTAGTGGCCCCGCAACCAGGGAATGGCACAGAGCCCAGCAATGCCCAGCCCCAAATTCCCAGCAGCACAGGAGGGTCCTCCCCGCCTGCTGGAGCCTGTGAGGGGCCACTCTGCCATTTCATCTCAACAGCTCCGCTTGCCCAGTGAGTGCAAATTCACTTGGGTCCCACAATTTTCATGCTTTGATGCAGGAAGCACACGAAAAACGATCCTGAATATCACAGACATTCTGGCTTTTCATCTTCAGACTCCAAGAAACTGAAAATAAAAACTAAATTTTCTTTAGCTTTCTAAAATCTATTTTCACGTTTTCTTCCTGGCTACCTGATTGCTTGCATCAGGATTTCTCAGCCTGGGCACTATTGATATTTGAGGCTGAATAATTCTTTGTTGTGGGGCTGTATTTTTTATTACGGGATGTTTAATATCGTGCCTCGTTTTTACTCAATTGATGCTACAGCCCCCCCACCACCTCCACCCCCGCCCGAAGTTGTAACAATCAAAAATGTCTTTAAAGGTCCCCTGGGAGCAAAACTGTCCCTGGTCGAGGATCACAGGATTACACGGATTTCTCTTTCCCAACTATTCTGTTTGGTTTTCCCAGATATTCCATTGTTGACTTTACCCAGCCTCCAACACAGGATCCCAGGAGCCATTTAATTTTTAAATACTTGGTCAACCATTAATACATATATGTTGTATCTATAGCTGTACTCTATTAATAAATCCTTACATTTCCTTTTGGAAGAGAGGAAATGATTTTCTGTAGGTAATCACAAAATATCGGCTTGCAGGACGTACCAGGAAGCGAAGGCGGCTCCTTTCTGGAGAGTTCGGCCACTCTCCCCAGCACCAGAGCATGTGTTGCACTACCTAACCTTTGCAGCTGCACAACGATGATCCGTCATTTCAGAAAAATAGGGAAAGAGCCTCGAATCCTTACTGCCCTCTAGAGAAATTCCGGCAGAAGAGCTCAATCTGTCGCAGTCAGCAGAAAAACAACGCTGCCAGAGGCTGCGTTGTAAAAAACTGCGTTGTAAAAAACTGTAAAAAAAACTGCGGCTGGCAGTTGTAAAGCAAACAATTTATTTGCTGAATTTTTTGAAAGACGAGTCTAGCAGACCCTTCCTTTACAATCTCACACCTGAACAAGAAGCCGATGTGGGCTGGCACGTTCATGCAATCATAATTTTGCCAATTCCAGGTCTACCGCCAATGCGATGATTTTATGCCCACCGATGAATCAAATTCTGATATTCTACAAAGTAACTGTAGATCATGTTTTAAATGCAAATTCTCAAGTTTATACAAATGTCTTCTCTAGCCTTTGTTTACTGGCCTACCAGTGGTGATATAAACAAAGATTTCTTTTTCTTGCTCCTCAGAAAAAACAGGACTGAAAAAATATTCACTAATTCTTCATGTTTGTATTAGGTTTTGGTGGGTGAGGACTTTTGGACATTTTGGAGTTTAGAGTGACATTTTTTTAATCTTCTGGGGGTGGGGCATGGTGGCTCATGCCTGTATTCCCAGCACTTTGGGAGGCCAAAGCAGAAAGATCACTCGAGCTCAGGAGTTCAAGACCAGCCTGGGCAACATAGTGAAACCTCATCTCTATAAAAAATGTAAAAATTAGCCAGGCGTGGTGGCCCATGTTTGTAGTCCTAGCTACTCAGGAGGCTGAGGCAGGAGGATCCCTTGAGCCCAGGAGGTTGCAGTGAGCTATGATTGCACTGCTACACTCCAGCCTGGCAACAGTATGAGATCCTGTCTTAAAAAAAAAAAAAAAAAAAAAAAAAAATTAATTAACTTTGGTTATTGTTATTTTGATAAAGTCTTTCCTGTTGCTTAATGGCCATCTATATTCCAAGGACAGCTTCGTCACTGAGATTAAAGTGAGCTTTCCCTACCAAAGTCCTGAAAAAGTTGTGCCAGGTCTAACTCACGTTTCTAGCACAGCTGAAAATCAAAAGAAGTAAGTTTGAAAAGTATATGCTTGAAGACATACACTAGATAGAAAATTCTGCAGGTTTAATCAGAACTTTCAAATCATTGTTTTCATTATGACAGGCAACAGCAAAAAATGCTGAATGTTTATGCCTAATGGGTTTGCCCTTTGCCAGACAAATCCTTTTAGCTATGGCAGGAAACATAATTTTTATGGGCTCTTGGAGAGAGTGCACACTGCCCTCTAATGGTGACATGTGCTCACAATTTTATGGGGTCCCTTGATCAGGTTTCAGGAGGCTGTAAGTAGAATGTTATTACCAAAGGTAGACCATAATCCTGTAGATTGATGGGAGCCAATGGTTATTTTTACTATTTCCATTTTTTCCACCCTCTTGACAAGGAAATAAGATATTTGGTCCTTTCCTTTGTTATCAATAGCTGTGAGAATAATTTTGCTAAGATGGAAATATGTCAGAGTAATACTTAGAATATTTGAACTCCATCAGGCACAAAACAATATGCACATACATACCACAGATATAAAGCCTCAATGAAATAATGTTTTACTGCAGAATAAAAGACATTTCTCTCTGGATTTGAGCTATCAATAAATAAGCTACTAAGGTATCAGAAACTCTTTCAGATTCAAAATTAACAAAAATAAATAAATAAAATAACATGGGAGGGTGGGAGGATCTGGGGGTTTAAGGGATGCTTTAGCTAAAATATATACAGATATTCTTTAAATGAATGAGACAGAAAATGTAGCATAGAATAAATTTTCCCCCAAGCCTTTTTGAAAGTCAAGATACAGATACTGGTTCATTTTGACCTCTTTCAAAATATATGAATTTATCATATTCAATTATTTTCATCTACCAAATGACAAATGCCTCCTAATTTTGCTAATCCCCCACAGCTAAGAAAGAGAAACAGGGGAGAATAAAAGCCAGCACATTCACTGTCACTGCAAAGCTCCTGGAACTGTATCCAAACAGGAGCTGTTGATCTGTGGAAATGTAAATGTCATTTCTAAATATAGCATTGGGAAGCCAGAGAATCAGCATTTCTATGGATGAAACACCTTTTTGGGAAGTAACACATGCAAGCCAGTGCTTCCCTATGACACATGAGAGAGACAGGAATCTTCCCGCCCAGCCCTGCATCTGGAGGGGCTCAGAAATGCCACGTGCGTGCACAGAACCCTGCTCGTTCTCCCCGACTTCCTTAACCTGCTCCTGCACCAGACCGTGAATCAAAGCAAATCATCTCCTGTGCCTCTCCCACCTTGTCTTAAAAACTAAAAAGTAGAATTTCATTCTGACGTGCATGAATTCCTTACGAGTTAGAGATGCTCTCAACCTCACAAATGAAACCTGAAGATAAAGCCACATGCTGGGCCTCACCAGTGAGTTTGTAATGGGGTGTGGGGATGACTACACAACCCTACACAACCATCAGCTACGAGGACCCAACCACTGGCCCTGGCCCTGGCCCTGACCATCATCTCAGCCGTGACCCCCACCATTCTTTCCTCCTTCTACTACTCTGGAATGCTTTTAGGTTCTTGAATATGCCATCCTCTTTCCCACCTGGGTCCTTTGTGCTGTTCTCTTTGCCTAAAATCTTCTCCTACACACTTTGCATTTTCTCTCATCTTTTTCACCTTGTATTATTTGTCACTTTCTAGCAGAAGCATTTATGACATCCTTAACTATAAAAGGTCTCCAGGCCCCTTGGCTTTAGTCTGTTTCAGCCAGATTGAGTGTGCAACTTGTACTCAGAAGGACCCCGGACTTCTTTAATGTTTGGCTATAGCCATTTAAAATTCTTAAGTTTTTTTTGAACGAGGGTTCATGCATTCTCATTTTTCACTGGGCCCCACGCAGCCAGCCCTGATCACAGACCTTGGCTTTCCTCATAAAACAGAATTCTTAATTGTTGATTTGTCCATTTACTGGCAGTTGGGAGTGGATGGGGGGAGGCAGAGGGCTGGTCTATTTTCTCATTAGGGCAGAAATCGTGTCTGTCTTGTTTATTGTCTAATCCAGAGCTGTCCAGTAGAATTTTCTGTGATGATGGAAATGTTCTATATCTTTGCAGTCCAATATGTTAGCCACTAGCCATCTGTAGCTATTGAACACTTGAAATGTACCTAATGCAATGGAGGAACAATTTTTTTTCTTTTATTTCATTTTAATTAATGGAAATTAAAAGTTAAACAGCCTCATGTGGCTGGTGGCTACCATATTCGACAGGTCTCACCCTAAGGCCTAGCCCAGCAACTGGTAAATGCACAGAGGATATTATGTTCTTTTTAAAAGAAGCTCCATGGCAGTAATATGGCACTTTGACATGCATCAGAATTTCAAAAATTTAGGTATCCCTGTTCCCACCCTTTAAAACTCTGATATAAAAAATTTGCAAAAGGTCCAGGCCCCTGATATACCTCAAAGATTGAGGAGGAATCTCAGTTGCTCAAATATGAGTATGTTCTACGGAAGAAGCTTCTTGGCATCAATTATTCAAATCTTTTTAACACTTCCAAGTCAAATAATAGCAATACAAAAATCATCCTTATGAGAATTTCGCTACCCAAAAAATGTTCCAGCCACAACTAATGGCTTATTTCAAGCAATACCTAACCCAATAAAATTCCAATGGAGAAAATACATTTTGATCACCCCTTTGGTTTTATTGTAATAAACTTTGACCTATTACTTAGACTTTGAGAGGTCAAGAGTGATAGATGGCTCTTTTATCAAGACTCAAAAGTATTGATTAAATGTATTTATAACACCTGGCATTAGGTAAATGGCAGAACTTTATTAAGGAGATGTATAGAGCTCAATTAGGACAGTGAGAAAATAGGAATGTCTTTGTCCCTAAATATGGAGTGTATTTTTTAGTGACTTGATATAATCTTATTCTTTCTTCTCACACACAGACAGACAAAAATGTAAAAGGCTGTTAGTGTCCCAGCCCCCCTTGATGTACCTTTGTCTTTAACCATTATTGTAATTTGACCCTCTAACAAGAGCACTTTTTCCTCCACTGAGCTATCAAAGACACCTTCCTAATCAACATCACACACAGTAGCATAATAGATGGCACCAGAATGAACACAAGGATGAGCCGTAATTCACTCTGGGGCTCTGCTGATGTCATAAACTGCACGACCAGCTTTATGGAGAAAGGCTGAGCCCAGAAAGTGAATTCCGATCTCAGCTCACTCTGGGAGCCATCTGTTAAGGAAACAGATTTAAATGCCGACCTTTTCATCTCTGTCGTTGACAGAGATTTCAAACTTTTGCTGTAAAATTTAAACTTTCCAGCCATGAACAGATTAAAATTCCTTTCTGGAGGCACTTTTGGTTGTGTATTCCCTCTTCTAACGGACAAATAGATTAGTGGTCTTTCCACCCTATGCTATCAATCTGTTTAAAAAGAGAAAAATGCACTCTGCTCTAATGAATGTTGTGGCTATGCATACCCGTTGCCAATGCCCTAACCCACCTCCCACTCCAAAGTCTGAAAAGACCAGTGATTCCCTTCCCAACCTCCTTTGCAGCAAGTGCTGGCCCATAGGGCCCAGTTCTAGTCAACGAGACATAAAGGAGTCACTTCTGAGAGTTTTCTCCTTGTTTCAGGGAAAGATGCATGTGAGGAAAGACCCTTTTTACCTGCTGCTCCTCCACTCTTAGGCCCACCCAGCTCTTCCAACTTTTCATGCACAGGTGAAGGTGCATTATCCAAAGCGGCAGCAGCCATCTTGAACCATGAAAAGACCTGAATAAAGCCTAAATGTCCACTGCTGAGGCAGAAAAACTGGAAGGATAGAAAAGTCTGGGTGCTTGACAGCCTTGCTGAGCTGCTGAGTTAACCATCTCTAGTACTACCGACCTACAAGCTTCTTATTAAGTAAATATTTTACATTGAGGTTCTTCAGAAGCAGAGCCTGAGACGGGCATTTGGTGCAATTCATTTATAAGGGAGGTGATCCCAGGCGGCACCAAGGAACAAGAAGGAAACCCATACAGAGTATGTTAACGAGGAAGTAACCCCTGTGGGCAACCAAGGCCCAGAACTGCTGGGTATATGCTTCAGTATTGCCCCACTGAGGGGCAAGAGGACTGGGATATGTACCTACCAACGTACATCTGTCATTTGTTGAGGACTGCTACTGAGAGTGCTAACTACCTAGAATTTCCCACCCAACCCAACAAGCATGCTCAAACAGTGAACGAAATCCATGAAGCAGAGAACCCCAGGTGCTTTGAGTAATAAGCCGGTGACCTGCAGGAGAACACTGTGTGTGGGGCCTAGGTGATCAGAGGGTATTGAAATTAGGCAAGACTCCAACAGTTTCTTTCAAAGTAACTATCTGTCAGTAGTCTGTTATTTGTAGCAGAAACTGTTCCTAACTGGCATTACTGTGGAATTGTTCCTCTAAGTCATTCATACCCCTCACATTTATCTACAACTCCACGCCATGAAACAACACAAATGCTCATTCATTTAGCATTGGCTATGCATCCAACATCAGCAATGCAGTGGTGAACCCAATGAATGTGGTCCTTGCCTGTGTATGGCTTACCCTCTAAGGGGGAAGATGGATACAGAACAAACACTCTCACACATCAAGTGATAACACAAGGCAAAGCAAAAGAATAATGAGGCCAGGCGCTGTGGCTCATGCCTGTAATCTCAGCACTTTGAGAGGCAGAGGTGGGTGGATCACCTGATTTCAAGAGTTCGAGACCATCCTGCCCAATACGGCAAAACCCTGTCTTTACTAAAAATACAAAAATTAGCCAGGCGTTGTGGCACACACCTGTATCCCAGCTACTTGGGAGACTGAGGCATGAGAATCACTAGAACCCAGGAGGCAGAGTTTGCAATGAGCCGAGATTGTGCTACTGCACTCCAGCCTGGGTGACCGAATGAGACTGGGCGAAGAAGAAAAAAGAAGAAAGAAGAAAGAAGAAGGGGAAGGAGAAGGAGAAGAAGCAGAAGCAGAAGAAGCAGAAGGCAGGGGGAGGGGAAGGGAGAGGCAGAGGGAGAAGAATAATGAAAGATTGCCACCAGTTTAGAATGTGAAGTCGGAGAAGGGCTTGTGAGTCAGGGACTGGAAGGATGAGTGGGAGTCAGCCAGGAGGAAAAAGAGAATCTTTTCCACTAATCTTTACCACTAATCTTTGCAAAAATGGGGAAGAAGTGCTGTGGGATAGGACATGATAAAGGCCCCAAAAAGAAGGTCATTCAAATAACATCTTGTATGGAAAAAGAAAATAAAAATTGGCCCTACTCCAAACCTTATCACTAGGTTGGTTTGACTGAAAAGTAAGTTGAGTCATCATAGGAGCCATCATTTTCTCTAGAAGCAAAAAAGTCAAGGCTAAACTAAACTAAATTCTGATCTTTCTACTTCTCTGGACTAGAAGACAACTGTTTGGGGACTTTTTCTTTAGAAATAAAAATGATTATTCATAAAAAATTTTCTTGTGGGAAAAAAATCACCATTTCTGTACCACCACACATGGGCATTTCTATGCATCCACATGTCAAGAAGGTCTGATTCTAGAACTCAGTGTCTGGAAATACCACGTTCACGAACGTGCCCAGTGCCCTTGGGTGAGGCCTCCTTCTCTTTGGCCCTCATCCTTCCAATACTGCTGAAGACTTTTATGCAACTCCACCAAAACCCCAAGGGACTACAGTACACAATTTGAAAAATCCTAATATAAAAGATTTTTTTTATTTCCTAATAGTAAGTCAAGACATATTTAAAGACATTGCTGAACATCTAAGTCAGGAGTCAGCAAACCATAGCCCTCTGGTCAAATTTGCCCCACCACCTATTTTTCTACATAAAGTTTTATTAGAACACAGCCATATCCATTCATTTACCTGCTGCCCTTGGCTTCCTTCATGTGGCAGAGTTGAGTAGTCATGACAGAGACTTGCAGGGCTTGCCAAGCTTAACATATTAACTCTCTGGCTCTTACAGAAAGAGTGAGCCAACCCCTGACCTAAGTCATTGTTTGCAGAAAAGAATCATAAGACATGAATTCAGGCCAGGCACAGTGGCTCGCGCCTATAATCCCACCACTCTGGGAGGCCGAGGTGGGCAGATCACTTGAGGTCAGGAGTTTGACACCAGCGTGGCCAACATGGTGAAACCCCATCTCTACCAAAATATATATATATATAAAAATTAGTCTGGTGTGGTGGCAGGTACCTGTAATCCCAGCTATTCTGGAGGCAGAGGCAGGAGAATCGCTTGAAGCAGAGGTTGCAGTGAGCCGAGATTGCACCACTGAACTCCAGCCTGGGTGACACAGCGAGACTCCATAACAACAAAAAAAAAAAGAACATGAATTCAAACCCCAACCCTAGCTTGTAACCAAGCCACAGGGTTGTAATGAAAGCTTGAAATAGTAAAAAGAACAAAAGGAAACCACAGCCTCTGAGAAGTGAAGGTAAAAAAGAGGTATGGCTTGGAGCAGAGAATTTCCTCAGAACACCGGAACACACTGAGTCAACCTGCAGCTGACTTGCCTCACCTCCCATGAGACAGAGCACCAGGGGCCTCACCTGGCCTCCAGTGGGATCTGTCCCTCACTAGGCTCTTGGTAAGCTCTTCCGTCCCCCAATTCCTGGCCTTCAGTGTTGTCTTTAACAGCATGGGCTTTGAGAGTCTTCCCTGAGCTTCGAACCTGGGAAGTTTCCCTCATCTACACTCTTGTACTCCTTCCCTTTTCCTCCAACTCCATTGGTCACTGGTGATTACTTGCCTGATAGCTCTGCAAGATTATAAGCTCCATGTGATCAGGGCTACACCCGTCTGGTTCGCTGTCGCACTATTCCTGATACTAAAACAGTTCCCAGCACATGGTAACACATAAATGTTCATTGAGTGTATTCCTTTGTATGAACGTCTGGGGATGAAATAATGGAGAGGAATAATGTGATATAAATGTAACAAGGAGAATTACACATGGGCTGCCTTGGTATTGGTCCCTCACCCTATTCCCTTAAAGTATGCATGAGAGAGGGCCAGAAAGAGAGGCTAGCTTCTGCGAAGGCCCTGAGGCAGGAAGGAGCATGGAGCATTGGAGAAATGGAAAATAGACCAGAATGGCTGTAGCAAGAAAGCCAAAGCAGAAGGCTACAGGAGAAAGTCAAGGCCACATCACACGGCACCTGTTATACCATGTTAAGGATTTTCAGTCTTATCCTTCCGTGGAAAATTTTAACTAGGGTAGTGGATGATTCAGTTTGCACCACCAGCAGCAGAAGTTGTGAATTTACAGGCAGTATGTATGTGCATAACAGAATGCCTACCATTGTGTTAGTTATTAGGGATGTGTTCTTAATGAATCATTGTCCTTGCCCTAAGGATATTTTATGTAAGGAAAATACAATTACAGTTTGATAAGGGCTTCAGTAGAGTTAAGCTTAGGGGGCCACAGAGCAAGTGCTTAAAAGGAGCCTCTACATTTTGCTTACATGCATGAAAGGAGGCGGTTCCTGTAAGAAACCTCTAGTATTTCTCCTTACCTGGGGGCAGAAAGTAATTCAACCCAACGAAAGTATTCTGTAGACAAAATAGATCATAATTATTAAGCCTCTGAAAACATGTGAGGTTGTACAAATAAACTGTTAATTTTTAAAAAGCACAATACTAATTCTAATACTTACCCAGGGATGGCAAATTTTCTCTGTGAAGGGCAAAACAGTAAATACTTTTAGATGTCATGAGCCAAACAGTGTCTATTGGAACCAATGAACTGCTGTTGTAGCATAATGTTTTCTATAGAGGGCATGTGAGTGAACCGACACAGCTACATTCCAATAAAACTTTATTTACAGCAGTAAGTGATGGGCCAAATTTGGCTCCTGGGTTGTAGTTTGCTGTTCTCTGATCTATTCTATATTATAATTATAACCAAATAAGGGTGTGATCTTTATGAACACAGACAAATGGGAACAGAAGAATGGAAGCTCTCATCTCTTTGGGGATTGAGATTATCAGTTGGGTGGCTCTCTGCTATTTTTATCTATTGATTTATTCTTCTGGGAATGCCACCCGGATTAGGTAGGAGGGAGTAGAGAACTACTTGTCCATCATCTTTAACTCATTGAGTCCAAGAGATTAACCCACCCCTAGATCCAAAGTAGGGCACATACCCGAGACCTGACCGCCCCCCACTCCCACCACCCTGGTCATTCCACTGTCTTGGCCATGGTAATCTGTTCAGACAGGAGCATGAGCACAAGCAGACCAATATGAAACTCACTTCCTTGTTTTGCTTTGATTTTAATATTAAGAGAGAGAGAACCTCAGGCTGCTGAGTTTACTGAAATCAAAGCATAGGAGGCTAAAAGTTTCTCATGGACATTTTGCACCCCCAGGCATTGGTCCTGCTCAAGAATGGTGCCCACACATTGGGAAACAGAGCTAAGAAATGAAGAAATTATTATTCTACTTGAGCATTGTTTGAGTCTCAGATCAAGTGATATCTAAAAGTAATTCTGTTCCTGGGTTTTTCTGTGACTCAAGCCCGTATGTTTTTTCTCCATCTGAGCTTGTTCCAATTCAGTTTTTGTCACTTTCAACCAAAAATTTTAAATGAGATCATTGTTATGGTGTTTTTTTCTTATTTTAAAAAGTCTTTCAATATCTGTATAATATCACTTTAGCAACAAATAAAATTGAGAGAAGATGGATGAAAAGGTAACATATTTTATGTATTCATTTCTGAAGCAAAACTCATGTTCCATTTTGGCGGCGGGTGGCGGCAGGGGGGGCGTTGTTTGTCATTGGAGTGACTGAGCCACTTGTATTTCTGAAATTTGACTGAACAAATCTAAGTACTCTCTCCAAAAATGGACTGGGAGCCTATTTTTAAGCAAATATATAAAGACAGGGCTATAGCGGAGATCACAAATGATGACAACAGAAAATAATTCAGAAAAGACCATCTGACTCTGCAAAAATGCAGTGACATATGTGGGACAGCTGAGAGTCTCCAGGAGAGGATAAAAGCAACCGTGACCATCACGTGGCCACAACCTCCCAGAAAAAAAGACTTCGGAAGGAAGCACAAATCCGACAGTATTCCTGCCATGCTTAAACCTCAGCCCCAATTCCCAGCTGCCTTCTTCAGCCCAGACTCCCATCGTGGCTATGATTGTCACAGAAGATAAACTTGAGTGTGCAAGAAATAAAATCTTTTAAAATTCTTCTGTAACTCCACTTAAACTGTTTTTATGTCAAGCCCTCCATCTACCTAATGGCAGAAAATTTAGTCACTTCCAGGTAAATGCCATCATTCTGTGTTAAACACACAACCAATTTAGGATTCTGCACACACACACGTACACATAGTCACAAACTCCTTCCTTCTTTTTTGGTAAGCATCCAAGGACCAAGACATTTTGGAAAATAATCATGTTAGAAAGCAGAGTCTGGCCTGTCGCTATACTTTGCTCTCTAGTAGCATCTGGTGGCATTTTCTGGTCTTGGGTGCTGTTGGTGTTTATCTCCCAGCATGTTCTGAGAAGCCTGTGTTACTCACTGTGTCTCTAGTTTTCAAGTCTACCAAGGCCAACATCTGGCCTCCACATCAGGTCCCAGTGAGGCGTTCTACAGCCAACCACCCAACTACATTCCAGCCAGCGAGCAGCAAGTGGCCTCTCTACACAAAGAGGCCCCCAAACAGTTGCAAAGAACACTTCCACTTAAACCACTCTGGCCAGAAATTAGCCACGTAGTCACACCCAGACACACAAAAAATGCTGGGGTTTTTCATGTTATTCTCATGTGCCTGGATAACCTTTGTGGATCCAATTACTAAGAAAGAAGGGTTATATTAGCAGAAAACTTGCACTTTCTATCCAGATATTTCATATGTACCTCAAAATTGTTCAAGGCATAAATGTTACTGGAAAGGGGTCCCTATCCAGACCCCAAGAGAGAGTTCTTGAATCTTGTGCAAGAAAGAATTCGAGGTGAATCCATACAGTAAAGTGAAAGCAAGTTTATTAAGAAAGTAAAGGAATAAAGAATGGCTACGCCATTGGCAAAGCAGCCCTGAGGGCTGCTGGTTGCCCAGTTTTATGGTTATTACTTGATGATATGCTAAACAAGGGGTGGATTATTCATGCCTCCCCTTTTTAGACCATATAGGGTAACTTCCTGATGTTGGCATAGCATTTGTAAAGTATCATGGCACTAGTGGGAGTGTAGCAGTGACGAGGACCAGAGGTCATTCTCATCGCCATCTTGGTTTTGGTGGGTTTTGCCCAGCTTCTTTGCTGCAAACTGTTTTATCAGCAAGGTCTTTATGACCTGTATCTTGTGCCAACCTCCTATCTTATCCTGTGACTGAGAATGTCTAACCTGCAGGGAATGCAGCCCAGTAGGTATTATTTTACCCAGCCCCGATTCAAAATGAAGACGCTCTGGTTTAAATGCCTCTGACGTAAAGATAATCATAGAGAAGCAATAAGTCAGAATACTGAAAACAAAGAATAAAAGAACAAGGGCAGATGACAAAATTAAAAAAACAAAGGTAACAGTTACAATTTAAAAGTAAAGATTTTACGATTCTCCACGGCCAAACGTTGAAACAGAAAAGATAAAATAAAGAGTCAATAGCTGGGGAGTGAGAGAGGTGGATTCCAGCCAACAGTAGAGTAAATTGAGGCCACCTCAAAATGTGAACAGACTCTTCAGTCACTTTCTTGATCTTTAATGGAAATAAACTGAGTGTGAAGCAGAGAAGGTGAGAAAAACACGGCTTATAAATGGAAATACACCAAACAAAGTGGAAAAATCGCATCAAGCCCACAGACAAGTCTCTGAACAAAGGGAAACTCTTCAGGGTCAAAAAATAAAAACAATTAGAAAAATGTGACCAAAGGGAAAGGTAAGCTTCGGGAAGAAACTAACGACGGTGCTCCCACCTAAAGTGGACACAAAGATTGGTAAAACTTGAGTGTTTGGTTTAGCAAAATAGAAAATCAAGTTTTATCCTGAAGTTTGATGCCTTGCACATTCATCCATCCTCTGGTTTTACACAGTTCTAATTCTCAGAAAGAGAGAGAAGAACCTGCCTGCCTTAAACAACACGCAAATTAAGGTGAGACTTTGGCACCATTTTTTATTATATATAGCTATCATCTGCTCTAGAATGAGCTGGATTTCTTCCACTGAGTTCATATCTCCTTCTGTCTTTTTAAAAATGCATTTTAAAGCTTCGTGTTTCTTTCTGGAAAATCTACCATAATGTAACAACAGATTTTAAAGCTTAAATGTATATTAATCATGATGCCAACAACTACAGTCTAATATAGTTCTTACCTTTTACTGACAATGTGAATTTTAATTAAGTGTATAATGCATAATTAAGATCCAAAGTGCAGAATATATTTTTGGTCCTGTTTACTGTGTGTAAGAAACTCTAACATGGAATGAAGTTAGCCTCCCTCCTGCAAAAGACTCAAAATTTTACAAATTAAATGAATGGTGGCTACAATTGGGTTTTCAAAGACATTTTGACTACTCATTCAAGATGGCTGACAGAAATTGGAAACAAGCTTTATGTTCATCTGTGGAGTACGGGAATGATTAAATAAATGATGGTACATCTACACTATAGAAAATAACAAAGTAGCACTATAGGAACAGATACGGAAAAATCTCCAAGGTACATTACGTACATCATTTATATAGCATGACTTCATTTAACTAAAAATATTATGTGTGCATGTGTGCATATGCATATGTGTGTGTGTGTGTGTATCAGTATGTATTTTTGTAATTACATATATATGTGCATACCCAGACATATGCAAAAACATGAGAAAAGGTATGAAATTAAAGACATAAAATTTGAACACTGATTAGCTCTGAAGCAAGGGTTGGCAAACTTTTTACATAAAAGGACAGATAGTAAATTTTTTCAATTTTGTGGGCCAGTCTCTGGCATGACCATTCAACTCTGCCCTTATAGCCCAAAAGCAAAACTAAGTGCATGATCGTGGCTGGGTCCCAATAAAATTTATTTTCAAAAACAGGTGTGGATGTCAGGGGAAGAGATTTGGTCTGTGGCCCATATTTGCCAGCCCCCTGCTCTAGCAAAATGAGTATTATCTGGGCAGTGAAGGTGCCAATAGGGAGTCAACAAAGCAATGAAAAGGAAATTCTACTATTTATTCTATATTTTTAAAAATTAATTAAAAGACTACCATATATTAAAATTGACTAAAGTTTTTTATTTGAAAATTCTTTATTTCAGATTAAGATTATGATTACTTCACATTATTTAAGTTTAAATTTAATTAATTATAGCCTATCACTGGAATTTATTCAAATATTGGAAAATAACTTATGGCTTTTTTTTTTATTTTACTTTAAGTTCTGGGATACATGTGCCGAATGTGCAGGTTTGTTACATAGGTACACATGTGCCATGGTGGTTTGCTGCACCCATCAACCCGTCATCTAGGTTTTAAGCCCCACATACATTAGGTATTTGTCCTAATGCTCTCCCTCCCCTTGCCCCACACCCCCTGATAGCTCCTGGTGTGTGATGTTCCCCTCCCTGTGTCCATGTGTTCTCATTGTTCAGCTACCACCTATGAGTGAGAACATGCAGTGTTTGGTTTTCTGTTCCTGTGTTTAAAAATTACAAAAATAAAGAAAGAAAGAAACTACTTTGCATCCTCTCTCATGCTTTATCCTAATAAAGTGTGTGTACGTATTTATTTATTTTAGAGACAGGGTCTCACTATGTTGCCCAGGCTGGAGTGCAGTGGCTATTCACAGGTGCAATCATTATTCCCTGCAGCCTCAAACTGCTGGGCTCAAGGGATCCTCCTCCCTCAGCCTCCAGAGTAGCTGGGACTACAGGTGTTTGCTACCATGCCCAGCTCTAAAGTACGCGTTTTATCCCCATTTCACAGATGAAGCAATCTAGCAGATGGATTCAAGCAAGCAGATTCTGGGGCCCAGCTCTCTGTCTTTGGATCCAGCCCTGACTCTTCCTAACTTTTAGACCCTGGGCAACTCACTTAACCTCTATCAGTCTCAGGTTCCTCATCCATAAAATGTGAATTAAAATAACACTTTACTTGTAGTGGTGTGAGGAGACTTAAATGAGCTAATACATATACAACACAAAACCCAGACTCCTACGCATAGGGTGCTGCTATAACTGTCAGCTATTGTCATTACACTGCCAAACTAAATACAATGTCTCTTATTTTTAAAAATAAAGGGGAAAAAGTGCTTATTTTTGCTATAAGTGACTTAACTTACTCTGGACTGTAAGTTCTGAGTCATCGTCATGTGTATGAAAGGCAGCTAACTGTGCCCACCACCCATTCCCAATTTCTTTCTTTTCTAAATTATTTTTATTTTTATTTTTTGAGACAAGTCTCATTCTGTCACCCAGGCTAGAGTGTAGTGGCGCGATATTGGCTCGCTGCAACCTCCGCCTCCCAGGTTCAAGCAATTCTCTGCCTCAGCCTCCCGAGTAGCTAGGATTACAGGCACCTGCCACCACGCCCAGCTGATTTTTGTATTTTTAGTAGAGATGGGGTTTCACCATCTTGTCCAGGCTGGTCTTGAACTCCTGACCTCGTGATCCACCCACCTCACCTCCCAAAGTGCTGGGATTACAGGAGTGAGCCACCGCACCCGGCAATTTTTTCCTTTTAATGGTAGAAGTCTGTGGATTGTAGCTGGGCACATGGCCACGGAGCTGGAGAGTACATTTCTCAGACCCCCTTTTAGCTAAATGTGGCCATGTGACTCATGTGTCTAGCCAAGAGAATACGAACAGAAATAATGAGTAGAACTTAAAACAAGCTGTGCACCCTTTTCTCATGCTGGAATACAAGGTGCTGGTAATGAAGCCAGCTCCACTGGGTCAAGGGCAATGCTCCAGGACACGGCAGAACCGAGAGAGAGAAAAAATCCAGATCATGGTTGATATCACGCAACAACCCTGACCACCGATCACTCTAGTCTGTAGAAGAGAGAAAATATACTTGGATTAAGACATGTTAAAATTGGGGCTAATAGCTATAGAGCAAGCATAATAAAAAAAACTGCATTCATTAGAGAAAATCTAGCTGATGGCAAAAGTTGACCTAAAAATATAAAAATGGCTCAAACACAATTGCCATGTATTTCTTGCTGATATAACAATACTAAGTGGTTCCAGATTGGTATGTCTGTGGTAAGGGGAGAAAGAACCTTGACTCCATACTGTCACTCAGGGCCAGCAGGATAAGTGCTGCCATCTTCGCGAAGTGGCTTCCAGCTTACTATGGTCATGTCCCTGCAAGAGGAACAGCTATGAAAGAACACATACAGAATTTTGTATGGGCCAGGCCAGGAAATGGTCCTCATTACTCCTACTCATGTTCTATTGGTTAGAACCATCCTATGGCCACACCTAACTGCAAGAGAGGCTAGGAAACCCAGAAGAGCTATTGCGCAGGTTAAAGTTATCCATCTCTGACACAAGCACTGTGCAAGCCCTTCAGGCAAAGATTTTTGTCTTTTTTTTTTTTCCACGCTGTGCCCCCAGCATCTAGAACAGGGATCAGCAAACTTTTTCCTGTAAAAACCCAGATAGTGGCCGGGCGTGGTGGCTCAGGCCTGTAATCCCAGCACTTTGGGAGGCTGAGGTGGGTGGATCATGAGGTCAGGAGATCGAGACCATCCTGGCTAACACGGTGAAACCCCGTATCTACTAAAAATACAAAAAAAATTTAGCTGGGCGTGGTGGCGGGCACCTGTAGTCCCAGCTACTCGGGAGGCTGAGGCAGGAGAATGGTGTGAACTTGGGAGGCGGAGCTTGCAGTGAGCTGAGATCGCGCCACTGCACTCCAGCCTGGGTGACAGCAAGACTCCGTCTCAAAAAAAAAAAAAAAAAAAAAAAACCCAGATAGTAAATATTTAGGCTTAGTGGGCCACACATTCTCTGTTGCAACTACTCAGCCCCACCGTAGCAGCATGAAGCCAGCCATAGACAATATGTAAACAAATGAGCATGGCTGTGTTCCAATAAAATTTTATTTACCCAAGCAGACGGAGAGCCAGATTTGACCAGCAGGACCTCATTGGCTGATTTAGAACAGTGCCCGACACAATGGTTGGTGCCCAATAAATGCTGGCTAAATGGGTGATAAGGAATGAATAATACAACTTTGCAAGTTTGACCTAATAAATAAGTAAAATATTACATGAAAACATTTAGCAAAGTGCCTAATGCATAGGAATTGCTCAATAAATACTATTGACTCATTATTTGGAGATATAAAATAAGAATAAAATATATTTCTCAAGGAGCAATCAGTGTAGTAGAAAAGACAGGTATTTCTAGGAAAGCAATTAAAATAGTATTTACATGGAATAATAGAAGTACATACAGTGGTCTGATATAGTATAGGGTGGTTAATTTAGGAGAAAATCACAGAGGAGATGAAGCCTGCAAGGGGGTAGAATTAGAAGGCATTCTAAGAAATGAAGACTTTTTTTTTTACATATCTGAGCCAGAAACTCATTAAAGGCAAGCTGATGGCAGACGCCAGAGTCTGTGTAGGAGATGTTCTGTCTGCCTGTAACAGCCTTCCCCTCCCACACTTCCATCCTTTCCTTCACACTCACCCTCGAAGTAAGTATCAGCTCAAACATCACCTCCTTGGGAAACTTCCTGACCATCTTTTCCTGCCCTGTGTCCCCCAGACCAGGTCAGCCTCCACTATTGCATGCTCTCTAATGTCTGTTTCTTGTAAATTTATACTCAGCTGACTCTGTGTGTGTGTGTGTATGTGTGTGTGTGTGTATGTATGTGTGTGTATACAATGTCTACCTCCCATAAGGACAAACAGCTGGACTGAGTTGCTCACCACTTGGTACCTAACTGACATAGAGAGCAGTCAATCATTATGTGTTGAATGAAAGAAGAAATTGTGCATTGTGTTCTCTGATGGTGCCTTAAATGTGGATAATTGGAGCCTCTAATTGAGGTCAGATTGATCTATACTTCAGAAGCTAGATGAGCTGGTGGTGAAGTTGACATGATTTGGTAAAATCTTAGAGGCTTAAAGAACAGCAAAAAGCAATGGCTAAAACAGTAGGCTTGTACTATAATATATGTGCAACTTTTCTGCAAATCTAAAATTATTCCCAAACTGAAAGTTCATTTTGTATAAATGGCAAGCCCTAGAGCTGACCATTGGGGCTGCAATCTCGGCCCTGCCATGTATTTATTCACCGTCACTGGGTGTTCACTCATGTCAACCTCTTCATCCATCACCTGGGGACGGCAATAATAAAGGCTCTGGCTACACAGGAGAGTAAGAGAATTCACATAGAAGTGCTTGCCCATGGTGAGTTCTCAGTAACTGTTAGCTACTCCTGTTATCATTTCCCTTCTTACCATCGGAGAGCTAAAGAAGAGGGTCATTCCCCATTCCCACAGAGGTGAGCCATGGGACTAATGCAGGTGAGGGAGGCACAGGGTGAACGAGATTGAGTTCCGAGTAATCATCATCATATTGCATTCTCTAGATGTTACTATGACTTCATTTCCTTGAGACGATTTGCAGATGTGCACACACCACGGAGGGGAAATAGAGCCACTCTGGATAAAATTAGGTCAATATTGATCGAGAAAGCCAAATGACGTTCAGACACACTGCTATGTGCACCCATTAAGCTGTGATATAATTGACGTTTCAAAATTAAGACCACAGGCATAGAGATGAGAACATGACTCACAGATATTTCATATACATTTGTTTATTGACTCTGTGTGTTATATATATACACACACAAACCATGCATTAGTCACTTGATAATTCAAGATTAGATGCACATAAGCCAACAGTATCATTTCTATTTAAATAAAATGAGTGTATGTATGCCAGTGTTTTGTAATAAAAGCTTATATAAGTCAAATGTCTTACTATGTTATAGGCTTTAGACTAAGTATTCTATATATACAAAGTCTGTTTAAAATAAAAACTTATAGGCTGACATGTAAAGAAACTGATGAGAGGGAAAGCAAAGCATCCAAACAGCACAGCTAGAAGAGGCAGAGCTAGGACTCTAACACTTGGAAACAGTACAACAACATCTAACACTAGATACTGTTGGTGTTGGTGATATTACCAGCTGGTGTATAGAATACACTACAAATACCCAATGAATATAATAGTAAAAAAATTTTCAAGTTAAGTGTTCAGGTACTGGAACTGGAATGATTCTAAAGAATAAAATTTAGTCCCATTTGCTATGATGAACGCAACCTTTGAGATGAATACTAGCCCACCAGATCCAAGCCCAGATGATGTGCATCATCTTGACTGAAAAAAAAAAAGTACCTCTAGTGTTTTAGAAACTGTGAATTGCTGAACACAGCTTATAAAAATACCACAGAAAGAAAATAGGTTCAATAAAAGGCTAAATTCTAATTAAAATAAATAGAAACACAACTAATAGCAGAAGGCAAGAGAAAAACATTGGGGAAAAACAAAAGCTGTGTGACTTAATCTTTTTAACATCACATGGAAACAAATAAACCATGATAAGTGAATTTTTCTTTTCCCTCCTCCTCTCTTTAGTTGATATTGCTCAAGAAAAAAAAAATCTGTTCTTTTCCTAATTTGAAATAGTGTATCTGGGATAGTTCAAGAAAAATAACAAAACACTACTCTTGACAAAGCATAGATTTGCATTAATATTTTCTTCCAACATTTTCTTGACATTGAAACTCAAAGATGGATGATTTGGAGGTTCTTAAGGCTTTTGCTGGATGGAAACACTCAAAGCTCTCTGCTAAGGAAGAGAAGTCAGTAGCCCAGGGACATCCGCATGTCACTGTCAGGGCCATGTCCTGATCACCTGAGTGCTTGATGCTGGACTGCAACATCAGCAGTATCTGCATCGTTTTGCCTAAGGGATTTCTGTGGTCTCTGGAGACCAGTTTGCCACAGGCATGGTAGTCCAGAAGTACCAAGAATTAATGGTCCTCTAGGAGTTACCCCCAACCAACAACTGACAATGTTGGTGTATAAATACCCCAACTCCCTCCCTCCCCAGAAAGAACAACTCTGAGGCATTTTTCTCCACTGGCTTCCAGAGTTTTCCAGGAGACATTAAGCTCCAGTCTTCCATGGCGTTAGCTGTCTTGATGACTCAGCTTTCCTTCCCTGGCTCACTTCCCCACCTCCTTCTGGGTATTTCCTGGTACAACCTCCCAAATAAACAACTTGTACTCAAATCTTTATCTCAAGTTCTGCTTCTGGGGAGAACCCTAAATAACAAAGAATCTATCCAAGTATTGAGGGGGAAGAAACTCACAAGGACCTAGTTTTGTTCAGCTTCCTGATAGGGCAGGGGAGGTCAGAGAGGGAGGATGGGGTGATGCAAGGAGATTAGAAGGAGAAAATAAAGTTTATTTCTCACCCCATATCCTCTTTTCCAAACTTTCTCATGGGAATAGTTTCCACAAAAAGAAGCTGGATGAATAGTGATTCTGTAGTTTACATACACATAGGAGACTCCACAAGGAATTGCATTTCCTCCTGCAAAGTCCTCATTTAAGGCATTTATTCAATAAATATACATCTACAGAGAGGTAAAATAATTACATGGGCAGGGCTATGGCTTTTGGAACCAGATTGGTATGTTGCCACTGAGCTTGAGTCTCTGGCTCTCCTGATATTCTCTGAGCAAGCCAGTACTCTTTTAGTAAATCATCCTTTTGTCTAAATTAACCAGAGTTCATTTCTGTTGCTTACACCCGACAACCTTCACTGATAAGATGTCTCCTTCTGTTACTAGACTCTAGTACCTCATAGGGCAGTGTCTCTGCCTTAATCACCTGTATGACCAAGGACTAGATTTTAACCAAGGTCAGAGACTAGAACTTTTGAGAATGTGTCTGTGCATGTGTGTGTGTACGTGTGTGTATGAATATGCACATGTGTTAAGGGGGAGAGAAAATGGAGTATAGTTTGAAACAAACATTTCAAGTTTATTTCAAAGTTTCATAATACAACTTTGTATTTGTAGAATAAAAGGTAATGTTTCATCACACAAAATAGAGCAAAACAGCTCTGCAAAAGCTTCCTGGTTCTTGAGACTCCTGGGATGCTACAGGGCAAATGCAAGGCTGAGTAGAAGTTAAGAGTGCTGTATCTAGCATCAGATAGATGTGGGTTTAAATCTAAGCCCATTGTTTACTAGCCAGTGTATGCCAAGAAATGCATTCCTTGGGTTCTCGCCTTTCTCACTGGCAAAAGGCAAAATTCACTGTTCCCATCTGACAGGGTTATTGTGAGGATTAGAAGAGAAATGGCATGCTTGCATTCAATAAATGTGGATGGATAGTGACGAAGGTGACGATGGCACCAGTGTATCTGATCTGTGCATGGCAAAGCTCGCAGGGAGCCTGTTTGCCTGTAGGTCTGAAGAGGACCCTGGGAGATAACGCATCCTAAGGGAAGGGGCATCCAAACACACTTAGAATGGCCAGGCGTGGTGGCTCACGCCTGTAATCCCAGCACTTTGAGAGGCCAAGGTGGGTGGACTGCTTGAGGCCAGGAGTTCGAGACCAGTCTGGCCAACATGGCAAAACCCCGTCTTTACTAAAAATACAAAAATTAGCTGGGCATGGTGACACGTATCTGTAATAATCCCAGCTACTCGGGAGGCTGAGGCACAAGAATGACTTGAACCTGGGAAGTGGAGGTTGCAGTGAGCGGAGACCTCACCATTGCACTCCAGCCTGGGCAAAAGAGAGAGTACACTGTCTCGAAAAAAAAAAAAAAAAAAAGCAAATAAAAACAAAACAAACAAACACACTGAGAATGACCTTAGCTGCCTAAGAGAAAGGGAGATTCTGAATATAACATGGGGTGGGGCTCCTGGATGTGCCTTCTAGCCAACACCCCACTGGACTCTTGCCCCCAAGTCTAATGGACAACTGGGAAAATGCAAGTAAAAACTGAAGATACGATAGCCCCATGGACTCTTTAAGATATGGGGTACCAGCAGACTGCCTGGGGGCCTCTCTATCAGAGGGTACTATCATGACAGCCCCTTACACATCCACAGAATACAATGTGCCTTGGCACCTTGAGGCTACATATTCTCGGTATTCCCTTACAAAAGATGGATTTGCCCAGTGGGAAGGGCTGTGCCCTGTGTCTGCCCATTGGGTCCCATCGTGCCTCTGAATGCTTTGCAGGTCAATGGTATTAGCCAGAGGGAAGCCCCTGACAGAAGCAGAATTTCATGTAAACCCATGTGGGAGAGCCTCAGGGCCCAGACCAGGGTGAGGCCAATGGAGAACTCACTTTGGAGCAGAATTAAGGGGCCACCAAGGAACACAGTAATCAAGATAAGTCATATTTTAATGCCGTATTGTTAAAAAATTGAAATGACCAAAAAACATGTCAAACAAAATGTCATACACACAGACATACATATATACACACACATATACTCGCTCAATGCATATATATATGAGATAGATCTATATATATATATATACACACATATATGATGCTGTATATAAAGACATGATCAGTCACAGCACTGTGCCGAGCCATATTAGAGCCTGATGCATACGGAAACATCACCAACACTGATCCTTTCTTTATCTGAAAATTTTAATATTTTCTTCATCACGGATTTTTGGCATTCATTTTTATTTTTTAATTAAATCATAGATATTATAATTGTTTTGACTACTGAGTTTTTTGGTGCCCGATTCGTACCCAAGGTGAGTGCCTCCCTTGCCTCACCTTGGAAGCTGCCCAGAAATATTAACCTGGGGAAGGAGAGGGGCATTTCACAGTGGAGGGCCGAGCAGATGCGACCAAGAGGCAGAAATCTGTGGATTATTCCTGTCGCTGCAACCTGCCCATTTGTACCCACCAGTACAGACGGACCACATTTATAATGGAAACCATTTCAGAATGATTGGTATTTTGGAATAGAATTGATAAGTTACTTTGCAAGTTAGATTTGCTGTTTGGTGTTCGAGGGTATGGTTCTCTTTCCTGCCCTGTCCTGCCCGCCCCCCTCCACCTCCTCCTACCGGGTACGCACACACACACACACACACGCACACGCACACAGGAAGTTTGTCAGCAGCTAATCTGAGCCCATCTACTGCTCTTTTGTCAGTAATGGCATATCTCCGTGTGGGGACACTGTGCTGCATACGAAATAGGGCCTGTCCGCCTCGCCGTGCACACTCGCTCTTCGGGAGGCTGAGGCTGGTGCTGACAGACAAAGGCTAATTGGCAGGATCCAGCAGTCAGTTTCTGATGACACAGGAGAAATAATAAAAGACAGGGACGGGAACAAAGAAAGTTTAGAGGGAATAATAAAGGAAATATCTATACCATGAGCATTTGCAGACGAGAAGAGAGGGCAATTTGAAATTGAGGGTGGGGGGGGAATGTGGTCTCCGTAAACAAGAAAGAATAAGAAACAAAGACGTCGAAATGCCTTCCTTGATAGATCGTGTTAAAATAGATCAATAAGCAGACAGATACATAAATGGACAGAAACACAGATGAAATAGATAATTTGGCATTTTATTCTCAGAGCCTACCATTTGGGGGAATTCAGTGACAGACACACACTCGCATACACAAGTTAAATTTAGTAATACACAGGGAGTTCAAATTAGAAAGTCAAATAGTCCAGCAAATGATGTAACTTAAGGAAATGGCTACAATATCTGTTTATATCCCCATGTATGCCCTACAGTGTTCAGGAATGTTGTTATCTTCTCATTTGTTACTTCGCCCATTATTAAATTCTATAAAATGAAGGGGGGAAAAATATCTAGAAGAGAAAGGGGGAAAAGTTGAATACAAATAACTGCATTCCTCGTAGAGGTCACACGTTGTCTTTAGGGAAACTAAGCAGTTGATCACGTTCTTACAGGAAAACTAATTTAGGGTTTCTGTTTAAATTAATATAATCAAAAATTCCTCTTTTAAAATGCATACATTTTACATTTTTGTCAGGCTTGGTTTTATTGTATTAAACTGTGTGTGTGTTCACACGGAGAGAGCATGTGCTTCTTTAGCAGGAAAATGATCAATTTTTGGCTGCTTTTGTTTCAGAGAATTTTACTGTCCAAGGAAATGACCTAGTTTATGGTTTCTCTGCATTCAGGGCATGTTATGCTACTGTGCACACAGAGACAAAAAAAATAGCGACAATGGAAAATATCCTTTGGATTATTTTTTTCAGCCCAGTTTGATGTATGGAAAGTACTCCAGAGTTCTTACACCAAAATCTAACTTAGTTCAACATCTATTTTTGCCTGTCTACTGTGGACAGGCCATAGTTCACACCCTAGAGGAAGTTATGAGATAAAGCAGAGATTACAAACTGGTGACCTGGGGGCCAAGTTGGCCTACAGGCATGTTTTATTTTATATTGTAGCACAGACACTCACACTGCAGCACTCTAGAGTGTATTGAATTTTATTTTTTATTTAGTTGCCAACATCTACAAATCAGGAGATTTCATTAAAAAGTTCAGGTTTCTAGCTTCTTAAAAACCCATGACAACATCAGGTCTTCATTCTCATATGACAACAATTGGCCTAAGTAGTGGCCCGCCCCCTAAGACAGGGCAAGCTCACTCTGGTTCTCCCCAGTCCCCACCACTCCCTATTGTTCTCTTGCATAGAAGCTAAGTCTCACTTACCATTTATCATTCTGCTTACACTATTGTCTTCCTTAGAGTAGATTTAAGAAACCTACATAATACTCCCTGTACCCATATATCTATTAAAAGTGGAAAAATTAAAGACAAACCAAGCAATCCGTGGGTTTTAAGAAAACATTTTCTCAATTACAGCTTATTTGATTCATTTATCTAATAGGTCCCTATAAAAATAACAGCTAATATTTATGCAACCATTACTATGTGTCAGGCAATTTTCTAAGCATGTTATATACTTAAATTCATTTTAGCCATACAACCACTTCATGTGGTTGGTATCATTATGATCCAGTTTCACAGATGAGAAAACTGAGGCTCAAAGAGGTTGACGTGCTCATGATCCATTGCTACATGTGGTAGGACCGTGTAGGCACTGAAATATTTTCTGCTTGATATAAAGTGTGTACGACACAAGTATGTGATAAAAATAACTAGCATGCATTACCTGCCTAGTATATTCCAGGCACTAGAACAGGCTCAGAAAATATAAATCGATATAAAGAGAAACTTTCACTGGGTTGCAAAAAGGCTACAAAAAAGATGCTTCAAAAGTTGGAAAGAGGAAACTATTAGGTCAAGTGCCCAGAGGAAGCTTAGATATTTTCATCCAGGAAGTGGAAGTTGAAATTGACCTTGAAGGTTGAAGCTGAGAAGGAATAAAATACACAGAGATGTAGCTTGGAATGCAAGGGTCTTTCGCTGGAGAGAGTGGGAAAAACGAAAGATTATAAATGGGAAAATACAGAACACATCCCAGGAAGAACGAGGACAAAAGACAAGTAGATCTGGATCATGTTTCTTCATGTTTCTTGAAGTGCCAGCAATGATGGTGCATTCTAAGGGAGACAGGGATGGACAAATCTTGGACATTTCCCTAAAATAGTTTATATTGTGGTAAAGAAGAATAAAATATTTGTATGCATTTATGATTCAAGGGGGAAAGTGAAAAGTGGCCTAGCTAAGACACCCTGTTATCCCACTGCCTGATGAACACCTCAGGCCCTGCAACCCCAACTTGCAGAAATATGAACCCATCATCTTCCACCACACCTGCTCTTCCCAGTTCAATGAAGGGTGCCATTTTCCCAGGACCATGACTCAGATAATTGGGTATTATTCTTCTCTTCTCCCCTTTCTCCATCCCCAAGATTCTAGTCAACAGGCCCTGCCAATCCCACTTCTTAAAGGTCTCTGAAATATCAAACTGAGCTCAGTGGCACATGCTTGTAATCTCAGCTACTTGAGACGCTGATGGGAGAGATCACTTGAGCCCTGGAGTTCAAGACCAGCCTGGACAACATATTGAGACCCCATCTCATTTAAAAAATAATAATAAAGTCTCTGAAATCCATCTCTTCTCTTCTTGCCTTCTGCCACCACCTTGGTCCAGGCTGCCATTTTTTCTTGACTAGGCTATTTCAACAGCCTTCTCACTGGAATGCCATCCTTTCTACCATCTTGCCTTTTTCCCTAAGCTTCCTGTATGTATTTTAATTTACCTATGGCACATTGTTCCCTGCTAGAGTCCACTTGAATAGTCATATTATGAATGAGGGCAAAGTGACAAGTTGTCAATGTAAAAATCTATTTAACATGAAGATAACAATGTGCTGCTAATTATCTCTATAGTTAGCGTTATAATGGTTAAGAACATGAGTTCTTGGAGTCTAACAGGATGGAGTTCAAAGCCCAGCACAGCCCACCTACTAATGGTATGTAATCTTGGGCAGATGAACCTCTCAGATTTCCTTTTTGTAAAATGGGGTTAATAATAATACCAAACTTCCAGATAGTTGTAAAGATTGAATTAAATAATCATTATGCTGAGACCTTGGCACATAGTAAGTGCTCAAGAACTGTATTGTTTTCTCATAAAAGCTATTATTATTCAGTAGTAAAGAATGGTGATTGTTTAATAAACCAGGTCAGTGCGTCACTGCTCCATGCCAGCATATAATCAAGAATTCCAGCATACCTGGAAGTCCTCAGGGTCTTGGAAACTGTGAAGCGAAGCAGTGTGGTTTGCCTCAATTAAGAGCAGAGAAATGGTTTCTTCTCTGTGTTGTGATTTTAAGTAATATCAATGTTTCATAAAACTTATTAGTGTAGGTCTAGGTGAAATAAAAATAAGATAGCACACTGGGAAATTAATTTTAAACAAATTACATGTAAAATGCAAGGATTCGTAATATTGTTTCTAAGGCAGTCTAATCTCATATCATATATTTTGCTTTATGAAGCTCCCAGTTTTAGATTAATCATATTGTTTTTTATTTACTATTCCATATAATAATTGGCTTATTTGTAATATTAATATGCATGAATTTTTTTAGCCTGCTTCTTCAGGAAAGCATTCAGCCTGATGTTGATAATATGTTGATTTTAATATGCAATAGATGTGTTTATATGCAGATTAAATTGGATTGCATTTATACTAAACAAGAAAACCAAAATGTAGAGAGGTGCTGAGACCTGAGTAACTCTCATTAAAGTATAAGAACCCATGACACAATTTTCAGCTCATTCCCTCCTAATAGCACAGCAGTAGATCAAACCTTAGCCTGTCTCCGTCAATATGCTGCTGTACATATTTTTAGAAAAATGGAGAGGTATTTGACTCTAGAACGCTCCTATAGCAGTGGTTCTCAATGGGGAAGAGAAGGGGATTTGGGCTCCCAGTAGACATTAGGCAATGTCTGAAGATATTTTTGATTGTCATAACTAATGAGGTGGGTGGGGGAGGATGTTACCAGCATTGAATTGGTTGTTAAACACCCTACCATGCCCATAACAGCTTTCAAACCAAAGAATTCTCCATCCCAAAGTGTCCGTAGTTCTGAGGTGGAAAAACTCTGTCCTAGATGAGGCAAGGTGTTTTTTAAAAAGTAACTGAAAACCTTTAAGCTGCTATAAGTTGGGGCTGCAGGTTTTCAAACATTTTCTACAACTCAATCTTCACTAAATAAAAGTCAAAACAGGTATTCACTGTTT
This sequence comes from Pongo abelii, assembly GCF_028885655.2. Lineage (NCBI taxonomy): Eukaryota > Metazoa > Chordata > Mammalia > Primates > Hominidae > Pongo > Pongo abelii. The sequence goes on along the minus strand of NC_072006.2, from coordinate 56,631,867 downwards.
AAAAACAAATAATATATATTCAACACATATTTACTGAGTTTCCATTGTACGTCAGAGACTATTCTAGGCAGTCTTCAAGGGGTGACATCAATGGACAGATGATAGATAGATAGATAGATAGATAGATAGACAGATAGATAGGCAGACAATAAGTAGACAGACATGATATAATGTAGTGGGTAAGTGCTATAGAGAAACATAAAGCAAGTTCAGGAGATGGGAATTTTCAGAAGTTCTTTCTGAAATTATGACATTTGAGCAAAACCTAATTGACGTAGAGAAGGGACCCATGCAGATACCTGGGAACAGTACACCTGGCAGAGAGAACGTCAAATGAACACACTGTGAACTGGAAATGAACACACTGTGAACTGGAAATGAACACACTGTGAACTGGAAATGAACACACTGTGAACTGGAAATGAACACACTGTGCTTGGTGTGATCAAGGAGGAGCAAAGAGACCACCGTGAACAAGAGGGAGCGTGAAGGAAACAAGGTCAGGCAGAGAGAGGTGCTGGGTCGTGCAGGGCCCTGGAAGCCCTGATAAGGACTTTGGATGTTATGTTAAGTGTGACATCTTTACAGGTGTATATATTTATTGGGATTTTTCTGATTCCAAAAGTAATACACGTTCACTGTTTTTAAAAAATAGTAAATATTGCAGATATAATACTTGAAAACACACCAAACACCAATATTAACAATTTGCTGTATATTCCTCCAATTTTTCCATGCATATACTAAGACCACCATATGTACTATTCATTCATTGATCCATTCACTTATTACAAATAAATGTGCATATATATATACATATATATGCTTTTTGGCAACTTTCTTTTCTCCCAATTATTTCTTTAGCCCAAATGGTTTGGTTTTTTCTTTATTCAACTTCTCCAGCGACTGGCTTGGAGGGGAGGGGGATGAGGACATTTAAATGCGTGTTATTTAACTCTTTCTTCTCCTTCCCATATCTAGCAGAAAAGGAATCAAGAGAAAAAGTAGACAGGAAAATCGGACCAACTTACAACACAAGTGTTGGAATGGGCAGAGCTCTATATTTTTAAAGAGCTTGTTTTATTTCCTTCACTAATGCTTTGTAATTTTTCTCTGTGGATATCTTACACATCTTTTGTTAGTTTTTCCCCCCAGGTGTAGGTTTGCTTTTGTTTTTGAGAAGGTTGTTTTTGTTTTTGTTTTTTGAGACAGAGTCTCGCTCTGTCATCCAGGCTGGAGTGCAGTGGCACAATCTCGCTCACTGCAACCTCCGCCTCATGGGTTCAAGTGATTCTCGTGCCTCAGCTTCCCAAGTAGCTGGGATTACAGGCATGCGCCACCATGCTACACCTTTCTAGAACATATCACTTCTCCATCTAAAACCTTCAAAAGGCTCCCCTTGGATGATGCTGGACAAAGGCCAAGCCCCTCTCCATTACAGACCCTCCCAACCATGCCTGCTAAAGCTGCAGCCACTGGGTACCTGCAGACACTTTCTTTTAGGTGCCCTATTCCTTCCATGAAGAACATCCTTTTCCTTTACTTTGCCTCAGAGACAGACTAATGCTTCAGTACCAGCTAAAATAACCCCTCTTAGAAAAACCTTCCACAGCCCTTTACTCAAGGTCTGTGGCAGGAATTGATCTTGAACTATTGTTCTGAATTATTTCAGTTCAGCTCACTCACCTGCACTTCTCTTACTGGCATTCCAAGGAACGTTTTCTCCCAAACCGAACCAAAGTCTCGAAGAAGCCACAGGACTAACTATGAGACAAAAAGATTTGGATGCAGGATTATAGGCGGAGTTTTTGGCTCCCAAATAATAAGAGTCGGACTTAGACTCTAGGAAAGTGGGAGGAGGTGACAGACAAGTAACTCAGACCGAGGAGGAAGTGGAGAACCTAGAATCCTGAAACTGCCAGAGAGAATTAACTACCAATGGGCTTTTGTCTGCAGAACCACAGAGCAGAAGGAAAGAGATCTTGTACCAGTATGTTCCTGTGTACATATTGCAATCCAACAATCCTAGATGTCTGTAAACTCTCTGAACACAGCATGGGGGACTTGGATGTCTCAAGTCGAAAAAGAGATGTCAAGAGAAATCTTTGGCCTTTGAGCAAGATATAATAGAAGAAAAATAGAAAGTTTCCTTAAGTGAGGTTTCCAACAACAAGAAGGGAATCTCCAAAGGATCCATGACAATGCCCAGAGGAGAGAAAAGTCAGCCTAAACATCCCCCAGGTCCAGAGACTGTGGTAGCAGTAAAGTGTAGTCTTTCTGGCTTCCCAGCCTGTCCTCCATCCCCTTTATCTGAACACTGAAAGGTCAGAAACCCCTTTTAGCAAGCTTGTAGACTCAGAGTGAGGAAAGAAAGAAGGTGACTATTTACTGGATGTAGGCTTCCCTGGAGAGCACATCTATGAGAAGGAGAAGATTTAATTTTAAGTCAAGTTCAGAGGTTGGCTTATTATATGGTGCAAAACATTCTAATTTCTGAACTAAGACTGTGTTTAGTAGCTTAAAGTGACTGCAGAAATTTCTATTAAAATGAGTGATCAAAAAAGTCATGCAGGGGCAGGAGAAAAGCCTTCCCAGTTTAATAAGTTTTAAGTGATAGTGGAAGACAAAATGAAATTGCTTTATGTTTACACCCCATTATTTCTACTTGTTTAATGTTCTATTCTATATACAGAAAACTGCTACTTAACATAATGCCTAACGTATGTTAAATTCTCAGTAAATGTCCCTGAAAGAATGAAAAAATGCTGGAAAATTACCATTTGAAGATAAAAGAGTAAGAACAAAAGGACAAAATCCCATAGGTAATTTCTAGCACACTTACATTTAAAATGATGTGAAAATTATCATTCTGTTTATTCCTAGAGACTTGAAAATTCCTCTCTGGTACCCATTCCTATGTATTAAATCAGTGAACAAATGAGTTTGTCTACCCCCAGAGTCTCAGAAGCTCAAGTTTTGAGCTGATTAGTCTACCAAAACATAAACCTCCAGAAAATAGGGACCTTGTATATATATAAATACCCCCAAATGGCCAAACCATTTGTTAAAATGTTTACCCAAATTGTATCCAGACCTACCATTGGGAATTTCCTCTATCTCTTCTTTAGGATTTTGTCTATAGAAAATAGAGGGAAAAAAGAGATATTTTAGGCAGAGAAAAATAACTATATGTGCTGAGAGATGTGGAACAAGGAGATATTCAGGACCCGTTGGCTGGTTTGATTCAGCTGGAAGCTAGGCTGTATGGGGAGGAAGAGGTATACATGGCAAGAGGTGAGGTCAAAATAATAGGCTGAAGCTATTCCAAGCAGTTTGGAATCCATTCCGCCAGGAAAGTACCTTAGGATGAATAGCCTACCCTATGGGAAATGGGCGTTTTGTCCTGGCATTTTCCCCACCTCCTCCTCACTTTTAATTAAGTGGACAGATCTGCATTTGGTAACTCAGGACAGAACACAAACTGTCCCCCAGTCTTTTTTAGCTAATTTTTTACAAAATCCTGTGATTTATAAATGTGCTTTTAAAAAAAAGTGAGAGAGAGTCAGTTTGCAAACAAAACCAAAGTATACTGGAGAAAATACGTAGGAAAACAGGTTTCCCTATGTATTAGTCCATTTTCACACTGCTATAAAGAAAAACCCAAGACTGGGTAATTTATAAAGGAAAGAGGTTTAATTGACTCACAGCTCCTCATGGCTGGGGAGACCACAGGAAACTTACAATCATGGTGGAAGGGGAAGCAGGCACGTCTCACATTGTGACGGGCAAGAAGTGAAGTGCAAGCACGGGAAAAATTGCCACCATTAAAACCATCGGATATCATGAGACTCACTCACTATCATGAGAACAGCACGGGGAAAACCACCCTCATAATCTAGTCACCTCCCACCAGGTTCCTCCCTTGACACATGGGGATTACAACTGAAGATGAGATTTAGGTGGGGACACAGAGTCAAACCATATCACACTAGAATACAAGGAGAATCCTCCCAGGCTGGAGGAGAAGGCTTTAAGCAAAAGAGAGAAGGAAGAGGTCTACGGGCACAGAGAGGTAGGAGAGGTAGGAGACCTGGACTTCAATTCTCTGTGGGCTCTAGAAAGGCAACAAGCACCAGAAAAGGAATGACCATAGGGCAAGTCGAGGAAGGTGGGGCCATAAACAACTTCCCCCAAATCCCTTCATCCCAAACATGGCAGAGAGGTAGCAGAAAGCTGCTGTGCTTGTAGGTAAAATGGGGCAATGAACATTCCTGCAGGAAATCTGTGTGGCCAAAGCCAGCAGATCAAGGGAGCCACCACTTTTGCCTGGGCATAATGCAAATGCCCCAAACACATGAAACAACCCAGGAAAGGCTGGGGCTTATAGTTGCCAACAACTGAAGCTAATTCTGATTAATTCCAGCAGGAAGACCATTTATCAAATGATTTTTTGTCACTCACAAAGCCCCCAGGAGCTCCAAAGAGCCAGGTTTGGAGGCTTTGCAGTCAGAATATTGCACAAAATTGAGGCGTAATACTGGTGCCATGACAATGCCCCCATGAACAGAGCTGGGCACAGATGCAGGATTTTGGACCATATGTAGTGATGCCAACAGTGCTGGACACTAGACACTGATGCCCAAACAACTTCTGTCCCTGCCACCACCATTGCTACTACCAGTCACCAGAATGCATTCTGTGCAATCCATGTATTTTCCTGTCTTAAGCTTTTAGTGGCCATTTGGAACTTCCAGGGAGATCAGGAAAGCACATAACTGGGGTTTTCCTCTTCAGACGTGAGAGATGAGCTCAGCCTTACAAAGACAAGGTTTCCTCAGACATGGGAAGGCAATTCAGATGCACTGACAAATGTCCACCCCATGAAGGAATCTCCAGAAAGAACTGAGCTGAATTTTTCTGCCAGCCCAGAACAATGGGAGCTCCAAGTCAGCGATTAGATACAGAAAATAAAATCCGATTGCACATCTTAGTTTAAAGACTAAAATCTGTACTCACTTTTGTTTTTGCATTTGTTATAATCAAACTGCTCAGCAGAGGGGTAAAGAACCCAGACTCTCTCGATTCCTGGCTCCACCACTTACTAGTTGGGTGACTTCTTGTTATTTAGCACCCTCTGCAATAATTCCCTGCACAAAAAAAAAGGGGGGGAATAATGATAGTAGCTACCTCATCACATTATTCTGAGGATGAATAAGCTCTACGGCAGATTGAATTAAGGGCTCTAATTCTTCTCCATCACTGTATCTGCACTCTTTGGCATGTCTCTTTGCAGTTTCACTCACTGAAGAGGCAGAACCTCAGCCGGCCACAATGGCTCATGCCTGTAATCCCAGCACTTGGCCCAGAAGCCAAGTTGGAAATATCGCTTAAGGCCAGAAGTTTGAGACCAGCCTGGGCAACGTAGCAGTTTCCACAAAAATTAAAAAATTAGCCGGGTGTGGTGGCATGCATCTGTAGTCTCAGCTACTTGGAAAGCTGAGGCGGGAGGATTGCTTGAGCCCAGGAGTTCGAGGCTGCAGTGAGCTATGATGGTGCCACTGCATTCTAGCATGGGTAACAGAGCAAGACCCTATCTCAAAAAAAAAAAAAAAAAAGAGAGGGAAGAAAAAAGAAATAGACCTTCTTATACCACCTTGTGTCTTATTGGCCAAAAGAATGTAATGAAAGTGATTGTGTGACAGTTCTGAGCCTAGGCTTCCAAGAAGCCTTGTGTGGTCCTGCTTGGCCTACTACCACTGTCCTGAGACCATGCCCAGACTGACCTGCCAAAGGACACGAGCCAGGTGGAACTGAGTCGAGTCACCCCATCAGCCAGTGGCCCCTGCTGACAACCTGCTGACCCCCAGATACGTGAGCAACCCAGACAAGCTCAGCAGGGCCGCTTAGATGACCACCCCTGAGCAAAATCAAGAAATGCCTATGTTGTATGTCACTGAGCTTTTGTAGCTGTTATTTTATGCAGCAATAGCTAAATGTTACAGAACTGTATTAAAGTTTTTAAATACAAACAAAAAAAAACTAAGCACATATAAGAATCCTATAAATGCTAACAAGCATACAAAAAAGAAGGTATCATATAAAATACTAGCAGCTATGTAATTTAACATGGCAAGGGCTAACATTCCATAGAAAATTATCAATGAGATTTGTCACTCAAGGGCACCGTCCAGATAGATATTCTTACTATCAGGTAGAAAAGGCCAACTTTCTCCCTAAAACACAGATCTGAGTGAAGGTTAAAAAATAAAAACCTTGCAGACCCTAGCTGTCTAGATTTGATATCTAGAAGCGTATCTGGCCTTGCTGACTCAACAACTAAGTTACATGTGACAAAATAGACCATTGCAGCTCAAAGTCCTATTTAAGCCCCAGATCAATGGTTTAACTCTTATGTCAGGACAGGTAGACACTGCTATGTGATGGAAATGTTGTTTGGAAAAAAATTATTTTTAGTGGTAAAAACCGAGACAGCCACATCTGTTTTCACTGGTTTAATGTCCAACCAACTCCTCAAAAGGTAAAGTCTGGATGTGTGCGAGTGTATTGTGGGGCATGTCGATTATTTTTATTCTCTATTATTGCACGTTCCTTCTAGCCCCAGTTCTCTCTCTTACAATTTTAAGTTTTTTAAAAATTCACTTTGGTAATCACAGAATAGTTCTACTTTGCAAATCTACTGAGATGATCAAAAATCTGTTTCCTATACTTCCACAGTAGGTGGTATATAATGAATTCAAAAATTCAGTAAATAGAGCTCCATGGGCCTAGTTTTTTCTCCTGACTCCTATGATTATCATAATTTGATTTTATAGTTTTCTGTCCCAAGCTACCAGCTAGGGAGTAATCTTTACTGAGTCATGAACTTTCCCATCATTAACTGTCTGCACCTATTTTCAACATATCAGAAGTGTCCAATAACTACATTTTATCTGCCTTGAATAAAGACGAGTTGAGACACTCAGGAGCACACATATAATAAAGTTTCCTCTATGCTTTTACAAAATCCTTGTGGTTTCCAGCTCCAGCATTATCTGTGACTCCCTTTCCGGGAGCATAAAGATTGCATAACACGTCTTCCATAGAGACCAGGACATATGTTTACAAGGAAAGAAATCTGAGTAATTTCCCACTGGTCCAAAGGGAATATTAAACTCTTCTGTCATTCTGCAGTATATTATTTATGGTCCCTTTTTTGTTGGGTTTTTTTTTTTTTTATTCATTTGTGAGTTCAACTCCACGTCCTGATAGAAGGTGATAAAACGCTCAATATGTTAAAAAATTTTATCACTAAATCAGGAACAAAACTATAAATTTTGGCCTTTGAAATCAAAGTGACTGGTGAGGATCATTTTGCTCCTGAAATATTACAGTAGTGATCAATTTGCTGTAAAACTAAGCAGTTTAGCTCAGCAATCTATAGTTGGAAAGCAAGTTGTTCAAGAGGAAAGTTTACGCCCAGCCCAAGAGATAAATTAAATTTTATGGGGAAAATATGCATTATTACATCCTTATCTGTTTAACATACTATTGTTTTCCACATCAGTATAATAAATATCTTTAATCACATATTTTATTTCACATACATATAGTGATGTAGTAATTTTATTCTTCCTGTATTGGTCCAAACATATTCAATTAATAATAGAATACAGAAGAGCTTTCAGATCTTTAAAAAAGAAAAATTCTGATTTGCTTAGCAAATATACATGCCCCATGAAATGGGGTTGGCTGGCAATAGAAGAATAATTCAGATAATATTTCCTGAAGGGTAAGTATCAACTGATCTAATTTATCCTTTTTCCCAAATTTAAACTTCCCTTCTTACACAGCAGCTTTCCACTAGAAAGGCTTTGGCTTAACTTGATTCCATTCATAAGGGGTAATTTCACTTTGAAGATTTTGCCTCATAGTATCTGTTGGTTGTAAAAAATCAAACATAGAAGATACAAATTCAGGGCTTGTGCATATATAAGTAATCAATCATAAGAGCTAACATTAATTGAATCTCAGCACTTGTCAGGCTGATTTACATCATTCTGTGTAATTTCCACAAAAATCCTATGGGCTAGGAATGTTGCTATTTCTATTTCATAGATAAGGAAACTGGGCTTCAAGAAACTAGCTAAGCAATGACTGGAGGATAAGAAAGGAACCACGTAAGAATCCATTGTTACAAACCCCTTTAAGAGAGGATGGCAGCTTGACGTAAGATGGGGGCAAGGTATCAATGGAGGTAAAGACCAGTGGATGAAATCCAGAAATATTTGAAAGAAGAAATCAACAGGGCTAGATGGTTAGGTGGCTGTTGCCATTTCCAGAGAAATGCATTTTCAAATGTTTGCCAGCACCATTCGATGCATTTATAAGAATAATATAAGGCAGAAAAACCAAAGCATGCTTCTACATGGTTTCTTCATCCCATCTATTTTGCCTGTAAATGAGTATACAAAGACTTTATTGCTCACAACGCAACATGCAGTATGAGCTTCATGTTTATTTCTATTCCCCTTGTGCCCTCAAGCCTCATGTCGGCAACGGAGAGATGCTGCATGTTGTACAGTGAGTAACAAAGTCTTTTGTTTCTGACCCACAAGTCTCATGTCTGCTGCCAGCATCTACAAAATTGTAGTGGGAAGGAGCTGGGCATGGTGGTTTATGCCTGTAATCCCAGCACTTTGGGAGGCTAAGGTGAACAGATACTTGAGGCCAGGAGTTCGAGACCAGCCTGGCCAATATGACGAAACCTCATCTCAATTAAAAATACAAAAAAAAGTTAGCTGGACATGGTAGTGGGCCCTTGTAGTCCCAGCTGCTTGGGCGGGTGGGGAGGGGGCACTGAGACAGGAGAATCGCTTGAACTCGCGAGGCGGAGTTTGCAGTGAGCCAAGATCACGCCACTACACTCCAGCCTGAGAGACAGAGCAAGACTCCATCTCAAAAAAAAAAAAAAAAAATGTAGTGGGATAACTGTTAGCTTGCAAGCAAGGTAAAAATCTCAGACCCTCCACACTTCTTGACAACAGCATTGTCCATTGTTTAGTGATCTTTTAAATTAATTTATTTTTTAAACCTTATTATTATTAAATTAACTAATACTTCTTCCTCCTCTCCAAAAAATCTAAAACAGCCTATTAATTTATATTGCTCAAATTCCACCATTTTGGATTTCTACTTTTTTCCCTCATTTTTCAGCTGGTATAATTACACAGCAAATCAATATTATCATAACCCAGAAATATGAATTGCCACATCTATTTATATTTGCAGGCCAGGTGCAGTGGCTCATGCCTGTAATTCTAGCACTTTGGGAGGACAAAGTGGGTGGATCACTTGAGGTCAGGAGTTCAAAACCAGCCTGGCCAACATGGTAAAACCCCATCTCTACTAAAAATACAAAAATTAGCCGGGTGTGGTGATGGGTCCCTGTAATCCCAGCTACTCGGGAGGCTGAGGCAGGAGAATCGCTTGAACCCGGGAGACGGAGGTTGCAGCAAGCTGAGATTGCATCACCGCACTCCAGCCTGGGCAACAAAGCGAGACTCCATCTCAAAAAAATAATAATAATAATATTTACATTTGTAAATGTCTTAACAACATTCTAAATAAGTTGCTCCATATAAACAAACTAGCATAAGCACTCCATTCATCAACAAATATTAATTAAGAACCTACTGTGTGCCTTTTACTGCACATGTGGTAGTGAGAAAGAAAGATACAATCCCTGCCCTCTGACAGGTAAGCCTGTAAACAGGAATACAAATAATTGACCAAGCAATTACATGTTAAATGGTAGATTTATCATGTTAAATGGTAGCTGCCATCAAGGGGAAGGTAACCTGTGAGCTGATATTTCATGTCACTCGTGCATAAAAGTTGACCAGAAAAGGGTGAAGAGAGTTATGGACTCAGAGTCTGAAAATAGTTTATGCCGAGTCCTACAGGTGAGCAACACCTCGATGCATTTATAAAGTATGAGTGGAAAGAGGAGAGAGATGAGGGGGAAAATAGGCAAGAAACAGGCAACACAGGTTTTTTGATCATGTTATAAGGATTCAGGTTCAGATTTTACTCTGCAGGCAAAAAGAATGCAATACAGGGTCTCGGGCAAAGAAGTGCACTTTAGAAAATAAAATATTTACATTTTAGAAAATAGAAACCACACTGGCTGCTGAATTGAGAACCCATCAGAGGGAAAGACTGGCATGGACTCTCAACCACAACACTATTGATATTTTGGGCAGGATAATTCTTCCCTGAGCGGGAGGATGGTCTAGTACATTGTAGGATTTCATCAGCATTCCTGACCTGTACCCATGGATGGATGCCCTTTGCATACTCTTGATTATGGTACAAAACAATATATCCTGGGGTGCAAAACTGGCTCCCACTGAGAAGCACTGGAGGAAAGAAAGCCAGGTTGGGGAGCCATAAGCCTGAGAGAGATAAAGGCAGACTTAACTGCAGAAATGGAGGAAAGGAGATGGATTTGAGAAAAATGGAGAAACAGCCTTGAAGTTTCTCACTGGTCTGTTTGCACGTCCCTGAGAAGGGTCTGCTGGAATGACCCACCACTCAACTGTGTACAGAAACGACTTTTACTACAGACTTCTGCCTCTTATTCTGAGCAAAACCTACTATTGTGCTTGTCTGTCTCAACCCTGCTAAGTCGTATACATTCATACATATGTATGCATATGTTAAGTTTTTGCAAGCATAATTTAGACTTTTCAAAACAGTGACACAGTAACAAAGAAAAATTGAGACATGCATTCATTTTGAATATTGATTCCAGTTTCTCACATACTACCCCTGACATTTTTCATGCTGCTTTGTTTTTATTCATTTGTTTTCTCTGCTTTTCCATGTCTTGCCCAACTTTAGAGAAATCTACAACTAACAGGCAATTAGGCCCACCCATTACCTATAGAATGCAAACACTCTCCCAGGCCAATGCCCCAGAAAAATCTGCTGGTTACTAAATAAGGGATTTTATAGGATCAGGAACAACTGAGATAACAATATTTTCATAAAATTTATTTTAGTAGAAATGGCCATTATATTTGCAAGAGATGAACTCTGTGCTAGGAACTTTGCAAATATTATCTCGTATATTCAATTTTCACAAGAACTATACAGGAGCAGTGATTTATCCCCATTTTACATCTGCAAAATCTGAGACTCAGAGAGGTTAGTAAAGGGACCACTAATCAGTTACAAAGCTGGAAGAGAAAAGCAGTGGAGCAGGGCTGAGCAAACTGTTTCTGCAAAAGGCCAGAGAGGAAATATTTTTGGCTCTGCAGGCCATTTGATCTCTGTCTCAGCTACTCAATTCTGCAGTTGCAGCACAAAGACAGCCATTGACAGTATGTAAACAAATGGACATGGCTATCTTCCCATTAAACTTTATTTACGGATGCTGACATTTTAATTTCATATATTTTCACATGAATATCATTCTTTTGATTTTTTTCGACCATTTGTAACTATACAAACTATTTCTAATTCACAGGCAGACAGAAACAGGCAGCAAACCAAACTTTGCCCTCTGGCCGTAGTTTGCAAAGGTTCTGATGGAGTGTGGATAAGACCATGGACCCTAGCGGCCGACTCCCTGGGGTTGAATTCCTGCTCTCCTACATCATAAATTTATAAACTTGGTGAGTTGCTTAGCCAACATCTCTGTGCTTCAGCATCTCAGGTTGGCTTCCCTAGAAATGGACCCTAAGATAGGTTTTGAGGGCAAGTAATCGATTTGGAAGGTGATGTCAGGAAGCTCTGGTAGGGAGTATGACAAGGGAGGCAGGGAGGCCACGACAGTCATGTTAATGAGCAGGTTCCTACTGGAGGCAAGTGGAGACTTGTTAGGGTCCCCTGAAAGACTGCATGGGCCATGTGCCAGTATCACCCTGCCTAGCAAGGAAGCTGGGGTACTGATCATCTGACTCTGGTCTATCACTGGTTGACGGCTCCTCCTGGAGCATTCACGCACCCCAAGCTTGTCCGTCACCCGTCTGTGAACACAGCATTCCATGGAGCAGAGTCCCAGGGGACCTACAATGCAAAGTCTTTGGTGTGTCAGGAAGCTGTGAAGTTTAGGCATGGAGTGGGGAACTGAAGGGCAGCACTGTTTCTTCACCTACAAAACAAGGCATAATCACAACAGCTACCAGTTGGGCACAGTAGCTCACGCCTGTCATCCTATCACTTTGGGAGACCGAAGCAAGAGGATCGCTTGAGGCCAGGAGTTCGAGACCAGCCTGGGCAACATAGCAGGACTCCATCTCTACAAAAAAGAAGTTAGCCAGATGCGGTGGCACGTGCCTGTAGTTTTAGCTACTTGGGAGGCTGAGGCAGTAGGATCCCTTGAGCCCAGGAGATTGAGGCTGCAGTGAGCTGTGATCACACCACTGCACTCCAGCCTGAAAGACAGAGCAAGACCCTGTCTCAAAAAAAAAAAAAAAAAAAAAGATAAAAAATAATGGCTACCTCTGTGTACGTGGAAAGATAGGAGGAAAGAACCTGTAAAGTGCTTTAGAGCTGGGATCAGGTGAGGAGGGCAAGCCACTCGCCCTGAGCACAGAATTTTCACGAGATGCAAAAAAAACTTAGTAATCAACATAAATCATATTTTCATGTGATTTTTTAAATTTATTTTTGTTTGTTTGTTTTTCTGAGACATAGTTTCACTCTTGTTGCCCAGGCTGGAGTGCAATGGCATGATCTCGGCTCACTGCAACCTCTGCCCCTCAGGTTCAAGTGATTCTACTGTCTCAGCCTCCTGAGTAGCTGGGATTACAGGCTCCCGCCACCATGCCCAGATAATTTTTGTATTTTTAGTAGAGACGGGGTTCACCATGTTAACCAGGCTGGTCTCTAACTCCTGACCTCAGGCGATCCACCCACCTCAGGCTCCCAAAGTGCTGGGATTATAGGCGTGAGCCACTGTGCAGGCCTGTGATATTTTTTAAAATCAAAATGAGGGCTGGGTGTGGTGGCTCATGCCTGTAATCCCAGCACTTTGGGAGGCCAAGGCGGGCGGATCACTTGAGATCAGGAGCTCAAGACCAGCCTGGTTAACAGAGTGAAACCCCGTCTCTACCCAAAATATAAAAATTAGCCGGGTGTGGTGGCGGACACCAATAGTCCCAGCTACTGGGGAGGCCAAGACAGGAGAAACGCTTTAACCTGGGAGGCAGAGGTTGCCGTGAGCGGAGATCATGCTGCCGCACTCCAGCCTGGGCAACAGAGCAAGACTCCATCTCAAAAGTAAAATAAAATAAAATACAATAAAATACAATACAATACAATACAATAAAATGAATACCAAAAAATCCATTATAAACAAAGATCAAAATTTTAAATAAAAACAGGATCAGTTACAGTGCTGTACAGATCCATCTTAGCACCTGAAGCAAAGGAGGAATGGTGCATCCCTACAAGGGTATAAGTTGATGATGCCCTTCGCAGTCATTTTTCAGAATCAGGCTTTTCAGACCATTATGTTGTACACCTTAATTATATACAGTAAAAATAAATAGATAAAGAAATGAAAATATCATGGATGATTTTGCTCCCCTTAAAGCCAAAAAGACTGACATTATAATAGATTCTATTTGAAGTAAAAAAAATTAACTTAATGTGAGTTTTAATATACCTACTTTTTAGTTTTTCAGTATTGTTTTCAATTTCTTTAATGTTCTGGGAAAAAACTGACCAATAAAAAATATATACAAGCATACACAGAGAAGGATTTTGACTTTTGCCTCCAATTCTTAATTTTTTAAATAAAATTTCAACTTTTATTTTAGATTAAGGGGGTAGGTATACAGGTTTATTACTTGGGTATATTGCATGATGCTGAGGTTTAAGGTGCGAACAATCCCACCACTCAGGTAGTGAGCATGGTACCCAATAGATAGGTTTTTTTTTTTTTTGAAATGGAGTCTCGCTCTGTCGCCCAGGCTGGAGTGCAGTGGCACCATCTCTGCTCACTGCAAGCTCCACCTCCCAGGTTCACACCATTCTCCTGCCTCAGCCTCCCGAGTAGCTGGGACTATAGGCGCCCGCCACCATGCCTGGCTAATTTTTTTTTTTTTTTTTTTTAGTAGCGACGGGGTTTCACCGTGTTAGCCAGGATGGTCTCGATCTCCTGACATTATGATCTGCCCACCTTGGCCTCCCAAAGTGCTGGGATTACAGGCATGAGCCATCGTACCCAGCCCGCAATAGGTAGGTTTTAGGGGTTTTTTGGTAGTTGATTTTTTTTTTTTTTTTGAGACAGGATCTTGTTCTGTTGTCCAGGGTAAAGTGTAGTGCTGTGATCCCAGCTCACTGAACCCTTGGCCTCCCAGACTCAAGCCATCCTCCCACCTCAGCCTCTCATGTCACTGAGATGACAGGTGTGCACTACCATACCCAGCTGCTTTTTTTTTTTTTTTTTTTTTTAAGTAGAGACATGGTTTCACTATGTTGCCCAGACTGGTCTCAAAGCAATCAGCCCTCCTCAGCCTCCCAAAGTGCTGAGATTACAGGCATGAGCCCAGCACCCATCCCTCAGTAGGTAGTTTTTCAGCCCTTCCTCTCCTCTCCTTCCCCACAGTAACAGACAGTGTCTACTGTTCCTGTCTTTACGTCCATGAGTACTCAATGCTTAGCTCCCACTTGTAAGTGAGAACATGTGGTATTTGGTTTTCTGTTCTTGCATTAATTTGCTTAGGATATAATTTGCCCCCAGTTCTGAGAAGGCTCCTGTCTGTACTTAAAATTTTGGTATTTTGTTCATGATGAATTTTTGTGTTCATTTTATTTTTTTAAATACCACATGAAAACATGATTTATCTTGATTTTTCAGGTTTTTGTTGTTACCCTTCCCCTAAATTTTGTACCTGAAACAAGTGTTCCACTGGCCCTGCCCAAGTCCTGGCCCTAGATGGCTCATGCATGGCACAGCAACCAAGTGCTTAATAAATGATAGACAGCTCTGCTGCTCCTCTTCAAATCCAAATTGTCTGGCACTGTTCTGAGTATTCCTTCACAACTCCTGCCCTGCTCCCTGGGTCCATCAGAATAACCACATATTCACATCTTAACAGTCACCATAATAAATTATGTCTTTTTTTTCTATCTTGGCATGTGGGGAAAAATGCACTCTTTTATTGAATATTTTTGAGGCATATGTGTTGATAACTACTCACATAACCTATTATGTAGGGGAAAAAGTTAGCAAAGCCAAGGCAATTATGGCTGGATAATTTGAAGGGCCCACTTTTTCTTGACAGCAAATTAATTGATGTTATAATGGGTATGTCACCCTGCCATCCATCAACATCTATTGAGTTCTGACAATGTGCTAGGTTACATGTGAAACAGAGCACACACACACACACACACACACACACACACACCCCAAAAGCTCAACTTATTCCTTACCAAGTGTGATCCACTGATGATATAATTTGTAATGGATTTTTTTAATGTAAAAGGGAAATAATATTGCCGGTATGCCCTGTTTTCTGTTAGCCTCTTTTATTGAGTTCTGACAATGTGCTAGGTTACATGTGTAACAGAACACACACACGCACACACCATACCCCAGAATCTCAACTTATTCCTTTCCATTAATGATATGATTTGTAATGGATTTTTTTTTATGTAAAAGGGAAATAATATTGCCTGTATGCCTTGCTTCCTCTTGTCCTAACCCCATATTACCTTAGCACAATGGCTCTGGTTGCCTTTGAGGATAAGTTGTCATCAACTTCTGAAATGGAATACAAAGAATTTTGTTTGTGGGAAGAAGTGGATTTGTGTGAAAGTTGCATTTTAATGACTCTTATTTATTAATGACCCAAGTCTTCTAGAACCACATTCAAGAATTGAAGCTGTAATCAGCTCTGCTGATTCAGTCTCGCAACATTTCACTACATAAGCAGTGAAAAGAATCAGCAATCGCTGTCTAACCAGCTAACCTCAGTGTGCTCTTTGGGCCTGTTAGCAGGGAGATGCTAAGGTCTGAAAAAGTAAATAAATAATAGTTTTGTTGAGAATGATCCTGGGGGAAAAAAAGCCTATGAGTCAAAAGAAAAAAAAAATCACCGAGTAATTAAGAAAGAAACTCCGTTTCCAATTGCCAAATAAAACATTAAAGAATTGCAGGAAGCAAAACCAAACCAAAAAACAGCTATTTAATTTTTAGAGTTGCTGTTAGAAATTACAATGAAAGAACGCTCTGGAGTAATGTATGACTTTGTCCCCAACCACACAGTACAGTTTATTTATTTATTTACTTATTTGTAGATGTATATTTGCTTTTGGCAACACCTTCCAGTATCAGCTCAAGACCTACAGCAGTGAAATTTCATCCTTAACCCCACATTTCCTTCATTCCAGCAGCTCTGGTTACAACCTAATGTTATTTTAACAGTTTTTCTTTAATTTAACAATATTTAATTTGCATTCGCTCAAGTGACATACAATAGATCATGCTATTACCATGATTTATATCAGATGAACTGGCATAAATTCAACATTATAAATTATGCCTGTAAATGAAACTATTATTTTACAGAAATTACTGTAGCAGAAAGGCTAAGGCCCCTCCAGTCAACCTTAGTCAAACCCACTCTTTAGAGTTTTATATTTTATGCCCGCAATAAATGCTTTTGTGAAAGCTCATAACCCACAAAAAAAGTCATTTGAAGTACATTAATTACGATAATACTATCCAAAAAGCTGCAAGGGCCTATTTTTGTGACATCATTCTCTGATTTCTTGCTGCCTTAAATTATCCCTTTGATGGCTGCGGAGATTAACAGTCATACTTTTGTCATTAAATATAAGGCATTTTAAAGCTTAATCCACCTAAGTTCTAATTGATATTGCTTTCAGTTGGCAGATAGCGACCTGATTTATAATTCAAATATGCAGCCTTATATGCATCTCTTCAGTATAATGAAAAAGCAAAGTTCCTCTCATCTCTCTCAGCGATGTTAACATCAAGGAAAAGTCGCTTTCTTTTTTTCCTTTTATATCCGAAGCCTAATTGAAAACTGTTCATTGAATTTCAACATGATAGAAAAGTCTTTTTATCTCTCAATTTGTCCATTAGCGATTATAATTGAAGTATCTGCTACACAGCTGAATTGATATTGTTCTTGTTTAAATTCTGAATTTCTCTAAATCTTTCAGAAGACATCAAAAAATATATGTCTATATATGCGCGCACACACATACACCCATATGTGGCTTAGACTATATCAGCTAACAATATTGCTTAAATGGAGGATTAGTCTAACTCGCCACGTGGATAAAGCCACACAAAGAAGGAAGTCATCTAATTTTGCTAGAGAGCGTGTTGCATGATAATTTTACCAGCATGACCATAAGGTTTGCTAATTGCCACATCTGTTTAACAGCTGTCAGATGTTCCCCACATGCTGCCATTGATATTACAACAGAGTACATTACCGGGAGTTTTATTGTTTTCAACTGTTATTTATTTGTCATAGACATTACTACAGCTAATGACATCTATTTATGTTATACCACTAATTATTTTGGGTTTTTTTTTTTTTGAAACCTCTGTTTAATCCAGTTTTGCAGTTTGGATTGCATCTTTCTCTCCTGCCCCCACCTATTAACCCCTGGCTTTGTGTCCCTGCCATGACAACGCCCTCGTGTAGATGACAATAATTATTTTTCATCTATAGTCATAAATATTTTAATAGATTTGTAGAATTTTTTTTAAAAAAAAGAAGTTTTCAAAATGTCTTCATTCCTTAATGACACTGATGAATTCTTCCACTAAATCTCTAAGATGAGCTCATGTTACTAATGATAAATGCACAAATATATCACTGTTTAGGCTGTTTTTGTGGGGGCAGTTAGTCTTGCTGATTTTTTGTAATTACTTTTATATTTCACCTGGTTCCTCACTACATTGCATTTTTTAAGCATAACAAACTTTGACATCTATTAAGTAGAAGGCAGAGACTGACAAACTGCAGACTGAGTGAAATATGCATGGCCTGATTTAAAATGAACTGATAGGTGTCACTGATCTCTATTATACATAGAATGTGCGAAATACATATGATATATTATTTATCCATAGTAGATGCCTTTTTGTTTCATTAATAAACGTGTATATCAGAGATATACAGTACTGAGGGTTAGTTTGAGGCAGCACAAAACGACATGATATTTGCCTACCATTGCTCAATTATTTTCCTCATTTTTTTCCTGCATCTTTGCATGAATTATTAAGACCTGTGCTGTTTATTTAAGAATCTAATTTTAGTGCATGTGTCCAGCTGAATTCTGTTTTCTCCTCTAATGAAAGGAAAATGATGTGAGAATTTCCTATCTTAGCCTCAAATTTCAGATTTGCAATGCACAATGCAAGTTGTAAAGGTCACTCTGCTTTTGAACCACATAGCATAGACATTTGATGAGCCTAAAAATCCATTCTGGTTACTCATCACATCATGGCAACAAATTGAAGTAGAGCTGCTTGGTTAAGTCAAGCATAATTTGCATGTGCTTACAGAGAAATAGATTAAAGGAAGAAAGATCCAATGTGAGTAATTCTACAGGAACTATCTTATCCAAAACGAAGGTAGCTGATTGGAGATAACTTCTGGAAGTAATGGTGAGTGACTATCCTTCAAATCATGATGTTCTAACACTGTCTATCTTAGTTATCATACTCAGACATCTCTCATTTTTATATCTAATAATGCATATTCATTTGTAATTAAATTATGCTGTAACCTGCACAGAATTCTTTGAAAAGGCTTATTGGGCCAGGCGCAGCGGCTCACGCCTGTAATCCCAGCACTTTAGGAAGCCGAGGTGGGTATATCACGAGATCAGGAGTTCAAGACTACCCTGGCCAAGATGGTGAAACCCTGTCTCTACTAAAAATAGAAAAATTAGCCAGGCGTGGTGGTGGGCACCTATAATCCCACCTACTCGGAAGGCTGAGACAGAGAAGTGCTTGAACCCAGGAGGTAAAGGTTGCAATGAGCCAAGATTGTGCCACTGCTCTCCAGCCTGGGCGACAGAGTGAGACTCTGTCTCAAAAAAAAAAAAAAAAAGAAGAAAGAAAGAAAGAAAAGGCTTATTGACATATTGAACACAGACTATCTTATTTATAGAATTTGCTGAGCTTTTCTAAACAGAGACTGAAGGATAATATTTTGTTATGGATTAAAAGTGATTTAGGCAATACATAGACCATAGACATTTTGTTTGGGGATTTTATTTTTGGAGAACAGGGCCTTGCTTTTTCACCCAGACTGGCACAATCATAGCTTGCTGCAGACTCAAACTCCTGGGCTCAAGGATCCTCCTGCCTCAGCATTCTGAGTGGCTAGAACTACAGGCACACACCACCATGCCTGTCTGGGTTTTTGCTTTTATTTTTTAGAAATGGGATCTCTCACTATGCTGCCCAGGCTGGTCTCAAACTCCTGGCCTCAAGCGACCCTCTCACCTCAACCTCCCAAAGTGCTGGGACTACAGGAGTGAGCCACCACACATAGTTTGGGGATTTTCTGAGATATTTTTGTTAAATGACTGCCACAAAGACAGGCCTGTAACCAAGATTTTTTTTTCTTTTTTTTTTTTCTTTTTGCTTGTTTACTCAAGATCTGGAAAGGGAAAAATGATTAGCTTTTAATGTCCACATTTCTTTGAGAGACTAGTTACTTCCATTGGAGTCTGATAAGAAGTTTCAGGTGGCGTAAATCAGGCAGTGTCTAGAAGCACACAGTTTTGCAACAGACAAATTTAAATTAACTAGGGAAATGGTGGAAAATGCAACACAGTAAAATGAAAAAGTTCACAGTACATGTCTAAAACACCTTTTTCAGAACCAGGCACTTTTCTTCCTATCTGGTGGGAGTACAAATGAATTCACACTTTTTGGAGGGTGATTTGACAATAGCTTTCATACTGTATAACATCAGCCCATTTGCCTCCAATATTCTATTTATAGGAATATATACACTATAGATATTCTTGCATATTAGTACAAAACTAAATGTTCAAAATTGATTTTACAAAGTTGTTCGTATAAAAAAATAAAAAACTGAAGACACTTCAAGGTCTATCAGTGGGAGAATATTTGAACAAATCATGCTTGATCCATTGTTTGTAACAGCAGAACACTGGGAACAATCTAAGTGATCATTATTAGAAGAGTAGATAAATGATGCATTCATATGGTGAAATGGCACAACCATTAAAAATAAAGATCCATAGTACTAACATGGAAAGATACACTAGGTGGTAAGTGGGAAAAAAAGTATCTTACAGATCACTGTGTATGATATGGCCAGTGATGCTGGTGGGTAGGCAGTGTGCATGTGTTGAATGTTTAAAGTTTTATACATCCACTAGAATGTAAATCCCCATGAGGGAAGGGATTTAGCCTGTCTTGTTCACCAACATATTGCCAGTCCCTACATCAATGCCTGGCACATTATAGGGACTCAAAAGCCATTTGTTGAATAAATAAATGATTGTACACAAGCGCAAGCATAATTTAAAAGATATGGAAAGATGCACACCAAATTCATAGGAGAAAAAGCACGAGATTGAAGGAGAGAGAGACTGGGGAGGATTATGTTGATCCTCTGCACAGTTGGAAATTTTACTATGAGATTTTTCAAGAGGCTTTATGTAAAAAAAATTGAAAGGCTTGCAAAATATAATAAAACCACAAAATACAAAGCTATAATGTGGCTTCCATTTGCAATTTTTTTTATCTAGAATACTGTTCCTTCTATCTTGCCCCATTTTCCACTTCTGTCAGCTCCCACAAGAAAAGAAAAGAGGACGACAGGTAGCAGTTAACCAGGAAAAGATGCTCTCCTAAAGCCAGTGTTATTGCACATTTGAGGGTTGACCTTAGCACTCGTGAATTCTGACCTTGTAAAATACTCAACAGGAAAAGACTCAAAGAAAGTCATCAAGAACAGCTCAATCAAGATGTCCGAGCAGTATGATACAGCAGTGAAGAGAGAGGGGGAACAGATGGACACATTAAAAATGAATAGGAAGGATATTAAAGGACTTCCGGTTAAAAATGGTGGCTTGAATTCACCTGTTCATCTTCTCTCCTTCTCCAAACCCCACTAAAATGACAGTAAAGGAATTAAAGAGGTATAAATTCACAAGGACAAAAAGAGCGGGAGAATAATGACAGGAGAGAAATGTCAGCCAAATTTTGAAAGACGGAAAGTGGATGTATGAGTGGTAAGTGATTGAGGTTTCAATGTTTTCCCATCTGCTGAGGACTGGGTGGTGGGAAGTGAACATGAAGCCAGTTTAAGCCCCAGGACCCTGGAGAGCTACAAGAAACGGAGGCCCCAGTTATTTCTGAAGTCAGGGATGAAGAACAGGAGTGAAATCAGAGATTCTAAGGAGCTCCCCCCACACCTTCCTCCTACAGAGAGGAGACAATAGACCTGAGTTGAAAGGCTGGACTGGAGGACACTAGAAAATGAAAAGTGCAACTGACAAAGACACTCAAACCCTCCTTTCTCTGGTTTCTGGGAGTCCTGGTTACCTGGTTCATACTCACCTCCCTCTGAAGTGGGAAATCCACTGTTTCCTAAAAAAAAAAAAACCTGGCCTACCCAAAAGAAAAATAAAATCTACAGACACTGATATATTGGAGTCCCTCCACGAAGCAGGCAAGTCACCACCTAGGGCTCCCACAAAGAGGCCAACCAGTCAACAAGATCAACCCAGACACAAATCATTGAGTCTGCTTTTCAGTGCCTCACTTCAAAATTCAAATGGGCATCCAAGCAACACCATGTACATGTATCTATAGATTTTAATATATATACATATGTATTTCAGACAGGGTCTCACTCTGTCACCCAGGCTGGAGTGCAGTGGCACAATCACAGTTCACTGTAACCTTTGCCCACTGGATTCAAGTGATCTTCCCACCTCAGCCTCCCAAGTAGCTGGGACTACAGGTGAGCGCCATCACACTCACCTAATTTTTTTTTTTTTTTTTTTTTTTTGTAGAGATGGGGTTTCGCCCTGTTGCCCAGGCTGTTCTTGAACTCCTGAGCTCAAGTAATCTGCCCACCTCGGCCTTCCAAAGTGCTGGGATTATAGGCATGAGCCACCACACCCTGCCAACATCACCATGTTTTTTACCAAAACCTCTTAACATTAAATTCAGAGATGAACAACAGTGGGAAAAAGCAACTTGGAAGAAACAAAGACATTACAAAAAAATAAAAAATGCTAAACATCTTCAGAGAGATAGAACATTCATGAATAAAATGTCTAAGAAGGCACATTCAAAGAACAACAAATCACTTTTTGAAAGTTCAAAAGACAGTTTGGAAGATGATGGTGAGAACTCTTCCAGAAAGTAGAACAGAGGAAAAAGAGATGAATAATGGAAGACTAAAATATTAAAAGAAAAAGTAAAGATACAACACCCAAATAATAGTTTTAGAAAATAACAATAACAAAAATTAAAAATAAAAAAGGAAAGTAACATAGAAATTTTCCAAGAAAATTTTCCCAAACCTAAGAAAACTAGCTTCAAGAATCCATCAATTACCCAGCTCAGTAAGTGAGGCAAGTCCCATATTTATTTCTATCATCATGAAATTTCAAATTTTAAAAACTTTCCAGAGGGTTAAATGTTTTTAAAAGGTTTATAGTAGCATCATCACACATCATAACAGTTATGCTGGAAATTGAAGACAATAAATAATACATTTCTTCAAAATACTAATGCAAAAGTATTTCTTTCCAACCAAGAATTCCATAGCTAGTTAAAATTATTTCTCATTTGTGAAATACAGAATAAATATACTTTCAAATTGGCAACATCTCAAAAACTGACTCCCTGATCCCCTTTCTCCAGAAAAAGGGAAGCTTTTTTATTTTTTTCTTTTTCTCTAGAGAGAGTCCATGTCTGGCTGGGAGTGAAAGCACCATAGAGAAAGAGAGAGAGGGGATAGGAGTTTAGAAAGATTGAATCCTGGTATTATCGTTTGAGCCCTGGACACAGAAGTTAAAGTGTGGGCACAATATCTGCACTGAAGTCTCTGGGTCACTGTCAATTGCAACCTCTGGTAGTGAAAGTGCATCTCCCATTCTGCCTCTTTCATGAAGTTTCTTGAGTTAATAGCCCTCCTTTCTGACCACCTGTTATTTTCATTTATGATATTAATCTAAGGTCTCACTTCTTTGCAATGTAGATTTTAAGTTTCTCTCCTATGTATAAGCCTGTCCTTCCCAATGGGTTAAAGCCACTCTCGAATCCGAGCAGCAAGAGCTCTCCTGAATTCACCACTTTCCCTCACACACAATTGGCCAGCATGTTGATTCCTTTCTACCTCCTTGCTCTTCCCACTTTCTCTTACCTGAATTCTGACTAATTTCCTTGTTTTTGGTGTCCCTTCTCTAGAATCAATCCCCTACGCAACTGCTGGAGAGATTATTCTAAAATACCAGTGTGATAGTGATCCTTTTCCCTGCTTGAAACGCTTTAATTGTTCACTCCAAGCCAGAAGGATAAAATCCAACATCCTTAAAACTTTATGCAAGATTCAGCCCCAGACTACCTCCCACCTACATTCGTCTGAAGCCATTAGAGCTATTTCACTCCCCCATGACTCTGAAAATGCTCAGCCTGGCATCCTCCACCCGTTTCCACCTGTTTGATGTAGCTGTGTCCCCACCCAAAACTCATCTTGAATTGTAGCTCCCACAATTCCCATGTTGTGGGAGGGACCCAGTGGGAGGTAACTGAGTCATGGGGGCAGGTCTTTTCCATGCAGTTCTCATGATAGTGAATAAGTCTCATGAGATCTGATGGTTTTATAAGGGGAAGTTTCCCTGCACAAATTCTCTCTTTGCCTGCTGCCATCCACATAAGACATGACTTGCTCTTCCTTGCCCTCTGCCATGATTGTGAGGCCCCCCAGACATGTAGAACTGTGAGTCCATTAAACCTCTTTCCTGTATAAATTACCCAGTCTTGGGTATGTCTTTATCAGCAGCATGAAAACAGACTAATACACCACCTATTGTGAACAGTCTGACAAATCCCCACTCATCATTCTAGATCCAGCACAAATAAGTCCTGCTTTGCGAAACATTCCCTAGAAGTCACCCCTTTTCATATATGTTGCCTACTCCCTCCTTTATACCACGTGTCCTCTATGATGGCACCTACCATATGTCCTACAAGCTCTTGGTACATATTGGATTCCCATACTAGAGAATGAGTTCAGTTATGTGTTCCAAAATTGAGGTGGCATCTGTCCTTGGTAGATAATAAATGTTTGGTGAAGGGTCAATGAATTCTCTCTTCTAGAACTTAATTCTTAGCACTTTTATGAGAATAAACACTCAAGAGGTCTTTCACAAAATAAATGGAAGCTTCACTACATTCTGTAGGAGGTATCTGTTGGTTTTATCTGCCCCACATCAATTACCGAATACTCCAGTGCTGGTACTAGAATGATGATTTGCTTGAAGGAACTACCTCTCCCTTCCTCTCAGCCAGTGCAATGCTGGAGCCAACTCACACAGCTCATTGTGGAAACATGAGCTGATTTCAAACTCTTCACATAATTTCAAATGACTTAGAAACGAGGAACTTTCTAAGTCATTTGATATTATGTGGAGAGTTTGAAATCAGCCACTGTGGGAGAATTTACAGAGGGAAATTGGCAAATGCTAAAATGTTTCCTACCTCCATTCTCAGTTGTTCAAGATTTACTAGCTCATTCATGACCCTAGCCTATGTGGTTTAACGGAGAATGACTCCACCTCCAGTCCATCCAGGGTAGACACTTAGCTCAAGCCTGGCCAATCAGTGCAATTCAAGCCTCCCAAGGCCACAATGGTTGGTTCATGGATGAGCATATTAATTAGCATATTATTTCTGCCCAACCAATGGGAGTCTCTCCCAGGGCTGTTGCTAAAACTACTGAAGAGAAATACTCCTTGCCCTGAAATGGCTATCTCTAAGGATGGCAGATAATCCCAGAACTGCTGGGGCTGTCAGGGGGATAAAACCCAGGAGAGAATGCAACAAATACAGAGAACAGAGATAAAGAAGAAGAGAAGCAAGACCAGGACTTGCGTCATCGTTGGAGCTCTGCATTCAGCAATGACTCAGGCTGGTTCTCATTCCTAGACAGTCCAACTTTCTGAGTCAATAAAGGAACTTTTTCTTTGCTTAAGTCAGAAAAGTTTGGGTTTTTTGTCACTAGCAATTGAACATATCCTGCCTGATTTACAGCCTATCCCAGTTTATGTGTATATTCTTATAACGTGGAAGGCACCTCTTCTGGTAGTTACCTTGCTTAAAGCAATGACCCTTCCCTTGAACTGCCCCCTCCACCACCATCATGGACTGGGGCCCTCAGCAGCTGTCTACACCCCATGATCAGCCCCTCCTGGCCACAGCTGAATCTCTTCCTGCCCAGTGTTTGCAAGTTTCAAAGGGACAAACTGGAATTAAGTTACACTGCTGAGAACTCTTGAGAGGAAAGGGATACAACCCTCACTAAGTCCCTAGCTCCCTTGTGGCTGCATTGCTCAAGGCTGCTTCCTTCGTTTTATAAGAAATCTCAATAGGTACTTTATTTGGCTGAAGCTATTCGCTCTGCTTTCTGTACTCTGCACTAAAAGAAACATAACTCAGCCTTTCTCAAAGGGTAGCACGTGAGCCCATGGGATGCAAGACAGTTTTAGGTAATAAGGAGATTTTTTTATTCTAATAATTGTGTAGATATTTTAATGCATATTCAGAAAAATTTTACTAACACATCTAAAGGAATTCTGTGGATATCATTGCTTAGGATGAAGCTCAAACAGGTATTTTTTAATCTGTCCATTTCAAGAAAAACATTCAACAACAACAAAAAATCAGTCAAGGGTTCTTGACTGCAGCAACAGAAACTAACTCTGGTTAACTTAGCAGAAATGCAATGTATTAGCAGGAAATCAGGAAGTCCCCCAAATTGAGGGGACATTCAGAGAACAGGGCTGGGAAAATGAACAGCGATGCAGGGGAGCCGTGTCACAGGAACCACTTCAAGGACATCTCAGTAGGATAGCTCTCAAGTACCAGGGCCACTGCTGCTACTGGACTTCACTGCCATTGGGCTTGCAATACTGTCCCCAGTGCCTTTGCCACAAACACTTTCTAAATAAAGTACCTCTATGTCGCTCAAGGTGCAAGGGCAGATCATGATGGGAGCCAAGACAAGATGCCATGCCTGCACTACAGTGGGTAGAGAGAGGCAGTCCTTACCATGGGGTCTCAAACGTGGCTACCCACTGGGATCCCCTGGTGTATGAGTCAGGGTTTTCTAGAGAGAGCTAATAGGATAGACGTATATATAAAGCGGAGTTTATTAAGGAAATTGACTCACACGATCACAAGGTGAGGTCCCACAGTAGGCCATCTGCAAGCTGAAGAGGAAGGAAGCCAGTCCGATTCCCAAAGCTGAAGAACTTGGAGTCTGATGTTCAAGGGCAGGAAGCATCCAGCATGGGAGAAAGATGTAGGCTGGGAGGCAAAGCCAGTCTAGTCTTTTCACATTCTTCTACCTGCTTTTATTCTGGTTGCACTGGCAGCTGATTAGGTTGTGCCCACCCAGACTGAGAGTGGGTCTACCTTTCCTAGTAGTCCACTGACTCAGATGTTAATCTCCTTTCGCAACACCCTCACAGACACACCCAGGAACAATACTTTGCATCCTTCAATCCAATCAAGTTGACACTCAATATAAACCATCATACCTGGGGAGCTTTAAAACACATTACTACCTGGTCCTACCCCAGAAGTGCAGATTGTATTGGTCTGGAAAACATACACTGTGGGCATCAGGGCGGTTAAAGCCCCCCTGGGCATTCTATTACGCAATCGAGGTTGAGAACCGCAGGACTAGACCCTCTGGCTTCCACATTAGACAATTTTACCCATCAAAGAGAACTTGGCCTTATCTGAACTTTTTTTCCTGCATCCCCCAATTGATTTCTTTGCTCTCTTCCTTATATGTCTAGTGCTAATGCTGTTTTCAGCTCTTTTCAATTATGTGATTTCCTTATCTTTATACTATTGAGAATACCTTACAAGATTTCTTCAACAGCAACTAAATTTATCTGCCTGTCATTTTGTTTTCATTATCCATGATAGCAATCTCTTGCATGGCTTATGAGAACATATCAAGTGATTGGTTTTAAACCAACAAACAAAAATCCACCAAGTCAACATTTGTCGCAAGGTGTAGAGGGTGCTTGTTTGCTTTGGTGGCTTGCACATGATCTGCATCCAATTCGGGTGTTCACTCCAGCCCACAGAGACTTTTCTCCTGAGTCTGTACATGTTTGTTCTTATCTACTGTTCTCTCCTTATCACAAATAATGGTGTGCTGTTTCCTGGAGTGTGATGCTGTGGCCCAAGTTTCATTCTAATGAAAGCAATAATTCTGAAAGCTTGCTGAAGGAATAAAGATGCATGGTAATTGTCAAAAGTTCTTCATCTTGAACGTGAATAGGCATTTGCTCATTGTGATTGACAGCTGATGGCTTTTAGCTGTAGAATGTCTGTAAAAATAACAAGAATTTTAACAACCTATCTTCTGCCTTGCTTTTGGATGAGCTTATCAACAATGGAGACCTGGATCCATGGAACTTACAAGGGTATCAAATGCAATTTTTTTCTTATTGTGATAAGGAAGTACACATGACATGAAATCTACACGTTTAACAAACTTTTAAGTATACATTACAGTATTGTCAGCTATAAGCACAATGTTTTGCAACAGATCTCTAGAACTTTTCCACCTTGCTTAACTGAAACTTTATTCCCATTGAACAGCAGTTCCCCATTCCCCACACCCATTCCACACCCACCCACCCCCTAGCCTCTAAGCAACTGCTATTGACTCTCTGCTTCTATGAGTTTTATTATTTTCGATACCTCATATAAGTGGAATCATGCAGTATTTGTCTTTCTGTGTCTGACTCTATTAGTCTATTCTCACATTGCTATAAAGAAATACTTGAGCCTGGGTAATTTATCCAGAAAAGAGGTTTAATTGGCTCACAGTTCCACAGGCTGTATGGGAAGCATGGTGTTGGCATCTGCTCATCTTCTGGGGAGGCCTCAGGAAGCATCCAATCATGGCAGAAGGCAAAAGGGAAGCAGGTATCTTACACGGCAAGAGCAGGAGGAAGAGAGGGAATGAGAAAGGAGGTGCTACACCCTTTTTTTTTTCTTTTTTTTTGAGATGGAGTTTCACTCTTGTTGCCCAGGCTAAAGTGCAATGACGCGATCTCAGCTCACTGTAACCTCTGCCTCCCAAGTAGCTGGTTCAAGCGATTCTCCTACCTCAGCCTCCCAAGTAGCTGGGATTACAGGCATGCACCACCACGCCCTGCTAATTTTTTGTATTTTTAGTACCGACGGGGTTTCTCCATGTTGGTCAGGCTGGTCTCGAACTCCCAACCTCAGATGATCTGTCCGCCTCAGCCTCCCCAAGTGCTGGGATTACAGGCGTAAGCCACTGTGCCCAGCCAGTGCTACACACTCTTAAACAACCAGATCTTACAAGAACTCACTCACTATCACAGCAAGGGGATAGTGCAAAACCATTCATGAGAAATCCACCGCCATGATCCAATCGCCTCCCACCAGACCCCACCTCCAACGCTGGGGATTATAATGCGACATGAGATTTGGGTGGGGACACAGATCCATAATAAGTCCATACTGACTTATTTCACCCAGGTTTTGTTCATGTCATATATGAAAGCATTTCCATCTTCTTTAAGGCTCATTTATATTCCATCGTAGGTAGAGACCACATTTTCTTTATTCATTCATCTGTCAATGACACTTAGTTTGTTGCCACATCTTGGCTATTGTGAATAATGCTGAATGAATATAGGCGTGCAAATATTTCTTCAAGATTCTGATTTCAAATTTTTTGTGTAAATACCCAAAAGTGGGATTGCTAGACCATATGATGGTTCCATTTTTAATTTTTTGAAGAACCTCTATGCTGTTTTTCATAATGGCTGCACCATTTCACATCCCCACCAACAGCACGAAGGGTTCCAGTTTCTCCAAAACCTTGCCAACACTCATTATGTTTTGTTTTGTTGTAATTGTCATCCTAAAAAGTCTGAAGTAATATGTCATTGTTTATACTATTTATTTTATTTATTTATTTATTTTTGTTTGCTTTTTGTTTTTGAGACAGAGTCTCAAAACAGAGGCTCTGTTGCCCAGGCTGGAGTACAGTGGCACAATCATGGCTCACTGCAGCCTCAATCTCCCTGGCTCAAGTGATTCTCTCACCTCAGTCTCCCAAGTAGCTGGGACTACAAGTGCATGCCACCACACCCAGCTAAGTGTTTTTATTTTTTGTAGAGGTCTTGCTATGTTGCCCAGCTGGTCTCAAACTCCTGGGCTTGAGCAATCATCCCACCTCTGCCTCCCAAAGTTCTGAGATTATAGTTGTAAGC
This sequence comes from Pongo abelii, assembly GCF_028885655.2. Lineage (NCBI taxonomy): Eukaryota > Metazoa > Chordata > Mammalia > Primates > Hominidae > Pongo > Pongo abelii. Next base: position 56,602,308 of record NC_072006.2, on the reverse strand, counting down.
AACCATGCCCGGCCTCAATGGGGTTTTGATTTGCATTTCCCTGATCATTACCAATGCCATTTTTAACACAGCAGTGAATTCCAGTGATCAGCCATTTAGCCACCTGTGTATAACATTCATGTGTTTCCACTTCCAGCCTGCCACCACCCGCCCTAGAGTCATAGTCTGAGGATGCAGTTAGCTGGCCTTCTCTTTGCTTCCTCTAACCCAGGGTTCCTTTATCTCCACATTACTGACAGTTTGAGCCAAGTAACTTTGCATCATGGGAACTTCCCTGTGCTTAGAGGATGTTTAGCAGCAGCCCCAGCCTCTACTCACAGACACAGTAGCACACGCATCCATTGTGGCAATCAAAAATGTCTCCAGACATTGCTGCATGTTTCCTTGGGGAAGAATTGCCTTAGGTTGAAAACCACTATTCTAGTCCTTGCTACATATTAGATTTACCTGGGGAGCTCAAATGCCCAGACCCCATCCCAGACCAATGGCATCAGGATCTCTGTGCATGAATCCCAGGCTCTGGCATCGTGGACGTGGCCAGGGATGCTAAAGTGCAGCCAGAGCTGAGGCTCCCCCACCATCCTAAAGCAGCGAGCCCAACACTGCTTTGGCGTGCCCTCGTATCCTTCTCGAATATTTTCTAACTGGGCCCTCCACGTATCAACATGAGGAACTACCACACAGAAACAATATTTGCTCTTGTGTCAAGTGCCGTCTTGTAGAGTTTGCAATTTAATGAGGTCATGAGAGTGTGAGGGAAATAAGGTACTTTTGATATGTGAGTACATATGGAAAATTACCTAGAAAGGAGACCTAAAAGGCATAAAAGAAAATAAGTTCTGATCTGCAAAAGAAGAGCGAGGAAAATTAATGGGCAGATTGGAACCTGGGAAGTGCTTTGGGGTGAATGTGACCAAGTCCTCTTAGAGGCCAGAGGGGACTCGGGCACTTTGAGTCTTTTTTTTAAGTTCCTGGTATATTTTTAAATGTAATGGGTTACAAAAATTGTAGCATATCCTTAGCATTTTTTTTTTTGAGACGGTGTCTCACTCTGTTGCCCAGGCTGGAGTGCAGTGGTGCAATCTCAGCTCCCCGCAACCTCCAACTCAAGTGATTCTGAGGCCTCTGCCTCCCGAGTAGCTGGGATTACAGGCACCCGCCACCATGCCCAACAAATTTTTGTATTTTAGGTAGATACAGGGTTTCACCATGTTGGCCAGTCTGGTCTCGAACTCCTGACCTCAAATGATCCACCCACCTCGGCCTCCCAAAGTGCTGAGATTACAGGCGTGAGCCACCATGCCCAGCCTAGCATTTATTTTTAAATAACATCTGCATTATAATGTGCATACCATAAAATTCAAAATTTCAAAATATACAATGATTTTTAGTATATTCACAGAGTTGTGCAACCATCACCATTATCTAATTTCACAACATTTTTATCAACCCCAAAAGTAACCCCATATCCAATTGCAGTCACTCCCTATTCCCTGCAGCCTCCTGCCACCTGGCAACCACTAATCCACTTTCTGTCTATAGATCTGCCTATTCTAGACATTCCACGTAAATGGAACCATGCAATAGGTCACCATTTGTGTCTAGATACCGAGAAAACATCTTTAAAAAAAATAACAAAGCAAAACAAAAGGGAAAGCAAAGTTTTCCTCCCAAGAAGCAATGAAACATAGTGTCTAAGAGTTGGACTTTCCCATCAGACAAAATGCAGAGCAAATATTAATTCCCCTGGCTACCTTCTAGCTGCTTCATCTTGGGCAGACGCCATTGATCGATGACCCAGCAGACTTCTCCACACACTTCTCCCCTGCCCAGCTCTCAACACAGAGACTGGAAAGGCCAAATGGGCATTGTCCAGCCCTCCAGTTTTGGCAAAGAGCAATAACGGGAAGTCTCAGATGGTTGCTAGGAAAGGTATTTCTTTCTGCGATTAGAAAGAAATGCACTTGACGAACACATCCTGCCACTTGTCCCCAACCCCTTTCTTCCTTTGAAAAACGTGTGAAGGCAGGAAGCTCGGGTACATGGCTGCCACACTGTGACCATGAGGCAAAGGCCAAGAGGATCACAGAGATTCCAGCCCAGATTCTGATACTGATGAGCCACTGAACCCGTTCTAGTAACTGCCTTTCCATGGACTGGTACACATAAAAGATAAGCCCTGGCATGTCTAAGCTGCTATTACATGGGTTTTCTTACTTGAAGCATAAAGTATCCCTAACTAAGACGAAGTTATTTAATTTCTATGCACTAGTTCAAGCTTTGGTGGGTATAGCTCCCTCACCTTTGAACCAAGAATCTCTTACCATCTGTTGAACATAGAGCAGATTTTGCTTTTGGGGACTGTTTCTTTCCTTTGGGCACAAGCTCGTGGCAGTGGTATTTATTCTCCCTTAGGCAAGATGTGGGCCTGTTAGCCATCCTACACCAATCAGAAACCCCTCCTTCAAATTTGGATATTAAAGTAAAAAGTTATTGGAGTTCATTCCTTTCAGGAGTCTATTCCTATATTCATCCATGCATGAATTCATTCATTTATTCACTCATTCCAAAAATATATTTATCAAGCATTTAGTATATGCCAGTGTGAAGACATGAAATTGAAAAAACAAAGAAATTCAAGGAACTTTTATCCTAGGCAAGGGTGTCAAACAATAAACACATCAGAGTCTTATATAACATCAGCTGGTGATGAGGGTTATGAAAAAATTAAGTAGGGTAAAGTGAACAGATTTCAACAGGAATGAGGAAGTGGGGCTTCTGTCTTAGAGGATTGTCAGAGAAGCCTTTCAAGGAAACTATATTTGAGCAAAGAAGCTCTGGCAAGAATGTTCTAGACAGAGGGAAGGGCGAGTGCAAAGGCCCTGAGGCAGTAGCACGCTGAGTGTATTTGAGGACTATCAAGGAGCAAGTCACTGTGGCTGGGGCAGAAGGATGGCAGGGAAAGATAGTTGATGAGAAAGATGGAGACGTGACAGGAGCCAGATCAAGTCAGATCAAGTCATTTACTCAAGGATGAGAAACGCTTGGAGGAAGCAGCATCATCTGGCACAGGCTTTGACACAATCCCTCTGGCTGCTGAGTGGAGTGGAGACTGTCCAGGGGAAGGAGGAGGAAGGAATACCAGTGAGGAGGCAATGGTGATGTTTTAGCCAAGGAATGATGCTGCCTAGAACCAAGGTTATAATTGTGGGGGTTATATCCAGATTCTGGGTATATTTAGAAGGTGGAGCTGACCCAGTTTACGGAAGGACTGGATGAGGAGTGTGAGGGAAACAGAAGAGTCAATGATGATTCCAACACATTGTCCTGAGGGACTGGGTGCATACTGGTGCATGCAGGCTGCTGGGTGCTCATAGCAGCCTCCTCACTTTCCTCCCCATCTTTGTACTGAATGGAAAGGACACCAACACAGAGGAGGGCAGAGCCACAGGAGGAAGGGACTGCTGGATCCCTGAGTGACTGTGTGGAACCGAGCTCCCTGGGGATCTGCATCGTGGCACAGCAGGAGCTGAGATGTGAGGTGTGCCTCACAGATGCACTTGTTGTGTGCATGGGCACAGACAGCATCCTACAGAGATCATGAAGCCTCAAAAATGTCCTCATCAGGGCCACAATGAGACCAACAGTGGGCCTCAGGAAGGGCCGAGGCAGAGAATCACACGGAGGAGTGGGTTTCTAGTAGTCACAGTGACAACAGAAATCAAGATGTGGCCATTCCTGTGCTGTTGCTTTGTAGGACTCTGGGGCTGCCTCTCAAAAAGTCTGACCCCTCAGCCTTCTCCTGATTCAAAATTCCCAATATCCTTCCAGGACTTTCTCTTTGGCTTAACCAGAGTTAATTTCTGTAATTTGCAACCAAAGCCCCTTAATTAATAAAAATGGGTTAAACTGGCTTTTATGTGTGAGCACGGGATTCTAAATACCATTCTAAGCATGGGGGAAAAACATGTATTCTGAGAATCAACTAGCAAATTCGCAAATGAACTTTTGGACGCCACCCATTTCTCCGTTGGAGGCTGACGACTCCTTGCATGGCGTCGCTCCTCAGAGAGACAGCTTCTGCCAGTACAAGGTGGGGAAGTGTCAAATACGATTAAAACTTGATTGCTAATTCAAATGCTATTGTGCTTGATATGCTTGTCATGTAAAAGTGCACAATGTAGCTTAATAAAATTGATAGAACTCCCTTTGAAGATATTTTTGTCACAGAGGCACTCAATAAAACTGTTTCCATTAGGCTCTTCTGCCTCTTCCATATTTTGTTAGTGACACATTTTCATGAACTAGTCCAGGGCCCAGCAAGGCATGTTTTGCAAAGAATGTTTGGGGAAGAGGAGGAGTGTTTAGACTTTCCTTTTTTATTTTGCTGTAATTAGTCAGACCTCTACCAGCTGCCTAATGATGCAGTTCACGCAGGTCACTAGGAGACCAAGGCAAAGCTGTTTTGCATCAGAGTCATGTGTGATCAAATAAATAACCAACAGAGGTTATTGTAACTAACTGAAAACTAGCTAATTATAAATACCGAGTCCAAAAGTTAATCTGTTCAAGAAAATGTTTCTTTTTCTTCCTGCCTAAGTCCAACAAGTGTTTACAGCACGGGATCCAGGAGAAGTGCAGATTCACATTCACTAACAAGATGGTAGAGTTTGACTCCCTGTCTTTGGAAACAGCCAGCGTGGAACAGAAGTAGGAATGTGATTTCTCAGTAGTCATACAGACGAGCCCTGGAATGATGCCGGCCTGAGCTCAAAGCTGGGTGATCCTGGGCAAATTACATACCCCTGGAAATCAAATCTCATGTCTGTAAAACAGGAAAATGCTACAACTACTACTACCTCAACTACTACTACTACTATTTAACAGTAGTACTGCTAATGAATCACAATACTCATTTGATTGTAATTGACGGAAAATCCAATTCAAACTGATTTTGCAAAGAAAAAGCAGATTAATTGACTCAAATATTTGAAAGTATTGAAGAAAGAGCTGGCTGCTAGCACAGCCCGATTTGGGAGCTCCAAACTCTCACCAGTACCTGAGATCTCTTAGCGCAGCCCTCACCACATCAGCTTCACCCTCAGGCTGACCAGCTCCCTACCGTGGCCGGCTGCTCTTGGCTTCCCTGTTTTCTAATGAGAAATAGAACTCCTCTCCCCAGCCATTCAAACTTAGGCCCAAATTGTATCATGTCCCCATCCCTAAACTGTCCCCATTCAGTGGTGCTCTGATTGTCCACGTGCTCATGCATGGTGGAGCCATGGATGACGTCAGGGCTGCTCAAACCACAGGGATGGATTGCAAGGAAGAGAGAGTGCCCCAGAAGGAAACGATGTCTGTTACCTGGACAAGGGAGGATGCACACTGGGCAGAAAAAATGTCCACCACCAATACCTGCTTTATTAGAACTGTTGGAAGGTTCCATAAGACAATATTGGCCTAACACCTGTGTCAGTTAAGAACTCTTTTGATGTTGGGGTTAAAAGGTTTTGGAACTAGATAGAGGTAGTGGCTGCATAATGTTATGAACATACTAAATGTCACTCAGTTGTTCTTTTTAAGATGGTTAATTTTATAATCTGTGAATTTCACCTCCATATTTTAAAAAGAATGCTTTTCATTGCAAATAACAGAAAACTCTAAGCCAGGGGCTTAAAAAGTAGAGAATGTATTTGTCTTATGCAACAGGAAGTCTAGAAGTTGACAGGCCAGCGCTGGTCAATGAGGCCACCTAGGACCCTGACCTTCCTTCTTTCCGCTCCACCCCGCTCAGCATGAGGCATTGATCCCCCTGGTCACAAGATGGCTGTGTCTCCTCCAGGCCTCACATCTAGATTCCAGATATGAAGGATGAGAAAGGCCAAGAGACAGTGGAGGTGGGGAGAGAAGGAAGGGACTGCATATGTATCAGGAAAGCAGAAGTTTTCATAGAAAGCCCAGCTTCAGCCTTACTGATTAGAACTGCACCAGATGGCCACCCCTGGTTGCAAGAGAGATGGGGGAAGAGCGTGCTGGTTATCTGGACACACTGCATGCTTGAAAAAAGTTGGAGTTCCACTAGTAAGGAAGAAGAGAGATACTGGATGAATAGCAACCATTGTCTACTATGTGCCTGGGACAAGGTAGGACTTCAATAAAGGGCAGTGGAAGTAGAAGTAGCAGATTTTGATACTGAAAGTCTGAAAACAAAAGATACAGTCCTCCTGGTTATTACCTCCGAAAGCTCACTGATTTTTCAGGTGTGGGTTGAAATCGGTTTATTTTTAGTCTTAAATGCAAGCTGACTGAGCAGGGGGAAAATGAAAAGGTAAGTGAAAAAGACCAGTAATCCTCTTCTGCCAATCATTTGCCTTTTTCTTTTTCTTCCTTTTCTTTTCGTGTGTGTGTGTGTTTAATTTTCTTTTGAATGCAGCTGAACTGCATCTGAAACAGTCCCCTATCATAGCAAAATCTGGGAGGCAGGTTTACCAGATCCCAAATTTACTGTCTTCAGCTACCCCCAAAAAACAATTATTTGTAAATGCCTTTGTTTTTCAATCCTGATACCTACCTGTAACTTACATGTTTACATAGCAAATGAACATACTGAGTATGACTTCTCACTCAAGGAGCAATGAAAACATGAGAAGTCGTTTTAATAAAGAGAATTTGTACCGCCTGGCGTGGTGGCTCACACCTGTAATCCCAGCACTTTGGGAGGCCGAGACGGGCAGATCACAAGGTCAGGAGATCGAGACCATCCTGGCTAACATGGTGAAACCCCGTCTTTACTAAAAATACAAAAAATTAGCTGGGTGCGGTGGCAGGTGCCTGTAGTCCCAGCTACTCGAGAGGCTGAGGCAGAAGAATGGCGTGAACCCAGAAGGTGGAGCTTGCAGTGAGCCGAGATGGCGCCACTGCACTCCAGCCTGGGCGATAGAGCAAGACTCCATCTCAAAAAAAAAATAATAATAATAATAATAAAATAAAATAAAAATAAGGAGAGTTTGTAAAGGGAATCTGAGTGAAGGCATAGGAGGAACTCGGTTTATATCCAGACATTGAAAGGACATCAAAGAAAGCATGAAAAAGAATCCCAGTAATTATTTTCATCATGGAACCTGTATCTATTGATTTTCAATGTTCAGCTGATTGTAAAAAATACCAGCTGCATAACGAAATGTCATTTACATAAGAGTATGAATTGCCTGCAACATGAACAGAAACTTAATTTTCTAATAGAAACATATTTCTGGGTTTTTTTCTCATGAGAGATATTATCCTTTATTTTTAAAAGTCATTTGACTTTTAAAGAGATATTGAAAATCCCTCTCATAGTCCCAGCCCATGGGGGAAGCCTACTTCTCACACATCCATCCCAGGCTTATTTTTATATCTTTTTATGCAAACATCCATACATGTATTCAAACAAAAATGGAATCACATGATAATGCTAAGGGCAGGAACACTTATTCTCTAGTCCTCATGTTTCCCTATGGAGGGACCACGATCATGGTAAGACTCCTGTCCTCACCCCACAAAAGAGTAAGTTAATTGATTGATGGGTGTATTAGTCCATTTTTACACTGCTATAAAGAACTAACTGAAAGTGGGTAATTAATGAAGAAAAGAGGTTTGACTCCCAGTTCTACATCCTTAACAGGAAGCATGGCAAGGAAGCTTCAGGAAACTTACAATCATGGCAGAAGGCAAAGGGGAAGCAAGCACATCTTAGCATGGTGGAGAAGGAGAGAGAGACTGAACGGGGAAGTGCCACACCATTTTAAACCATCAGATTTCATGAGAACACAGTCACTATCATGAGACCAGCAAAGGGGAAATCAGCCCCCATGATCCAATCACCTCCCACCAGGCCCCTCCCCTGACACGTAGGGATTACAATTTGACATGAGATTTGGGTGGGAACATAGAGTCAAACCATATCAATGGGTGATAGCCATTTGTCCACATATCTCAACTAGTTAAGCTAACATACTAAAAGGCTATTCGCAATTTGCTCCCTTTCTTCTCTGCCCCAGAACCAATCTTTGAAGCAACAATCTTCCACAAGCATAACTTTTGCCTGGGTGGGCTATAATGAGCCCATGTGGATACACTCCTAAGCTATATCCTCCAATAAAACTTTTATCCGTAATGAAGATGATGTTTTTATCACCATCTGTCTGACTTTTGCGGTTCTCTCTCAATTGATTCAAAACTTAAACAAGAAAGAATATTACTTTATTAGGCCCCACTCAAGCCCCAACATACACACATTCATTATTAACAGACTTTCATATGACAATATTTTGTGGACACATTTCCACAGTGATAAAGATTAGCTTACCTACTGGCAGGGCTAAATACGTGTATTAGTCTGTCTTCATGCTACTGATAAAGACATACCCAAGACTGGGCAATTTATAAAGAAAAAGAGGTTTAATAGACTCACAGTTACACATGGCTGGGGAGCCCTTACAATCATGGCAGAAGGCGAAAGGCACATCTTCCATGGTGGCAGACAAGAAAGAATGAGAGCCAAGTGAAAGGGGAAATTCTTATAAAACCATCAGATCTCGTGAGACTTATCCACTACCACAGGAACAGTATGAGGGAACCACCTCCATGATTCAATTATCTCCCACCAGGTCCCTTCCACAACTCATGGGAATTATGGGAGCTACAATTCAAGATGGGATTTGGGTGGGGACACAGCCAAAACATAATACCTAACTACATTGTGCATTAATACATACATCCTGCATGGTATAAGAATTTATTTGGTCAATCTCCTATTGATAGGCAGTTGAGTGCTTTCAGTTTTTCACTGAAATAAACAACAGTGCAATGAGAATCCTGGCACATACATCTTAATGTACTTATCCAATTATTTCCCTAGGTTAATTCCTACAAGTGAAATTGCTGGATCAAAGCACATGGACAAGAAGTATCTGTGGCACTTATTGCAGAAAGTTTGCATTGGTGGAAACTCGAGTGTCCACTTTCCCACATCCTTACCAGCACTGAGAATTTTCTTTTTCATGTCTTCCACCTCTCTGAAATAAAATTAATACCTGACTTTGTTTGCAATTTCATTTTTACTGAGGCTGCATAATTTTTCATATACTTAATTTATTTTTCTACGAATTGCCTGAGGATATTAAATTTTGTTACCCTAGCCAATGACCATAGAGGCATTTGTTCAGTGTCAATTTACATCAAAATTGCCTCTCCCAGCCTCTTCTCTCACCACTCTGCTCATGCACCCATCCTAAAGTCAAGAATCAGAGTTGTAAGCAACAGAAACCACCTCTGGCTACTTTGAGTGGAAATGGAATTTAATAAAGGATATTTTGTGATCAGACAATCTCCATGAGAAACAGAAAACCAGCTCAGCCAGGAAACAAATCCAAAAGCTCCTGAAGAACTACCTCATGAAACACCGTGGAGCCCCTCTAGACTCAGACCCAGGAGCTTGCACCACCTGCATCACTGTGTGGCTCTGAACACCACCACGAAAGCCCCCGGAGCTGCTGGCTCCAGAAGCTGGGTGGAGCCCCCACAGCACTCCCCAACATGGGTCCCACATGGTGCCTGCTTCAGCTCACCAGCAAGAAGCTCAGGGTCTGGGGTGGGGTATCTGGCTGTAGCTGTGCCCTAGCTGCAAGAGAGGCTGGGAAGGTGAGCCTCTGCCTGCTGCAGTGGATGACAAAGACATCTGGGACATTTTCCAAGCCTAGGAAAAATGCACACACACACACACACACACACACACACAAAACAGAGGTTTGAACAACCAAAAGAAATAGCAAATGTACAATTCTTAAGGACCAGATCCATGTCTATGACACCTTTAGATGTTCAGAAGCTTCCATCTGTTCTATCCAAGTCAGGAAATCTGGAGTTCCTCCTCATCTACCCCTAATACAGCAATTATCTCCCTTTTATAAATGCTGATTACTCTCTCTAAAATGGTCTCTCTTCTGACTGTCAAAATGTTGGTCCAAACTACACCCCATTAAAAATTAAACTTAAAATATATTGTAGAATCTGAAGTTTCAAACTGTAACCCATGAGAAAAAAAATCAACTTGTTTTCTGCTTCTTGCTACATTTCAAAGGAGACATTTGATTCATTCTTATGTGGAGGATGACTTTCCCCAGGATGGAAGACAAACATTCTCAAACAGACGTGGTCCCTGTCCTCCTGGTACCTACAACACTAAAAAGGAAAAAAAAAAAAAAAAAAAAAAAAGTTTGGAGCTTCCTGTAAGCGAAGCCATGAAGGTTCCATGAGATTGGGGCACCTGGAAAGGGCATGGAAGCTGAGCGCCCCTTCCCACATACCTTGCCCTATCCATCTCTTCATCTGGTGTTCATCAATATCCTTTGTAATGTCCTTAACAGTAAACCGGAAAACATGTACACCTAACAGCATGGTAAGGAAGCCCCAGAAGGATGTTTCTAAAGACCACGAGCGAGTCTGAAATCTGAAATCACGCCAAGGACTCTCTGCTTCTCTTTCGCTTGGGGTGTCTACCTGATGCTGCCACAACCAACTGAAACATAACATTAACAACAAAATTAGTTTTTTTGTAACTGAAAAAAAAAAAAGTGCTTAATGAATGAACAGGAACTTCTTCCTTAATCCAGAATTCTTCCAGCAATTCCTTTCCATTTTTTTCTGCACTGCAGCGATGGAGGCCTGTGATGAAAAATCACCTAATGGTGTTGATTGATAACTTGACAAGTGTAGACAGATATGAACGTGTTTTGATATAGGCATTCAATTTGCTTGACTTTCTCTTTGCCGCACTGGATGGTGCCTCCCAGAAACGGTGATTGGGCATCTATGTGTCTCAAAGACCAAACTATCTCTGCCCTTGAAGAAAGAGGATCTACTTTTATAACATTAGCAATCAGAGCTCCATTTGAATGGGCAATCAGGCCCTTTCCAGAGAGCTCTGGATGGTGTTGGGGAGGGCTTCTGTACCCATTCTTGTCAGCAGGATGGGACCCCCAGGAGGTAATTTCCAAAGCTGGGATGTGTGGACCCTGTGTATAACAAAAATTTTATTTTTTAACTTTTTTTAATATTATAAAATATGCATTGGAAAAATCCAAATATTATAATATTTATAATAGTAAAAAATATGGACTGGAAAAGAAATATACCACAAGAAGAGTAGTGGTTGTCTTGGTGAGGTTAAATTAATAAGATTTTTACATTGTTTTTATTTCTTTAATCTTCTGCTATACCACTGCCCCCTCTCTCCCTTCATCATCACTAGTGGAGGATCTGCCCAGCTTTCAAGACCCATCTGCTCTCTCTCCTTCCTTCCTCCCCATTTATTTGTCTTCTCTCTCCTTCTCCTCTCTCTCATTCTCTTCTCTTTCCCATTCATTTTCAAATCAATATCTCTTCCCCCTCCTCTCTCATTTACTTTGTCTCTCTCCCATCCATCCTCATTTTTCCTACCCAGCTTAGCAACTCACAAGACCTCTGGCCAGCTCCACTGTCTCTGGCTTGCATGGCTGGGATTAGATTTAATTGTGTATTCATCTCATCTCTGCTGGTGCTACTGCCCTCTTTGTGGGCACAGACTCTATTTAACTCATTTTTAACTTCAAGCCACGAGTAACACAGCAGCTTACACAGGTTAGGTACTCAACAAATGTTCACAAATGTGAATTATCATGTTGTCTTTAACCAAGGAAGGTTTACCTTATCAGAATAATGGTCTCCAATGCCACTTCTAAGAAATTGAATCTGCTTGAACCTAGCAATATCCTTGAAACTGGGGCTTGAGGTTTTCCATGAAAGCCACACGTGGCACCACGGAAGCTGTCCCACCTCCTCACAGGCATCAGGTGGGTCCTCATGAAAACTTCCATAACTGTCTCCCAGGTCAGAACTTTAGTAAGTTATTCCTGGTTTTAAGAAATGAGAAAGCTGGGCGCAGTGGCTCACGCCTGTAATTCCAGCACTTTGGGAAGCTGAGGTGGGCGGATCATCTGAGATTGGGTTCGAGACCAGCCTGAGCAACATGGAGAAACCCCATCTCTATCAAAAATACGAAATTAGCTGGGCGTGGTGGCGTGAGCCTGTAATCCCAGCTACTCGGGAGGCTGAGACAGCAGAATCACTTGAACCCAGGAGGCAGAGGTTGCAGTGAGCCGAGATCGTGCCATGGCACTCTAGTCTGGGCAACAAGAGCAAAGCTCCATCCCCCCCCAAAAAAAAAAAGAAAGAAAGAAATGAGAAAATATAGTTCCGAGGATAGAAATGCTGACCAAAAATGTAAACCTGCCCTGTGATCAAGAGACTCCGCTAGAGATTCTACAGACACACCCACAGGTGTGTAAACATGGATGTCTCTTGCAGAGCTGTTAAAAATATCCAACAAGTGGGCCTGGCACAGTGGCTCACGCCGTAATCCCAGCACTTTGGGAGGCCAAGGCTGGTGGATTGCTTGAGCTCAGGAGTTCAAGACCAGCCTGGCCAACATGGTGAATCCCTATCTCTACAAAAAATATAAAAATTAGACAGGTATGGTGGCACACACCTGTAGTCCCAGCTACATGGGAGACTGAGGCAAGAGAATCATTTGCTTCCTAGAGGTGGAGGCTGCAGTGACCTGAGATCGTGGCACTGCACTCCAGCCTGGGCAACAGAGTAAGACTCTGTCTCAAAAAAAAAAAAAAAAAAATACATATATATGTGTGTGTGTGTGTATGTGTGTGTATATATATGTACATATATGTGTATGTGTGTATATGTATACATATATATATAGAGAGAGAGAGAGAGAGAGAGAACAAGTGGCTCTACCTTCAATCCCTCAATCCCTGGTTAAATAAATGAAAGAACATGCATATAGACTATAGAATATTCTTCAGTAGTTATAAAGAATGAGCTAGATCTACAGGTAGTGAAATGAAGAGATGGCCAAGATACAATTGTTCACTAAGAAAAGCAATATATCAATACATAGACTACGATTCCATCAGAAAAAAATAATAAAAACTAAAGGTTTTCTTTTCAACTACACATGTGCACAGGAAATGTCTTAAGATACACATTTAAATCTGAACAGTGACTATTCTGGGGAAGGAAGAGCATTTGCAGGAAAGAATGAAGAGGAACTATCATTTTTGACTCTATGTTAAGAATTATATTATGAAATGCTTACGGTTTGAATTTTTATAAAAACATGTTTCTGTAATATAGGTGTAATTATAAAAATTTAAAAAGAATGGTAATTTCAGGACAAAGTTAGAGAATTCCCAAACATGTTAATGAAGTCTTTTGTACAACAACATGAAATAAATGTATATTGATAAAATGCAGACATTAAGTTTAAATAACTTTTACATGTCTGCGTTATATCAATATCATGTTGAACTACAGCCTTAACCTAAAACTGTTTAAGAAAAATGTAATGCAATGAAATAACATAAATTGAGAAAATCCTGTTATTTTTTCTGAAAATTAGAGAGAAAGTCGTAATTTGTTTTTAAAGGTGGTGTAGCCCAGTGTGGTTTTAAGAATACCAACATCTGCCAGGCACGGTGGCTCACGACTGTAATCCCAGCACTTTGGGAGGCCGAGGCAGGCAGATCACCGGAGGTCAAGAGTTCAAGATCAGCCTGGTCTGACATGGTGAAACTCCATCTGTACTAAAAAATACAAAAATTAGCCAGGTGTGGTGGCAGATGCCTGTAATCCCAGCTACTCAGGAGGCTGAGGCAAGAGAATCGCTTGAACCCTTGGAGGCTGCAGTGAGCTGAGATCATGCCATTGCACTCCAGCCTGGGCAACAAGAGTGAAACTCCATCTCAAAAAAAACAAAAAAAATACTAGCATCTCATACAACATAGTCTGAGAAACCAGAGGGAAAAGAGAAAGGTAATGAGTCTAGAAAAACTAGAATCAAAGAAATGTAGGCCATGACTATTGTGGAGACAACATGAGCTTAAGAGACTGAAATCCTGAAAAACAAACTGAGACTCTCCTGTAAATTGTTTTAGATAACAAAAGCCACCCTGGAAAAAGTGACAGGATCACCCACCCAGAGCCACACTCCCTCTCTTTGTCTTTTCACATAAGATCTAAACAGACAATATTAATATTTACAATAAATTTTCTTCATGCAGTAACATATAAAGAGAAACAATAGTCAAAAGACCTCTGGGATTACAATAATTTAAACTTATGTCTTTTGCTTCTATTGTACCATAATACCGCTGGGACTGTATACATATTGAAAGATTCAGGGTCATGTATACTTCTTAAAGTGAAATTTCACACATATAAGCTGAAAATAAAACAATGTCTGGGAGGAAATTTCGTAACATGCTCAACAAGAATCATATCAGAATTCATCGTCTTATAGCCTTTTTTATTTTTATAAAAAGAAAAAGAATGTTAAATACACAACTAAATAGCGCCCTCTAGAGGAATATATTGTTTATAGAAAATACTCAGAATTTGACCTATTTCCAGAAAATATTGCATCTCACATTTGGTATGGATAAAACAGACTATGCTTAGAATGTATTGCTTTAAATCACAACATTCTTTGTTAAGGTCATTTTTTTAAGTGTTTATTCTTTTCAGCTATTAAATGCAATTTTGGTCAGTCTTTAAAATCTCGTTTTCTTCTCAAATCATATCAAAACTGGAACCACAATCACTTTTCTTATTAAAATACCATCCTTTGTTTAAAAATCCTTGAATGCAAGAATGAACCCAAATGATTGTAAGATGGGAACACATCTACCCCCTCTTAAATACTTCTTAAATATTTATCTTTTTTGGGCTTCGGCAAAAATCTGCTGATGTCATCTTGTGGCCTGATGCAGATGACAATAACAACCAAATTAAAATCCCTCTCTAGGCAGAATGGAGAGATTCTGAGAAAGCCTACTGCAGCATAATCTCAGAAAAGCACCCAGGACTGGCGATCTTTACATAACCATTCATCATAGTTGGTCTCTGTTTATACCACATGAGTGAAATTCAGGAAAAGATTTTTATTTTTTATTTTATTTTATATTTTTTGAAATGGAGTCTCACTCTGTCACCCAGGCTGGGATGCAGTGGCATGATCTCAGCTCACTGCAACCTCCATCTCCCAGTTTCAAGCCTCAGCCTCCAGAGCAGCTGGGATTACAGGTGTATGCCACCATGCCTGGCTAATTTTTATATTTTTAGTAGAGACAGGGTTTCACCACGTTGACCAGGCTGGTCTCAAACTCCTGACCTCAAATGATCCGCTTGCCTCAGCCTCCCAAAGTGCTGGGATTACAGGCATGAGCCACTGCACCTGACATGGAAAAGATTTCTAAACTTAGCATGTGGAGAAGGTTCAACATATGACCGGAAAAGTCAGCAACAGGAAGTGTCACAAAACAAGGTTCTCAAACAAACACAGAAACATTGAACTTTTTGAACGAGGAGAGCATTTAGAGTTACCCAATATCTCACCATCATAATTTTCATCATATTAACATCCCATGTGTCCATTTACTGACTTAATGTTTGTCTTTAACCAGCTTGACTTTAAATAAAGGAGGGCTAAGATCATATTTCATATATAGACACTAGCCATAAAAATAAATAAAATATTTTAAAACAGTATTATTATATGCCAGATACTATAGTTTGGATTGAAGACTGCTTTCTTCTGTTAAAAGAGGGAGATTAAAAGAGAAGAGAGGAGTCTGGGTCAAAAGAGCACCCGATGGAGACTTTCTTGTCAATATATATGGAGGGCTGAATGAGAGATGAGAACACTTCCTGCCTGTGATTCCCTGCTATTTAAAGCGAGTGTCCATGTGGCACCAAAATCATCTCCCATATTGGCAGGTCTCTGTCTCACACTTTAGGAAGCATTAATCAAACTCCCACTTCTCATATGATTCATGGAAAAAATATAACTCAAGAAGGGAAAGTGCGTGCCCACAGTCCCTATAACAGACATGGTGCCTGGCTCACAGCCCCTAAAAGGCCCTTCCATTTTACTAGGCAGGTGCAAAAGTAATGGCAAAAACCGCAATTACTTTTGCACCAACCTAATAGTATTCACTAGGGTAGTTCCCTCTGCCAGCATCCTCTCTCTTTGCTGAAGGAGTTTCCCTGGTGGCAGGAACCCACTCTGCTCATGCACTCAGGGCAAGCCAAAAGTCTGGGAGAATTAACATCCCCAGGAACAGCTCTCAACCAATGACTAACAGGACTGGGGTATAAATACCCCAGCTCCCTCTCCCCCTTGGTGGGAGAGGTGGGAGGGGCATGCTTTCCATATCCACTTGGGATTAAACTCCAGTTACCCACAGTGGTAACTTGCTTAATAATGCATCCTTTCTTGGCTCACTACTAGTCTAACATCCCTACTCCTTTATGGGTGTTTCCTGGGACTACCACTCAATAAACTAGTTGTACTCAAATTTGTGTCTGCTCTACCTCTGAGGAATCCCAAATTAAAACAAGTAGTAAATTAGTAGTACAGTTCTTTTTTTTTTTTTTTTTAAGAGATAAGATCTAGCTCTGTTGCCTAGGCTGGAGTGAAGTGACCATTATAGCTCACTGCGGCCTCAAACTCCTGGATTCAAGCAATCCTCCTACCTCAGCCTCTCCAGTCGCTGAGACTACAGGTGCACATCACGACACCCCTGGCTGATTTTATTTTTAGTAGAGATGAGGTCTCATTATGTTACCCCAGCTGGTCTCAAACTCCTGTCCTCAAGCAATCCTCCCACCTGGGCCTCCCAAAGTGCTGGGATTGCAGGTGTGAGCTGGCCAAGAGTCAGTTCTTAAACCCAGTTTTTCTACCTCCAAGTCTAGGATTATTTTTATTTTTTCTCTCTTTGCCAAGGTGTTTGGACTAACCAAGCCAGCTCTAAAAAGATGGTGGCTTAAAATTATGATTATGCCAACTATAGGGTGACCAACCATTCTGGTTTGCCCAGGACTATGGGTTCCCAGGGGGTGGGACTTTCAGTGCTAATACCAGGAAAGTCCTGAGGAAACTGGGAACAGTGCCAATCACCATAACCAGCTACTTCTTTTCCCTCGGGGTAGAGGACCCCACAGTTTCCAGTTCACAGACCCTGGACCTCCCATATTTAACAAATAGGCTCAATCCATAAAACATCACTTCAATAGTTAAGCATTTGGGACTCACCCAAAGTGCAGTACTCAGCACTCAGGTAGCAGACACAATGGTTCTACTCTCTGCTAGTGATGTGTTTGTTTTAGCGTATATTAGGAAAAAATTTAGCACAACAAATCTTTGATTTTGTAGACATTCTTGTGAAACAAGATGCCAAGATTGGAATTAAGCTTGATTTTTTGAGTTAATTTAATAAAAAAAGAAAATAATAGTATGCATTTATATATCGATGGCAAAAAAATCTTTGACTCTGAAAACTTGGAGAAAATTTGACTACGGATAATACTAAAATCCTTTTTAACTTGTTACATAAATTAAATGTGATTATTTAATCTGATAAGCAGATATCCAACTGATTACGTCCTTAAGTGACCATTCCTCTTAACCTATTAAAGACAAAAATTACCATCTGTCAGCCAGCATGGTGCTGTGTGTCTGTAATTCCAGCTACTCAGAAGGCTGAGGCAGAAAGGCCGCTTAAGGCTAGGAGTTCAAGTCTAGCCTGGGCTGTAGCAGGCTACAGCAAGGTGTAGCAAGATCTTATCACTTAAAAAAAATTACTATTTGTCAAGATTACAGACAAATGAATCCAGTGGTCTTTACCAGGTGGCACATAACAAAAATACATTTCAATTACTCTATTTAAGGGGCCCTTGCTATATAAGGCTGGAAAAATTAAATCCCTGAATAACTGCTGGGTGCCCATCACTAGACTGTTTGTTTTTTCAGAAAATACGTCCCAAGCACACAACCCTTGTGCCAAACATTCTGCCTGGTCTTTTATCCAACCGTGAGAACAGCAAACACAACCCCTGCCTCGGCAAGTTTACAACCAAGAAGGCAATAGACATTAACTGAGTAATTACATAAATAAATATGCAATTATTATAATTAAATAAAAAAATCTTTAGCATGCTATGTTCATTTATGCAGGAAAATGTACCTTTATTTTCTATAACTGATCTTAATCTTGCTCTTTGACCCCTGGGTCAATGGGGTGGGCAGATGGGATGGGTAGAAATAGAAATTTAAATTTGCCAATTAAGGCATCTCAGTCTGTTGTTTACATACAGTATCTTTTGGCTTAAAATAAAACCTTTCAAGTAACTTTTTATCTCTTTTGGCTGAGTTTCTCCCCCACCTGCTTTCTAAGATTACTTTCCTCTCTGTAAAGAAGTTTGGTTCTTTCAAAAATTGCCAGGCACGGTGGTGCATGCCTATAATCCCAGCTACTCAGGAGGCTGAGGCAGAAAGATCCCTTGAGCCCAGGAGTTCAAGACCAGCCTGGGAAACATAGTGATACCCTATCCTGTTTTTTAAAAAAATCAATAACCTGTGAAGGGACCCTGGTGATCACTTCCTATGGTCCTTCCTTTCTTGTTACTGGGGTTGCCCCTGCTCCTCTCTGCTCCCCGCTCCCCATTTCTGCCCCAGCCTCATGGTCCTGGCCCTCTGCATGCCCATCACCTACAATCTCAGAAATAGAGGCCACACCCTACATACGGCAGGATTACGAATTTAAACTCTACCACTCAAGTAACAAGTAGAGCTTCTTTGTTTTCCATAACTGGCATCTTCTCCCTCTAGAGCCTCCTCCCCTGTATGGTAACCATGAACCACGTGTGACTATTTCCATTTACACTGTAATCAATTAAAATTAAAGAAAATTATAAATTCAGTGTCTCATTGCATGAGCCTTATTTCAAGTGCTCGGTAAAACTGACCCATGTGGCTAGTGGCTACCACATTGAACAGGGCAGATATAGACCATGATCATCCTCACAGAAAGTTCAATTGGACGGCGCAGGTCTGAAGCCCAGAGGAAGTAAAAACAAACTTGCCCATTAAGGCATTTCAGTCTCTTCTGGTTTTAAGATAGTCTGTACCCATTTCAAAGAATCTTTTGAGCAAACTTTTTTTAGGTTTCTCTTCACTCCTCTTCCAACAGAGGGTGCCTGCATTGAAGTCTCCCAGGAATTCACAAAAGTAGTGTGACATCCAAGGGCTGGATGGCCACAACCCTAGAACTAGGGGAACTGAGGTCAGAGTTTCTCCAGATCCCCTGGAACAAGGAAGCCTCCAGATGACAACGTTATGCCCGTTTTCTAAGTGAGAATAATGTTGCCAAGAACTTAAACTATTTGTCCAGTCATGAAGCCCAGAAGGAGTGGAGTCAGGATTCAAACCAGGTCTTCTCCTGTGAGACCTCAGCTCTCCCCATCCCATCCCATCGCCTCCTTACTGCCCCACAGTGCAATACATCTCCTTGCTCAAAGGCATGACCCACCGAAGTTTGGTGGACCACTGCAAAAATCTTCACTGGGGAACCCAAGGAGTGGATGGTCAGCATCCTCATCAAACCCAACTAGAGCTGTTGTTCTGAGGGCTCTTCGACCAATTTTCTAGTGTTAAGGAACTTTATTTTTATTTTTTTATTTTTTTTTTATTTTTTTTTTTGAGACAGTCTTGCTCTGTCACCCAGGCTGGAGTACAGTGGCGCGATCTCAGCTCACCGCAAGCTCTGCCTCCTGGGTTCATGCCATTCTTCTGCCTCAGCCTCCTGAGTAGCTGGGACTATAGGCGCCCACCACCATGCCCGACTAATTTTTTGTATTTTTTAGTAGAGACGGGGTTTCACCATGTTAGCCAGGAGGGTCTCGATCTCCTGACCTTGTGATCCGCCCACCTCGGCCTCCCAAAGAGCTGGGATTACAGGTGAGCCACCATGCCCAGCTGGAACTTTAAGTGTATTATAATTGCCTAAACAATGTCCAGGAATCTTGAATTCTATCTTGTCACTCCTGACATGGGAATTACATGTATCGAGTACATAATGCATGCCAAGCACTGTGCCAAGGATGTTCCAAGGTCATTCTCTTACATGATCCTCACAACAGGTTTTTTTTTTTAGGTAGTTACTATCATTATCCCCATTCATTAATGAGGGAATAAAGCTCAGAGAGCTTCCGCCATTGGCTAAGATGCAATGGTATTTAAGCCATGCTCTGTCACTAATGGAAATGGAAAAGTAATGAAAGAAAATAAAGAAATGAAAGAAAATCAAGATTATCTTTGCCCTCTGAAGCAGAGGTTGATACTGTGGGAACAAATCCTGACTCTGTCCCTTACTCACTGTGTACTTTTGAGCAACTTCTTCAGCCTCTCTGAACAGTTTTCTATCTATAAAACAGGGATGGTGATACTGCCTTCCCACTCCAATCTGGCTAGTGAGAATTGCATATGAGACCATATGCTGTATCAGTTACAGTTCTTTGGTGGCAAGCAACAGAAATTGGTTTAGCCAGCAAAAGGAAAAAAAGGGATTCACTAGAAGGGTATTTGGAGGCTTCCACAATTTATGGGAAGGCTGTAAAGTCAACGAGGAACAAGGATCAAGAATCAAGGAACTGACAAAGAATGTTCGTCAGGGTCTGTGTCCGGTTACTTTTTGCATGGTTATAAAGAAACACCTGAGGCTGGTTAATTTATAAAGAGGTTGAATTGGCTCATGGTTCTGCAGGTTGTGCCAGCATGGCTCTGGCATCTGCTTCTGGTGAGGGCGTCAGGCACTGTAAAATCATGGCAGAAGGCAAAGTGGGAGCAGGCACATCATGTGGCAAGAGCAAGAGACAGAGACAGAGACCGCGGAAGTCCCAGAGTTTTAAACAACCAGATCTCACATGAGCTAACTGAGCAAGGGCCCCATGATCACCAGCAGGATGGCGCTAAACCATTCATGAGAAATCCACCCTCACAATCCAATACCTCCCACCAGGCCTCACCTCCAACAATGGGAATCATATTTCAACATGAAATTTGGAGGGGACAAACATGCACAACATATCAGGGTCCACTGTTCTTGGGCCATTTTTCCATCTCTGAGTCACTAGGCTCATGATTGGAAGTCCTGGGTGAAAGCTGACTTGCCCAATCAGACTCTCACTTGCTCGCTTTGAAATGCACTGTAATATTAAGAAGAAGGTTCTGGAAGGGACTCCTTTGGCCTTATAGTGGAAAGACAGAACACTTTGACCATGCCCATGAGAAAAAGATAATTTCTGAATAAGCAATCAGGATACTGTTAGAATTGGGATAGTGGGATTGGAATACAGCATGCAGTCAGGGAGACAAATGTTGACTACACTATTAAAGGTCATGCACACTTCATAAAAAGCAACTTTATGCAGTGTGCCTTATCTTGTCTTTAGCAGAGTTCAAACAGTGAGAAACAGCATAGCAAGGGATTAAGGTAGCAATCTGCAATCAAGCTGCCTAGGTTGAAATACCAGTCAGCTACTTACTAGCTGGGTTTCCTTAGCACACACACAGCCTCTCTCAGTCTCAGTTTTCACAGCTGTGAAATAGCGAGGATGATGATAATAGCAGTTCATACCTCCCAGGGCACCATGAGGATTAAATGAGCTAATTTACATGAAGCATTCAGAACACTGCAAGGCACATAGAAAGTACCAGGACCCCCCTTGGATGCGGGAAGTGGGAGTCCTGCTCTAGGCCCCAGGTGTAAGTGGCCTAAGTCCCCTCTCAGGGAGGGCAGGGTCTGCAGTAGGGACTGGTGGGATGCTTAAGGCCTAACTCATGGACCCCCCCGCCTTGCCCCCAGGG
The DNA here is from genome assembly GCF_028885655.2 of Pongo abelii. Classification (NCBI taxonomy): domain Eukaryota; kingdom Metazoa; phylum Chordata; class Mammalia; order Primates; family Hominidae; genus Pongo; species Pongo abelii. The sequence goes on along the minus strand of NC_072006.2, from coordinate 56,580,509 downwards.
CTTCCCCTCCAGGTTGCTCTCCAGCCCACTATCCCACGTGTCCACTAGCTGCCCAGAGGAGCCCTGAATCTCACGCACGGGTCATCTGGGGGGATCCCAATTCCAGGAGACCAGCAGATAGCTCCCTGCCAGCTGGCACAGTATTTCCTTCATATGATTGCACAAGACTGACAAGTAGAATAGGGCTAACACACCAATTTTGATGATTCTCACTCAAGCGCGACACATGACAACATCAGATTTCTGGACTACTATTAAACTAAACACTGTGGGCCCATACCAGGCTCTCACCCACCCATGTGCCCCTCACCATGCCACCTCTGGTCTATAGCATCTTAGCATAGTGGGTGTGGCAGCTGACATCCTATACATTGTGTCTCCTAATGCAGTCACCCCACAACCTCTACTAGCTTCATACCACACATTAGGCAATCCTCCTGGGTGCCCACACCTATCTCCTGAAGGGCTTTTTCAAGACCATTCATCCCCAAACCAATGGGCCTTTGCAATTGGTGAGCTCACCCACCTGTGATTGACATGGTGATGTTGATCTGCTTTCTCTCTTAAGCCTTGCGTGAATGAGGACACTCTTCTCGGACACTCTTCTCATGCACTCCTAATTCCTCATTGGTAGTGGTGTGTGGAAGGCAGAGGTGAGGTCAGCATACTCAGAGTTCTTGCAGCTACCACCTAAAGATTCCAAAAGAAGATATGCTAGGAAGATAGGCTTTTCTATGTTTACGCGCTAAAGTTCCAAACAGTAAATTTAACAAGACCAGAAAACAAACTACCATTCACATCTCCCTGCAGATGCTGAGTGAGACTTCCATTTGTGGTCACCATCGTGGATGCACAGTCATGACCTTTGAGAGAGTCATCAGAAGCCAGGGTTCACGGCTGGTCCAATGAATGAGGCGGCCATCAGAATTGATGATGTAAATGGCATTGGGGATTGCAAAGGCAAGAAGGCCTACATTGTCTCAATGCAAACAGGTTCCAAAGAGCATGGCATTAGGAATAAAAACAGTGTGGCTCCCTCATTCTCCTGGTGGAAGACATGAAATTAGCCTGAATCAGCACATTAGATAATAAAGAATGGAAGCAATGGCTACTGGACCTTAACAGGACACAATGGAGCCTGGACACTAGAATCTTTCCATGTGCCAGTTGGACAATAAACAAATGTGTGACTACCTCTTCTCTTCTCCGTTGATGACTACCATACCTCATAAAAGCCCGTGAGTTTTATGATATATTTTTTTAGTCCAGGCATGGTGGCTCATGCCTGTAACTCCAGCACTTTGGGAGGCCAAGGTGGGCAGATCACTTGAGGTCAGGAATTCAAGACCAGCCTGGCCAACATAGAGAAACCCCAACTCCACTAAAAATACTAAAATTAGCCAGGCATGGTGGTGGGTGCCTATGATCCCAGCTACTCAGGAGGCTGAGGCAGGAGAATCACTTGAACCCAGGAGGCGGAGGTTGCAGTGAGCAGAGATTGCACACCATTGCACTCCAGCCTGAGTGACAGAGGGAGACTCTATCTCAAAAAATATATATATTTTTTTAATCAAATTGCTTATATGGACAAAAGCCCTTCAACAAAAGTGTTTATCCAGAACCTACACATCCCAGAGATGCCCTGGTGAACACATATACATGTTTGCTAATTTCCCAAGAAGTTTAATATCAGGAATATGCACTTGGAAGGATGCTAGTTTAATGATATCAAAATTAGCATAGTGATTCAGCAATCCCACTTCTGGGTATAATCCAAAGGAAAGGAAATCAGTCTGTCAAAGAGACATCTGAACTCCCAAGTTCACTGCAGCACTGTTCATAATAGCTAAGATGTGAAATCAACCTACGTGTCCATCACCAGATGAATGAATAAAGAAGATGTGGTACATCAATTTGCAATTGTAAAGACATGGAACCAACCTAGGTACCCACCAACCAACAAGTGGATAAAGAAAGTGTGGCACATATACACAAAGAAATACTATTCAGCCTTAATTAAAAGGAAATCCTGTCATTCCCAACAACATGGATGAACCTAAAGAACGGTGTGTTAAATGAAATAAGCAAAGCACAAAAAGAGAAACATGGCATGATCCCACTTCTATGTAGAATCTAAAAACGCTGAACTGAGAAGCAGAGAGAATGGTGGGTACCAGAGGCTAGTGAGTAAGAGGATTAGAGAGCTATAGGTCAATGAATAAAAAATTTCTGGCCAGGCACGGTGGCTCATGCCTGTAATCCCAGCACTTTGGGAGGCCGAGGCAGACAGATGACGAGGTCAGGAGATCGCGACCATCCTGGCTAACATGGTGAAGCCCCACCTCTACTAAAAATACAAAAAAAATTAGCCATTCGTGGTGTCAATTTAAAAAAATTTTAAAACACCCCCAAAATTTGCAGAGTGACTTTATAAAAGACATCTCCATTTTCTTGATTCATAATTGTACCTTCTCCTTTTACACGTCCTGCTAAACATCAATGATTCCCAAACACAGGTGATTATCAAAAGTGTTTGGAATATTTTTGGGATTGGGTTTGGTTTTCTTGAATGAAGCTTACTGGCTGTACCCAAAACCTATGGAGCCATGTTCTCCTGGGGGCTGACCCTCGAATCTACGTTGTTAAGAGGTCCCCAGGAAGCTCTGATGACGAGCCGGGTTAGGGCAGCTGTGCTCTACACATTTACGGAAAGAAGGGCATTAAGTCCCTAAAGGGCTTTTTCAGCTCTTGGTTTCTAGAATGATGGCAGTTAAATATATTTAATTGCAAGCCTACGCTTTAAGTTTCCATTTATACTAAATCTAAAATCTTCCCAAAGTACCAACCATATACAGCCATCCCTGGGTATTCATAGGGGATTGGTTCAAGAAATGCCCCAAAAAATCCACAAATGCTCACGTCACTTATATGAAATGGCATAGTATTTGCATATAACCTATGCACATCCTCCTGTAATCCTAAATCATCTCTAGATCACTTATAGTACCTAATATAATGTAAATACTAAGTAAATAGTTGTTACACTGAATTTTTTAAATATGTATTTTTATTGTTGTATATTTTCTTGTTTTTTCCCCCAATATTTTCAAACCAAAGTTGATTGAATCCCTAGATACAGAACTCATAAATACAGAGAGCCAATTGTATAGCAAAGCAATCAATAAATAAATGTATTTGAGCATCATTAAATCTATGGGATTCATGACTCATGTATGAAATTACTGATGACATAAGAACATAATAAAACTATTACACCTCTTTAAGGTACAAATAGCAAATCATGTAAATGTGAGACATGGCCATTTAGTTAAGAAAGGAGATGTTCCTGTTTAAGTTCAAAACGTAATTAAATTATGGCCTGAAGTTTAAAACATAATTAATTATGGTCCGAGGACATAAATTTTACCATCAACTTCTATAAAATGTTACTATTGAAACTAGGTCACTATGCAAAAAGTACAGGTAGTTCCTCAAGAGGAAATACTTCAAAGATTAATATAAATAATAATGTTTTAAAGTTTCAAAAATGTATCCAAGAATTCAAAAGCTGTGTACACATAATACTTGACTTTCTTTAAAAAAAAAAAAAAAAAATCATTCCAGGGGGAAGGAAAAAGTCTTCTCTTGAGCACATATATAAAGGTTAAGAAATATTAGTAGGTTATTTATATATGTTGGTTTCCATTTTCTATCATAAAATAAAAAAAGTCAAGACAAGTTAAAAATTGTCACACTTCATATGAATTATATGTTGAAATATTCCTGAAAGAAAAGATTTTAAAGTAAGCAAATTATAAAATTAATACAGCAGGCCTCCTATTCCTGTGAATTTGTTGAAGCAGGAAGGGAAGATAAGAAGGAGAAGAAGAAAAAGAGAAGGAGGAGGAGAAGGGAGGGAGGAAGAGGAAGCTGCCAAATTTATAATGCTGAAAGAACTTTACAAGCTCCAAAGTTCACATTTGGTTATGCTGTAAACATCAAAACCAAACTGTAGTAAGTCACCTCATAGAGTTTTTTTGTCAATGATTGACTGACAATCTTTGAGCAATCCCTTAGAAGACCAATCACATTTCAAAATGATTCATCACGGCATGAGGCAAACCTGTAAGGTGGACTTAGCCTTTTAAATTACATGATATGTTACTATCAATATAAGCATATCCACCATATGTCTCTGAATTTTGCCTATAGGCTAGAAAATAATAGGTAGCAAAAGCTTTTAAGAAATATACATTTGTACAAGTTTCGTTTTCTTTTCTCATTATCTATTGATACTGTATCTCCTGCTCTAATACAGGGGTTGTTTCGATGACACAAATTACACCAAAACTCACTATCTTCCTCGAATCTTACGTATCAAATCCCAGAATAAAAAGTCCCTCTCAATGAGTTTTAAAGCTTCTTTCTCCCTTTTGTTAATTTTCTTAAAAAACAATAGGCCCTTACAAGAGAAAAACACATTCTTTCCATTCCATAGTTATTTGCAAATATTGTGTTAGTGAAAAAAAGCCAGACAGTGCTGTTTTTTAAGTCCAGATCAATAAACATCACCCAGTGTAAAAACCACACCATCTTATCTGTAATGCTTGCACTCAAGGAGCTAGCAAAAGATTTGTAGGGTAAAATCTCCACAAAGGATATTACTCTGGGTGAGATTTGGTATATATGTGTTAATAAATTTTTTGTCAACTGGCCTTTAGGATTACTCTTCTGTCTGAATTTTGGTTTTGTTTTCTCTCTGTTCCTCCCCCATGGGGTTGAACCTAGAAATAGCATCGCTCTTGAGCTCGTTAGTTTGACAAACTGGCCTAAGTGTGCAGCGGCAATGGGTACCTCCAACACAGAAGCATTTATGAGTCTCCGGGGGATTCTGAGAAACACCAGGAAGTGTTTAGGTACTGAATCACAGCCAAGTATTCTGAATCTTTACTTTTTTTTCCTATGAGGATGTCAGCATTAAAATATAGAACATGCTTTTCCCACTTGGCTTCTATTATTTGTAAAGCATTCAAGAGTTTCTAGGCTAGAACCACCTCCATCCCCAGGCAGGAGGGCAGGCAAAAACTCCAAGGAGCCTTAACAGTTCCTCTGCTGGTCTTCTTTTACATTTTCGACCCAACAACATAATAAAAATGACTAAATACTAAACCTGAGTGCTGTGCTTCTAAATCCATCGTATTTTTTATCATATGTATCCATGCAGTGTTCTCACCTTTGGTGCTTCAGATAATGCATGTTGAAATAAATTTCAAAAGATAACTAGTTAGTTTTCAGATATGACACATCTATCATCCAAATAACCAGGCAATTATGACATAGCAAACCTAAGAATAAATGATTTGTTTTAAAGGTGGTTTAGGTTACACTTAAAAATTAAAGTTCACATCAAAGGCAGGAAAAACAAGAAACAGTGTTTGTAAATAAAAATTTAAAACTGAAATTTGGGCAGGGATAGTATTTTTGCTCGGCTAATTTTGGTTTTTAATTACACACATTTGTTATTTATGCTATAATACCTCAGACAACTACTGGGGAAAAAGAGGGATTGCAACTTTATTGTCTCAAATCTTAACTTTATCTATCTTAGTTTATGGACTACACCAGCATTTTTAAATAAATCAGCCCAACAATTCCACATTGTGATATATATCCACATACAAATAAGCAAAAAAATAGGTGCAAAGATGTTGAATGTATCATATTAACAAACTGCAGACAACTGTCCATCATTAGGGAAGGACTAACAAATTTTAATCAGAATCATAAAATCAGGATATGGAATACTTTGCAGCCATTTTTGAAAAATTGGTAAAGGCCAGGCTCCATGGCTCACACCTGTAATCTCAGCACTTTGGGAGGTCAAGGAAAGAGGATTACTTGAGGCCAGGAGTTTGAGACCAGCCTGGGCAACATAGTGAGACTCTACTTGTACAAAAAATAAAGAAAATTAGCCAGGTGTGGTAGCACACTCCTATGGTCCTAGCTACTGAGGAGGCTGAGGTGGGAGGATTGCTTGAGCCCAGAAGTTTGAAGTTTCAGTGAGCAATGATCACACCACTGCACTCCAGCCTGGGCAACAAAGCAAGACTCTGTCTCTAAAAAAAGAAAGAAAAAATCATAGACCTGCATATACTGATGTGGAAGTTTATCCACAACATATTTTTTAAGAAAAAAAATTGTTTTTAATCTTTGTGGGTACATATTAGGTGTATATATTTATGGGGTACATGAGATGTTTTGATATAGGCATGCAATGTGATACCTATGACATACTGTTGAATGAAAAAGTATTCAGCATTTAGTATGTTAAGATGTCAGGCAAAAATAAGTACTCATAGATACATTTGAGCATTGTTTGCATTCTTATAACAAGAATATATTCATTTATTCACTATATTACTTTATTTTAAGACTAGGTCTTACTCTGTTGCCCAGGCTGGAATGGAACCCAGTGGAGGCTCGCTGTAACCTCGACCTCCTGGGCTCAAGCAATCCTCCCATCTCAGCCTCCCGAGTAACTGGGACCACAGGTGTGCACCATGTTGGGCTAAGTTTTGTATTACTTATAGCAGCAGTCCATAACCTTTTTGGTACCAGGGACCGGTTTTATGGAAGGCAATTTTTCCATGGACAGGGCAGTGAGGGTGGGAGGGGTGGTGGTGAGGCTTTCAGGATGAAACTTCCACCTCAGATCATCAGGTATTAGATTCTCACAAGGAGTACACAACCTAGATCCTTTCCATGCATAGCTCACAACAGGGTTCGTGCTCCTGCGAGAATTATGAGATCTAATGCTGCTGCTGACCTGAGAGAAGGTGGAGCTCAGGCGAATTGCTCACTTGCCTGCCGCTCACCTCCTGCTGTGTGACCTGGGTTTTTAACGGGCCATGGACCGGGACCCCTGGCTTATGGAATATAAATATAATAAATATAAATATATTTATATTTATTATATAAATATATTTATATAATATATATTTTTATATTTATATTTTATATTTTATTTTATATTTTTATATTTTATATTTTATATTTATATTTTATAATTATATATTTATAAATATATAAATATAAAAACAAACCGGGTTTGTTTTATTGAGACATAAGGGCTATAGTTAATTATTAACTATAGTTGTACAATATAACACAACATTATATTGTGTTATATTCAGGATTTTTGTTAATTGAATAGATTTCAGCTGCTCTTGCCACACACAAAAAGAATAATGTGTAACTATGTAAGATAATGAATATGGTAATTTACTCACTATTGTAACCATTTTACTATCTATGTATATCCCACTCATAACATCATAATGTATACCTTAAATATGTACAATAAAATTTATTTTTTAAAAAAAGCATGCCAGGCACAGTGGCTCACACCTGTAATCCCAGCACTTTGGGAAGCCAAGGCGGGCGGACCACAAGGTCAGGAGATCAAGACCATCCTGGCCAACATGGTGAAACCCTGTCTCTACTAAAAATACAAAAATTAGCCAGGCATGGTGGCACGTGCCTGTAATCCCAGCTACTTGGGAGGCTGAGGCAGGAGAATCACTTGAACCAAAGAGTTGGAGGTTACAGTGAGTCAAGATCGTGCCACTGCACTCCAGCCTGGTGACAGAGCGAGACTCCATCTAAAAAGAAAAAAAAAAAAAGCAATAATGAGGAAAGGGGAAATTGATCTTCCCTTACCACACTGAAGGACTAAGCTCTGTGCATGAGGAAGATGCCCCTCTTAGAGGCAGCAAAGGCAGGGTTAGGACTAGTCTGCATAGTCTTCGAAACCAGAAAAACTGTCATTTCAAAGAAACCTCAAAAGAGCTTGTATTAATTCGTTTTCACACTGCTGATAAAGACATATCCCCAACTGGGCAATTTACAAAAGAAAGAGGTTTCACTGAACTCACATTTCCACGTGGCTGGGGAGCCTCATAATCGTTGTGGAAGGCAAGGAGGAGCAAAGCACATCTTATGTGGATGGCAGCAGGCAAAAAGATTTTGTGCAGGGGAACTCCTCTTTTTAAAACCATCAGATCTCATTCACTATCACGAGAACAGCGCAGGAAAGACCCGCCCCCATAATTCAATCACCTCCCACCGAGTTCCTCCCATGACATGTGGGAATTTGGGGGTTACAATTCAAGATGAGATTTGGGTGGGGACACAGCCAAACCGTATCAGAGGTCTTCATTCATTTCCAATTAAATCTTTCTATACAGATGAAAACTTTTGTCATGAAAGTGTGGTATTCTGTAACACTAAAATATTTCCCTTGTTTGAGTAATTCCCCTTCTATGCATCAGCCCCAGATGCCCTCGTACGTGAGTGTAAAGGTAGACATTCCAGAATGACTGCTCGTGCACAATCTGTAACAGGAAAGCACTGGAGACAGGCAAATGCCAATCAGTAAGGGGCTGGCCACATCCTTGTGCTATTTTCTGGCCACGAAATGCACAGCAACTGGATGGGCGCGCTGGCTCACGCCTGTAATCCCAGAACTTTGGGAGGCCGAGGCAGGCGGATCACAAGGTTGGGAGTTCGAGACCAGCCTGGCCAATATGGTGAAAACCCGTCTCTACTAAAAATACAAAAAATTAGCTAGGCATGGTGGCACACACCTGAAATCCCAGCTACTCAGGAGGCTGAGGCAGGAGAATCACTTAAACCCAGGAGACGGAGGTTGCAGTGAGCCGAGATTGCACCACTGCACTCCAGCCTGGGCGACAGAGCAAGATTTCATCTCAAAAAAAAAAAAAAAAAGAAAGAAAGAAAAAAAGATATGCACAGCAGCCAAAATTATAATAAATGAGAACCTGCTGCTACACCCACACAGTTCACCTTAAGCACTCACACTAGTCCCAAATCCCACATTCTAGAAAACAGAAATGAGGGTGGAAGAGAAAGAGGAAGGAGAGAGAAGGTGGAAGAGAGAGATCAGCACTCAGAGGCAGCCTGGAAGAGAGGGAAGTGGATTGCCCAGAACATTCCGGGAAACTGGAGGTTAGCTGGCCCCTGCAAATATAGGCAGGCTGTGTGCTAATGGGATTAGGGAGGGATCCTGAGAACATGCCTGGGTCTACGGGTTTGGCAAACAGCCACATTTAACAGCTCTAATAGTCTTGTGCCTCCTCGAACTTTGCTAAAATCACACTGAAAGTTGTACCGTGTAATTTCTTACTATACTACAACAGAGAAGAGCCTGCCAGAGCCCCCACCCAAACCCACTTATGTCCACAGTGCTTGTCACTGAATCCACCTCCAATTAAAGAATGCTATGTAAATACTATATATGAAAATTTATGTATGTAAAAGTTATAAACAAATCACAATTAAATGAAAAAACTAGAAAGAGGCAGTCAGCTCATCTCTTCCTGCCATCTGAGATGATGGCAGAAGGACGCTATCAAAAATGTTCAGCCAAAATGGGGAAGGATTCTCTGAGGATGCATATATAATATTTAAAGAATGAAAAGAAGCAGGTGCACTTTCTATTTTTAGCTAGATACATAGCCTGGCAAACTAAATTAGAAGATGGTGCAATCCTATTCACAACAAAAAGAAAACCTACTCAAAAGAACCCACAATGTTTTTATAAACAAAAAATTCTGATGATATTTCCATTGATATTTTCTAGCCATTGGCGTGTAATATGAGATAGAGTATGGAATTTCCCTAAAAGTCATTGGCCAACAAGTCACAAATTCTGCCAAAAAGGAAACCCCCAAAGAATACATTTCAAAGGAAAAGTAACCTCACTTTAGATGTTGAGCTCCAGCTCTGACAATATACTTAATATTTTCTGCACACTTTCCCCAAATTAATAATTATCTATATTAGAAAGGAAGCTGACAAATTACAATTTTGACATAATTGACATTTATTCATTGCTGTAAAAGTATTATTGTCGCATAGTCATACTTTAATGTGCACATGTCAATAAGGCTGGCCAAAGATGGGGATTTTAAATAGTCTCCAAAAGGAACACAATTAATTTTGGTGATTGTTGCATAAACACATTGACGGAATTCAAATGGCTTCATAAAATCGAAGGGAAGGAGAGTCATAATTACACATATCAAAGAATGATTAACTATTCTTTTAACAGAATTCCTTTGCTGAAGATTAACGAACATTGGTTTTTGCCAGAATGTTCCGTAATGTACATCACTGCTGAGAAGGGAGATAAATATCATTCTATTTTAATAGTTATGTGTTTATTTTAATGTCTCTTAGAAATAAATATTTCTAGCATATGAAGCCTGAGATGCCACCAATATTATTGTTTATGATGAACTTTGTTTTAAAAAGAAATTCATATAAATAAAACATCACCAAGTCATTGTACAGCATTACACAGATCATAACAGGCACTGTCAGTATACCGCCATATCTCTTTGCATCTCTTTCTCGTTTTCCTGCATGTAGACTCCCAGTGTGCTTCTCCACCCAGCAGCCAAGCACCTGTGGCTTATTGCCCATCTTAAGCTGCTGAAGCCAGTTTTGCCTGGGATCAGGGAGAGCTAGAAATGCCTTAACCAATGTCCTTATCTAGTGATTTATGTGTGCAAGAATATAAACCAGCACCATCCAATAGAAATATAGTGCCATCCCAGGAGAATTGCTTGAACCCGGGAGCCAGAGGTTGCAGTGAGCCGAGATCATGCCATTCCATTCCAGCCTGGGCGACAAGAGTGAAACTCCCTCTCAAAAAAAAAAAAAAGAAAAGAAAAGAAAGAAAGATAGCACCATCCACCAGTGTAATTGTAAATTTTCTAGCAGCTAGATTTTTTTTAAAAAAAAAAGCAAAAATAAATAGGTGAAATAAATTTTATTATATATTTCATTAAACCATGAGAGTCCAAATATTATCATTTCAACATGTAACCAATATTTAAAAATTGCTAGTAAGATAGTTTACTTTTTTGTACTAAGTCTTCAAAATCAAGTGCATACTTCATACTTACAACATACTGACTTTGGACTGGCCACATTTCAAGGGCTCAATGGCCACATGTGGCTAGGGGTTGCTATCTCGAACAGCACAGTTCTAGACAGCTGCTATGGACTGAGTGAGCCCCCCTTAAATTCGTACGTTGAAGCCTTAATCCCCTTGTCATGGTATCTGATGGGTGGGGGGACTGGGAGGAAACTGGGTCATGATGGTAAAACCCTCATGAATGGGATTAATGCCCCTATAAGAAGAGGCATGATAAAGATGATCTCTCTCTCCATCATGTGAGAATAAAGGAAAATGGTCTTCACCAGTAACCAAATGTGCCAGCGCACTGATGTGGGGTATTCCAGCCTCCAGAACTGTGACAAATAAATTTCTGCTATTGAAGCCCCCCAGTCAATGGGATTTTTTTTTTTTTTTTTTTTTTTGACAACAACCTGAACTAACTAAGACATCAGCTGAGTATGCCCTACACCATCCACAGAGCTCCCAGGGGGATTCAACAAAAGTTACCCTCCATGGGACTTTGCCGGATACTCCATCCTTTCTTGGCTTCTTTCCCTGTCACAAATCCCCACTCCCCACTGGCTTCCCTGGGATTATGTCCTCCTAAATCACTCTCACACACAATCTTTGTCTTAGGCTCTGCTTCTAAGGAACTCAACCCAAAACATGTGTATAGAAAAGAAATGTGAAAGTAATAAGCAAGTAATTTGTAGGTAATAATTATTTCCATAATCATTTATCAATACCTGTGGATCCAAGATTGCCTTAAAAATTATCTGTGCCTAGTGTGGTGGTTCATGTCTGTAATCCCAGCATTTGGGGAGGCTGAGGTGGATGGATTGCTTGAGCCCAGGAGTTTGAGGCCAGCCCGGGCAACATGGTGATACCCTGTATCTGCAAAAAATACAAAAATTAGCCAGGCATGGTGACATGTGCCTGTAGTCCCAGCTGCTCAGGAGGCTGAGGTGGGAGGATCAATTAAGCCTGGGAGATCAAGACTGTAGTGAGCTGTGACTGCACCACTGCACTCCAGCCTGGGCAACAGAGTGAGATCCCATCTCCAAAAAAAAAAATGACCTCAGAATTTAGTGGTTTCATTGGCATCGGACTCAAACCTTTCATCATGTGTATCTTTGAACTTCACCTATAATTAGAATTACTTACTCAGGCTCTGTCCCTAAACCAGGTATTGGCCTTGGAGAAGTTACTTTCCTTGGCCTTGTTTTTTAATAAATAAAGTGACAGCCTTGTTTCTCTATGCACTCCATGACCCACAGCATCAGCATCTGTTGGGAGCTTGTTAGAAATGCAGGACCCCATAGCTACTAAATCAAAATCTACACTTGAACATGATCCCCAAATGATTTATATATTCAGTACAGTTTGGAAAGCACTGGTCTCCAGCACTTTCTCAACATCTCTTTGAACTGGCCAGATTTTTAGATTGACTGAAAAAAAATCTATGGGAAGAATGTCGAAGAATTTGCAGACATGCTTTTTAACTACTACATTTTAGTGTCCTTTAAACTCCGCTATTTACTAATTATATAACTACAACAAGTTACTCAACCTTTTTGTGCCTCAATTTTTCATCTGTAACGTGGAAATAATAGAAGTAACTACATCATAGGTTTGAGAATTAAATAAGGGAAATATAGAAAACCCTTAGAACAACCCTGAAAACATTTTGTTGAATATATGAATCCCAGTGCATGAAAACTGTTTCTGCAGTGAGAGCTCTTAAACATTCTATATTTATATATTAATATTATTAATAGTTATTATTATGGATATATATTATGGATGTTTATATTTAATATTAATGTGGACATGTAATATAAAATCCATATCCCTAATGTCCCTACTTCAATGATGAGCAAAATCATTTATCACCTTGGTAGATTTGCTCACCCCAAAATCACCCAAGGAGACTATGTATGGTAACATCTGCTGGGTTTATTGAATCAGGGCATGTTTATTAATATCTACAAGTCAAAAGTCTACTTTTAAATCAGCATTCCAGAGAGGAAGTGGGCAAGTGGTGGGGGGGTGTATGAGGATTCTCCCATGCTGTTCTCATGACAGTGAGTAAGTTCTCATGAGAGCTGATGGTTTTACAAGTGTTCGGCAAATTCTTTCTTTGCTCACACTCTTTCCTGCTGCCTTGTGAATGAGGTACTTGCTTCTCCTTCAGCCATGATTGTAAGTTTCCTGAGGCCTCTGCAGCCATGTAGAACTGTGAGTCAATTAAACCTCTTTCCTTTACAAACCACCCAGTCTCGGGTAGTATTTGTGTGTGTGTGTGTGTGTGTGTGTGTGTGATGGAGTCTTGCTCTGTCACCCAGGCTGGAGTATAGTGGTGGTTCACTGCAACCTCCGCCTCCTGGGTTCAAGCAATTCTCCTGCCTCAGCCTCCCAAGTAGCTGGGATTACAGGCACATGCCACCACATCCAGCTAATTTTTTTGTATTTTTAATAGAGACGGGTTTTGCCATGTTGGCCAAGCTGGTCTCAAACTCCTGACCTCAGGTAATCCGCCCACCTCGGCCTCCCAAAGTGCTGGGATTACAGGCATGAGCCACTGCACCCAGCCTTTGGGTAGTATTTTTATAGCAGTGTGAGAATGGACTAATATAGTAAATTGGTACTAGGAGTGGGGCACTGCCATACAGATACCCAAAAATGTGGAAGTGACTTTGGAACTGGGTAACAGGCAGAGGGTGGAACAGTTTGGAGGGCTCAGAAGAAGATAGAAAGATGTGGGAAAGTTTGGGATTTCCCAGAGGCTTGTTGAATGGTTTTGACCAAAATGCTGTTAGTGACATGGACAATGAAGTCCAGGCTGAGGTGGTCTCAGAGGGAGATGACGAAGTTGTTGGGAACTGAAGTAAAGGTTACTCTTGTTATGCTTTAGCAAAGAGATTGGTGGCATTTTGCCCCTGCCCTAGAGATCTGTGGAACTTTGAACTTGAGAGAAATGATCTGAGATTGGAACTTATGTTTAAAATGGAAGCAGAGCATAAAAGTTTGGAAAATTTGCAGCCTGATGATGCAATAGGAAAGAAAAATCCATTTTCTGGGGAGAAATTCAAGCTGGCTGCAGAAATTTGCAAAAGTAACAAGGAGCCAAAAGTTACTCGCCAATACAATGGAGAAAATATCTTCAAGGCATGTCAGAGGTCTTCATGGCAGACCCTCCCATCACAGGTCTAAGGTCTAGGAGGAAAAAATGGTTTCGTGGGCTGGGCCCAGGGCCTTGCTGCTTTCAGCAGTCTCAGGACTTGGTGCCCTGCATTCCAGCTATGGCTAAAAAGGCCAATGTAAAGCTCAGGCCATTGCTTCAGAGGGTGCAAACCCCAAGCCTTGGTGGCTTCCACGTGGTGTTGGGCCTGTGGGTGCACAGAAGTCAAGAATTAAGGTTTGGGAACCTCTTAGATTTCAGAGGATGTATGGAAATGCCTGGATGTCCAGGCAGAAGTTTGCTGCACAGGTGGAGCCCTCATGGAGAACCTCTGCTAGGACAGTGAGGAAGGGAAATGTGGGGTTGGAGCCCCCACACAGAGTCCCCACTGGGGTACTGCCTAGTGGAGCTGTAAGAAGAGGGTCACTGTCCTACAGACCCCAGAATGGCAGATCCACTGACAGCTTGCATCATGCACCTGGAAAAGCCACAGACAGTCAATGTAAGCCCATGAAAGCAGCTGGGAGGGGGACTGTACTCTGCAAAGCCACAGAGGCAGAGCTGCCCAAGACCATGGGAGCTTTAAGATTTAATGACTTCCCTGCCAGATTTCATGACTTCCCTGCCAGATTTCGGACTTGCATGTGGCCTGTAACCCCCTTGTTTTGGCCAATTTCTCCCCTTTGGAATGGGAGCATTTATCCAATGCCTGTACCCTCATTGTTCCTGCAAGTAACTAAACTTCCTTTTGATGTTGCAGACTCCAAGGCGAAAGGGACTTGCCTTGTCTCAGATGAGACTTTGGACTTGGGGGACTTTGGATGAGACTTTGGGGGACTGTTGGGAAGGCATGATTACATTTTGAAATGTGAGGACCTGAGATTTGGGAGGAGCCAGGGCAAAACGACATGGTTTGGCTGTGTCCCCACCCAAATCTCATCTTGAATTGTAATCCCCATCATCCCCATACATCAAGGGAGGAAGCCGGTGGGAGGTGATTGGATCATTGGAGCAGTTTCCCCCATGCTGTTCTCGTGACAGTGAGTGAGTTTTCACAAGACCTGATGGTTTTATAAGTGTTTGGCAAGTTCTTGCTTAGCTCACACTCTTTCCTGCCACCTTATGAAGAAGGTACTTGCTTCTCCTTCTGCCGTGATTGTAAGTTTCCTGAAGCCTCCCTAGCCATGGGGAACTGTGAGTCAATTAAACCTCTTTCTTTTATAAATTACCCAGTCTCAGGTAGTAGTTTTATAGCAGTGTGAGAATGGACTTATACAATACACAAATGATAGAATCAGATCTAAGTAAGCCTCCCTGAGACCTGAAGAAGAATGTAAAGTTTCCAAAGCAAAAACCTTTGGCTGCACACAAAAATCGTCTGGCCTAAACTGTCGCCCTCATTCTCACCAAATCATCTCCCACACGCTGTCCCAGAACTGTTTCATTGTGCCTGGTCAGGACCACTTTGGGTGTGTATTTAAAAGGCAGATTCCTTGGCCCCACTCTGACCTTCTCAATCAAACTTCAAGAGGAGCTCTGAGGCAGGAGAATCACTTGACTGAAGCAGGAGAATCGCTTGAACCCGGGAGATGGAGGTTGCAGTGAGCCAAGATCATGCCATTGCACTCCAGCCTGGGTGACAGAGCGAGACTCCATGTCAAAAAACAAACAAAAAGAAAAAAAATAAAAGATAATCAAAAGTAAGATGAGCTGGCCAGGAGCCCTGATGCAGGTGGCTTGTGGACTGCTCTGGAGAGACTCAAAAGCACACTGTGCCTTTCTAGTTCACAGTCTGGGGAAAGGTCTTTCCTATCACCACTGGGTGGGGCTATTTGTTTTTGCTGTGACTATTAAATGAGTCAATGTATATAAAACACTTATAACAGTGGTGCGGGCCAGGTACAGTGGCTCATGCCTATAATCCCAGCACTTTGGGAGGCTGAGGCGGGCAGATCACCTGAGGTCAGGAGTTAAAGACTGGCACGGCCAACAGGGTGATACTCTGTCTCTACTAAAAATACAAAAATTAGCTGGGCATGGTGGCAGGCACCTGTAATCCCAGCTACTTGGGAGGCTGAGGCAAGAGAATCACTTGAACCCAGGAGGCAGAACCCGGGAGATCGTGCCATTGCACTCCAGCCTGGGTAACAGACTGAGACTCCATCTCAAAAAAATAAAAAAATAAAAACAGTGGTGCAATTACTTCACTGTTGCATATCATCATCATCATCGTCATCATTGTTGTTGTCATCACCATTGTTAATCTCCATCATCACTGTCATCCAATATAGATAACATTCTCATTCTATTCCCATTAAAAGAGTATGCATATACACAGAGTTGTAGAAACTAGTAGGGTTTCCCATATGTCCTGGACATGGAACTTTTCATTTTAAAACCAGATCAATTGGGCTGCCCTCCCAAGCTTTGTATATTTAATTTTTGGCCTCAGAGCTAAGGATGCACTCCTGCATCAAGTCTGACATTGTAGAGAAGGATAGAGTTGCCATTATGAGAGAGGGCTGGAGGCACAGCCCCTGGGCTTGAATTTTCATTCAAAGTTATTCAGACTCTCTAAAGTGCATATAACAATACCTAAAACTCACTGTGTCTTCACCTTGAGCCAGGCTCTCAGATAAATACTTCCATTATGTTATCTTTTTAATTGCCACTTTAAACTGGGAAGAGAGGTAGCATCATTTTCCCCATTTTACAGTGGTTTGGAGAAGTTGGGCAACTTGCCTAAAGTTCCCCAGCAAGTCAGTGACAGGTCATGAAGAAGAGGTATTGAACACACTCTGAATTTTGAAGTCCAACTTCTCAGTTCCATATTCAAAGAAATTATTTCAGAGTCTGACACTTAATAAAACCTCAGGATAAAACTCTAATAATTATCAGCTTCCATTTGTATAAACATTTACCACAGCTAGGTGAAACAATTCTGCGGGTTGTTTTAGCACGGTCAACTTTAAAGTATACTTATAACCCAGAAATTTCTCTTTAATATGAATTTAAACCACATTTAAATTCACAGTCGTTTTTTAATGATATCAGAAAGATGGCAGATTAGGAAGCCCTAAACTTTATTCCCTACAAGGTACTGACTCAACAACAATATACGGTCAACAATACCTTTATGAGAAATCTAGAAACCAATCCAGATGTCACAGTACCCCAGACAAGCTCAAAGCCAAGAATAGCCACACTGAAACAGGTAAGAACAGCCACTTCATGTCACCTGTGGTTACCCTTTCCCCAGGCTGGCACAGCTCCATACAACTGGGAGGAAAAGCCCAAATTCTGACTTCTCCCTTGAGAGGAAAAAAAGAGTGGAACATAATCCAACATTCTGGCTTTTGGAGGGGATGCCACAGGGACTGGTTTCTGTCTCACCTGATTCAGAGTACTGATGGGGAGTCAGTATACTTGGGTTCTCTGAGTGCCACTGAAAACAAAGGAGGGCTCAATGGCTTTTTGTAGCAATAGAGAACCTGCAGTATCACAGGCAGACACCAGACTGAGCAAGACAAAGTACTGAAACAGAAACCCACAGACCTCTCTAACTGGTAAACTGCATTCACATGCCTAGAAAAGACACACCCCAGAAAAAGTCTGAGGCAGCTGGGTTGATCGGTCAAAGTCTTTCACTACATGTGGCCAATCCATAAAGAGTGGGAGTGGTGGCTTTTTTTCAAGTGCACCAATCACAGAGAAAAATAACAAAGCACATGAAGAAACAAGGTAATGTGGTCTAATCAATGAAACAAAAGAAATATCCAGAAACCAACTCTAAAAAAAAAAAAAAATTGATCTGTGAATTACTTGATAATTCATTCAAAATAATTGTCTTAAAAAGACTCAGTGCACAACACGAGAACCCAGACAACTAAACGAAATCAAGAAAATGACACCTGAACAACATAAGAATATCCACAAGGACAGAAAAAGCATTTTTAAAAAGAACCAAACAATTCTGGAGCAGCATAATATAATAACTGAATCTGAAAATTCACTAGAGGGGTCAACAGCAGACTTGACCCAGCAGGAGAAAGAACCAGCAAACTCAAGAAGCTCATTTGAAATTATCGAGTCAGAAGAACAAAACAAAAAAGAATGAAGAAAAGTGAAGAAAGCCTAAGTAACTTATGAGACACCATTATGTGGACCAATATAGGTATTGCAGGAGTCTCAGAAGGAGAATAGAAACAGAAAGGGGCATTCATAGAGCTTATCTGAAAAAATAATGGCGAAAACCTTCCAAATCTGAAGAAGGAAATGCGTATCCAAATTCCAGAAGCTCAGAAGATTTCAACTAGGATGAACCCAAAAGGCCTACTCTGAGATGTATTATGATGAAGACGTCAAAAATTTGAGACAAGAAGAGACTCTTGAAAGAAGCAAGAGAAAAATAATTAGTCATGTACAAAGGAGCTTCTATAAGATTATCAATGGATTTCTCAGCAGAAACACTGTAGGCCAAGACAGAGTAGGGTAGTATTTCCAAAGTGCTGAAAGGAAAAAACTGTTAATCAAGAATACTACATCCAGGGCCAGGAGTGGTGGTTCATGCCTGTAATCCCAGCACTTTGGGAGGCTGAGCTAGGCAGATCACTTGAGGTCAGGAGTTTGAGATCAGCCTGATGGTGAAACCCCATCTCTACCAAAAATACAAAAATTAGCCAGGTGTGGTGGCACACGCCTGTAATCCCAGCTACTCAGGAAGCTGAGATAGCAGAATAACTTGATCATGCAAGGCGGAGGCTGCCGTGAGCCAAATCGTGCCAATGCACTCCAGCCTGAGCAAGAGAGCCAGACTCCATCTCAAAAAAAAAGAATACTGTATCCAGGTAAACTGTTATTCAAAGGTAAGGGAGAAATTAAGATATTCCCAGATAAAAGCTGACAGAGTTCATCACCAGTAACCTTATAAGAATTGCTAAAGGGAATTTTTCAAGCTGAAATGAAAGAATACTAGACAGCAACACAAAAGCACATGAAAATGTAAAACTCACTGGTAAAGGTAAATATATAGACAATGACAGAATCATGTAATCCTGAAATTGTGGTATGTGAGTCAGTTTTAATTGTGGTACAGAACTTAGAAGATAAAACCATTAAAAAACTATAACTATAAAACTATGCTAATGGATACAAATTATAAAAAGATTTATTTGTGAAATTGAGAACATAAATTGAGGGGGGCATAAAGTAGAGTTTCTAAATGCAATTAAAGTTAAGGCTGGGAGCAGTGGCTCATGCCTGTAATCCCAGCACTTTGGGAGGCCAAGGTGGGTGGATCACTTGAGGTCAGGAGTTCAAGACCAGCCTGACCAACATGGTGAAACCCCGTCTTTACTAAAAATACAAAAATTAGCCACCTGTGGTTGTGGGCACCCTTAGTCCCAGCTACTTGGGTGGCTGAGGCAGGAGAATGGCTTGAACCCAAGAGGCAGAAGTTGCAGTGAGCTGAGACTGCACCACTGCACTCCACCCTGGGTGACAGATCAAGATTCTGTCTCAAAAAAAAAAAAAAAAAAAAAAAAACTATCACATGGGGGAAAAAAATTTAGTGGATCGACGCAACACAAATTTATGCTCTTACAGCCCTGGAGGTCAGAGGTCCAAAATCAGTCTCACTGGGCTGGTGTTAGCAGGGCTAACATTCTAGAGGTGTTAGAACCAGTTCAGAGGAGAATCCAAGAACAGACACCTCCACAGATCAGGAACAGCGAAATGAATGTGCAAATAAGTGTGTGTGTGTATTTCTAACTGTTGCTGTAACAAATTATCACAAATTTAGTAGCTTAAAGCACTAAGTAGCTCGTTACCTTACAGTTCCAGAGATCAGAAGTCCTAAAACCAAGGTGTTCACTGGGTGGCGTTCCTTCTGGAGGCTCTGGGGGGAATCGTTCTGGAGGCTCTGGGAGGAATCGGTTTCATTGGCTTTTCCAGGTTCTAGGGGCTGCCTGCATTCCTTGGTTCATGGCCCCTTCCTCAGCAGTGCAGCATCCTCAAGTTTCTCTCTCCCCAGCCCCTCTGTTTCTGCCTTGTCCTCATATCTCCTTCTTCAATTAGGACACTCCTGCCTCCTTTTTTACTTATAAGGACCTTTGTGATTACATTGGACCCATCTAGATGGTCCAGGATGCTCTCCCCATTTCAAGAACCTCCTTTTTATCACATCTGCAAAATTCCTTTTGCCCTGTAAGGTAACATATTCACAGGTTCCCAGAATTAGGAGGTGGACCTCTTGGCCAGAGGGGATTATTCCAACGAAGGGTAATGGGAAATAGGAAACCAATTCACCTCAACCACAGTGCCAGAGAGGGAGGTGTGTATATATCTCCACTAACATACTTCCTTCCTTCCTTGATCTGCGGATCTCACCTCCTCCATAGAGCTCAGCTATGGGGCGGGGTGGGGGAGGGGTTCGATTATATACTTTTCCAAGTTTAAAGCCTTTTAAGGCCAGGCGTGGTGGCTCACACCTGTAATCCCAACACTTTGGGGGGCTGAGGCGGATCACCTGAGGTCAGGAGTTCAAGACCAGTCTAGCCAACATGGTGAAACCCCGTCTCTACGAAAAATACAAAAGTTAACCGGGCATGGTGGTGCATGCCTGTAATCCCAGCTACTCAGGAGGCTGAGGCAGGGGAATCATTTGAACCCTGGAGGTGGAGGTTGCAGTGAGCTAAGATCATGCCACTGCACTCCAGCCTGGGCAACAGAGTGAGACTCAGTCTCATTAAATTAAAAAAAAAAAAAAAAGTCTTCTAAAATTGTAATATCTTCAAACGTTTTTTATTTTTTAATTTAGAATACAGATAACATGATCTTTAGGTGTACAGTTCATGTGGAGAAAATCTGCCTAGAACAAAACCCACAGAAAGAAAAGCAGAGCTAGGAGAAAGCTAGACGCTGAATGCATTGATGATCTGTTCCTTTTTCCCCAACACCACTAACCATCAGAAACAGTCTTTTCTTAAGGTATAAACTCACTAGGTTAAAGGAAATGGGAGAAGAAGTAAAAGCAATGAAATGGTGAAATCTGGCATGGCAAGAAATGTATGCTTCAAAGGAAAACTACCCACTGACTGTAAGACACCCTCCACACAATCCCATTCTGATTTTATGGGAGCTTTTACAACTCTGTAAGCTGTAGATCTATTAGCAATGCAAAATAATTCTTGTCTGTAGACTTGCAAATGGATTCTGTCCAGTGAAGGGGCAATTCTTCTCCTATCTCCTGCTCCCACACCCATTCATGGAAAAATCAGTTTGCCTTCTATGGTAGATAGAATAATGCTCCCACCTGCTGCACATCATATCCACAGAAACCATGAGTATGTTACCTAACATGGCAAAAAGGACTTTGCAAATGTGAAGAAGTTAATGATCTTTAGATGGAGAAATCATCCTGGGTTATCTGGGTAGGTCCACTGTAGTCAGAGGGGTCTCTAGAAGGGAGAAGCTGGTGTGTCAGAGTCACAGTTGATGTGACAATGGAAGCATGGTCAGAGAGATTTGCAGAGGCTATGCTGTTGGCTTTGAAGATGGAAGGGGCCACAAGTCAGGGAATGCAGGCGGCCTCCAGAAGCTGGAAAAGGCAAGGAAATGGATTCTTCTCTAGAGCCTCCAGAAGGAAGGCAGTCTTTGGTTTTAGGATTTTTTTTACCACCAGAACTGTAAGCTAATAAGCCATATGAAAGGAAAATAAATCTTGATCTTAGCCAAAAGGCTGAGAAGCAATGGAAAATAAATCTTGGGACTCCAAAATCACTAAGACAAGGGAAAAGTCAAGCTGGGAATTATGTCAGGCAAACCTGCCTCCCATTTTATTCCTAAATAGGATAGTTACAAAGATAAAAAGCTATATACCTCCCTCACAATTTGCCCACAAAGAAATTCCTTGTGGACAAAGGACAGACAGAACTCAGTCATCCCTCTCAGACTCACCAGAGACAAATGCATATATGATTGCTTCTTCTGCCTTATGTCTGTGTAAAAATGCAGATTTAAGGAGCCAGACTAAATTGTGTATTTAGTGGAAGGCTGATCAAGGACTCAAAAGAATGCAACCTTTTGTCTCTTTTCTACTTATGACCTGGAAATCCCCACCTCTAGTTGACCCACCTTACCGGACAGAACCAATGTAATCTTAGACATACTGATTGATGTTTCATGTCTCGCTAAAATGTACAAAAGCAAGCTGTACCCCAACCCTCTTGGGTGCATGACGTCAGGACCTCCCGAAGCTGTGTCACGGGTGTGTCCTTAACCTTCAAAAAATAAACTTTCTAAATTGACTGAGACTTGTCTCAGATATTTGGGGTTCACAGCCACTTAGTATTTTAAGCCACTAAATTTGAAGCAATTTGTAACAGCAGCAGTAGGAAACTGATACTCCTCTATTTGCAAATTCATTTCAAATTTCTGATCAGTGAATTTCAAATTTCTGATCTGCTCTTTGTGTTCTCCTTTGAGCTGGTTCTAACACCTCACCAGCTTCCTCATTCATGAGTTCAATAAAATCTTTCATGTGTGTTCATTTTTTTCCTGAGAGTCATAATTTTACCTTTTTTTAAAAAACTATCTTTTAACACTGGAAAGTAGATGAACAAGTGATAACTGGATTAGCAGACTCAGGAAAACTGAATCCCAAGCTGCCAGTGGGAAAAGCCAAAACAAAAACCAAAAAAAGGAAGAAAAAGAAAAAGAAAGAACCCGTGTATCCTGCAGGGCCTTGAAACATTCAGGAATTAGTAGCACCAGATACCTCTGCAGGTTGGAGGCATAAGTGGGGCAAAAAATAGTGTTTGAAAATCAAAGAAAGAGTTAGATCCCACGTTTCCTCTCCCATGCCACGGGCATCTGACAGCCTCTGTCCTGCTCAGATGACTGCACTTCATTCTTTTGAGAGGATAAAAGAGAGAGTCTCTGGACAGGGAGCTTCAGGTACAGGGACTAAGCAGGGGGTACAGGGGGAAGCTTATATATGGATTGCTGAGACCTCTGCAACCTTCCTTCCCTAGCATGTCCCAAAAGCACTGGCAGGAGGGATTATATCCTCTAGGCAGGAGAGTGATCCAGTCTTCTCTGAGAAATGCACCCAGTGCAGAAAAAGGAAAACAAAATACACTGATATTTTGGAGCAGGTAGGACACACCCCAGCCAGGTCACCCTGTGCTGATACTCAGCCACCCACCCCTACCCTGTGTTCTCAGAATTATCAATCAGCTCTTCAGCGCCTCTTTCTAAAATAAGATCAGACTCCTAGCACTTTGGGAGGCCGAGGTAGGCAGACCACCTGAGGTCAGAAGTTCGAGACCAGCCTGGCCAACACAGTGAAACCCGTCTCTACTAAAAATGCAAAAATTAGTCAGGCATGGTGGGGGCCTGTAATCCCATCTACTCGGGAGGCTGAGGCAGGAACCTCCCTGAAACCCAGGAGGCAGACGTTGCAGTGAGCTGAGATGGCACCACTGCACTCCAGCCTGGGTAACAGCGAGACTACATTTCAAAAAATAATAAATAAATAAATAAATAAATAAGATCAGACAGCCAAGGAGCACAAGACCTTTGAGCAAACCTGAGAGCCAAAGGCTAAAACAACCAAAGAGAAAAAAGACAGGCCACATGGGTGAAACCA
The DNA here is from genome assembly GCF_028885655.2 of Pongo abelii. Lineage (NCBI taxonomy): Eukaryota > Metazoa > Chordata > Mammalia > Primates > Hominidae > Pongo > Pongo abelii. The sequence continues at coordinate 56,556,692 of NC_072006.2, read as the reverse complement.
AAACCAGGCAGGAGAAAAAAGGTTCCTCCCTCAAAACATTAACATCCTCAGAGAGGTAAGAGAAAATACCACACTCACGAAATAAGAATAAGATGCCAATTTGTTTTCATTCAAATAATAGAAAAGGTTCTGAGAAATTAAAAATATGACAGCAGAAATGAAAAATTAAATAGAAAGCTTGAAAAATAAAGTTAAGGAAATATTCCAGAAAGTTGAGCAGAAAGACCAAGACATGCAAAACGGGGAGAAAAGACAAATTTAAAAATGACAGGACTAGTGCAAGAGTTCCTATTCCAAACACCAGGAGTTCCAGACAGAGAACAAAAAACCCAGAAGGGCAGAAAAAATGTTAATAAATTGTCCCAGAACCCGCAGAGAACAGGAGTTATTAGATGGTAGGCATGGGTATCACATGCAATATGTGGAAATAGATCCAACCAATAAATACTATCATTAAGTTTTAGATTACTAAGGAGCAAGGAAAGTAGCTAAAAGCTGGTGAAAAAAATGAAGTTTCCATTGAGAGATGAAACAATCAGAATAGCATCAGAGTTATATCACCAGCAACATGAGAAACTCAAGGACAACAGAGTAATACCTTCTAATTTCTTTTTTTTCTTTTTTTTTTTTTTTTTTTTTTTGAGACCAGGTTTCACTCAGTCGCCCAGGCTGGAGTGTAACGGTGCAATCTCGGCTCAGTGCCACCTCCTCCTCCCAGGCTCAAGCGATCCACTCACCTCAGCCTCCTGAGTAGCTGGGATTAAAGGTGTGCCCTACCACACCAGCTAATTTTTTAATTTTTTTGTAGAAACGGGTTTCACTATATTGTCCAGGCTGGTCTTGAACTCCTGGGCTAATGAGATCCTCCCACCTCGGCCTCCCAAAGTGCTGGGATTACAGGTACGAGCCACCGTGCCCGGCCCTACCTTCAAATTTCTAAGGGTCAATTACAGTCAGTTCTCATTACTTGTGAGTTCAATATATGCAAATTTGCTTACCTGAAACATTTTCCCCCCGGCCTGCAAGCTTAAGGGAATGAATAACTGCTGCCTCCTCAGACCCAGTCCCAACGCGCAAAACCACTCGCGCCAGCAGTGTGCCTCATCAAGACAGCTGAAGCGGAAGAGAGCTGGCCGGAAGACACATACCCGCTGAAGACCAAGAGAGAGGCCGTCTGGGTAAGCGTAGCAGTTACGTCAAACACGTCCTGTTTACACGAGACTATAAAACCCCTGCCCCGTCCTCGTTTGAGGCTGACGCCATTTTAGGCCTCAGCCTCCCGGCGGTGAGGCGCTGGTTAAAACAGCGTATTGCTCCACACCGCCTTGTGTGGTCTGTTGGCGTGCGCTCGGGGTTCGAACCAATACAAGTGCCTTGCATTACCCACTAAAATTAGTTTTTGCAATCTCAAAATCAATGCTCCCGGTGCTTTCATGGACACGCACAGAGCAACAAAAAATTTGACTTGCCGGGTGCACGCAGTCCCAGCCGAGGTTGAAGGAGGCAGCACTCTGCATTCTTGGACCACATCCCGTACTGCAAGCAAGGGTCCTCTTTACAGTCTATTTAATGCTGTGCTGCATCTTTTTTTGCATTTTCGTGCCTTTTGTTGATGAGTTCACTGTTTGAAACACCCCCTAAGCTTAGAAAGGAAGTGTGGTCTAGTGTTCCTAAGTGCAAGAAGGCTGCAATGTGCCTCACAGAGAATATCAGTGTGTTAGATGAGCTTCCTTCAGGCATGCATTACAGTGCTGTTGGCTGTGAGTTTAATGATAATGGATCACACTATACATTAAATAAGGTGTCTTTAGAAACACACATAAAATAAGGTTATGTATTGATTGGCTGATGCAGATTTTGTACCTGGGGTTCACAAGAACCTAACCTTATACTTCCCCTAGGAGCAATGGTTCAGTACTCAAAAATTCAGTGTTCATGATGACTTTATAGAATGTAAGAATCAACTGTACCTTTATAATGCATAATTCTTTGTTTTATTTTTAAACTTATACATAATGACTTTTTTCAGTGTACAGTTCTACAGATTTTAACATATATAGATTTGTTCAACTGTCATAGGAGTTATTAAGAAATTATTTTAGGCAGATAGAGAGGAAAAGGGGTCTTTGGGAAGTTTTCGTTTCTTTTAAAGCAGCTCCAAAAACGTTTCTTGTCTAGCAGGAAAGCCCCATCTCTTAGAGCCAGGTTGGCAACCTTTGATATGCAAATGCAGTCCATTAGAAACCGGGTCCGCCCAAACATGGCAATTCCCACCATTGTCCTCTTGCCCTTGCCCTGCATGTGCCTGGCAACTTGGCCACCCCCACATATCCCAACAGGTATAGAACATCATGATGACCTTCATTTGCATATTAAAAGACTAGGGTGGGAGGGCCAGTTTTTTCGTGGGCCACATAATGACATGCCTGGTCAAACCAATCCCCTGAGCCCTATCCTCATATAACTGGCTGGTATCTGCCACACTTGGGATCTCCTCTCTTGGCTTTGGACCCCCCCTCCCTCTGTCTCTGTACAGGGGAGCTTCCTCCTTCTTTCTTCTCCCTTCCTTCTTGCCTGTTAAACTCCCTGTTCCTTAAAACCACTTCACGTGTGTCTGTGTCGTTTTATCCAATTCGCGTGAGACAAGAGCCCTGGTGTTCCTGCACTCATCAGAGCCATATCATAACCACCACCAAGATCAGAATACAGAACATTTCCATCACCCCAAAAAACTCCTGTGGTCCATTTGTAGTCAGACCCTCCCTTCACCCTTAAACCCTGACAACTACTGATCTCTTCTCCATCACCATTGTTTTGTCTTTTAGAGAACGTCATATAAATGGAATCACACAGTATGTAACCTTTTGAAACTGGCTCTTCTTATCAATGTAATGTCTTTGAGATTCATCCAAGTTTTTACATGTATCAATAGTTTGCTCCTTTTTACCACTGAGTAATATTCTAACTAGCATAGAATTTTAAAAGCAAATTATCAATAAAGTATGAAAATATACATGTTAAATCTTAAAATGTACCTCACTTGTACATTGTCACAGGAGTCTAATACACCAAAAAAAAAAGGTAAAAAACTGAAAAAGTGAAGACATAAAGTCTATAAAACCAGAGGATCTCTCATTAGGAAGAAATGTAAGAAATTCCAGGATAACCATGAAGAAAATATCCTAAGACAACCACTGCTCAGCTGCCCCAATCCAGATTGAAGAATCCTCTTCAAAACGACCAAATTGATAGAGATTGTAATGGTTTGAGTATATTGAGGGGAAATTTACACAACCAGTGGTGAATAATTCAGATGAGTTAGTGCATAGAAAAGTAACCAAACAAACAGAATTTTTTTTAACTCTAATGAAAACAAAAAGTTGTGCAGAAAAGGAAAAGTAATCAGAATGTACTATGGCTCAGCTGTGACTACTATTTCCATAATGTAAACATTGAATATTTGTCTAAACGTAATTACACCATAATTCCTTTGAGGCCTGGGAAGTAAGGATGAGAAGATCTTTTTCATAACAAGCCTGGTAGAGTATTTAACTCTTTAAACTATGTGCCTTTATAATGTACATAAAAGTTAAAACTAGGCTGGGCGCAGTGGCTCACGCCTGTAATCCCAACACTTTGGGAGGCCAAGGTGGGTGGATCACTTGAGCTCAGGAGTTTGAGACCAACCTGGCCAACATGGTGAAACCCCGTCTCTATTAAATATACGAAAATTAGCCAGCTGTGGTGGTGGGTGCTTGTAATCCCAGCTACTCAGGAGGCTAAGACAGGAGAATGGCTTAAACCTGGAAGACAGAGGTTACAGTGAACAGAGATTGCGCCATTGGACTCCAGCCTGGGTGACAGAGCAAGACTCTATCTCAAAAAGAAAAAAGTTTTAATTTCACATGATGAAGCAAAAACAATTTTTTTTTTCTAAATCATGGCTAAGAAAGAGAGAGAGCCATCCCTGATGATGTATTCCCAGAAGCCATCTCTGAAGCTGAAGTCATGTTCCCTCCTTTGTTTAAAGCCAGTTCAAATTTGGGTTTTTCCCATTAGCAACCAGATGCATCCTGACAAATACAATAGGTATGGACCTTCCATGCCAAAAAGCAGTACCAGTCTTCAATTAGGTCCTCCACTGAACAGTGCTGACAGTGCTTGATGCATGCAGTGCAGTCAAAAGGTGTTCCACCAGCTAGACATCTGCCTTAGTGGCCAGTTGCAAGGCTTGCTGCTGTGTACAGTGCCTAAGGGGTAATGGAGCTGCTGGGGGGGATTTGTGTTCCAAATGCCAAGGAACGTGAGGTCCAAGATAACAAGGCATTGGTTGGAGGTCTGGCCAGAACTCCTGCTGAGTTCATTTCCAGGTAGTTGTTCTGATTTCTGTCTTTATATAACCTAGTTACTTCTGTACTTTCTCATCTGTGCCCTTTTAGTGAATCCAAGCTAGCAGCAGGGAATTGATCTAACCAGGCTTGTGTGTTCAGCCAGTGGGCACTTTACACAATTGTGAAATAGATGGTATTCCATCTATAAAAATTTCACTGGACTTGCAAGCCATCTGCATTATCACAAGAAATCCCAAATACCAACATTTGTCAGTGAAAGAAAAGAAGATGCTTGCTTGTAAAGCCTTTAAATAAAATGTTAGCATTGGGAATTTCTGAAAAGATGTTTTAAAAATTAGTTTTGGCGAGGTGCAAAGACTCATGCCTGTAATCCCAGCACTTTGAGAGGCCAAGATGAGAGGATCACTTCAGTCCAGAAGTTTGAGTCTAGCCTGGGCAAGATACTACCTCTATTTAAATAAATAAATAAATAAAAATTAGCCAGGCATGGTGGCATACATCTGTAATCCCAGCTACTTAGAAGGCCAAGGTGGAAGGATTGCTTGAGCACAAGGATTCAAGGCTACAGTAAGCAATGGTGGCACTACTGTAGTCTAGCCTGGGTAACGCATCAAGAACCTGTCTCAGCCGGGCGTGGTGGCTCATGCCTGTAATCCCTACACTTTGGGAGGCTGAGACAGGTGGATCATCTGAAGTCAGGAGTTCGAGACCAGCCTGGCCAACATGATGAAACCCCATCTCTACTAAAAATACAAAAAATTAGCCGGATGTGGTGGTGGGTGCCTGTAATCCCATCTACTCGGGAGGCTGAGGCAAGAGAATTGCTTGAACCCAGGAAGTGGAGGTTGCAGTGAGCCAAGATTGCACCACTGTACTCCAGCCTGGGCAACAAGAGTAAAACTCCATCTCAAAAAAAAAAGAACCTGTCTCAAAAAAATAAAATAAAATGAAAAGTTTTATATTTTTGTGTAGCTTCTTTGTACTAATAAAGCTTTTCATAGATAGTGCCTATCAAATATGTGGCCAGGTCATCATTAAAAAGGCCTGAACAGAAATTGCATGTAGTTACTTTAAGCATAAAATCTGACACAGGAAAGTTCTATCCATGAAAGCAAATTCAAGTTTCTCATGTAAAATTTAAAAAAAATTAAAAAAACAATGTTTTTGTAAAAATGCATTACTTATTTCTAAAACTTCCTATTTTATTTTTTGTATTTTTTATATTTTAAGAAAACAACATACAGAAGTATGATTAATTTCTGTGGACAGTGTCCATATCAAAGTCCCAAATTTTCTGCCATTTACCCCAGTGTGCTATACAATTGTTATTGTTTTAATTATGTGTCCCAGTGGGAATAAGGTTGGGGAGAACTGTCTTAAATTCTAAGGCCATTTATTACAATATTTAATGAAAAATCAGAAGGTAGGCAGTCCTAGAGTGAATTCAGTGGCTCAGCACTGTCAGCAAGAACCCAGTTTCTTTTCATCCTTCTACTCCACCAACCTCAATGTCCCAGCTTCCTCCCAAGTCCTACATAGGATGTCTACCACATGGCTGCTGCCGCCTTGGAAACCAGTTCTGCCATGGCAATGACCAGACCAGAAAGGATGGAGGTGGGAAGGAGGGCAGGCAAGGACTTTCTTCTCACATGCCTCTTTCTTTCCAGGAAGGAAAATCATTCTCAAAAGCCATCAGGAGATTTCCTCTATGTCTTACTGAGCAGAACTTGGCCCACTGGGAGCCCAATCACGGCCAAAGGAAATGAGATTGTCATGTATAGTTTACATTGAGGCTGGGCACAGCCCCAGCCAAACGCTAGTCCTGACCAATGTAACCAGTCTAAGAGCTCCAATAAACCCAGTCCTCTCCAGCTACTGGAAGGACTGATGGCATATGCATCTTGAGGCATACCCAAGAAAAGCTTCATGTAAGATGCTTGCAGCCAAAGGTGTCTTAACTGAAACAGACCAACAAATCAACCAGTACGATACGCTGTGGTGAGTGCTGGAGTGTAGCCACACTTACGGATCTAGGGAGAGGATCCCAAATCAGTCTAGGCGATCCTCAAAGAGGTTCCACATAAGGCAGTTCTTCAGCTCAAATGGAAGCAGTAGACGTGATCCTAGGAAATCAAATGGGAAACAGAATTTCAGATGAGAAATAGAGCAAACTACATGGTACAGAAGCTGGGAGGAGCTTCAAAATAATTCAGTACAATAGGAGATAATGGTTATGTCTGGGTGACATGACCACATTTGTGACCACTGGGTTGGGAGATTGTGATTAATATTATGTGAAATAGTGGGAAACTATTTCCCCCAAAGGAAATCATAGAACAAAAATCCTGTTATCAGAAGTAGGAACGGGATGCCAGGCTGACCAAATCAAAAAACAAAAAAAAAGTGCACTAGAGGCTGGATGTGATGGCTCACACCTGTAATCCCAGCACTTTGGGAGGCCAAGGCAGGTGGATCACTTGAGCTCAGGAGTTCAAGACTAGCCTGGCCAACATGGTAAAACCCAGTCTCTACTAAAAATACAAAAATTAGCCAGGCGTGGTAGCGGATGCCTGTAATTCCAGCTACCTGGGAGGCTGAGGCATGAGAATCACTTGAACTCAGGAGGCAGAGGTTGCAGTGAGCCAAAATCACATCACTGCACTCCAGCCTGAGCAACAGAGCAAGACTCTGTCTAAAAAAAAAAAAAAAGAAAGAAAGAAAAAAGTCCACTAGAGTTAGCTAAATAATTCTCTGAATTAAAACCTAGCTCCACTGATCTCTATGTGTGCAAAAGTAGAAAACCCTTACTGTGGCAGAGACAATTATCTATCAAAATTTGCCCCACCTTTAGTGTAGTTTTGTAGCTGAGAAGCTGCTGCCCATCCAGAGGCTACATTTCCCAGCCCTGCCAACTTGCTTCCATGATGGACCATGTGACTGAATTCTGCCAATGGCACTTAAGCAGGAAATAGATGTGTGGCAGACAAAGCCTGTAGGAAGTGAGTGGCCTTCTCCAAGCCAAGCCCCAAGGGATGACAGAGCTATAAGACAGAAGAGCTCTGGGCCTTTGACAGAGAACCTCCTACTGATGGTAATATCTATCTCAGACTGTTGAGAATGAGAAATACGTTTCTATGACTTTGAGCCTTTCTACTTGGGGGACTATTGATTTTTAGTAGCCAGTGTGGCCCTTATTAAAATCCTTCTTAGGACATCTTAATGAAAATCAAACACAATTGTATCAAATACTTATCTAAAAGTATTTGATATCTGATACTATTTGTATCAGATACGTTGTATCAGAAAGTATCGGATACGTCCAGGGGCAGTGGCTTATGCCTGTAATTTCAACACTTTGGAAGGCCAAGGTGGGTGGATCACGAGGTCAGGAGTTCGAGACCAGCCTGGCCAACATGGTGAAACCTCATCTCTACTAAAAATACAAAAATTAAGCGGGCATGGTGGCGGGCGCCTATAATCCCAGCTACTCGGGAGGCTGAGGCAGGAGAATGGCTTGAACCCATGAGGCAGAGGTTGCAGCGAGCCAAGATCACGACATTGCACTCCAGCCTGGGCAACAAGAGCAAAAAACTCCATCTCAAAAAAAGAAAGTATCGGATACTTTCTGAATAGGCTAAGCGTTTGGATGAATAATGAGCATTTAAAACTAATCATCATTTCAAGATTTTTTCCAACCCTAAACCCTAAAAGAATCCAATGTTTTCATTGGAGTGTGCTGGCTGAAGGGTATACGAGAAAACTAAACTGTATTTGCAACTTCTTGTGAGTCTTAAAACTATTTCAAAATGAAAAGATATTTTTTAAAAGTACTCAAACATTTTTAAACAAAATTTTTAAAATTTCTGTCAATAGCTTTGGATTCCCATAAGAAGGAAAGGGCCTCTGTTTCCCCTCTCTAAAATGAGAATTAGATTAGTGGTTTTCAAACCACAGTATCAGAAGGTGTTTCAACGGTTCAGCAAAGGTCTGATTTGAATTTCATCTTTAACCTGTAATTAAAACCATTTGAAATGTCCGGGCCTTTGAAGGAGAACCTCCTACTGACGGTAACACCTATCTCAGACTGTTGAAAATGAGAAATACATTTCTATGACTTTGAGCCTTTCTACTTAGGGGACTATTGATTTTTAGTAGCCAGTGTGACCCTTACTAAAATCCTTCTTAGGACATTTTAATGAAAGTCAAACACAATTGTATCAATATAATTGTAAACTCATACCCACAAGTGTTACACTCTAACTTCTAACACATGGGAGCTCCCAGCAAGTTCACTTGAACTTTCAGACGTGCTCTTTGGCATTCAAACTTTGTAACAAAATGTCCCCTTTGCCATTTCTGCATGGTATTTGCACCTCTTCTGAGTCAATAATTACAAACTGTTAATAATTTGTTGGAGGTGGGTGGTAAGTGATTTTGTTTGTTTAAATTCAGATATGCAAATTAACCCTATGGAAAACCATATTTTACCCATCAGATTGATAAAAAATCAGAGGCTTGATAGCACTTTGTGTGAGTGAGGCTGTAGGAAACAGGTGCTCTCATAAGTTCTTGGTAGTTCTACGCAGTACAACCCCATTGAATGTGTCAAAATGTTAAATGCACCTTTGACCTAGCAATTCTATTTTAGCAAGTTAGTCTACAGATAGACTCTTTCATGTACAGATACAAATGTAGATATTCATTACAACTGTGTTTATAGTAACAGAAAACTAGAAGCAAAGTGTCCATTAATGAGTTGCTTAAATTTTAGTATATGTGTACATGTACTATATATACATATATGTATATTGAACATGTATAATATATGTATATATGTATACACATATACATATATTTTCATATGTACAGTGAAAAACTGAATTTTTCCTAAAGCAATGAGGCAAATCTAGATGCACTGATAAGCAATATTTTTAAAGATACGTTGTTGTGCAAAAAAGCAGGGTATAGAATGCTATTTGCATTAGAGTATAATTTGTTTGTTTTTTTTTTTTTAGAAGTGGGGGCGATGAATATGTGTATGTCTTTTTGTATATATGTCAGAAAGTTCTGAAGAACAACCAAGAAACTGGTAACAATGTTGCTTTCTAAAAGAAATTAGGTGCCGGGCATGGTGGCTCACGCCTGTAATCCCAGCACTTTGGGAGGCCGAGGCGGGCAGCTCACGAGGTCAGGAGATCGAGACCATCCTGGCTAACATGGTGAAACTCCATCTCTATTAAAAATACAAAAAAAAAATTAGCCGGGCGTGGTGGCTGGCGCCTGTAGCCCCAGCTACTTGGGAGGCTGAAGCAGGAGAATGGCGTGAACCCGGGAGGCAGAGCTTGCAGTGAGCTGAGATCACACCACTGTACTCCAGCCTGGGCAACAGAGCGAGACTCCGTTTCAAAAAAGAAAAAGAAAGAAATTAGGGGCCTGGGGAAGGTTGAAGAGACATCCACTTTTTACTATATACCCTTTCATGCTGTTTGAGAATTTCTGTGTTGATGCATTAACTATATGAAAGAACAACAAAAAAATCAGGCCTGTGCATGCTTGCTTGTGTGAAATTATCTGAGCGAATATATTATTAAAACACAGGTGTGCACACTCAGTTATGTGCCAGGCAAGACTCAAAGCCAGCTCTCATCAAAATGATTGATTGTGTAACTACCACTTAATGCCCAGCAGGTTTAGTCTGGATCATATCTCATTACAGAGAGTTTAGCGCTTAGGTTAAATTTCAAGGGTTTCTTCATTGTCATTTATGTTTACATAAAGGATTGCAGGCAGTTGCTAAATATTGTTAGTGAATCAATTTTTGGAAGAGAAATTTCCCTTAGTCCCCTTCCAATATTTGGGATCAGGATTCAGTGACAGTGACATCAGGAGGAGCTTGCTGGAGTCACCTGAGGCATCTCTCTGTGCTGTGCATGTCTGGACCAGAGGCCCCAAGATTCTGTCCCAGGCCCCCTGGATGGTGCCCAAGCATATATTTCCTCAACAAGTTCCCTTAAAAGTCTGAGGCACTCTCCAGGTAAGAATCACCCATGGAGTGTCCGGAAAAGCAAAAATAAAAGTATAATCCTTGCGAACTTTAATACAGCTATGTCAGTCAGGGACCAACCAGAGAAAGAGAAGCAAATCTAACCATTTCAGTAAATGTAACACAGAGAATTTGATATCCAACTGATGCAAGAGCTGAGAAACCAAATGGGAATGGTTAGGCAACCCAGAGATTAGCAACATCTGGAAGCCACTGCCTTTTCTCTCCAGGGAAGGTGGCAGGGAGAGAGACAAAGGGAGGAGGTGGTGTTTTCAGGGACCACAGTCACCTGGCAGAAGGTGAGGCCACAGTGGGCCCATCCTATAGGATCTAGGGCCATGGAGGAGACACAGTCACTGCCACCAAGATAGAGGGGGAAGAGGAGAAATACTCTGCCTTCTCCCTTCCACCCCTCAGCCAAACCCGACAGGAAGCTAGAAGCCCCCAGAACCCTGGATGCAAGAAACAAGGGTCAGCGTCCCTGACAGATAGCAGAAGCAAGGGAAGAATCACAGAGCAACAGCCTCTGGCCCAGCCCACCAGCCTTCGATAAATTTATCATTGAAACCTTAGCCACAATTTTCTGTAGTACTTTCTAAGTGGAGAGGTTGTCGACATAAGTACTTTTGAAAATGCTAAGCCCCAGGATACCCATTGTTGTTAGCCCTTGTCTAGAAAAATAAAGGAGGTTTAAAAATACCAGTTATCATAAAGTCTAAATGGAATCTATAATTTGCTGTATTCTGTTATTATGTCACATTTTTTCTCCATGTGTTTACTAAAAAGGAAAAAAGTGTTTTCCTATAATAGTTAAATGTTTGCTTTAATAGTTATATTCTGAAGCCATCTTGACAAAAGGCACATTCATTCATTCATCAACATATCCATCCAACCTTTTCTAAATACCATGTGTTGTTATAGGTGCTGGTATACAAAGAAGAAAATACAATTTTCTGCCTTGAGAATTGACATTTTACTAACTATGAATGATTACTATAGGAAACTATGTATGTTAAAATACTTACTGTTGAAAAAATGTTGGTCACTTGAAATTATAAACTACAGACGATTCCTAATGTAAAATAGAACAGTTGATGATTGTTCAACTTTACAATGGGTGTGAAAGTGATACCCATTCAGTAGAAACCCATACTTTCCATTTTGATTTTTTATATTTTCCTGAGATAGCGATATTCAGAGTGATACTCTCTCAAGCTGCTGGGCAGCAACAGTGAGCCATTCTGTTTTTCACTTTCAGTACAGTATCAAATAAATGACATGAGGCATCCAACACTTGCTTATAAAATAGGCTTTTTTATTTTATGTATGTATGTATGTATGTATTTTTGAGGTGGAGTCTCACTCTGTCGCTCAGGCTGGAGTGCAGTGGCATGATCTCGGCTCACTGCAGCCTCTGCCTTCTGGGTTCAAGTGATTCTTGTGCCTCAGCCTCCTGACTAGCTAGGACTACAGGTGCGTGCCACCACGCTCAGCTAATCTTTCATATTTTTAGTAGAGACGGGGTTTCACCATGCTGGCCAGGATGGTCTCAAACTCCTGACCTCAGGTGATCTGCCTGCTTCAGCCTCCCAAAATACTGAGATGATAGGCATGAGCCACCACGCTTGGCCAAAATAGGCTTTTTTAGATGATTTTGCCCAACCATAGGCGACTGTAAGTGTTCTGGGCATGTTTAATTTAGGCTAGACTAAGGTAGGGTATTTGGTAGGTTAGGTCTATTAAATGAATTTTCAACTTACAACATTTCCAGCTTACAATGAGTTTATCAGGATGTGGCAAATCATACATATGTTGAACAGCATCTGTATATTGTTAGGAGAAGGATATATTTGCTCGAAAACTTACAGTAATTAATTCAGTTACTATGTCCTCATTATTCTTGTTATCAACATTACCAGACCTCCCCTCCCCAAAAAAAACCTGCGTGTTCTCTTAATACTTTAAGAAAGTATCTGAATATCTCTTGCCAGAAATAATTTAAGCAAGTAAATAATTCTAATAGATTGATTTTAAAATACTGTGAAAATCTGTTCTACAGTTTCTGTTACTTGCCATCAGTGATTCTTATTTATTTATTTATTTATTTATTTAAATTTAGAGACAGGGTCTTGCTCTGTCATCCAGGCTCGAGTGCAGTGGTGCCATCACAGCTCACTGCGGCCTCAACCTTCTGGGCTAAAGGAATCCTCCCATCTCAGCCTCTTGTGTAGCAGGGACTACAGGTGCATGCCACCATGCCCAGCTAATTTTGATATTTTTTGTAGAGACAGGGTCTTGCCATGTTGCACAGGCTGGTCTTGAACTCCTGGCCTGCTTCTCAAAGTGCTGGGATTACAGGCATGAACCACCATGCCTGACCAAAGATTCTTAACTAACGTAGTCTTTTATTGGTCTTTTGCCTGAAGAAAATTTATTTAGGCTTTTATGAGACTCAGTTTCTGCATCTATGAAATAGTGATAATAGTGTCTACCTCTTGACTGTTGTTCTGACAGTCAAGAATAATAAATTACATAAGGCATCCAACACTTTGTTATAAAATAGGCTTTTTTATTTTTTTATTTTATTTATTTGGACATAGTGGAGGTAATGTAAGTAACTTAGTGAAGTCTTTTAGTTAACAGAAATATTGAAACCATGGAGAGGAAGAAGTTCTTTTTTTCTATCAGAAACATGTTACAAATTTTGGTTAAATTCAACATGGCTCACAGAGGCAACGAATGATGGAAACTGATTCTCAACCTTGTTATCAAGCATAACAGGGAGGAGTGGGGACTGAGGTAAATTAGAGAGGCTGGGCTTCATCCACAGGAGCTTCTCGGGCCCAGCCAAGGGTTACCATTTGACAATCCAGGCCCAGATTTGCCAGATCCTTCCATTTTTGCAAAAAGCTATAAATCCCAATTCTTATGAGAAATACATCAACTTTTAAGTACTGGTTACAAATTCAAATTTATTTTAGTTGCCAGATTTAGAACATGGAGTAGGATTACCAGTATGTCTGCACCCTGCGAGACATTTGCCATTTCTATACTATATTTTATCTATTAAATGAGAGGTGGTCAAAAACTTGAGAACAGAAGAAATCGTGAGCTTTCTAGTCAAACAAAGGCTGTTAACTTTTCAAGAACTGTGATTCTTACTGAGAAATAGATCTGGATAGAATCCACATTGAAAAAAATAATCTGAAAAAAGGAAGAAAAAGCCCTTCCACATGGTGTTGAAACAAGTTATTCTGGCAGCTCTTCAGGATGGCTGGCGTAGAGAAATAATGTGTTTGCACGGGCCAATTAAAAAAGCTACTATGGTGTATTACTTATGATATCTAAAAAATCATTAACAGCAGGGCTGTGGCTGACGCCTGTAATCTCAGTACTTTGGGAGGCCGAGGCAGGCAGATCACAAGGTCAGGAGTTCAAGACCCGCCTGGCCAACATGGTGAAACCCCATCTTTGCTAAAAATATAAAAAATTAGCCAGGCGTGGTGGCACATGCCTGTAGTCCCAGAGAATTGTTTGAACCTGGGAGGTGGAGGTTTCAGTGAGCTAAGATCACGCCGCTGCACTCCAGCCTGGGTGACAGAGTAAGACTCTGTCTCAAAAAAAAAAAAAAAAAAAATCATTAACAAACATCCAGTAACAAGCAAATAAATTATGATGCAACCCTATAATGAAATATTATGTGACCATTAAAACTAATGACAGGGAGCAGAGGTTTGCAAGCACCAAGGGCTGATTGAACAACCCAAAAAGACTGTCAAGCATACAGATACCCAGGCCTCATCCCAATCCTTCTGAAGGTGAGGGGTTAGGATATTTAATAATTTCTCAGGTGATTCTAATGCAACCCACCAAATCAAGATCAAAAGCCAATTGTGGAATAATTTGCCTAGCATTGTGTTAGAATAAGATTTGATTCAGGTGCATGTGAAAGAAACATTCCCCCACCCCAAATAACAATAGCTGAAAAAAGTGCATTTCTCATATATGGTGTCTGGAAATAGGCAATCCAGTTGGAAGTTCCACAAAGAAGTTAGGGGCCTGGGCTCCTTCCAGCTCACTATTCTGCCATACCTAGAGTATCGCCTTATTCTCATAGTCCAAAATGGCAGCTGGAGCTCCAGCCATCATATCCTCATCCCAAGCAAGGAAAACAGGAAGAGATAAAGAAGAAGGGACAAACAGCATATGACAACTGTTATTTTAGGATATTTCCCAGAAGCTGCATCACATTTCATTTGAGTTGTCAGAATTTAGTCATATAGCCATGCCTAGCTACAAAGGAAGCTGGGAAAAGTCTCTTTTCAGGAGGCCATGTGCTGAGCTATAAATTAGGAATTGTATTATTAAAAAAATTTGAGGCCAGGCATGGTGGCTCACGCCTGTAATCCCAGCACTTTAGGAGGCCGAGGTGGGCGGATCACGAGGTCAGGTGTTCGAGACCAGCCTGGCCAGCATAACAAACCCTGTCTCTAATAGAAATACAAAAATTGGCCGGGCGTGGTGGCTCACGCCCGTAATCCCAGCACTTTGGGAGGCTGAGGCAGGCGGATCACTTGAGGTCAGGAGTTCAAGACCAGCCTAGGCAACATGGTGAAACCTCATCTCTACTAAAAACAAAAAATTAGCCAGGCTGGTGGCAGGCATCTGTAATCCTAGCTACACAGGTGGCTGAGGCAGAAGAATCTCATGAACCCAGGAGGTAGAGGTTGCAGTGAGCTGAGATTGCACCACTGCACTCCAGCCTGGGTGACAGAGTGAGACTCCATCTCAAGAAAAAAAAGAAGTATAATATTAATATTATGAGTACATATTGGTTTGAACCATATAAAATTACCATTTTTAAGTAAAAAATAAATATATCAGCAATTCATATGGTTCATTCTATTACATTTCTACAGAAAAAAAGCCTATACAGATATAGACATGCAGTACATAAAGATATAAGTATATATCTCTGGTTGGTGAGATCTCAGATAGCCATGTATATTTCATATGGAGGTGAAAAACATGTAAGCTGTAATTACATTTTTATAAAATATATGAATATGATTCATATGTGTGTATGCACACATACAACACACACACAAAAATTCATCAATCAAAATGTTATTTCTGCATAGTGAATTATAAGTGGGTTTCATTTTCTTATGTTTTCCTGTATTTTTTTTTCAAATTCTAACCAACAATTTCTAATACTTTTGCAATAAGAAAAACAAGTATAGGGCAAGTGAAGTGGTTCACGCCTGTAATTCCAGCACTTTGGGAGGCCAAGGTAGGCAGATCACTTGAGGCCAGGAGTTTGAGACCAGCCTGGCCAACATGGTGAAACCCCGTCTCTACCAAAAATACAAAGAAATTAGCCGGGCGTGGTGGCACACACCTGTAATCCCAGCTACTCAGGAGGCTGAGGTGGGAGGATCACTTGAACCTGGGAACTGGAGGTTGCAGTGAGCCAAGATCGCACCACTGCACTCCAGCCTGGGTGACAGAGCGAGACTCTGTCTATAAATAAATAAATAAGAGCGTGTTGACCTTGATGGAGCTTATGTTGAAAAATAACATCTTTTAAAAGCATAGAAAGAAAAGTAAGAAATGAAAATAGGACATTTTCAGACCAGAAAAAGACTGTTGCAGTGGTCAAGATGTGTAATAAAGAAGGTTGGCTGGACATAGTAGCAAAAGGTTAAAATGGAGCTCATGGAAACATGCATGAAATCATTTCACAACAAAAAATGAACTGAGGATGCCTGCGTGCCAGGCTCTGTTCTAGGCCCCAGAGGATACAAGGTAAATAAAATAGGCCAGGTCCATGCCCTCCTGGAGCTTACATGGTAGGGAGACAGATAATAACCAAAAATAAATAAAAGATAATAATAGCTAGAATTTATGCAGAGTTATGAGTCAGGCACTATTCTAAGCACTTTACAGATATTGATTGGTTCCTCCTACAAAACAACTTAATGAACTAGGTGCTACTATTATCTCCAAGCTACAGAAAACCGGGACACAGAGCAGTTGAATTTCCTATTCAAGGTTAAGCAACTAATTCTAGTTCAGCAACTCCAGGATTTGCATGGCAGTGGAATAGCCTAACTCCAGGACCTACACACTTAACCACCAAACCAGTAAGGCCCAGACTTACATCGTGATAAGAATTACCTGCGGCACTTTTGAGATATTTGCAGATTACCAGGTCTTAACCCCAGAAAATTCTGGTGCAGTAAGTGTGGCTTGGGACCGAAGAATTAATTCTTTAGCGAGCCCTCCAGATGCTTCTCTTCAGGCAAATGTGAGATGTATTGCTCTCAACAAAAAGAATCTGACAATAAAAGTTAGAATGGCGACCTCTGCAGGATTGGATAGTGGGAATAGTATTATTTTTATTCATTTATTTATGTATTTATTTATTTTTTTTTTTGAGACAGTCTTGCTCTGTCACCCAGGCTAGAGTGCAGTGGCTCCATCTTGGCTCGTTGCAACCTCCACCTCCTGGGTTCAAGCGATTTTCCTGCCTCAGCCTCTGGAGTAAGTGGGATTACAGGTATGCGCCACCAAGCCTGGCTAATTTTTGTACTGTAGAGATGGGGTTTCACTATATTGGCCAGGCTGGTCTCGAACTCCTGACCTCAGGCGATCCGCCCACCTCGGCCTCCCAAAGTGCTGGGATTACAGACATGAACCACTTTGCCCGGCCAGAATAGTATTATTGGCTGGGAAGGTGCTTGAGGGAGCCGACCAGGGCTGGAAATGTTGTGTGTCTTGGATGGGGACTCCCCAGATGTGCACATATGTAAACATTCATCAAGCAATAAAAAATAAATATTGCCATAAGCTGCGGTGCCCTGCTGGGTCATGTTAGCTAGACAGGTATCATGCAGGTGATGTGGTAGAGTCGCAGGGGGAGTGAATACTTTAGGTAAGACACAGGAAAGGTCTCTCTGGGAAGGTGACATTTCATTTGATGCTGGATGACCTAAAATAGCCAGTCCTGCAAAGACCAGGAAAGCAATCCAGGCAGAGGGAGGAGCAGATGCAGAGTCCCTGGGTTGGGCTTGTTTGAACAACAGCAAGGAGCCTGGTGGAGCTGCCTGGGCAATGCAGAGTGAGAGTGGTGTGATCTGCAGTGGGACTGTCAGGTCACAGCCAGTTACATCTAGCTCATTCCTGCCCCAGGGCTTTTGATCCCACCAGTTCCTCAGGCTGGAATTGCTCCCACCTCATCCTCACATGGCTGCATCCTCCCCGGCTCCTTGTTCAGATATTACCTGCTCAGAAAGGCCTACCATGACCAGTTCTACAGCCACTATTACAGCCCCATTTTATGGTCTTTGGAGCCTTTATCACTAGCAAAATATTGAGAACACATGGACACAGGGAGGGGAACATCACACACCGGGGCCTATCGGGGGGTAGGGGACAAGGAGAGGGAGAGCATTAGGACAAATACCTAATGCATGTGGGGCTTAAAACCTAGGTGATGGGTTGATAGGTGCAGCAAACCACCATGGCACATGTATACTTGTGTAACAAACCTGCACGTTCTGCACATGTATCCCAGAACTTAAGGTTAAAAAAAAAGGAAGTTTTATATATATATATATTTACAGTACTGATTTGATTATTTCATGTTGACTGCCTCCCTGGTCTGCCTCCAGCGGCTAGCCCAGTGCCTGGCACATCACAAACACTTGAGAATAAACAGCTGCTGCAGGCAGAAACCAAGCCTTAGAGGAAGCAGCAGGGGAAATCCCATTCGTTATACAAACCATATTCACTAAGCCTACTATGTGTCAGGCACCAGCCAAGTCACTGGACTACATCAGTGAAGCAAAGAGATTTTTTTAATCCCCATTTTTACAGGGACTTACTGAAAATAAGGGGGAGGAAAACAGAGATAATACACAACTAAATTATATCTAAGCAGATATACTCAAGATACATAATATGTTCCATGTAACACCTTTTAAGGACAAAGCAGGCCAGGCATGGTGGCTTACACCTGTAACCCCAGCACTTTGGGAAGCTGATGAAGGAGGATAGCTTGAGGCCAGGAATTCGAGACCAGCCTGGGCAACATCTCTACAAAAATAAAAATTAAAAAGTGAGCCAGGGTGGTGGCCCACGCCTGTAGGGAGGATCGCTTGAGCCCAGGAGTTGGAGGCTGCAATGAGCTAGGATCCGACCACTGTTCCAGCCTGAGAGACACAGCAAGACTCCCTCTCTAAAAAAAGAAAGGAAGAAAGAAAGAAAGAGAAAGAGGCAGAGAAAGAAAAGAAAAAAGAAAAAACACAGGAAGGAGACAGGGAGTGGTTGGGGGGAGGAGGAGGGGGCTGTAATATTAGAATGATTAGATTAGGCCAAGCATGGCCTCCCTGAGCGTGAATTTGAATGCTGTCCTTCAGAAGCAGGGCAGACTTGATGTGCAAATCCCTCGAGGCTGGAGAGGTCTGAGGCTTGGGAGGGTCGGCAGAGACAATAGGGCTGACGCAGGAGCCCGGGGGGGACAGTACTAGTAAGACATGAGGGACAGAGCAGGGACAGAGCAGAGAGGGCACTGTCCTCAGAGTGTGGACGCCGACCAACACTAGGGGCATCACCTGGGAACTTAGAAATGCTCGTTCTCAGGCCTCGCCCCAGACCTACTGAAGCAGAAACGCTGGGGTGGGCCCAGCAGCGTGTGTTCTAACAAGCCTTTCAGGCGACTGCGATGCACGACAAAGTTGGCAGCTCCTCGAGCAGGGATCCCTTCGCGCTACGACCCCACCTCTTCGCGGTCCTCTCAGTCTCCCTAGCGGGGCAGGGGACCCGCCCAGCGCTTTGCTGATTTGCCCAGCGCTGACGCCCAACCTGGGTTTCTCCGGAGCCCGCCGCGCCCCGCGCACCCACCCCGCAACGGCAGCCGCACGCGGGTCTCCCCGCAAACCACCCAGGCGTCCCGGGAGCAGCGCTGCTGCACGGCCGCGCTGGGGGCCCAACGCCTGGGGCTGCAGGTGCAAAAGACGCCCCGAGCTGGGGAGGCCAATCGAGTCCGCGGAGAACGCAGAGTGCGGGCAGGGGCGCATCCCTCGCCACCCGCGGTCGCCCAGCACGCCGGGACGCGCGTGACCATCCAGCTCCCCGGGGGCGTTGGGGGCGCTCCGCGGGCCTGGGCCTCGGGATTCGCCCGCCGCTTCCCCGGGGAGCCGCTGCTGCAAAGCCAGGTTGGGGCGCCGGGCCCGGCCAGCGCCCTCTAGGCAGCGGAAGTGCAGCTTGCTTTACATCCGTCCTCCCCGCCTCGCAGAGTTGGGAGAAGGCAGGGTGGGGGGTGTGGAAAAATAAAAGGAAAAGTCCTTGCACCATGTAGATCAGCGTCCCCCACTTTGGCATCCCGGCCGGCCGGGGACCTCCCAGTCTGCGGCCATGAACACGAGCAGCGAGGGCGAGAGCTTCGCGGGCTCGGTGCAAAGTAAGTGCTTTTCCGGGCGCAGTGCGCGCTCCGGGGCCCAGTGCGCGCTCCGGGGCCCGGGCCCAAGCACGTCTGCGACGCAGCCAGCAGGCCCGGGGCCCCGAAATCGGGGTGACGGCTCGGAGCCGCGTCTCGGGGACCGCGGCGGGCGCGCGGTGCAGGGGGCGCCGGAGTGGGCTTGGGGTGGGGGCGCACCCGACCTGGCGCAAGACGGGGGGCGCTCTCCAGCCTTGCGAGACCCCTTGGAAGGGAACGGTGGGGGAGGGCACGCCGTTCAGACAATCGCCACCCCCTAAGGGCATTCCCGCCCCACCAGGCGGAGTTTGGGGCAGGCAGGAGAAAGGCAGGAATCTGGGGTAAACGGGGCAACACTGATGGGAAAACTTCTGCCTCAGTGGCTCAAAATTAGAGCCTGGAGATTGGGGGAATCACCAGGTCTCACGAGGTCCTGCCGGCTCATTGCAAAGCCTTTTCCACATTAAGGGTGGAGATCTGAATGGAAAACGGGGCCGTGGTCGCTTTATTTGGGTTTGGGGTTCAGTTTTTATTTAACCGAGGAGGACATCAGCGTTTTCCAAGTCTCTGGTTTCTCCCGGTGCATTGTTTCCCAAAGTGTGGTCCAGAGACTGAGTGCAACCAGCCACCTGGGAGCGACAGCGTGTATTTTAAAACAGCTTTCTGGGCCCCACCCATTCAATCTCGGGGGTGGGGCTGGGGATCCGCTGTCCTTCGTAGCTGCCTGGGCAACTCTGAAGCACATGAAGTTTGAGAACCCGTCTACCAGGGGTTTGCAGAAAATCTGGCACATAGTAAGCTCCCAGCTTGTTAGCTGCTACTGTTAACAGTTTGGGAGACACTGGGTCCCAAACTTGGCGGGGTATTCCTTGCATTACTGTGAAAAGCACAGATTTTCCTAAACACCATCCTCCCCACCCCACCCTGTTATGACTCAGTATCTCCTAGGTGGGGCTCAGATATGTCTACGTTTAAATAGTGTAACTCAGTAAGAACCGCAGCAGGTAACATGCTGGGGGACTGGCGGGGAGGGGGGACTGTGCTGGTACGAGCACCATCCCGTTTAATTCTCATACCAAGCCCGTGTTTTTTCTTGGAGAAATTAAAAACAAACAAAAACCATGAATTAGAAACCTCTCTTCTCCCATTTTTCAGATGAGAAAACCCACGCTTAAAGTCACTGTTTTTAAGTGACAGTGTCAAGATTCTAACGAAGGTCTATGTCATTACTTTTGCGCTTTCCACATACCAATGACATTATTTGTTATTAAAATCCTTTCATTCTGGGTGTCAGTCTTGTTCCATCATTAAGGAATCGTCAGCAATGCAAGCTACTTCATGTCTCACTTCCTTGTTTCCTTGTTAGTTCCATGGGTATCTCAGTAGCTGCCAGAGAAGAAAAGGTTTCCTTCCTTCCATCCATTGATTGCAAAGTGCTTAAGTGTATACCTGCAAGATGGCTTATCACAGTGCTCAGCCCAGTCTCCTTAGCAAGTCAACCAAACTGTATTTCCGAACAGAGATTTCTTGTCTTAGCTAGACCTGGGGAAAATTGGACATAATGTAAATATCTTAAAAATTTTCAGAAAATTATGAGGCATAATTTTATCTAACCATATATGCACAAAGGTAGTCTTGTATCATGTAACTTGGGAAAAATTGGAAATTATGTAAATACTTTATTGTTGCTGAGAAGATTATGATGCATGGACACCATGGAATAATGTATTGCCATTAAATAATCATATATATATGAAGATATTTTAATGATATAGCACAATGTTTATGCAAGGTTTAGGAAAAAGGGCCAGGCACGGTGGCTCACGCCTGTAATCCTAGCACTTCGGGAGGCCGAGGCGGGCGGATCACATGAGGTCGGGAGTTGAAGACCAGCCTGACCAACATGAAGAAACCCCATTTCTACTAAAAATACAAAATTAGCCTGGCGTGGTGGTGGCGCCTGTAATCCCAGATACTCCAGAGGCTGAGGCAGGAGAATTGCTTGAACCCAGGAGGCGGAGGTTGCAGTGAGCCGAGATCGTGCCCTTGCACTCCAGCCTGGACAACAAGAGCAAAACTCTGTCTCAAAAAAAGAGAAAAAAAATTAGGAAAAGGATTAGTTTTACAATACTATGATCTGAATATTTACAATATTATGATCTTATGCAACTTTTTTTTTTTTTTGAGATGAAGTCTTGCTCTGTCACCAGGCTGGAAGTTCAGTGGCAACCTCCATCTCCCAGGTTCAAGCAATTCTCCTGCCTCAGCCTTCTGAGTAGCTGGGATTACTGGCATGTGCTACCAGACCCAGCTAATTTTTGTATTTTTAGTAGAGACGGGGTTTCACCTTGTTCGCCAGGATAGTCTTGATCTCTTGACCTTGTGATCCACCCATCTCGGCTTCCCAAAGTGCTGGGATTACAGGCATGAGCCATCTTATGCACTTTTAAATGTAAAGAAAATGAATGGAAAAAATATTTTATATTATTCATGGTAGGCAGAGATGAAAATATTGAGTGATTTTCCCCTTCTTTATAAGCTTCTTCTAAATTTTCTTGTAAACACGAGTTATCTTTTTTTTTTTTTTTTTAATGTGAGAGGGAGCCTTGCTCTATCGCCCAGGCTGGAGTGCAGTGGCACAATCTCAGCTCACTGCAACCTGCGCCTTCCGGGTTCAAGCAATTCTCCTGCCTCAGTCTCCCTAATAGCTGGGATTACAGGTGTGTGCCACCACACCCGGCTAATTTTTTTTGTAATATTTTTAGTAGAGATGGGGTTTCACCATGTTAGCCAGGATGGTCTCGCTCTCCTGACCTCGTGATCCACCCGCTATGTCTTTATTGAACAAATATTTATATAGTACCTTCTAATAAAGTGCCAAATACTATGCTAAGTGCTTTGCAGGTATTAAGACAGTATTAATTCTTGATATGATTAGTATCAAGAGATAATGTCTGCCGGGTGTGGTGGCTCATGCCTGTAATACCAGCACTTTGGGAGGCTGAAGTGGGCAGATCATGAGGTCAGGAGATCGAGACCATCCTGGCTAACAGGTGAAACCTCATCTCTACTAAAAATACAAAAAATTAGTCGAGCGTGGTGGCGGGTGCCTGTAGTCCCAGCTACTTGGGAGGCTGGGGCAGGAGAATGGCGTGAACCCGGGAGGCAGAGCTTGCAGTGAGCCGAGATCGCACCACTGCGCTCCAACCTGGGCGACAGAGCAAGAATCTGTCTCAAAAAAAAAAAAAAAAAGAAAAGAAAAAGAAATAATGTCCCTGCCAGTTAGGAAGAATTTTGGCTACAAGTAACAGAAACCCAAATTATACTGGCCTAATGAAATCTGGAATTGATTGATTGCAGTGTTGAATCAGGGGAATCAGCGAAGTAAAGAGCAGAGCCCATAGGGATCTTGGCATTTTTCTCATAGTTACAAGATGGCTGCAGAAGCCCCACTATCACATTTGCATCCAAAGCCAGAAGAAAAGGGGCACAGTGCTAGCCATGTCTGCTCCCTTTTCATCACAAATGCCAAACTCTTCCCAGAAACTCCTCCAACTGTATGCTGGAGAAGTTCACAAGTATGTAGGGGACCAAGATTATTTAGACTAGTGGTTCTCATAGTCTTATGTGTTTTGGGCAAGTATGTTTGGAAATGCGTGGGAGGATCAGTTTTCACAATTACCTTTTAGTTGGGATAGGAGGTGGCTGCTGGTTCTGCAAAGTGCAGGACATCCCTTTTATCTTTGATTAAAAGAACTTTCTTGCAAACAATGCCACTAGTGCCCCATGGGTATCAATGCAGCGTGAACCATCACGTGGATGGTTGCTATACATTATTTCCAATTTTCCCCAAGTTAAAAAATACAAGACTACCTTTGTGCATATATGGTTGGATAAAATTATGCATCATAATTTTCTGAAAAAAAAATCTTTCTTTTTTTGAGACAGAGTTTCACTCTTGTCCCCCAGTGCAATGGTGCGATCTCGGCTCACTGCAACCTCCGCCTGCCGGGTTCAAGTGATTCTCCTGCCTCAGCCTCCCGAGTAGCTGGGATTATAGGCATGCACCACCATGCCCAGCTAATTTTTGTATTTTTAGTAGCAACGGGATTTCACCATGTTGGCCAGGCTGGTCTCAAACTCCTGACCTCAGGTGATCTGCCCGCCTCAGCCTCCCAAAGTGCCAGGATTACAGGCATGAGCCACCGCGCCAGGCCAATTTTCTGAAGATTTCTAAGATATTTACATTATGTCCAATTTTCCCCAAGTTTAACTAAGGCAAGAACTCTCTGTGTGGAAATATGATACCTTGCTGCTAGGACAGAATTAGGATGCTGTTTGCAAGAAGAGGAAGGTGGAGTGGATACTGGGCCACTACCCAGCCATGTCTGCCACCATGCCTTTTCTTCCTACCGTGAATCTGGTTTGCATTAGAATTCAAAGCTGTTTGGAATTAATCTGTTACTTTCCCTTTGTCCCATGGAGTTCCAGGTGGCACAACGGTGCTGGTGGAGCTGACTCCCGACATCCATATCTGCGGCATCTGCAAGCAGCAGTTTAACAACCTGGATGCCTTTGTAGCTCACAAGCAAAGTGGCTGCCAGCTGACGGGCACATCCGCAGCAGCCCCCAGCACGGTCCAGTTTGTATCGGAGGAAACAGTGCCTGCCACCCAGACTCAGACCACCACCAGAACCATCACCTCGGAGACCCAGACAATCACAGGTACAGCTGGAGCATGGGGGAGTCGGCCAGAGTTGGCCTGGCTGTGTCTCAAACACGTCCATGGAACTTGTTAAAAATATAGATTCCCAGAGCCCACCCCCTAGGGTTGCTGATTCATTATTTTTAACAAGCTCCACTGGGAAGCCAGCTGCCCAGCCAGGTTTGGGAGCTGCTAGGTTAAAACGTTAACTGTTAGCAGTTATAAATGTTGTCACATGTTACAAAAAAACAGACAAAAAAAGAGATTTCTGAAACAAAAATCTATATACTACGGGAAAAAAAAAAGGCTAGCAGAAAATACGTTGCAATTAAAAAAAAAGTGGTTGTTTTGGGTGGTGGAAATATGGGTACAATCCTTGAGTTTGCATTACTTGTGTAAAGGGCCAAAAAGCATGTTGTTGTTTAAAAAAAAAAAAATCTATAAACTGGCATTGGTATCTCCTCCCCCTTGTGCTGCTGATCAGGAAAACATCCCTGTTCTCTGTTGTGCACACTCACTCCACCAAAAATCAATTACAGATGGGTCAAAAATTTAAATGTGCATAAGAAAACCATAAAAGTTCTGGAGGAAATGTACCCACAAACACAGACACACACAGTTATACCCCTGTCTTAAGGGGCAGGAAGATAACTTTAAAATGATGAAGTAGCCCATTTATGGGATAGTACTGGATCCTGTGGGGAAACAGAGAATGTATTCCTTAGCTAAAGGCATTTGATTCTAAAAAATATATTAATATGCCAACCAAAGGAGGCAGGTTGTGGAGCACCCGCTCCAAGAAAAAGAATCATATATGTGATTGCAAATGAAGTTATACTTTTTCCGAAGTAAAATGCAAAGTCTAAAGACAATCAACTTGGGGAAAAATTTGTGGCATATATGATTAAGGCCTAAATCCCTCTTATACAAAAGACTGCTAAAACCAGTAAAAGGAGATAAAAAGTGCAAAGTGGAGGCTGGACACGGTGGCTCATGCCTGTAATCCCAGCACTTTGGGAGGCTGAGGCGGGTGGATCACCTGAGGTCAGGAGTTCTACACCAGCCTGGCCAACATGGTAAAACCCTGTCTCTACTAAAAATACAAAAATTAGCCGGGCATGGTGGCAGGCGTCTGTAATCCCAGCTACTCCGGGGGCCAAGGCAGGAGAATCGCTTGAACCCAGGAGGCAGAGGTTGCATTGAGCCGAGATCGTGCCATTGCACTCCAGCCTGGGGGACAAGAGCCAGACTTCGTCTCAAAAAAAAAAAAAGTGCAAAGTGGAAAGGTCAGTGGATGATTTACAGGTGACGATTGGACATAAAGGAAGGTTTGGTCACCTTAGTGATTACAAAAATGCAAATCAAAACAAGGCTTGGAGAAGGACACTGATTTCATTTTCTGGGGATATAAATTCTTATAACCTGGACAATTTTGTGATAGCTTTCAAATCTTAAATTTAAAATTTCTTAGTTTTAAAATGTACATAAAGACATTTATCCAATAAGTCTACAGCTAGGTATTCATTCTATAAAACTTCATGAACAGGCCAGGCACAGTGGCTCACGCCTGTAATCCCAGCACTTTCAGAGGCTGAGGTGGGTGGATCACCTGAGGTGAGGAGTTCGTGACCAGCCTTGCCAATAGGGCAAAACACGTTCTCTATGAAAAATATGAAAACTAGCCCGGCGTGGTGTCACTTGCCTGTAATTCCAGCTACTCGGGAGGCTAAGGCAGGAGAATTGCTTGGACCTGGGATGCAGAGGTTGCAGTGAGCTGAGATCATGCCACTGCACTCCAGCCTGGGCAACAGAGTGAGACTCTGTCTCAAAAAAATAAAAATAAAAAACTTCATAAACAAATGTACAAGGATATTCATTTACAGCATGTACTATAGAGAAAGTGGAACCTTTGTATGTATACGTCAAGAGAGAGTTAGGTATGGCCAGGTGCAGTGGCTCACACCTGTAATCCCAGCCCTTTGTGAGGGCAAGGCTGGAGGATCACTTGAGGCCAGGAGTTCAAGACCAGCCTGGTCAACATAGCGAGACCCCACCTCTACATTAAATTTTAAAAATTAGCCAGGCATGATAGCACACACTTGTAGTCCTAGCTGCTCAGGAGGCTAAGTAAGGCAGGAGGATCGCTTGAGCCCAGGAGTTTGAGGCTGCAGTGAGCTATGATCATACCACTGCACTCCAGCCTGGGTGACAAGTGAGACCCTGTTTCTTAAATAAAATAAAAATAAAAATAAAGAGGGATTTAAACAAATAAATATCAAAGATTCCAACAATGGAATATGACTTAGCTTTGGAAAGGAGGAGAGTTGGATCTGTGTGTAGTCACAGAAAGATTCTCCAGGTAAGTATAAAAAATATATATATGCCTACATATTATGTGGTCTTATATTCCAGGGAAGTTTCTAGAACAGGGATGGGGCAGGTAATGTAAATGAGAGAAGTTGTCTTTGGGGGAGGTGTTAGAGAGTGGTGGGGACTGTGGTGAAGTAGAGAAGTCATACATGCCTCATCCAAAAGTGCAGCTGTTCTTTGGATCCAGCCAGTTAGATATTTCAGTTTTTCAGAGAAGCTGAAAATGTGAAATTTTCCAAATATAAAACTTTGTTGCCAAACAATATATCTCTGAGCCTGACTGAGTCCATAAGGTTCTTCTAGCTTATTCTCAGAGAATGTTTACCCAATAGTCTGGAGCTGAAGAGTGAGGAGCATCAGACGTCAGGGTCAGGCGCAGTGGCTCACGCCTTTAGTCCCAGCACTTTGGGAGACCGAGGCGGATCACTTGAGGTCAGGATTTCAAGACCAGCCTGGCCAACATGGTGAAACTCATCTCTGGTAAAAATACAAAAATTGGCCAGGCGTGGTGTCACACGCCTATAGTCCCTGCTACTTTGGAGGCCAAGGCACGAGAATCTCTTAACCCAGGAGGCAGAGACTGCAGTGAGAGTGCCACTGCACTCCCCACTGGGCAACAGAGTGAGTGAGATTCCATTTCAAAAAAAAAAAAAAAGGAAACCAACTTTCCCCTTATGAGGTATCTACTAGGGTGATGTTTGAATTTTTTTGGCAATAAGGAAAGTTGTGTGGGTTTTTTTCTTAATGCATCCAAAATAATGTTTCTACTGAGTTTTTTTAAACAGTAGACATTTTGAAATACAATAAAACTGATCCCCTCACAAACCTTAACAAAAGTATATTGAGATCTTCCCACTGTCTCCTGAGTTTATCTTCATTCCCATCTTAAAGGAAGTCACCAAGAAAAGGCGAAAACCAGAAAACCCTTAAAGGTGGGCCTGGTAGGACCTAATTATTTTGCACCAGGACCAAGCAAAGCTGCCCTTGGGGAAGGGACATGGCCAAGGTCCCATCGGAACTTCAGGACAGTCCTGGAACATGTGTTTTGCCCCTTATCCTAGTGGTCTTCTTCGTGAGGACGGTGTTTGCTTTCTTGTCCTCAAAAACCAAAATCCCGGTACCTCTCACAGTGGGTGGGAGCCCTATAAAAATGGATGCCCTGCGTGTGGGAGGCTTCCAGGCCCACACTTTTTACTTGGGGCCGTTGCTTGTTTCTGGGCTCTGAGCCTTCGCTGATGCTTTTTCCTTTGCCTGAAATACCTTTCCCACCTTGGCCTGGCTGATGCCAACTCAACCTCAAGACCTTAAGTTTCATGACAATCTTCACAAAAAAGGGTCTGCCTTCTTCTTGGGGACACTCCCCTTCTCTCCCCTCTATATTGCAGCAGCCATGATGAACTCCTTTCTGTTTCTGGAATGAGCCACATTTCCTCCAGGCTCAGACCTTGCCTGCGTTGTTCCTTCTGCCAGGAACTGCCTTAATTCTTACGTCAGAGCTGGGCTTAATGGCATTTTCTCAAAGACCCCTTCCCTGCACCACTCACTCTTTTCCCAAATCAGGTCATGTCCCATATTTAAATGATTAATAGAAGGATGACTTTAAGGTCTATCTCCATCACTGACCTGTAAGCCCCGCTCCTGTTCACCACTGGATCCCAGCACTGGGGCACTTATTATTTCTGGGGTGTGAACAACTGCTCAAATCTCATATACATCAGTAAAGCTGACCTCACAACCAAATAGCGGCTCCCTTTTTTGTCCTCCTAGTTTTTTTGTTTGTTTCTTTGTTTTGTTTTTTGAGACAGTCTTGCTCTGTTGCTCAGGCTGGAGTGCAGTAGTGCAGTCATGGCTCACTGCAGCCTTCATCTCCTGTGCTCAAGCAATCCTCCCACCTCAGCCTCCCAAGTAGCTGGGACTACAGGCATGTGCCACCACATCCAGCCAATTTTTAAATTATTTATAAAGATAGGGTTTTGCTATGTTGCACAGGCTGGTCTTGAACTCCTGGGCTAAAATGATCCTCCTATCTCAGGCTCCCAAAATGCTGGGATTACAGGCATGAGCCACTGCACCCAGCACTTCTATTTCTTTGTTCAAAGAAGTTCGCTGTCCTCTTAGCATTTCCACAGCCCTGCGATCATTGGATCTTGCCATGCCTGAGTTTTGTTGACTGCCCTGAATGCTCAGGCCAGTCCTGGAGTCCTGTTTGTGCCTGGTACACAGAGCCCTCCCCTGCACAGTGCTGAAGGGAGCCACAAGCTGAGAGACAGACTGTTGGACTTGCATCCCAATCCACCACCTAACAGCCCTAGGCTGTGAGCAAATCATTTACTCTCCCTCTCACTTAACGGTCCCCATCTGTAAAAAGAGGTTATAATACCTAATCATCACTGGGTTTCTGTAAAAAGAGGTTATAATACCTAATCATCATTGGGTTTCTGTAAAAAGAGGTTATAATACCTAATCATCATTGCGTTATTGTGAGAATTCTGCGATAATCCACATAAAGGGCCTGAGATGGAGAAATTGGGTTCAATGAGCGATCGCTTTTATTAATGTAGAGACTAATAAACAGGTGGCAAAAGGATGGTGAGATCTGCAGCGTGTGTTGTCTCTGCCTGACTCAGCTGCTCCTCCTGATGGTTCCTGCCTCTGTGCCAACTAAACAAGCAGAATTTTGCTTTCTTTTCTTTTTTACACTTATTAGATTGGTTTTCTGGGTGCAATTCCTCCTATTGTGCTTCAAGTTTCCATTGACTGGCAGTTCCCAGACCTGCCTATGGACCAAGATCCCCTGGGAGCTTGTTAAGGATACCGGTGCCGGGGCTCCACCTCCTGAATCTGAATGTCTAGAGCCAAGGCTCAGGTATCTGTATTTTTAACAAGCTCCTGGGGGATTCCGGATCTCAGCCAGGTTGGAGAATTATTCACTGCTCAAGGCCACAGTCCGACCCCCCAAATGGTGGATTTCTGCAGATATCCTCATCTGGACATTTTCCAGACTTGTTTGTCCTTGATTAAGCCAAATCGTTTCTCGCCCTTCTCCTATGTCTCCTCTGCCTGATAATACTTGGGTTTAAAGTAAAATTTATTATCTGCCTGCTAGCTTTGAAAGCTGCCCGTTGTCTGGCATATGATTTAAGGACTTTCACAGGGGAGCTATAAAGTTAGATGTGGATGCTGGTGGAAATATATCCCATGTGCATTTTCTAAGTTCATGGCTTCAAATCACGGGGCTTTGGAGTCAGGTCCCTGAGTTTGAATCTTGTCTGCATAAGGCCTTAGGAACCCCATGACCATGGCAAATTACATTACATTCGTTTCAAAGTGAGGATAAAAATAAACAGAGAGGGGGCTGGGTGTGGTGGCTCATGCCTGTAATCCCAACACTTTGGGAGGCTGAAGTGGGCGGATCACAAGGTCAGGGGTTCAAGACCAACCTGGCCAATGTGGTGAAACCCCATCTCTACTAAAAATACAAAAATTAGCCGGGCATGGTGGCAGGTGCCTGTAATCCCAGGTACTCGGGAGGCTGAGGTAGGAGAATCGCTTGAACCTGGGAGGTGGAGGTTGCAGTGAGTGGAGGTCGTGCCATCGCATTCCAGCCTGGGCGACAAAGCGAGAGTCCATCTCAAAAATAAATAAAAATAAAAAAATAAACAGGGAACAGAGTTTGGTAATGAAGAGTCGGGTCCTGAGACAGACTGCTTGGGTTCATATCCTGACTGTACCACTTGCTGACCATGTGACCTTGGGCAGGTTACTTACACTGTGTTTCCATTTCCACGATAGTAAAATGAAAGTGATGATAGAACTCATCTCTGATGGTTCCAGCCAGGCTTCAGTGGGCTTCAGTGGGCTCCTACATGGAAGCCATTTCGAGCTGTCACTGTTAGCTCTCATTACATAATCAGGGGGCTGTGAAAGTAAACAAAACAGCCCATGGATTGTTAGCATAGAGCTCATGGCAAGCCCTCAGTCAATATTCATTGAATTGATCACTTGACCAAGATTGATTTTTTTTGCCATTTCTGGTTAATTCCTACTGTTTAAGTCCCAGGTTAAAAGTCACCTCCACCTAGAAGCCAGCTCTGATTTCCCCTTCTCCCTACTCCCACAATTAGGTTTCTGTTTTCTCAGCTAGCATGTATCACAATTGTAACTAATTAGTCTTTAATTAGAGAAGTGAATTCCAATGCGATTCCAAGGGCAGTCAACTAGAGAAGTGAATTAAATTAAGAAGTCAATTAGAGAAGTGAATTCCAATGCGATTCCAAGGGTGGCGTTTGCAGCAGCAGATACTACGATAGAGGGAGAGGGCCGGTGGCCAACTAGCAGAGAAAGAGGAAAGCAGCCCCTGACAGCTAGCAGCCATGATTAGCTGGGTCTTGGTGTTGCTAGGAACTGGGCTGGCCCACAGGTAGGCCATGCTGTTCTACTGTTGAACATACACAGTTGTTCACAGTTTCACAAAACACCAACATCAGACAAGGCCACTCTGACCGTGGTGGGCAAGACAAAAACAAAACCACATCTGTCATCATGTGTGAGCCCAGACAAAATGGGAACACTGTCCAAGCCACAAAATACCAAACATCCTCCTCCCCTCTGTTAATCTGAGTGCCAGTTACTTCTTTGCCTATTAAAGTTTGAGTCTTGCTCTGTCTAGCCTTCTTTCCCTCTTGATAATATTTTTTAAAATAACAAATCATAGAATTAGCCCCACTTGCTGGTGCCTCTGATGCAGGTTTTCTTGAACCTCCTCCAAAAGCATCTAACGTGAGCCCAAACCTAAAATAAAATAAGTTATTTCTAGCACCCTCTGAGTTTTCTTTATTGCAATGAGTAATAAACTTATTCAGTGACAGGGTGTTCCTATTGGTCTTTGGCCAGAGGACAATGACATAGGGAAGGCCCTGCCCGCCTGATTGATTTTGAAAGCCTTAAAAAAGAATCTGAAGTTTCAGTTTGGCCTGTGAGCCCCAAATTAGTGGCTCAATTTCTAGTTTACTCCCTGCATGCGGAGACCTAATCAGTCTTATTTTCCCACCACCCAACACACCAGGTCTGGCACATCATAGGCACTCAATAAAACAGCTATTGAACGAGGGCAGGAAAGGGCGGCTGTGAGGATTAAATGTGTTTATGTGCCTGAAGCACATGGTGTGTATGGCATGTGCCCTATCATGAGGGCTTGGTGACGGTGGCTGTATTAGTCTGTTTTCATGCTCCTGATGAAGACATACCAGAGACTGAACAGTTTACAAAAGAAAGAGGTTTATTGGACTCACAGTTCCACATAGCTGGGGAGGTCTCACAGTCATGGCAGAAGGTGAAAGGCACGTCTTGAATAGCAGCAGACAAGAGATAAGAGCTTGTGCAGGGACACCCCCCTTTTTAGAATCATCAGCTCTCATAAGACTCATTCTCTATCACAAGGAAGAGTGCAGGAAAGACCTGCCCCCATAATTCAGTCACCTCCCACTGGGTTCCTCCCATGACACATGGGAATTGTGGGAGTTACAATTCAAGATGAGATTTGGGTGGGGACACAGCCAAACCATATCAGTCGCTTTAGGGCTGTTGTGTGGCAAATGATGGAACTCAGATAATGGAGATGCTTGCCCTTGGAGAATTCCAAGCCCCTCGGGGAGGGGAGGAGGATTTATTTGCAAGACATTCAAGCCCAGCTGTTTGTGACAAGTGTAGTCTTAAAGGTGCGAAAAATTCACAGAGTCTGTTGGTTCCAACTGGGAAAGTCAGGGGGAAGAATTGTGAATGAAAGCAAATGTATAACCGGCTTTGAAAGACCCGTTGGCTTTTGGGAGAAAGACGGCGGGAAAGGGGGCATTTCCTAATGGTAGTTTGGAGGGGGTCGGGGAAGCTCAGGGCAAGATTTGAAAACAGTGGCTAGAGATGGCACAGGGGAACGTGGTGGGAGTCATGCTTCAGCTCTGTCCTTTATTCTGAAGGAGCTGGGGATCCATTGAAAGTTCTTGAACACATGAGTGATTTAGTAAGACAAACTATGTAGTGATTGCCAGAAGGATCTGGAAACAATCATAGCAAATTCTCATACAGTGCTTATTCTATGCCATGTACTTTTCTAAGTACTCCATATAAAGTAGTTTTTCATAACCAAAAGTTAGGTAATAATTATTATTATCCCCATTTGACCAATAATGAAACTGAGGCACAGAGGGGTTAAATAACTTGTCCAGATGACAGAAAGTGGCAGAACTGGGTCTCAAACCCAGGCTGTCTGGTTGCAGAACCTGTGCTCTTAATCAGTACTGCCACTTAGTAAATTCCTCATTGCAATATTTCTCAAACTTGCTTGTGCATAAGAACCATCTGAAGCTTCCGTGAAAAATGCAGATATCCGGACCCTTCCTGGGGATAATATATTTGGGGGTCTGAGCAAGATCCTGGGAATCTGAACCAGCCAGGGAGTGGTTGGGTCAGGTCAGATGCTTTCGGTTGCTCTTTTTTTTCTTTTTTCTTTTTTCTTTCTTTCTTTATTTATTTTTTGAGACAGAGGCTCGCTCTGGCACCCAGGCTGGAGTGCAGTGGTGCAATCTCAGCTCACTGCAACCTCTGCCTCCCAGGTTCAAGCGATTCTCCTGCCTCAGCCTCCTCAGTAGCTGGGATTACAGGCGCCTACTGCCACACCCAGCTAATTTTTGTATTTTTTAGTAGAGACGGGGTTTCACCATGTTGGTCAGGCTGGTCTCGAACTCCTGACCTCGTGATCTGCCCGCCTCAGCCTCCCAAAGTGTTGGGATTACAGGCGTGAGCAACCACACCCGGCCTCCGTTGCTCTTAACAACAGCAAACTAAAAGTGTGCACAACAGTTAAGACACGTATTATCTCTCATAGACAGAACAGGCAAGGTCAGTTCGGCAGCTCAAAGGTGTGGAGTTCTTTGCGTCTTCCACCTGTTCTTGGTGGTGGGCTTTTATCCTTTGCCCTCCCGTCCTCCCCATGGCCGCATGGTGGCGGCTAATGCCTTGGGCATCAAATCTCTCAGGCACACCCACAAGCAGGGAAAGGAGCAACTTATCTGTATCAGGGAGGAAATGCTCCCTGATAAACTCCCAAAACTCCAGATCCTGCTGGCCAAAATTGGGACACATGACTTTGCGCAGTTGCACTGTAGTGGAGGCAGCTAGGCTGCCAAGGGACAAGGAGGAGGGGCCTACCAGTGGAACCCAATCCCAAGTCCCCTCTGCAGGGCCACGTTCCTACCACTGCCCCGTTAAAGGAACTAGAGTGGCAGTTCTCAAATGCTGCTGTGCAAAAAATTACCTGGAAAATTTGTTTAAAATACAGCTATAAAGATATCTAAACTTTACCCCAAATCTCTGCATTAGAATCTGTGATGCATGATCAAGTTTGAGAACCATTCAACCAGAAGGGGTTGAAGGGATGGAAACCCACTGGCACTACAGTCTAGTTCACAATAGGTGCTCAACAGATCTGAGGAATGAATGAATGGCCCACTGTGGGAGGGAGGGTAGGGTGGGATGTGGGAGGAAGCTCTGTTCCACTCATTTTTCCTGTTTGGTGAAGTCCCAGTATAGGGCAAGTTAATTTTCTGTTACATAGGACTGCTCATTTGCTTAGAACAGACCCCCTACTTTGGCTATAATTCAAGCCAGAGGGGAGACTTTGTTTAGAAGGATATAGGCATAAGGGAGAATTACAGGCAGGCACGCAGCTGGATCTCAAAAAGAGATTGAACCAGAAGCTAGAAATATTTTAAGGTTTTCCAGACTGTACAGCCCAAAGGGCTTGTTGGAAATGCTGGGAAGGCAGAGTCTCGGCCCCACCCAGAACTGCTGATCAGAATCCACATTTTAGAGAGAATGTGGCTGGAGAAGCACTGCTGCCCCCTGACCATTCCCAAAGTTTATGTCTTTGTTCAGTAGGAAAATCCACACCAAACCTGAGCGTCTTAGTCTCAGTTTGTTTTTTTTTAAGAGATTGGGCGGGTTGGGGGAAGGTCTCACTACGTCGCCCAGGTTGGACTCGGACTCTTGGGCTCCAGCGATGCTCCCACCTCAGTCTGGGTCATAGTTGGGACTTAACGGCAGCCGCCAATGCGCCTGGCTGCAGGATTCAATTTCAGAGCAAGAGAGTCGATTGGCCCGGTTGCTGTCAGGTGTCTTCCACTGCACCAATCAGCGAAGGCAGAGCTGGGGCGTGGTCAGGGCTTCCAACAGGGCAGCGCCACTCACCCCTGGGGAGGGGCGTTTGGGCCGGTCTAACGTCCACTGTGGACGGTAAAGGCCGTTTGGGAGCAGCGTAAGTGAAAGGGGTGGATTTTCTCTTTTCTCTCAGAAAATGAATTATTTTGGGGGCGGGGGCGGCAGCGGGGGTGCGGGGGGAAGGGGACGGAGTCTCACTCTGTCACCCAGGCTGGAGTGTAGTGCGATCTCAGCTCAGTGCAACCTCTGCCTCCTGGGTTCAAGCGATTCTCCTGCCTCAGCCTCCCACGTGCCTGGGATTCCAGGCGCCCACCACCACGCCCGGCTAATTTTTGTATTGTAGCAGAGACAGGGTTTCACCATGTTGGCCAGGCTGGTCTCAAACTCCTGGTCTCAAGGGATCCGACCGCCTCGGGCTCCCAAAGTGCTGGGATTACAGGCGTGAGCCACCATGCCCGGCCTCAGACAGTGAATTCTGAGTTTACAGTTGGGATACTTGCCTGGAGATCAAGAACCCTAAATGAGAATCCTAAGCATGAACGACACTGCAAAAAACAACATACACAAAAAAATCAAGAGACCTGAATATATGATAATATCCTGCTGGGCGCGGTGGCGCTTGCCTGGACTCCCAGCACTTTGGGAGGCCGAGGAGGGAGGATCTCTTGAGGCTGGGAGTTCAAGACCAGGCTGGCCAACATGGCGAAACCCCGTCTCTACAAAAAATACAAAAATTAGCTAGGCGTGGTGGCGCATACCTGTTATCCCAGCTACTCAGGAAGCTAAGGCAGGAGAATCGCTTGAGCCCGGGAGGCAGATGTTGCAGTGAGCCGAGATGGTGCCACTGCCCTCCAGCCTGGGAGATAGAGCCAGACCCTGTCTCAAAAACAAAACAAAACAAAACAAAAGACAGTATCCTTAATCTGCAAAAAGCATTTACAAATCAAGAAAAAAATTAAAATTCCAACAGAAAAAAATGAGCTAATAGAATAAACAGGAAGTTCACCAAATAAGGCATGTCATTGGAAAAATAAATGTTGAAAGGGAGTTTAATCTCACTAATTACATGTAAAGGAAATGCAAATTAAACTCAAGTGATCTCATTTTGTCCTCTCAAGTCGTCTCTGTGACAGCCAAGGTTAAAGGGAAAATGCAAATGATTTCAGTTTTCTGAAAGGATGTTATAATTATATAATCACCAGGTAATAAAACATCCATACCATTTTAACCCAACTCTTCAATTTCAAGGAATGTACCCAAAGAAACGAGGGATAAATTTAAACTTCTGGACACGTTTTACTCATAAAAGTCAATTCCTAGATATCTCCTCCATGTCCAAGAAAGGGAAATGGTTAAACTATTCAGCAACCAAAATGATGAAATATTATGTGGCCATTAGAGGTTGTGTTTTTGATGAATGACAACATGATAAGATGTTTTAACATGGCAAGTGTTTCATTAAAAATATATATTAAATGATTTAAGCCTTGATCCTAGTTTTATACTTTTAAAATATACTTTTTTTTTTTTTGAGACGGAGCCTCACTGTGTTGCCCAGGCTGGAGCATAATGACGCGATCTTGGCCCACTGCAACCTCCGCCTCCCGGGTTCAAGCAATTCTGCCTCAGCCTCCCGAGTAGCTGGGATTACAGGTACCCACCACCACGCCCAGCTAATTTTTGTATTTCTAGTAGAGACGAAGTTTTGCCATGTTGGCCAGGCTAGTCTCTAACTCCTGACCTCGGGTGATCCACCTGCCTTGGCCTCCAGAAGTGTTGGGATTACAGGCATGAGCCACCGCGCCCGGCCCTGAAATATATTTTCTATATATAAAAGAGGTTAGTCCTTTAGCTGATCATTAATTAAACAAATGTTCTTTGAGCTCCTCTCCTTCACCTGGTTCTGTGGTGGGTGCAGGGGGAACAGTAATGGAAAGAAACAAGGGTCTGTCCTCACTTAACTCCTCCAAGCAAATAGAAGAGAGAATAGTCATTAAATAATTTCTCAAGTAAGTATTTAATCACAGTAGCGATAGGAGCTTTGTATAAAAAGTAAGGATGTAGGCTGGGCACGGTGGCTCACATCTGTAATCCCAGCACTTTGGGAGATCAAGGCAGGCAGATTACTTGAGGTCAGGAGTTCAAGATGAGCCTGGCCAACATGGTGAAACCCACATCTCTGCTAAAAATACAAAAATTAGCCGGGCATGGTGGTGCACACCTTTAGTCCCAGCCACTCAGGAGGCTGAGGCAGGAGAATCACTTGAACCTGGGTAGCAGAGGTTGTTGTAAGCCAAGACTGCACCACTGCACTTCAGCCTGGGCAACAGAGCCAGACTCCGTCTCAAAAAAAAAGAAAAAAAAAAGCAAGGATGTATATTGCAATGTTTTGACAGCATTGGGAAGCTTTTTGTTTTGTTTTTCTAGAGACAGTCTTGCTCTGTCACCCAGGCTGAAGTGCAGTGGTGCAATCATAGCTCACTGCAGCCTGGAACTCCTGAGTTTAAGCCATCCTTCCACCTCAGCCCCACAATTAGCTGGGACTACAGGCACACAGCATCACACCCAGCTATTTTTTGTATGTTTTTGTGGAGACAGCGTCTCCCTGTGTTGCTCAGGCTGGTCTCAAACTCCTGGTCTCAAGCGATCATCCTGCCTCAGCCTCCCAAATTGCTGGGATTGCAGGCATGAGCCACCACACTTAGCCTAATTTTTTCTTCTCTGAACTTTTCTGTGTAGAGAAGAAAATCCTAAAATTCGTGTTAACTTTTATTTTGCAAAAATAAACATTGTCATTTAAAAAGAGAAAAGGATTTGTTAAATGGAATTTTTAAGGTGAAGAAGGGAAGGGGGAAGCAAATTAGATAGGGAGATATCAAAGCTGTCTTGAGATGTCTGAAAGGCAATTTGGTAGAAAAGGAGCTATGGTTGGTTCATGTGAGCCCTAAGACTCCACAGAGACAAACTTCAGATAAATAGATTTGGATTATCTGTGAAATTCATGTAACAGCCATACATTTTAAACAACATCATGATCAAATAACTCAATATGCCCCTGCTACAAACCAGAACTAAATACAATAAGCAATTCTCAGATGCACACCTGAACACGCAGGAAAGAAGGGAAATCCCCTGGAGCCAGAAAACAAACCGGAAAGCCGCAGCAGGTGTGTGAGGCTGTGAGCTTCTTGGGGTATCGGGGACAGGGTCTGATCTCACTAAACAGGAGGCTTGATTTTAATGGCCACACCAGGGTAGGGGCTGAAGCCCTGAGCTCTTGCAAAAAGTTAGACATAAGACCCCCACATAAAGAGGTGGCCCGTGCTGCATTCTCGGTGAAAAGAGGGACTAGAGAATATTCTTGGAGTGTGGGCAAGTCACACCTCTACTAGAAGCACTTCCCCACAAGGTTATGAGTCATCCCGCCTCAGCAGATGTGGGGCATTTCACCTTCTTCTAGGTTGCTCTGAGATTCCCCAAGGCCCATGCCACTCATTATGCCAAACCTGAATACAGATAAATAATAACCTATTATGCATAGTTACCATAATGTCCACTGAGAACTCTCAAGAACTTGCAATGTGCCCGGCTTGCAGTATGCCTTATCCTTCCCTTGAATCTTTACTAGAACAACAAGATCTAAGCTCTGAGATCACTGCAATATCCCCATTTTACCGACAAAAGAACCGAAGAGCAGAGAAGTGACTTGGTCAAGGCCCTACAGCTAGTGGGAGGAGACAGAGGTTGGTCCAGGGTCAATCTGACTGTACACACACACACACACACACACACACACACACACACACACACACACACACACACACACACACACACACACACACACACACCCCCTGGCAATGAGTGGTGACTGCAGCATCAAATCACATGCACACACCCAAGTTGGTCCAAGGTCCACTACACACACACATACACTCACCTGGGGATGAGTGGCTACTCTGGCATCAAATTGCATACAAACACCCAGTTGGTGGGGCATGGTGGCTCACGCCTGTAATCCCAACACTTTGGG